>NC_084514.1:12500-612500 GCF_024500385.1 Phyllopteryx taeniolatus | reverse complement strand
CACACTTTACTCGACACTATTGGTTTCAAATATTCATTATTTAGTTGACAACGAGTAAACGACTTAATTGTGCACGTCATGATCTTTGATCTTGGAAGAGAATATTTCAATTTCCGGGAATTTAAAATCTTTTTTTTTTTCAAACTCTGCTACAATCAGACATGGGTGCAGATTGTGTTGCACCTTTAAGGTGCGTTCCACAACTTGTGTGCGTCTTTTTATCTAATATTTGATTGAGTCTGGGAATTTGTCATTTAAAACTTCATTTTTTTGCCAGTTTATTCAAACGATCAGGACATTTTGAAACACATGCTCATTAACTAGACTGGTGACTTCCCGCCATTCAAGCCAGAACGTACTCTATGGCTTCCGTTGACGATAAAGTCCTCTTACAACCGAGCGCACTCAATGCAGCTTGAGTTTCTAGAGATGGAAGGAGCAAATCCATTTAGACGTTGCACAGGCCTTAAAATACGACCATGGTTTATTTTCACGCTGCCGCCCTCTTGTACTTAGATCTCCGTTTGAATGCGCTAATTAGTGGGCACCTTGGATGGCTGCCTGCATCCGCCTTAGCCAGAGGTCTGCTGCTAATGCAGCATCCTCAGCCAGCAGACCCAGGACAGCCGGCTGCTTTGCGGGCTTTGCAAGGATGCGGTAGAAATCCTTTTCTAATCCTGTTCTCCCCTGCTGCGAGCGTGTTGTTGGTGTAGCATCACGCGGAACATATGACAGCGCTGATAAGAGGGACTTGGTGAGACCGAGTCAAATTAAAAAAGGATTACTCTGCATGATTAGCAAAACTTAGCCAGAACTTTCTCACACTCGTAATGATTCTTAGTCAACGGTCACTAAATGCGTCTGGCTGTCATCAGGGTTTGCTTATGAAGACAGTTCTGCCTCCTATGAAGAGGGGAGGATGGACAACGCTTAGAATTCGTTATTTATTGCCCCCATTTCCTCCTCTTGCTGAAGTATGTGCCTGTGTGCTTCTGACGAGGAGGTGTGAAAGGCGACTGTCGCTGCTCGAGCCCGGCCGGGACAGTCACAGCTTTCCATGCGCTTTGCCGCGAAGCGCAACTTAGAGGAGGATTCTGCTTCGACTCGCGACCTGCTCGAAGCGCCGAGGTGCCTTACTTGACTAAAGGGACTGGAATATCGTATCTTTTCTATTGTAAATAATTGAGCACATACACTTGCCTTGGAGTTGCAAAATGACTCAATTATGTCGTCATGCAGTTAATCATCACACTTCGGTTGAGTACAATATGTCATTTTTGATGTTCCATTTTAAAAAAAAAAAAAAAATGATGGTTGGCCATCAATTAATTATTAAAAAAGAAAATAGCAGCAAATGGCACAGGTGCTGATGAGTCATTGCTGTCCAAAGAATACAACATGACATTTGTAGTGGGACTTGGAGCTTCATTCTTCTTCTTGATGCAACAAGAGCCCCAACTCTAGAATGTTCAAAAAGAGCTTCTCCACTCCCACGGAAATAATAAAAGGACAGTCGATGCATTAGCCATTTATTTTCTTCCCGAAATCAAATCAAAACCATACATAGCTCTCAGATGCATTTGGTTCTTCTCTGCAGAATAGTGCGGATGCAACGTACGATACAGAAAATGTCAGGACACAACACTGCTCTGCGTTATGACCACGGAGGCCTCTAAGTAGGTCTTAGAAGAGGACTTTTTTTCTGGCAAAAGAAGAATGAGAGCCATAAAAGGTTTGAGTCATGACTTTAATTCACAGGCAGAAAGGATTCACCATGATAACTTGTTCCGTTCCATAGCTCATCGCTATGGTAGATGGTGCGCTATTTGCAAAAAAGGCCATAAATGTCTTCATGCATCCACTCGAAGGCTAAATTGAAATGATAGTTTTCAAAGTGCATCGCTGTGCTTTTCATGTGTCCCATGTGTTAAAAAAAAGAGATGGAAATGTGTTTTGTTGCTGGTGTGTCTGATGCAGATAGAGAACCAATCCCCGCCCCCCCCCCCCCCCATCCCGCACACACACGTATCAAGAGAATCAAAATGGCCTGCGTGTTGAGAATAGGGCTCAGCAGCTTCTGATTGATTTGGCTGTAACAGTGACAACAGGGCTCCCCTGTGTTTCACTCCGCATAATTCTTTGATTAATGCCGAGCATCCTAAAATCACTCCACTGCAACACAAAAATCGAATTAAATCACCTGGATACAATCTGTAATTGATTGAAAGTGTCAAAAAAGGCGGGTGATGTCATTAATAATGTGAAGGACCTTTCAAAATAAGGTGTATTGAGAGGTTTCCTTTTAATGTTGCGTTTATTCGGCCCATGATGCGTTCCATCACGGATCCTGTGTCGCGCATCGTTCTTTTCAGTCCCTATTTCACTGATATATTTCAGTGTCACTGCAGTTTCCCATCGGACCAGCAAATTTCAACGTATGTATCTTTGTACATAAACTATAAAGCCACAGATCAGCAGAGCAATAAATGGAAGCAGTGTGCACTTCACAGTGGATGACTTTGTTTCGAATCAATACTGTAAATTATTGAAGACGTGGGGTGGGGATATGCCAAATGATATTCATTGAAGGGAGCGACGTTCCCCTGGGCTGCCAATAAAGCAACTCATGTTGTGTTTTATTCCCCAGTGAAGCTAGGAAATGTCGACTTTGTCTTATTGTATTTTTCATGAATAACAATTGCACATTTTCACAATTGTTCGTGTGCAAGAGTGTGTGGGTTTACGTGCATACATTCCAGATGCACACTTCATTAGGGATTAGTAGTTTGCAGTAGTGTAAAACAGAACTGACTAATCATACTGAAAGGCATTATTAATTCTCTAAATGGGAGGTGCGCAATAATTAATATACATTTAAATATTTCTAAGTTGCTAACAGCAACAATAATATACACCGAATCAAATAATACCTCTTGGAGGGTCAAAGAAAACTGTGCACTGTTAATTAGTAAAGGCAGATATTCAGCTCGTGCGTTGATTCCTGTTGCGACTACGACCTAATGTTGTATAAAGTGCAGTGAGTTTGAGGGACACATGCCTTTATTTTTCGACAATAGTCTCTTCATGTTGAATTAGCTGGAGAAGGATGCTTTTCTTTACAACTTCAAATGCCAATGTTTTGCATGTTTTGTCTACTGCGACTGGTGTTATGATGCGACCAATCACATCCTTTGGGGGATTAAGCTTCCATTTGTAGCCAGCAACCTTTACATTTTGAATGCAGATGTCTCAGGACCGTCAGCAGACTGAATCGTGCATTAACCCTGATTTTAACCCCCTCCCTGCCTGTCAACCATGAAGTGAAGACCTTTTTGTGGCATCGCAGTGAATTGAGTGAGTACGAATCCAGTGCAGCGTGGAGATCATCAGCAGCTGTCGTGTCAGAAAGACTGCATATCGCCTTCCTCTGAGCGGGTTTGGGCTCGATGGGTACCGCTCGAGCGCTGCTGACCTTCCATTTTTCCGGAAATATGCAAGGCAAACAAGCCCAATAAAATTATGGGCTGTCACGGTCCAACAGTTCCATATGTGAGATACACAGCCATTATTATTCTCGCTGCCAGTATTACACACACAAGTGAGCAGATGATTCCTTAAATGTCGCAGGCTGATAGAGACGTCAATAACCACGTCCACCACCTTGACAGAATGTGTGTGTCCGCTTGTTTGTGTGAGGGCTCGCATCAGCACAATGTGAAACATGAAAGCCTTTTTGCAGGGAATCAAATCTTCGTCAAAACTACGTTGACCTGTAGGACACTGCCCTGAGCGTTTTATATATTTCCGTTTTATTTCATTTACAAAATCAAATGTGCTATTATTTGTAAACATTTTACATACTGTACATTTATAGTTATTACCAGTTTTTCTGGGTGATGTCATGAAAATAATATCCAGCAATCTTGACCTTCTGTTTCCAATGTATAGCATCTTCGGCTTAACATGTATGTATGTGCACAACAACAGTGTGGAGCTGAAGATGCCTGCAAAATAGTCCAATTCAATCAAACACAATACGTATACTTCAAAAATCATCCACTTAAAAAAATCCAAATAAAGAAATACCTCACATCAAATCGAAGCTTCCTTACTCTCCTGTTAGGAAAACAACAGGTGGTGCTACTATAAAGATAATGCTTATATAGTATCTTATGAAAGCTGTTTCTCGCCATGTTTTGCTGGTAACCGTACCAGGGTGCTTATGATTGCCTGCGTTGCCCACAAAGTTCAGGCAGTGAAAGTGAAGAAACTTAATTTGGGAAGAATCACTCGTCCTCTAATTGCGCAATGAATTTTTGAAAGGAACTGAAGATGAAGTACAATAGAAACTGATAATGGGAGGAATTTACACATTGCATATCCATTAGAAGTATCATTCGAGGTTCACCAAAAGCAGCACGTATAGTTTTTGTGGTGACACAAGCATTTGTGCATATGAGCTCCTTTTGAATAAATCCCTGATTTGAAAAAACACACCTCGTAGCCCGCCCTCTATTTGAGGAACTACAGTAGTATTATTTTGCACATTTACCAGCAAGTGTTTTTTTTTCTTCAACAAATCGAGCTAAAGCTTTTTATAATTGGAGCCTGCTCCTGTGCAAAATTAAAATGTGTCTTAATGAAGTGAAACTTGAAGTGGATAATGTAGTATGCGCCATTGCCTTAAGAAATAAAAGGCCTGGAGTTTTGGGCGCTAATGGCCAGAGCAAGCGCTCATCTCTCTCCATTCTCTCTTCATTCTCCTTGTAGCCGAATTCCTTTCTGCAATCATCATTTCCCGCTGCGAGCCGGGCCATCAAGAGCGGGCTGCGGCATACTTCTCTACACGGTATTTACTCTCAAGCATTTTTCTTCACCCTTTTTTTCTGCCTTTGCCAGCTTACATGTGCAGCAAGAGCTACGTTCTTGGCTTCTTGCCTTGCATCTTGAGTGCTTCAACCAGGCAGATGGTTTAAGCCCTTTTTTTTTTTTTTAAATATATGCTGCTGAGCAAAAGGTGAGCAGCAGGGGTTAAAGGATGAACAATTGTGTGCTGTGTTTGCTTCAATAAGTTTATGATAGAGTTCCACCCTGAATTCGATCAAGTAAATATGACATCAAAGGTTCAAATTAGTTTCTTTCTGAGGAAACGTCATTTTGGGTACTTCGAATTTAAGTGTATTATTTTACCAAATGGATTGCATACGAGGGCAGCACGCCGGTGAGTTGTGAGCAGTTCTGAGGTTGTGAGTTTGAATTCAGGCTCCGGCTTGCGTGAGTTAGCTCCAGCTACTCTGGTTTTCTACCAACCTTTCAAAAACTGCATTGTAGGTTCATTGAAGACTCTGAAGCGTCCTTAGGTATAAATGTGAGCGTGCATTGCTGTTTGTCTATGTATGTGCTGCGATTGGTTGGCAACCAGTCCAGGCTGTACCCTGCCTGGGATAGGCTCCAGCACCCCACAACCTCAGTGTTCTAGAAGATGGATGGATGTGTTGCATACCAAGCAGCAACAGAGACAGATCATTAAAAAGGATTGAATGCATCATTTGTGTTGGAAGAGTCGTACTTTGGCCTAACACGAGCATGTCATCGGTCTGTTTAGATTTCAGCCACCATCATCACAAACACGAGCACACCACAAGGATGTGTCCTCAGCCCCATCCCAAACACCCTAATTCACGCACAACCGTGTCACCTTGCACAAAGACAACATCATTCGGAAGTTTACACATGACACCGCAGTTATCGGACTAAATACTGGTGGGGATGAAGCAGGTTAATTGAAGACTCCAAATTGCCCGTAGGTGTGAACGTGAGTGCGGATGGTTGTTTGTTGACATGCGCCCTGCAGTTGCCGGGCGACCAGTTCAGGGTGTACCCCGCCTCCTGCCCGATGATGGCTGGGATAGGCTCCGGCACGCCCGCGACCCGAGTGAGGAGAATCGGCAAGGAAAATGGATGGATATATGTTGGCAATCAACACTTGGAATCTTGGAATCTCAGTTGTGCTGCATATTGTTACCCCAATAGCATAGTTGCCCAGGTCATATTTGAACATTTTCGGAAATCCAGCAAAAAGACAATTTTGACCAGGCACATTTTGTAATTTGTATTGATATGGTAACAGTAAGTTAAAAAATGACCTACTGTGGGCAATCATGCTGCGATGCTAACGATATGCATGTTATTGTACTCTTCTATCCAAATGAGTTGTGTGTGGTCATGTGGTTCAAGCTTGTTAATCTCTGTAATCTCTCTCTACTAAAATGGCCGATTGTTCATGGTTTCAGGTCATGTCTGTGTAATAAAATCCAGCAAGAGAAGTATACAATTTTTCCATCATGACTATTAGCCCGTCAGATGTGACAAAGTCAACAATATACCATAACGGAGCTGAAGTGTAGGCCTATGAAAGACGACAATCCTTTTAGGATGACTAATTGTAAATGTGAAATCATACACCAAGTGTCTAAAGATCTAAAGCCTCTCACTCTGTCACGGTATAGGATGGAATGCTAAATCCTGATCTGACTTGAGCTTTCACTGCAGGGTGCATAGGTCGGATGGAGATACGTGTATTCATCCTCATCAGACATGAGACCAGCGTGACGTAAATTAACATCGCTTCTTCATAAAATTCAGACCATAGCTGCATGAAGTTAATTTGGTATACATTTCCCAGCTTTGGACATTTGTAATGCAAAATACTGAATAACCTACCAAAATAAACTCATCTTGATTACTCGGTGGAGACTGGGCTGAAGTGTCATATAGCACACCTAAAGGGGGCCACAGTAATGGATTAAATGGGTAACAATTCTGTCAATTATGTGGAAATGATAGTTAATGAATCTTGAAGTAGTCAAGGGGAAATGGAGTTGACCATTTGGCTGAAACCAGCACAATCTCTGTTGTATCAGTCTCATGAAAAACCTCATCAGCTGCAAGTTAAGCTACTAAGCTACATCCACGCAGACCCTCAACTGCGCGAGGTTGCTTTCTGCTGCACTTGAAACTGGCATCGTGGGCTCAGAACAACGAAAAGACATTCTACCATTGTTTTATCATAATAATTAAGAAATGATTCCTTGTCCCATCTCACACCTCCTGCTGATTTGACGCCGTAAAACCATAAGATTCAATTACATTCTGTAAATAATGCACTGGTACCACAGCAGTCATTTTAATTGCAGCTCATTACAATTGGAGTGAGGCTTTTTAGCAAATGGCTCCTGAAGCGCCTGCAACAATCAGGCACGGGCACTTGTGTGTGGGTGCTGGCGAAAAGCGTTCCGATAAGTGAAAGTCGAAAAGGAAAAGCGAAATGAAGGGCTGCAATGCGTCACAGCAGTGAAAGGCTGGCTGTTTGCTCGCGTGCATCGCACGTTTGTTTGTGTTCAATTAGGATCCGTCCGTTTGCCAGAGACAATCGTCTCTGTAATATGAAATGCAAAATGTTTGGCGCAGAACACCTTTCAAAGTTCAACAGTAGCAACCTGACCATTCAATGAACCACTTGTTAACCCTTCACCTACGAAAAGACAATGACAATATTCTTTGCAATTATAGTCCCTTAACAATATGAATAATAGACGTATTATATCAATTATATTTTTGAGTTATGCACTCAAAATTCATCTACCATTTGGTCGAAGTAAGAAAGTAAGGAAGGAAAAGAGTTTAGGAACATGAGGAACATTTTTCTTCAAGATGACATGGATGTCTACAATTCACACTTGACTGATTTCTTAAGGGGAAAAAAAATTCTGTCATCACTTAGTCTGGGCCATCTCAGCACTCCTAGTTATGCCCCCTCCCATGCAAAAAATGTGCTTCATATTGTAAATTAAAAAGAAACTTAAGCTCCATCACGAGCCAATCGGCAGCACTAATAGGTGATAGCCTTCACTCGCGTTTGCATTGGCCCGTGTGTCTGTGCCAAACGCTCTAGTTAAAAGGTGACACTCAGTGAATTGGGCGCCACTGAGACAACCATGGCCTAAAACTGAAATTACATTTGATGGCGGTCATTAGTTTGGCTCGTTGGCCAAATGCATCACGCTGTCAAAATTTTGGCCGATGGAAATGATTAAAAGCCGTTAGCGGCATCGTGTTACAAAGCAGCAAATTGAACAGAGGTATTCTGCGCGACTGTTTGCTTTGAGGTGAAATGCTACAGACTGGCTGACGAATGACACTACTGAGGCTACTACTACAGTTCAGCATGTATTTGCTTTGATTGAATGAGCTTGTGAAAAACCTTATGCTTTGAATCCAATCGACATGCTCTCCTTGTAACATTGATTGTGTTGCTGAGGAGAATACACTCATATACACTGAAAAAAAGTCCTTTAAATGTATGTACTTAATTTTAAAAAATACATCAGTTGCACCTAATTAAAATGAGTTAAACACTTAAAAAAGTATGTCATTTGACCACATTTGAATTATGTGCAACCATGATCACAAAAAGTCAACAAAGCCCTCACGTTTTTGTCAATATTAGATTATAGTGGACAAAACGAGCTACTAACTCTGCGCCCAGTCATTCAAAGTAAGAGCACCCCAAATGACAATGTCCAAATTGGGCCCAATTAGACATTTTCCCTCCCTGATGCCACGTGACTTGTTACGGTTGCAAGTGGCATTTCTTAAGTGTTGTCCCAGGAAAATAAATACATACAAAATGTGAGCGTGTGCGCCCTTTTATGAGACGTCTTGAGGCAACTTCCTGTTTCTGTGACTCCCTTATCCGGACCCGGGATGGACACGGCCGATAAACACGACAGCTGTGACAGAAAGGAACTCGTGTCGAGCCGATGTCGCCTCGTGACCTTCTTTGTCCCCCTCTTGTCACCATTGGTGATGCCACGGTGACAGTCGCTCTCAGGGGAGGAGCTTGCAACCTTTTCTTAACTAATGGATCCTTCATCATTCTCCTGTGCCACCAGCGGGAGCCCTGTGTTTATTGCTCTTTATTTTAAATTAAATCCACAGCCGCGACCATCTATCATGGCCATGACCTTTACAGGGGGGGATGACGGTGGCTCGTGTATGTTTTTAAAACAGGGGAGCACACCAGAGAAGACACTGTGGGCTCTCCCACGTATTCTATCTAGAGTGGAAAACCTTTTGTTTCTTCGTCATGTTGCTGATTATTGGATTGCGGTATTCTCTGTGGTTTTGGGAACAACTCATTCCCTCAACTTGAGAGCTCATAAGAATTAGGTAGAAAGTGTGAGTAACCTCGCCACAGTTCAGAGAAGCTCGCAAGAATATTTTACACATGCAAAATAAAGAAATAAATCCTGGTAAGCGGTAAGCCCATTTGAACCCTGTTCCTAACCAAAGCAGTAGCAGCTATTGAGGTGTGTTAGTCTTGCAAATATAACGTTGAGTCTTACCACACGTTGTAAACGGGTTTGAAAGATGATCTTGCGTTATGTGAAGTCGGCATCTTTTCCGGCAATTAGCAATTGATGTGATCCTTTCACGATGTTGTGTGGATCCATGGTTATCATTCAGGGAGCTCTGCAACTTGGCATACTGTAACAACATATACTATTTTAACCAAACATCACTTTTATTGGTGGAAAGCAATCTCTATAATATTGTGAAAATAAAACCCCGCCATTTTACCCACTTCCCCCACTCCATCTGCAGTTGACTAAATGAACACCCCCAGGCATTATATGAGGAAACTTTATGGACAGGCAATCTTTGCAACCTTTGCGACACATTATTAAGCATAAGCGTGTATTAGAATTGGATTGTTCCAAGTCAAAATACATATATTTTGTATTAGCTGTCCCCTTGTCACAAGAAAAACCTTTTCTACAATAAATGAAAAATGGCTCCGTTGTTTGTTGATGTTTTTGGACACACAATGTCTGTGGTGACCTCTAATGTGAGAATGTCCGTATGAAAAAAGTAGGCTTTGCCCTCGAATGATGTCTTGAATAGGCAGGAACACTGCTCATCGTTGTACTTGGGTCTCTGCTGAACTGGAGAGTGCAACTGTACAGCAGAAAGTACTCTGCCCAATTCCCTTGAGTCGGCAGTGATAGCACATCGCTTCTGAGCTATGGCTGCTACATTCTTCCCTCCGGGCTGCTTCTTCAGAGCGCTTCTTCCTTCCCCTGGCTTTACTTTGCCTCTTCGTCATTTTCTTCCATTGACCGGTGGATCTTAATATTTTGTCATATTCTATGTAGTGGTTTACAGATCAGCCCAGTTTCCTTTGGTCAGAAGCCGATTCTAAGACAGTGATGAAATTGGCTGAAATGGTGTGCAGTGTTGTATTCCAGACTGAACATCATAGTTTCCATTTTATCATGTGTAATTATCTGTTCTTTTGCAAATGGCTCTGAATGAAGTACCACTCCTCTTTTTCATTTTTTTTTTCAAATTACAAGGCAGAGTGGTTTTGATGGCACACTTTTTGAAAAAGGAATCTGGAAAATAGAGGAATTACATTATATACAGTATTTTAAGTGGTTGAATGCAATTTTTCCCTCTGTGCAAAAATCATTCAAAAAGCCCACTTTACAGTGCTTTTTACTGGTGAAATGTTTCTCTATCTGTAAATGGGTTAAGGTACTGAATGTAAAATGGAACTTGAGATAATGACTGACACAATTATGGAAATGTATCAGCACGTGTGTTGTGGGGCTCACTTTGCCTCAATATGGTATTCTGCAGTTTCATCTTCAGCGGGACAGATCTGTACACCAACAATCTCAACCAATGGGCAAGGATCATTTAGCACAGGGCAGCACAGAGAGAAGAACTTCAAGAGAGAAAAAGAAAGAATAACTAATCTTCGCTGTAATGACCTGGAGTCTGTGGTCTTTTATTGTGAAACATTACTTCTGTCAGTGCCTCTGTTATACAGTACACCTCTAACTGTTTTGATTCCTGATAAATCCTAAAATGCCTTAAAGGTGGATTCTTAAAAAAAAACGAACGAAAAAAACCCCCCACTTGTTCTGCACTACGGTAACGTATATAAATAATGCAGTATTCAAGACTGATGGAATGTTGTCAAGTAACCTGGAGTTAAATAGTTCTGATTTGGGGATCAGACAAATCAACCTAAGAGAATTCAGGTTGCAGTCAATCGTTCAAGAAAACATGGCTGATGATTACAATTATCTGATACGAACTGAATTTGTGACTAGAGTTGTCATTAAAACTCATCTTTTCGGTAGCCTTGAGAATTAAAGAAATGTCAATAAATCCATTCAGAGACTCTATAGAGATATATTGTATCTTCACGTTTGCATTCAGAATCTGTTTGGATAAATGGCGGTTGGTATCGGGCGGCCGATAAATGCACGTCATTTCAATAGGGTCACTGCTATCTAGTGGTACGGTACATGAACCTGACTTGCCCAGCCAGGCAAATTGCCAATTGAAAATGAAAAGAACGATTGATTCACAAATTGAAACCGAGTCACCCACACACAAGTTGACAGCAGCGACTGATGGAGTCGACTCCCTGAAGATATTGAACCAACTTGAGAAGGAACCCCGCCCTCCCGCATGCCCCTGATCAGGTAGCCTGATTGTCAATCAGCAGGTCCAGAGTAGTTGAGTGTGAAGCAAGCTAGGGCTTATTCATGACCATTATTGTTTCTTCTATGGTTTATATATATGTAGATTCTTTTCAGTCAATGGAATATATAAAGCAACAGCCCGCAGAAAATCTACAATCTCTTGCATCGGTGTTTTCAAACAGGCCTGCTAAATGCTGAATATTTAATGGGCATTTTTCATTATCATGTGTGCCTTTTACGACTCATTTGCTGTTCAGTGTAAGAGCAGGTTCGAAATTGCTTTATGTTTACAAGCACATAGGTCACTGACTCCAAGGTCAGATTTATTGTTGAAGATTGCAGCTAATGAATATGCAAAAGAGAATAAAGAAGCCTCAGCAGTACACTGGATGTCATTTTCATACCCCCTGCAGCCACACACTTAATGAGGGGGAGGCCTTAATTAATTGATTGGTCCCACATGCGCTTTATCTCGTTCTTGCAACATAGGTTTATTTTCCATCTCGGACTTGTCTTTATACTCCTCTCAGTCATTGTAATGTTTAATGCATTGGTAAAGAGACATCAGAGCAGTTTTGTTGAGCCAGACACCGCCACAAAGATCTCCAAAGCCAGCGGCTAGGACTGTGACCCTCGCCCATGGAGCAATCTCCCCCTCCTTGGAGCCGGCATGTCCGCATGGATGAAATGGAGCGATAGCCGTCTGCTCTTATCTTCCAGGATTTGGTCCACAGGGAGCGATTCGGCCGCAGTGGGAAATGGAACCGGCCCGGTGCAGCTGCCCATAACTCACCGGAGTTATTTTTTTTTCGAGTGACCCCAACGGAACACAGAGCACAGTACAATCACATTAACTCACACACACATACTGTAGTAGAGACGTAACCCTATACATGATAACAAAGAGCGTTCTTAAGAACTATAAAGCCAGTTGGCCATGAATGTTCTTTGTCCCTGTCACGGCATCGTTCTGCCTCCGTCTCCGCTTTGTCCTGTCTTACCATAATGGACTCGCCTGGGATTTAAACATCAGGTCAACACCCCATTCCCAGACTCGTCAGGATACAGGATATTGAAACAGATACATGGAAAAAGGGAATGAAAAGAGCTATCGGGACTCGGACACACTAACACAATATTTCTGTAAGATACCCGAAGATATATCGACTTTGGACTTGACAGAACAAAATGCTCTGTCTTATCAGTGTTTGCAGGAAAGTTATGTTACATAAATACAGGTAATACTAGTTGTGGTTTAGAGCATATTTCTATCATTTAAAAAAAAAAAAATGTTGTACTACTTGATATAATGGTTGCTGTATATTGATCAGTATCCTGAATAAACTGCATGATCGCTTATTTTAGTTAATGCTCATCCCAGGTCACACGTCAGTTGGTAGCTCACACTTACCGACTGCAATGACAGCTGCATTTTTCTAGGTACACGTTATGTGAGGATGTCAAACGTGCTGAAAGGGCAGTTGTTAACAAGGCAAGTCTGTCCTTTTGTCCTTCGCTCAATGTCGTTTTCGAACCATGTGCTTGCGCTCAGCTTGCTTTATCATTATGACCCATACCCCGCAGTTGCGATGATCCCCCAGACAAAGGGCTCTGGGATGGCTTGGTGCACGGTGGTATCATTTATACTTTGTGTACTGTATGTGTTCAAAAGAAACATAAGACATCCTCCCCAATACATCACCCCATCTGGCGCAGTGCTTGAGCTTTACGCTGCCTTCACAGAGTGCTGGGAATAAATGGGACAAGGCTAACAGGTCTAACTAAGTGTTTTCTCTCTGGATTGCCCTCTCCTATTCTTGTTAGCATTTGACCTGTTGCTGTGTCTTGATAGCTATGTTGGCCATGTAAGGCTTTAGGGGTCCAGCTTGTGTTTGTACTGCTAAATTCGGTCATGGTATATGGCAACAAAACAGTTTTCAACCCATTTCAAAAGATGATGTGTGTCAATTTCCATTATCGAAGGCCAGCACGCTACTATTATTAGATTACAAGTATGATTGTACACGGTCTGTTGTGGCTCAGTAGGTAGACCGGGTTGTCCAGTGACTCAGTGGCTCATTGGTTTGAATCCTGGCTATGACTGTCACTGTCACACTGCATGTCAAGACACTGAACCCTCATTTTCTTCCAGTGGTCTTGGCAGCGCCTTGCATGGCAGCAGTCGCTCATTGGTGTAGGAATCTGTGTGTGAGTGGGTGAATGTGAGGTATACAAGTGCAGTCCATTTACCATTTTACCATCATTAGAAACATGCACACATACTGCAGTGGAACCTCTAAGGTCGAATGTACCGTCATTGCGAAATATTCATGATCTGTAGGCCTTTAAAGTTGCACAAAACCTTGGTGTTTGAGCCATTGTCCTTCAAGACTGGTGAAAGTACCACGGAAGAGAAATCAAACGAGGACTTATTCACAGGTGTGAGGCAGGCACCACATGCAGAATATCATGGTCATTTTGAATAGTTTATGGGAAAAACCAAAAACCAAAAATCTGAGCCAATTTGAAGTCTCAGGACCGACCATGTTCAACTTCACTTTTGTATTTGAATTTGTGCGTGTGGGTTTTGGTCTTCTATACAGTCGACGACCCTTTCTTTTCCACTTGTCTTTATGAAGAGTCAACTGTTGCTAAACTGCTGGCTTACCAGCCAGGCTTCCGGGAGTACATGTTGTCTTAATGGCGGTGGCTGCAATAATTGGGCAGGGATTTCGTCTTCCAGCTAGGGGGGGATGAGAGTTCCTACATAAGATAATAACCTTTGCAATTAGGCTGTGGAAAAAGACCCAATCTGCACAAGACACCCTCCTTCTTGTTGTGAAGTCAAAAACACTCTGCTAACCTCCAAATAAGCCTGCTCCTTCAAATTGCTTGCTTCTTCAAGCCCTGGTGTGTGTGCGTGCGTGTGTGTGTGTGTGTGTGTGTTGCAGTATGAGTTTCTCATTTGTCCCTAAGCTAGTGTTGAATTGTCAACACGAAGCAGCTACATATCCGAGCAGAGAGGAGGGTCCCTGTTGGACACGACTGATCCATACGGCCCTGTCCTGACTGGTTGTCGCCGTGTCCTGCGGGTGTAATTAGGAGAAGGGCAGAAGAGGTCCAGCAAGGCCTGTGGTGCCAGTAAGGCACAAATGGACCGTCATTTGATGGGGCGCTAATGACATGAGCACTGCTGGAGCATTGATGACGTGGCAGCCAGCAGTCATCATCACCATCATCAACACCACACATGAGATGATGGAGGCAATATGGAAGCAGTTGACCTCTGCTCGCTGCTGCCACACACAGAGCTTTTGTTTTCAGGGTCACTTCCCAAATCATTAGACGTACATTTGAACCCAACAGGGACTACTCCTGGGAGCTTCTCGTCCTTGCTTGATTCTACCGCTGATTTGAGCTGTAAAACTGTTGCATGCGGAAATCTGAGTTCCACTTGGAAACAATTTTATTATTTCAGCATGTGTGTGGTATTATTAAATCCCAAAAGGGTTTGTCAGACCCTCCAAAGCATGTGTGAACCGCCTGACTGCCCCCTCTGCCCACCACCACACACACACACACACCTACACACACACACACACACACACACACACACAGCTGCTCCTGGCATAGGGGCTAATTGCAAGTGTTTATACACAGTTGACATTTCGATATTTGAGCAGGCTTTTCCCATAATCCAAAAGGGGAAGTGGTGAGTGTTTGTTTGTGACATTTAAGTACTATATTTCACAGTCAATGCTGTGTGCATAAATGGCTAAATTATGTTACGCATCTGTACTCTTGCTTGGTTACAATATAGGACTATGCTGGTTATAACAAATTCTAACTGAATAATAAAAAAGGGAAAATAAATCTCAGGCTTTCATGAATTTTTGGGTTTGTTTCAAATTATTCTTTTTCATTTCACACAAAAGCGGACACTAATGTCGCATGATGGTGTTTGGCTCACCTTTTTTTGTTTGTTTGTTTTCCCACGACCTGTCCTGTTCAGCTGCTTTATATGGTGATGTTTGTTGAAAATGCAACTAGACAGAAAACGGTTTGAGGAGACAAACAGATATAGAGAGATGGGGAATAGAGGTACAAACCACAACAGAACACTAATTGAACAATCTAGCCATATGACCACAAGTAATGTTATATA
Organism: Phyllopteryx taeniolatus; assembly: GCF_024500385.1. Taxonomy (NCBI): domain Eukaryota; kingdom Metazoa; phylum Chordata; class Actinopteri; order Syngnathiformes; family Syngnathidae; genus Phyllopteryx; species Phyllopteryx taeniolatus. The sequence goes on along the minus strand of NC_084514.1, from coordinate 596,774 downwards.
AAGGAGTCACGTTCTTATTTGTGAATGGCATGGACATCCTGTGTTCACAGTTTTTGCAAATCTGACTTATGGTAATCAAAATATGCTGATCAACAAAGCATTAATCGAAACATACATGTCTATCTGTTGTAACAATGAAAATGGAACATTCAAGGTAAATCAACTTGCACCAGTATATATGGTCTATATATGGTACATTAAAGGTGCAGAGACCATTAAATAGGGGGGGGGGGGGGGGGAATTGCTAACGGCATCCTGTCAAGAAATGTCAAGGTTGACTTGCCTTTTATATATATATATATGTGTGTGTGTGTGTGCGTAGAAATGTAAACATTGATAATAAATATGGGTCTCGTCCATATAATGTAAACCACTGTCACGCTTACTCAAACGAAAATATGCAGGAAGTTATCATGTTTCATTGTTTTATTGTGATGAGTTATTCAGTGTTTGGTTGTATCGAGAGGAAAAAAAAGATAAGTCGGAAAGGGTAGTTGCCAAGTTTTAGATTACAGTGAAGCGACACAAAAGCCGCCTCTGTCTCATGGGTGCATGTCCTCTCATAAATCTGTCAGGGTGATGATGTGCCATGTGCACCCGCTGCTCCGGATTCAGGAGGTACTTTTTTTTTCTCTCCGAAGCCTAACCTAAATCCACCTCTATCCCGTTTGACATAATGGTCTGTTTTATTCATAGTATCTCCCTCGGTTATTTCCTTTGTTTTCTGGGGCACCTTTTTATCCTGCTTGTTGTTCAAAAGGCTCAACGCGGTATCAACAACTACTTTGAGACTCTGATTTCACAACTTGCGTACCTCAAATTGCATTTTTTTTGTCTTCTGCTCATCCAATGCTTTGATGTACAGTGAACATTTTCTTTTGGAATTTTCTTTCACCTGACAGTGGGCTGGGCAGGTACCAGCAGACCCTTCATCCCCCACCACAGTGTGGCAGCCAAATCGTAGCACATAACAATGAGTGATGATTGCATAGCAATCCATAGTTATTATCCAAGAGGTGGAAAACATGTAGCGTTCTAAATAGCAGCCCTTCAGATTGCCTCCACTGCATTCTTTCACTGCCCAGGTTGTTCTTCCCAGAAACACTGACCACAAATGATAGGGGAGAAACACCTGAGCACACTCGATGATTGTGTACACAAAGCTGAAAGGAGAAGGATGCTTCCATAATGGTGTTGAGATGAATGGGTCGGCAGCATCGCTTCCCTGAATTCGGAAGTACTGTCAAGTTTGGCTTTTTTGAGGCAAGAGGTGCAGGACCCAAGCACAGGACAGCAGGGAGGCAAGGCAGGAGTGCAGGAATAATAATAAAAACAAGAAAAGGATTTATTTTCAAAAACAGGCAAACAAGGCACATGGAAAAATCCAAATACTAACATAACAAAGTCCCCGAAATCAATATTCAAAACAACAAAGAAACAGAAACAAGACAAGACAAGAGATGTGACTTACGATCGTGAACTAACAAGGGCTGAAAGAAATCAGGGAAACCAAATATTAGCAAACTGACGAGACAACCAAGAACACCTGGACAAGACACGAGTGGCTGGACGGAGCTGATTGGTTGACACAAGGTAGAGAGAGGCCTGACGAGAACAAATCGAAACGAAAACCTAAGGACCAGAACAAGACATTATTAACACGGGACATAACATGAAACGAAACTACATTTGATCTGAACCACAAAAACACAGATCCTTACAAGTACTGCCCTGGATCCTCCTCTCTGACACCAACTGCCCTCAAGTCTTCCCTCACTACATCTATCAACCTTCTCTTTGGTCTTCCTCCAGCTCTCTTGCCTGGCAGCTCCATCCTCCTCACCCTTCTACCAATATACTCACTGTCTTTCCTCTCGAAAAGTCTCTTTCCTCGTCTCCAAACCGTGGGCCGACTGCTGATAACAATCGCTATTACAGTACGTGTGAGGTCCAATTACAAAGAACGCCATCACACGTAAAGACATATGCAACATATATAAGCACATCAACGCTTGATGACTCTTCCGTGTCGTTGTCGGATGATTTCTTATCGATCATCTGATTTCCCTCGAGACTTTAACAAGCCACACATTATGACGATAGTGTTTCAGTTTCAATGAATGCGTTCTGGTGAGCAGTGATGGATGCAATGCAAATCAAGGCCAATAAAAACTCATTGCCATGTTACCACAGTGAAGTAGCCTACCCATAAAATGTGATTGCAAACCAAATGGTGGCTGTTAGCAGGTTTTTGTTAGTAGGGTTTATGAGCAGATGATGATTTCCAGGGGATTTTTTTGTATGAATGTTACTTTATTTTACTGTAAGTGGTTGTGCTTCTGAGATGATTTGTGATTATATTTTGTCCATTCTAAATTTGTAACACCATACATCTCTCTAAAAGACCACGAATGTGGATCGTTTCTCAGTAAAGTACTGTATGTACTGCACTTTGTCATTTAATTAACCTAAGATCTAAAGGGTCTCAATGCTTATACTCAATGAGAACTTTGGCTTCATCTCCTATGGCAAAGGCTGTGTATTCTGAGCTCATGCAGGGTCCTCTGTCAGGAAGCTCTGTTTTCTAGAAATGTAATTGTGGGCCAATGACTTGAAGTTGCGGATGCTTCAAGGGTTATGGGAAAAGGAAATGGCTGTTGAGTAATGTCAGGTGGATGAAGCACCCTGAGGAAAATTACTAAAGACTAAATTGTTTACAGCTGGACACCTGAATTTGATGCTTTGCAAGCAAAAGACAAGGAGGTGGTTTGGATGATCAACTTTGTGTATTTGAACCACCCTGCTTCAAGCAGAATAATATTATTACGCTATTAGTTTGTTTTTTGACATGCTACCTTTGTGTATCTACCGATCAGATCAGTGGTTTCCCAGTTCGGCTCTAATTCTCTTCATTTCCTTTTAAACACTGCAGAACCTTTTTCTTGTTCCATTTGGATTTTAGGTTTCCTTCGCTCTTGCACACTTGTGGGAACTCAATGAATCTTTGAAAGAGGAAGTGATTATGCAGCGCCGGATTTCTATTACATGGCTTGGAGCAATTGCAAACATTGCCATATTGTCTCTCAGCAAGCATCTCTCTGCGCTTTCTTCTGTGTTTATCAGATTCTCTAAGTTGCAATGCTCAGTGCGTGCTTGCTGGGATCAGCCAAGCAGAGATGAATCTAGGGAACATGGCGGGGATCTTTCTGTGCCTCTTTGCTCCATTGAAAACGTGATAAGGAATTCAAAATTAAACCCACAGAGGAATACAACAGTAATGAGGTTTTTTCCAAGGTCTTACGATATTCTTTTTTCCAGGTGCAAGAAGGGTATGTTGTGGATGTGCTCCAAGGCTACAGTCACTCCACTGTTTGATTTTAAAAGGACATTCCTGCTAACTGAGGGCCAGGACCCTGGAGTGACTGGAGACCGAAGATAAATAGAAATAGAAGTACAAAATAGATTGCAAAGAGGGGAATTAACAGAGAAAGTGCTTTCTTTCTACTTGGACATGACCCACAGAATGAGCCTTGACTAGTCTCATTATTGAAGAGTGTGAACATAAAACTGCCAACGTGCCATGTGGGATGCTCTCATGACAGGTGGCAGAAAGTATCTGTGATGCTTGAAGATACTGCAGCTGCTTTCACGGAAAACTGAGAACACAAGAAATCCTTTTCTCAATCTCCATGTGTCAATCAGTGCCTGCTTTAGTGGTCTGTAAAGCCATGAGCGAACAGGGGGAGGTACATTATGTACCCCAGCTTTCATCTCTTTGTCTTGGTCTTGCCTTCTCTGAATACACACACTGAATTGTTTAATGTCCAGCTTCTCGGTCTTGATCGCAGGGCAATTGAAAATACAGTGGACAGTTTGAAGTCCAATGAACCTCAACTTATACCATTTGGATAGGGCCACAATGCGCTGCAAGTTATATGAACCGTTGTCATGGAAGACGTTACATGAGACCTCGCCATATCTTGCGAGACTTCACTACATCTTGGCTAAGCGAGCATCTGAAGGATTGATTGCTTGTTTTTCGGCTTTTTTGTGTCACTTTTGTGATGCTGCCGTCGAAAGGTACACGCAAAGAAGAAATGTGCGATGACAACCACAGAACTGAATATGGAACTTGTTGCAAAGTTGGGAAGCAGTAAACACATCTCTGTTTTGGCTGCTCCGTACGACACAACTAAGGCGACGATAGGTCGAGATCAGTTAAAAAAAAAAGGTGCAAAATACGACCCTTAAAGTGAGCTGCATTACGTCTTTATATGAAGCAGCCCACCTACAACAAAAGCCGTAATCTCCTTGTTTTGTAACTGTTCGTCGAGCATACTCAAATGTAAATGTTGCGAACATTGCCACTTACAGTACTCCATAGTTCGGAACTCAGAAAGGGTGTCTGCAAATTAGGCTCAGTAGTACTAACCCCAATTCCAATCAAGTTGGGACGCTGTGTAAAACATAAATAACAACATAATACACTGATTTCCAAGGCGTTTTCAACCTTTTAATTGAATACACTACAAAGACAAGATATATAATGTTCAAATTGATCAACTTGGTTTATTTTTGCAAATATTCCCTCATTTTGGATTTGATGACTGCAACATGTTCCGAAAAACCTGGGACAGGGACATGTTTACCACTGTGTTACATCACATTTATCACCTTATGAACACAGTATTAGTAGAAGTGTATCTGTGTTATGACAGGTTGTGTATGGGTCTTGTCTTCTGCTCCCTGTTCAGTGTACTGGCACTTATTCTTTCACACTGACCTACTTTCACCTCTTACGTAAGGCAGAAGAAGATTTGGCATTAGGGTGGGTAAAGTTGTGATGTTGGGCAAGCCCATCTATCACCGAGGTTTACTTCAGTTGCCGCTTTCGGAAGGGTCTGTCCGCTCTCTTTGACGGGATGCTGGGAAAAGGCACTTGGAGGCTCATGAGTAAACCTGCCCATGCTCCTTGATTCACTGGCTCATAAAAATTGTGGGGGCTTTGTGATTACAGGGCCTCACTTTGAGCTATTTGGGTTTGGGGAGAGTGAGCATGATGGGAAAGACTCTTCTTGATGAAGACATATGCATGCGCTGATGACTGTGCAGGATGGGACACGACCCCGGTAACTTCACGAGCTGACATATTTGCAATTATCCTTCATGCCTATCATTATCTATTGCATGAGTGGAGCTTTGAATCCAAAGCATTGGACTCCTTTTATCTGGAATCGTGCAGGTATTTTTATATGACCTATTTCTTAGGAAGCTTAAGGGCACATAAAGTGAACTCTCTGACTTGTCATTATACTGGATGCTACTTCAAATATTCATTCTTAACATAATCAAATGGTGTTAAATGTCAGAGTATTGAATTGCTGTTATTGCTAAGTGAAGTGCAGGACTTAAAAAATATGAGTGTCACAAAAGAGACAGCTATGATGATAAATCAAACTACACTTGATTAAAAGTGTTTGGTTATTCATAACCATCTGCCTCTGCATTAAAGTATGTTGCCTTCACAAATTATGCAAATGCATCACACAGAAAGCACATGTAATTAACAAGAGCTCCACCAAATCGGCTAAATGAGAGTGCTTTTGTTTTCCCTGCCACTTTTCCGCCTACTGACCAAGAAACATTCTAATTAACTGGAGACTGTAAATTGCTGATGTGGATAAGTATGCGAATGTTTGTCTCTCGATATTTCAGCCCTTTACTTGAATGGCAAGCGGCTTGTTTTTTGCCCAATGACAGTTAGCAGAGGCTTCAACACCCCATGACCTTGCTTAAGGTAAGTGCTATTGCAAACAGATTGATGGATTTTCATGTGGTCACGAATGACAATTAAAGCATAAAGTTGAAGGGACCTCACTAAAGTCCTCAGAAAAGAAAATGCTTTGAAAATCTCGATGACAACTGTTCAATTAAATTCCACCAAGAGTATGCGATGTACCAGTCTTTCATCTAACTACAACATGAATTAGTCTGACAACATTTTATGTTCAGGCTGAAGGTAAGCTAAATTCAATTTTCAGTGTCACTCTCCCAACCAAGCACGTCAAATGCCAAACAATCTTAAATCTTATTAGATTAACCTCTAAGATTATCCTTAGTTCTGATGTGTGTTAAGACTGGATTTGTCCCGATCTCAGCGTCCGAAACAGGTTGGTGCCGACAAAACCCTTCATGCGTGTAGGGAACGCCGACTTCTCCTCAGTCATGATGCCGAGAATGGTGATGTGAAACAGAATGTGGTCAATCAAAGAAGCACCCAAGTGAAAACAAAAATGTCTTACCCAATGTCGTTTTATGTATAAAAGTGGATTCCCCAGATGGCCCGAAGTATTTTCCAAAGCAACTTGTGTTTTGAGAACATCGCCATTTTACAAGGCTCCTGGCTCCAGCAACCTTCAGGAACACTCGGGGAAACATTGGCACGTACCCGGAATTTGTTTCTTCTTCTTCGGTTTTGTGAGATCGAGTGTAATCACGCGAGACTTCGAGATTGGTGGTACAACAGAATGAATATGTGTGTGGTCTGCTTTGTTGAGATTTGTTGAGTACACCGCACACACGACGACCAAAACTGTTGAATGGTCGATTTTTTGATCCTTATGTTTGTGGTCTGTAGCAGATAAAACAATCATTTAAGAGTGGAAAAATCTTTATGTGTGTACCAGGCCTAAGAGAAGTTTTCTTTGGGCCTATGATTGAATCAAAAGAATGCACGGGTTGTCGGTATCCTGTTTAAAGAAAGCTTACTCTTACTCTCTTGCCGGTTCAATAAATATTTGCCAAATTGGAAAATTTCATTAGTTGGACTATGGCATCTCTTTATTTCGGAATAGTACAAAGAGTAACGGTTAGATTCTGATTCGGAGGTTGTTCATTAATGTCAATACGAAGAACGAATCTGACGCCCAGTATAATATCACATGCGACAAGCATGCTGTAAAATAACAAAAAGCAACAACAACAAAAATGCACAGCAGTCCTGACTCGATCAACCATCGTGACACTTTAAACTTGTTCGCTGTCTATTTTGTGTCTTGAGATAAAGGTTGCCTTTTACATCAAATTAGAACACAACATTCGTAAGTAAATAAACCTTTTTTGTTTTGTTTTTTGACTCCACTCTTTCTAGTTGGACAGCATTGTGAAATAGCGTTAAGCACATCTGTCTCTCAGTCAAGAGAGTGTGGAATTGGTATATTCTCCCCTTGCTTGTGTGGATTTTCTCCAGGTAGGTTAACACAAGACTCTAAATCGGTATGAATGTAAAGACAAATAATTGTGTGTCTGTGTGCCCTGTGACTGACCGGCAATCAGTTCGGCACCTCTCACCTGAAGTCAGCTTGGAGGTTGTGGTTGTCGTAATATTCTTTCAAGCCTTCAATCAATGTCATGATAACAGTATACACTGCAGTATACTACATACCAAGTATATGAGTAGTCCAATACTGCACACATTCTAAACAGTAGATTTTCACGCATTCCCAGGATAGGATCATGGACCGAGATGAATAAGGCAAAGTTAAATGAAAATGACAGAGAGAACTGCATCATATATTGTGAAAGGAATACAAAGTGAAAATCAATTCAAGGTTTATGGCCACTGAGCCAGGAAATGCGCCGTCTCCTGGGGTCAGTGCATTGTTCAAATGATCTGTTAGGCCCACTGCCAAACCCGACTGAACTCCCATGGGGGGTGTTGGGCAACTGGTTTTCATGAGTGGCCGGCCGTTGTCTACACACCTTGACAATCGTGCCATGATTTTTGTGGTTCATTGAAAAAAAATAAATGGACTACATGCACCAGCCCTGTGACAAACTTCCGAACTTGCCAGTAATCGGCAAGTTCGTATCTGGATTTCTGCTCCATTCACAATCGTGGGTGAATGGACAAACACAAATTCACAAGCCTTTTTTTTCCCAAGAATGTCCAGTTCAGTCGCATTCGGCCTCATCACTTGGTGTGCGGTCATGCTAGCGGACTGCCGACACAGACAATAGACTAAAGGTCTTTCTTTTTTGTTTTGTTTTTGTTTTTTCTATTTATGCACTACCGTAGTGTTGAGCACATGAGCTTAGCAATAGTAAGAGTAAAGACGTATGCAACACACATAACAACATACAGTATGTTTTTTTATGTATAAATTGTCTACCCTCAGACAACTCAACCAATGGCTGCAATTCCAGTTTAGAAAATAAAGATGTTGGGCAGTAAATTACAGATATGAAATAGCTAATTGCTGTTCAATATCCACTTGCTTCTCTTGCCCACAACCATCGGTCACCCTAAGTATGTGTGCCAGAAACCAATAAGCCAGAGAGTATGTTCTCTATTTTAAAGGTTTGAAATCTCCTGCCGCGGTGTGGAAACATGCATTGACATTTCAGTAGCTGACAGGTGTCGAGCTCTGCATTTGTCCTTGACAGATTGAGAGAGAGCCACTTTAAACACTGCAGTGCTGACCACGTCAGTCAAGTGGCTCAAGCCAAGCAAGCTGACAGGCCCAAACTGACGCAGCGGAGAATAAAGAGATTCTTCTGTAATTGCCTGTCAACACACCATTTTCCAGGTGACAACACATTTTCAAGATAGGCAGAGGTTCAGGTGTTGGTTCGCAGGTTAGGTGTTTAGAGTGACGTATTAAAGAGGAGGTACCATCATTAGAGAAGCCAGTATTCATTGGTTGCATTGCCGTAAAATTCAGATCCGTGTTGTGCACCTCCAAATAAATGATCACTTTGTGACTGATATATGCCGATGTCAGCGATCGTCAATAAAAATTCTGAGGGGCCCGGTTGCGAAGGATTTCTCAGGGCAAAAGTCCACAGTGCAATCTTTCAATTTGCGTAGTCAATCCATCCATGCATGTATTTTCTGTACCGCTTATTCTCAATAGGGTCGCGAGTGTGCTGGAGCCCATCCCCACTGACTTTGGGCGAGAGGCAGTGGAGACCCTTAACTAGTTGCCAGCCAATTGTAGGGCACATACAGACAACAATTGCATGGTTTTGGGCTGTGGGAGAAAACTAGAGAGCCTGGACAAAATCCACACATGCACAGGGACAACGTGCAAACTCCACACAAGAATGGCCAGAGCCCGGATTTGAACCGATGACCTCTGATGGGGATGTGCTAACCAATTGGCCACTGTGCCACCATGTTGTCAAACTATCAAAACAGTATCGAAATAGCACATTTCCTTTTCATAACATTTGTGGTTTTTCAAATATGGTTTATTTTCCATGAAAAAACTATATATATATATGCGGCACGGTGGCCGACTGGTTATAGCGTCAGCCTCACAGTTCTGAGGAGCGGGGTTCAATCCCCGGCCCCGTCTGTGTGGAGTTTGCATGTTCTCCCCGTGCCTGCGTGGGTTTTCTCCGGGCACTGCGGTTTCCTCCCACATCCCAAAAACATGCACGTTAATTGAAAACTCTAAATCGCCCGTAGGTGTGAATGTGAGTGCGAAGGGTTGTTTGTTTGTATGTGCCCTGCGATTGGCTGGCAACCAGTTCAGGGTGTACCCTGCCTCCTGCCCGATGATAGCTGGGATAGGCTCCAGCACGCCCGCGATCCTAGTGAGGAGAAGCGACTCAGAAAATGGATGGATGGATGGATATATATATATATATATATATATATATATATATATATATATATATATATATATATATATATATATATATTCATAATGCACCACACATTTGTCTTGTTGAAATAAGCGGACGACCCTGAAAAAGATCTTGCTTGGATGGCAGCATATGTTGCTCAATGCTCATTTATGGTGTTAGTCTCATAGATGATTTTATAAAAAAAAAAAATAAGACACAACTATTTCTGTTTTTATTCTCTCACAATTAGGATATTCACATAACTAATTATTCTGATAGTATTTTTTTCCTCAGAGTGGCCTGTATACAACTTTGGACACTACGGTTCAATCAATAGAAGAAGAAAATACGAATAGTGATAAAGTCATGGGCAGATAGGTTAGTGGCATGTTGAAAATGATGAGGTCCCTTTCAGTTCAATGTGTGTGTAGGTGTGCCTGTGTGTCGGAGGATGAGGAAATGCTATGTCGGTTACGATGGCAGTCAATCTGTAAAAAAGGTTACGTTGATGAAATTTGTGGGGGATGTGTAAGTGCAGGTATGGGAAAAATGATGGAGAAGAAGGCTAGAGAAATGTACTTTTCCGTCAAAAGAACCGCAAAGGTAATGACTCCCAAGGAGGTCGAAGAGGCCTTACAGGTTTATGTCCTTCACCTCTTTCCCCACACGTCCCTCCTTTCTTTAACGTCCTGGGTCAGCTTAGTGTGAAGCTAATTATTTTACCTTTTTAATCAGTCTGGTAGTGCAAAATGAATGACTTTCCCGTATTGTTTGTATGCTATTTATGGAATTTCATCACCGAAGCATCTGTTAGCATTGTCCTTGTCCTTGGCAAGGGCAACTTTAACCATCTTTAGACTAACTTTCACCATCACTAGATTACATGCCTGCAAAGTACATTGTACAAATGATGCATTTTCATTTTGATGGTTCGATTTATAAGTCAAGTAACCATATTTGAAGAAAATCACTCATCACACCACTTAACAGTAAAGGTTAAAAGATTGTTAGGAACCATCTTTGAAAATGTCAAATTGCACAATGTCCTTTACCCTACCTTTTTGTTTTATCACCATAACCCAATTTCCCTCTCTTCACCATTCATCACATGGGATGAGCGAATGTTGTGTTTGTACTGCACTATAGATATTGCAGCGCTAGTCCTGGATATCTAAGCTTTATCTTCTTTATGTGGCCATTTTTCTCTTTACGATATCATTACTGCGGAAGAGACACAAGGAGCCATCAATATGTGGGTGTAGGTGACCTCCTCTCCACTGCTGTGATTGTTTGTTGACAGGTCTAGTTGAGGGAGGGGTGAGTTGTGATAAGAGACAAGGAGAGTGCACAGGCACTGCAGCATAGACCAGCCTACGTCTGAGAAACCTTGGGTGGGACGTGCTGTCTCCCAGTGAGATACATTTGCTGTTTAATCATGTTTACAGACGAGAGCAGGAACACACTCTTAGCTTAGAAAACCCAACATTCACGTTGCAATTACAATCTTATCTTTAAGGAAATGAGGGATGCAATATAAGATGACTTGTTGACAGAGCTCTCGTGTGCTTATAGGACACACACATCGCTCTCGAGTAATTTGGCAGTCTGTGAAGTGAGAACATCATTTCCAGAGAGGAAGGAACATTCTGGTGGAACATGTTTCAAAGGTAGGAGTCCACTGGATAGGTGTGTGAACAGCAACACAAACACTGCCAGTCAAAATGACTGATTACCTCATCGGGGCACGCTGTGAAAATTCAGCGCTCCGACCGCCTGTCTACCCACCATGGCCGCAAGCCTTTATTCCTTTCTCCCTGGGGTGTTCAAAATGTGTAATCATTAGAACACAACGAGTAGTTTGCCTTCATTGTAATTTCTAAGGCTGAACTACCTTATATGTCAGATGTTGCCACTACTCTCCCATGGAGAGTCTGAATATATTTTACAATATTCTCGTGTATCTCTGTGATGCTAATTTGATTATACAGTACATGGATTGTAAAGACAGACACGTCATGACAGTCTGGAATATCGAAGGTACATGATATTCGCAGTCTGTGTACTTTTCTGAGCATTGAGTTGAGGTCCTCTGTGTATCTGCTACCGTAAAAGCTCACATGGAAGTTGAGCCCCACTCCCTCTGGTGCCTGCCTGGGTGTCTGTTGGCTCTCTGTATTTATAGCCTGTTTTCTACTGGAGGACTAGCCGTCCTCAAACTGCCCTTCACATCTGCAGCAAACCTTTCTCACTGTGGCACCACATAGCTTGAGCCCGACAGATCACTTTCTTGTTTGGTGAACTCACTGACACCGGCAGAATTCCTGAAACAAATGATTGCATGTAGCTTTAAAAAAAGGTTCCTGGTGAATTTAAACAATATGCTTTAGCATTACTGGAAAATTCGAATTTTCTCTTGATGCAAGTTGTTATACGTCTCTGGCTATTGGTCCATTTGTTTTTCCACGTTTACTACTATTACTTATTTGAACAATTCATGCCCTAAATTTGTTATATTGTTAAAATAAGGTCAAAATATTATATGTTGATAAATGAATACCTCTCTGGTAGTGTCAGTTAAAGCGGGAACATGCTTGTTTGGATGAACACACTTTATGATAGCTATACAGTATCAAAATGACATTTTTTGTTATTTTTGTAGAGGCACAATTTTTGATAGTTCTTCATTCTCATTAGCAATTAGGCTGCGGTTGGGTGTTGTATAATAATTTCACAAGTAACTCGCAGAGATTTCCTGTTGACTTTCAATCCTCAATTAATGAATAGCTTATTTGGGTATAAATGTCACCCCAATGTCCTTTTTTTATTGTAGCCCATTGTAGCTGAGCAAAACAAGCTTTTCAGCCCGTGTCCATTCTGCTTCTCTCAGCAGTCGCCTGCCTTGAGCCTTTTCTCGGTGACCGTGTCAAACGGCCTTCCGTGGATCACAGGCCTTTGACAGGAGAATAGATTGCATGTATTTATAATTCGCCCCAAAAAAAAAATAATAATCTGCAGCTGGCTGCCTAAGGGCTCAGTTGCCTCTCGATGTCCTTCATGACACTTGGCCAGGAAATGTGTCACACTTCTGTCTGTCAACATGGAGAAGAAGAATGTTGTTTCGTGTTTCAAGGGTAGGATTGAAGAAAATAAAGTCTGCAGGCCAGGGTTGTCACAGTTCAATCCCTCCACTCCCTAGACATGTCAGGTATTGGACATCAGCTTCTTCCTTATGTGAACCATATTCTTATTTGGCTTAAATCTGTCTCTTTCGGAGGACATCCTCAATTCACAATCTCTCCTCCACCATACGGACTCTCTCTTCCAGCATGACAGCATAATCATGGACCAGTACAGCGTTTTATGAGGTCTTCTTCAGTCACCACCAAAATTGTTTGACCTCTGCGGTTAAACCTTAAACGCACCACCTCCTCCTGCCAACCCCAAAGTCAGTGTTCAGGTTGACAGTCACCCTCTCTCTTTTCTTGACTCCCTCCTCCTGTGCTGACATGCTCAGGTGCTCCAGTAATGTCTTATAGGTCTAAAGGTCATCATGCCTGCCCCGTTATGGTGTATTGGAACTCGGATATAACGGTGCTCTTCAGGGACCACCTCAACCTGTGTCTATCTCCCTACCATCCTTACCCACTGCAGATTGAATAGCAGCATGTCACGACATGTCACGACATTGATGCTAAACATGCACATCAATCAAATATTGCAAGATAGGAAATCCACTATTTTCTTACGCAGTAATTCCTTTGTTGGATTTCTTTATCCAGTTAGTGATGGAGGTGTGCTTGCATATCGGAGGCTGACCAATTCGAGACATGCAGTGTGGTGGATAAGGCAGGACCGAAGGCTTGGCAGAAAACCACTCACCTGTTTGATCGTCAAAACGTGTCAAAGTTATGGGAGTTTGAAAATTCAAATCATGCATCCATTTACATGCTTCGGTTTCCTCGGGACTAAATTGATCTCTTTTCAATAAGTGAAAGCCCTTCTGACATACGACCCAAATGTCAGTTCCAGTCTCAGTACACTGAGACCCCTATCTCAAGATACTCTTACTTTTGTAAGAGCCTTACTCAGAAAAGCCCCTACTCTTCAGCCTACAAAATGATTTTGTTTGTTGAAAAACTGAGCTTTTATTACCTTGACTTTAAAGGCTGAGCTATGAAAGACTACAAATCTGCTCTTCAATACAATGATTGCAGAGAAACTCAACAGGCATAGCACATCTACCACTGATGTATCAAGACTACATACCTTGAATACAGGTATGGGTGTACATCTCCATTTGGATTTCATTGTGTGCACATCCGTGTGTGAAACGTGTCTGGTGACTGACGGAGATGTTTCGATTTCCTCTGGACGCCTTAGACGGATCATCTATCCTGTAACAATTTGGCAGTGCCCTGCAAGCCTTAGTAAGCTGAGAGGGAAAAAATGGGTCTGCAGGACTGACAGCAGCCTTAATGAAAGACTCATCTGAGGCTCCGGGCAAGGAGGAGGCGAGTGGTTTCATTGTATGGGATAGATGGAATAGTTACATTCATCCATGTGATTTTGTAGACAGCAATTTACAGGGGCAGTGAACTTTACAATCAGGGATGAAGCTTTGCCCTTGTCTAGGGTTTAGCTGTATGTAAATGGGCGATTTGAGATTGTCAAGTAGGCAAATATCAGGTGATATTAGCCTGATTCTCTACAGAGACCTGTAGAATTACAGTATATTGCAAGTCATCGTTGATAGGTTAAACAAACAAAATACATATGGTTTCCAGTCCCAAGTAGCTAACATCAAACAAATGTCAGTGATAGATGATACATTTAATAAGCCACCACCTACAATGCAAAAACAGAGAAAGGAAAAGCTTTGGGAGATTTATAGTGTGCAGCTGCAGTTGTCTTTGGTGTCTGTCGTAACTGCAAACTAACCTCAAGGCTGAGGATGATTGTGTGTGACCAATAACTATGGTTCAGTGAGGTTAAAAGTGCACTTCCAGTCATTCAACGTCATCAAGCAAAATTGAATGTTGAACCTGGTAACTGCTGAAAAAGTGAGGTGACGTTTCCCTTTACGTTGACAATGACTCCTGTCATTTCCCAGATTATGCACCTACCTCTGGTCCCGCTCAGTGTCTTCCTCACCTCAGCCAATTTACACATGCAGACATGTACAGAACAGGAGCAATGAAGTCACAGTAACAGACTTCCTGCATTCTCATCTTGTTCCAACAGTTCTGCTTCCCATGTTCAATCTGTTCAATGTGTTTCAAAGTGGAAGATGTCCAGAGACAGAACCAGGCAATAAAGGCAGCATTAGTGCGCTAATTAGGCTGTGGCCTTGCATTGACAGAACAAATCGTTTTATTTGCAACGCACCATCCCATAGCCATCTTTCATCGCCAATTATACTCACATTCTCAGGGCATTGACTCGACTGTATACATACGGACTTTGTTTCTATAAATCTCGGCAGGCCACAATTGATTCAGATCCGATCCGACTGCTTTGGCTTTTACCGAGAGTAATATTGTGAGCCAAGGGAGCTTGTTCACCTTGGAGATGCAGTTTACAAAGTACATACATTATGCAATAATGATTACCTCAAGGTATACAGTACGTCTCGTAATCAATGCGCAAGTGTTATTAATTATAGTCCCTACTCAATGACCAGTTGCGATTTAAAAACTGTTTTTCTCACTGTTAATCAGTCTGGGAGGGACTAGATTTATAATACCTTTTCCTTGAGTGACTGTGTGGAAAATGATTTATCAAGTGTTCAAGGATTTTTTATTTGAATCATTTTATAATAATTACAGACGGCAGAAAAGAGTTATTGGAATGCTAAAATAATGTCAAATAGAAAGACGGGGGAAACTGCGCATCTCATTCTTTTTCTGAATGTTCTGAACTACTGTTTCCATGGCAGTGTCATATTTACCATACTAAGGGTAAAGGAGGAGTTTTGCCTTAGGTCTATGTGGATGTAGCGCCTTGATATCTCTGTTCAAGACGGAATCAGAAGTGCCTCTACTGGTTTAGGACCAGTCCTTTGTTTCAATTGCTTCAAATGCAATGAATCAACAATCACTTCCACGCAATCTCCATAATAATGGTTAATGGTCAACTCATCAATTAATATGCCCATCCCTAATGACTCATTTTTGTGACAAGAACCCACAATAACGGTGCCAATTATGGAAAATTCCTCCCTCGTTTAGATCGGTTTTCTTTATACTTGTCCGTCATGTAGAATCCCAGATTCTGATTAAATTTTTATTTATTTTTTTTTGGGGGGGGGGGGGGGGGGGGGGGGATATGATGTTGTTTTTACACTTGGGCGTTACTGTGTGTATAGTATAGATTCAAGATCACCGATTCATGGTCTGATCTGATTGAATTGGTCAGAATCCAATTCTGCAGTCTATCTCTGAGCGGAGATAACAGCTGTAGCTCTGTGGTCAGGCTACGCCCTCAGCATCCCCTTCCATGCATGTATTGCTGTGCTGAAAATATTATGTGTCTTAGCTTTTCAGAGTTTTTCGTTTTCCTCCACTCCTTCCGCTCCCCCCGCTCTTTCTGTGTCTGCAGAAGGTCACCTGAAGGAGGTAATCCCTATTCCTCTCTGGTTTCGCTCGCTTTTATCTGAGAAGCTTTGTGGCCGGCGCTGGAGCCCATGCGGCGATCAGCCAAGCAGGAGCCAGCACACAAACAGAGAAGCAGAGGGGGGAGAGCTCAGTGCAGGAGATTGTTGCCTTTTATCCCCCTGGTATGAATAACAAAATAGATACCTTACCATGAACTATACGGGCTTGTTGCATCTGAAATACTGTGCATGTGAATCCCAGCTTCCTAATATATTGTTCAAATTTATTTACAAAAGGTAACCATGAGGTCCCTTTGTGGATATGCGGTGACTCAGAGTGTGTTTCATCTTGACATTGTTCCCATATAGGGTGAGGCAATATGTATATACATTCAGCTGGTTTCTAGTTGATTTAGACACTGCCACTGTTTGTTTACAGCACATGCACTTCTAACATTCCTTGTTTTGTAGAGGTCTGAAATCTACCCTTGCTGGCGCATAGTGAACCTTTGGATGAGCGTTAATGGTGCCTCCTGATGCATGTGTGCAACTGCAGCTAACATTTAAGGGACAACAATGAGCTAAAACTGAGTCAATAATCGCTTCTAACTACGCTTGTGTTGTTTTTGTCCTGCGTCTAGCGCCGGAGCCATTTGGACATGAGGATGTGTGTCTCACAGTGACTAATGGGACAGTAAAAGAATGAATCACCTCCGCATGGGAGGAAGGCTGAGCCGCCAGAGTTCTGCTTGCCAAGAACATTACCCACCTCTGTATATAATGAGACATATTTAAAACAGCAATCATACCCTCCTTTGAACCCTGGGTCACAGTGTGGAATCAATCCCTTAGGTGATAGAAAAG
The DNA here is from genome assembly GCF_024500385.1 of Phyllopteryx taeniolatus. Lineage (NCBI taxonomy): Eukaryota > Metazoa > Chordata > Actinopteri > Syngnathiformes > Syngnathidae > Phyllopteryx > Phyllopteryx taeniolatus. The sequence goes on along the minus strand of NC_084514.1, from coordinate 579,685 downwards.
AAAGGCCATATGTCTGTGAGCCTGAGCATATTAACCAAGGTCATAGCCGCTGCCTGCATGCCCAATGGATCTTCTCCTGGAATTGCTGAGTGCGATTAAATCGCAGGCTTAGAATCACATTCTGGCTCTAAATCATGTGCCGGGTCATTACGCCAACAAGGGTCTTCTCCCAGCGCTTTCATTCAATTGAATTAGAGCATTATTCTGGACAATTTGCTTTGGAGATTAGCACTTCACCCGGGCCAGGATGCCCATAATTGCTTTGGAGTGAGGTGAAACATTTCAGTGGATATTTAGAATGACAAATGTTTTCGAAAGATGTCAACAATAGTTTTGCTTCATTTTTTAATTGTTATAAATACACCTACTCTGCAGTGGAATGTCTCTAGAGGCTTTACATGGGAACGTCAATTAATTCATGGTTCGTCAAAGAACCTGTAAAGTGACGTTTGTTTCTAAGTGTGAAGATAATTGCTGAAGATATAGCATTAAACTGTTTACCACCATTTCAGTTTTCTTGATTTTTGAGGCATGGCTAAAATGGGTCCAAGCATGAGTCGCTCACTATATAAGAATCTGAGCGCGCCTTTGCATCAGCGGTTATCTGGCGCGGTTGCAACATGCTCTTTGCTAGCTGCTACGCCTGCACCCAGAAAATACAACTTGCTTTCAGATAGTCCGCTGGCATGGCCGCTTTAGAGCGCCTCGTTATTGGCCATGAGCGCACGTATGTCACGCTGAGAAAGACGGGAAAGCGAGGAGGGGTGAAACAATAAAAACAATGTCTGACTTGACATCCGTATCTAGCTTCTTTACAATGCCTCGTTGTTACGGCGTGTAAAATCCCTGCGACGACCCCGTGGGATATTTTCCGTATTCACCAGAGGTTTTAGGTGGATATATTTTCACATCTGAAACACGCATGTATACGTAGGCATAGGAAAGATGCCAGATGAAGTAGCATCCATTTTTCCAGGTCGTAGAAGTGTTATTTGATTGACAGTTGGCAGTTGAGCAGGCTGCAGTTTCAGAGCATTCAGCAGACGCGTACGCCCAAATCGCTTGGGAGTGGAGAGAATAGCCTTATTTTATATACCGTACATGAAAATTGTCTTTAGCAGGCTTGTGTCACATTCGGAAGATTTAATAATTGAAGCTATGGATTTTCACTTTACAGTGACTTGAAGAATGATGTCAATTGTGCGGCATATATTCATGATTCGTCCTAACTTCTGGTCACTGTGGCGAAATGGAGAGAAGTGACATTTTGTTTTGCTCTCTTGCTTTGAGCGTTTCACCTTCAAACACATTCAAATTATGTACAATCTTCTAAATCGATAAAGTGCTGACCAAGTATGTTAGGCCAATGTAAGGTTTACGCCACAGTCACGCTAAGTCACAGGTGTCAAACTCAAGGCCCGGGGGCCTGATGTGGCTCGCCACATCATTTTATGTAGCCCACGGAAGAAAATCATGTGCATTTGTTCCAAAATTTGTTCCAAATTTGCAAATTCTCTTAACTTTTAATAATGTTGAAACATTCCCCCCAGAAATGTACCAAACCACTTAATTTGAAGAATAGTTGAGAATATTTTTTTCCTTGACTTCGTATTTCAAAGCTTATCCATCAAATTGTTTTTGTATGTACTGTATGTAAAAATATGATGAGCCAATTATACGTTTATATGGTTTCACAGTCATAAAGGCCCTCTATGGGAAACCGTAACGACAGTGTTGCACGGACAAAATGGAATTTGAACAGCTTTGGTAATCATACCTAAATCATTGTTTATGTTTCAGTAAGGTCTTTACCAAAAGCAAGCATAGTTTTAATGCAAAACTATAAGTAAATAAATGTTTAAATTCACTGTTATACAAAAAAAACAAAGATTTCGACTTCCATTTCTAAACATAAAACTTAGTTGTAGTAGTTCAATGTTCTGTTTGATTCTCAGCTTGAATTTGGGTATTTCTCATTCCTGTTCAAAATGGTACAACGTCAAAAGTTCACATTAAAGCTCTTCATAATGTTGGATGGTCTTTCCTCGTTTTTATGACAGATGGTCTAATACACTTGCTAAGCACTGTATATAATATACAATACAATACATTTGATTGCATACAGTATTTGTTTCAATTGTGCTTGCCACTTAAAATTATTTGTGATGAATTTAATCATGATTCTCGGTCAATTATGTGACTTCTTTTCAAATGGAATATTCACTTTCTCTCGATACAACGGAAGCTCGCTGCATGCAGATGTCACCGAGTCAATTGGAATTCTTTTCTCCTGGAATTAGTCGTTCAGGCTATCTTAGGTGTGCATACATGCCTCCATTTGGTACTAATGGGAATTCAGAAAGCTATTAACCCCCTGCAATGTCTAACAACAAGATAATAATGGTGCAAGTATGTTGAGTGTTGTAAGGTTGATGCCACATGTATAGTTAATTAAGGCAAAGGAGATAAGGAAGGCTTTTTTTCAGTAAAGGTCATGAATGTAAATGTTGAAAGGATGAAAGTGAAAACAAAGACACAATAAATCACTGAAGTCTGTGTAAAAAACAAAAAGTATGAGTGAACAATTCCATTAGTTGTGTTGAAAGCGTTGGAGGTCTCAGCACCGCGTTAGATAGGAAATGCACAATGACATATACATATCCACAAAGCTGGAGATAAACGCATGCATAGCAGGCAGACGTCATGGAAACGGAACGCTATAATACTGTGATAATGAACCGACAAGTCTTGCTCTGCTGTCGTGCTACCATAAAGTCCAGCGGCAATTTATGGGCGCAGCCATCACCTCGCCCTTCCACAGGTAACTACCACAGTTGCGAAGATCACCATCTCAGAGTCCGCGAAGGCAAGACGCCAAAGCTTTTGGGATTCATGATATGCGAAGAGAGCACAGAGGTCACTGGACTCACCGCAGCACATATTCCAGTTAGCGTCGTCGTCGTCTGTTGATTGTGCTGACCGACACATTTTGAGGCACTTCAAATGTCTCCCGGAAACATTGCCAGAAAGATGGCGAGTGAAAAGAATTGATACATTTCTACATAAATATGATAATGTAATATTGAACACTATGTTAGATGAACTCACAGCCTGAGGATAGTGATTCAATTATTCAGGGGAATGTAATTACAAATCTCACCAGCCAGTATACGATGCTTGCTGCAGAGCACTTTTGCCACAAGCAAAGATCAGCCGCTGTGTGTTTTTTTATTGATATTCTCATTTTGTTGTGGTCAGGGATTTCAGCAATTCGACACCACCGATCTGCGGAATACAATGAGAGCAGCGTTTCCTAGGTGGAGCAGTCCAGGGAGAGGACCTGGATAAGAAGACCATACTGAATTAGTAATGTGTTAACTTACACACTTACTGTACACTAGCTGGCTGGAAATCCCACTATGCCACTCGTAGAAACTTCATCATATACAGCAGATGTGATTGATATAGAAAATGGAGCCAAGGGTTTGGTTCACATTCAGGCTCACATTTTGAGGCATTTGCCATAATTCCAAGATGACGCTTCCACTGTTAGCGCCTGTTGTCGGCGTAAATGCAAAAAGCTCAACAATTGAATTCATCTCATTAGGTTGATCGAGCTTTTGATAAGCTGCATTAGTGAAGCAAATAGTGGAATCCTACCAATGCGATCGAGTTCAAGCTGCCGATGAGTTGAAAAAAGAGGAACATAAACATAAATAGATAAAGCGCTACTATTGCAGTGTGCTGGTGATGAACACAAAGGATTGATTGAGCAAGTGTGTTTTGTTTTGAAGCAACTGAGGCAAAATGGACCGCAACCAGCAGAGGCACTGTGGATTCGGTAAAGAAGAGGCATCAACAGTGGGAGGTTATGCCACATCCATGCAAATATTTTGACAAATGGAATCAAATTACAGTATAGAGCATTTTGTGCCATCTTACATTTGAACTTTCAGCGAGAACTTGAGAAAATGTCAACAGCCTGACTTGGCTGGCAATAATCCTCAAGAGAAGCGGTGCAGTCTCGGCAATCCTTCATTTTGTAAAGGCGATACCATTCATCTGATAAGCAGCCGATTGTACGTCTGTGCTCACCTTCTCAGAAGCCTACACTTTCCCTTCCAGTTTGCTCACAGTGGCAGCGGAGATGAAATAGTGGCCCCAAGAAAGCCATTTGGCACCTAATTGAGCAATCCTATTACTTCCCTCTCCCTTCAGACTGCCTTTCACTGCGTTCAAGTGATGGCTGCAAGCTGCTATGAATGATTGTGTTGCAGCCGTGTGTTAGCGTGTGCACTGAAGGAACTTTGTTGTGGTCGCATGTGCGTGTGTCCTCATGCACGGCCTCGGCCTCTCCTCACCTGAGCTACCAAACGGATTTGTTTTCAGATAGACCAGTTGGGACTCCATCTTCAATTTACCAAGCTACTTTTTCTTGCTGTGGACATGACTTGTGGGACGTCGAGACAGAAATAACATCTTAACATTAAGAGAGGATTTGTATTTTTTTTCCATAGATGGGACTTGACATCACAGCGATTGATCTCTTCTTCCAACGGTCACCATGGCTGTCCATTTTCTTGTTGCCCTCAGTCTCCTCTCCAATAAAATGGGTCCATTTACTGAGAATAAGAGACCCTCGTTCTCCTGTATTGTTTAGCGTGTCTCAATTCCAACTAAATGTTCATTGTACTTAAGATAAGATACGATAGGAGCTTTATTAACCTTTATTAGTCCCACGATGGGGACATTTGCAATGTCATAGCATCAATGCATAAAAGAAGTGGCCTATTTAGATCGAACATTGACCACCTTCCGTAGTTGTCGTTCTACCTGGGACGACGCTAAACGTGTCCTTTCAAACTATACCGTAGATCATCTTTGCTACCTGGGGTTAAGCCTTTGATACATGGCGGTGAATACATTTATAATATTTTCTTCACTGAATCGAATGGATAATTCCCTCTGAAGATGTAAATGACAAGTGATTAGTTCAGTATTACTTCTCCGGATTTCCATAATTAGAGTATCTGACCAGAGTCTTTATTTGAGTCTTTGCTGCTTTAAGATATGCACAGACATACACTTGGAGATGATTAAATAATCTTCAATCAGTGTTTAAGCATTGGGACTGTAATCTGTGGAGTGGAAATGGAATCTCATGGGGTAAAATCTTGCTTTCATTGCACGGTGCACGTTTGCTTTACAGAGAGAGAGAGAGAGAGAGAGAGAGAGAGAGAGAGAGAGAGAGAGAGAGTGAAGGTGGCGTCTTGCAGCATTTACTTTGGATCACTTTTTGCCTCTGGATCATCAGACTAGAGAAAATGCCACATTGGTGTGCAGTGCGACATACACTTTTTACGTCTTTAAAATAAAAGCTTTGTTTCAGTGGACTTCTTTGGTGGATGAATTAACTGGTTGAAAAGAGCATTAGGGAATAATATACACTGTATTATATATTATCTATATTTTTTTTACATATATTAGGGAGCAAAGGTGACTTTCTAGTTTGTTTTATAGATTCACGCCGTGTATACTAAAACTCCTTCAGGCCAAAACAGCTCGACATGACGACATGTTATGTTCTCATGTGTGCTCTGCTTTTATCTTTGTCCATGGAGGACTTTTAACCAAATATATGTGCAGATACTGGAAATCAGCGAACCCTCCATGTTTGCTCTTTTTTTTGTCCTCCAATATATTGCCTTTTATTTGTATTTTCCAGTTACTGGGCACAATTCATGAGGCATGATTAGTTTGAATCGTATCCTATTTAGAGTTGCCCTCACGTAGCAGGAATTGCAGATTGTTGTGAAACGGAATGCAGGTCTTTGCTCATTTGCCTGCATGACTGTTGAACAATGGAGAGCCGCACCGTGGACGACGGCTTTCAGCTTCAATTTGTTTGAACAATATAAATGATTTGGACTCAACTCATTTCCTGTGCCCGTGGCTGTTAATGCCTCGATTTATCGAAAGATAGCCGAGAACCCCTAATTACTCACTGGGATGTTGATGGGTTAGTTCTCCTTTTGATGATAGAGAAGAGACTAGATTCTAAATTGAATTGTCACCTCTCCTCCGTTTCAAGCATTCATGTTAATGCTGCTTGTGAAAATATCCCTTTGTCTTTTCTGAAAGGCCTCACTTCATTAAATTCACTGCTCCTCGGGGCTGATGTGGGGGATTTATTGTTGACAGTTTGTCTTTGAATTTCCAGCAAAGCCTGGGAAGAGAGTGAGTCCGTGCGCCGTGCTGTCTTCTTTGTATTTGGGCTGTAGGTCTAGACTGTTGAGGGCCGGCTCCAGCTGATTTAGGTCTTATCAGCCCCATCAGCCCTCTTCGTGGGCCTGGAGCAGCCTCAACATTGGATGGAACTGCTGTTTGCAGTCCAGATGGCAACTTCCATTTCTGTTTCCAACGAATACTGCGCGTGAGAGCTAAAGTATCACGATGATACGCTTAAATTAGGTTAAAGATTATGTAAATGTCACGAACGCAAACCCAACAGATTAGTGGGAGCGTGGGCGGATGCCTGGTGGTCAAGCCACACTCATCAAGTCGGTGGAAACTCAATTTGCAGTTTGGTCCAGTTGCTCTGAATGCATCTTGGGACACCAATTAGCTCAACTACAGCTCTGCACGGTAATTGCACAAGGACAGAAGAGAACATGTTTATTAATGTGTCCATCCAGTGCTGGCTTTTCACCGATGTGCATCTCTGCTGAATATTTATTTGCACACATCCCCCCGCAAAACTCGTCATCTGGAGGTAGGTAGACCACCCCCTCCGCCTCAATGAATCAATCAATGATTTTAGCATGTCTATCGCGCCATCACTAATCCTATCATTCTGTATCAGTGAGTCAGGTGTGCAAAAACATTAAAACTTACAAAAAACATTTCAGTCCATTGGCACATTATCAAAGGAAACAAATCCCTTCTGTGCTTGTCCAAGGGTAAAAGACAACATAGCAGACTTCAAAATCTAGAGCTTCTAAGAGATCAACTCTGCCGGCCTCATCTGTACACACATGGCCTCATGCTGGGAGTGATAATGGCCGGGCACGGCCCTCTCACAACCCATCAGTTAATCCACGCGGAGCCCGGGAAATGAACAAAGAAAGCCATGGGACTGAGGCAGGATGTGTGGCTGCATGGCCAGATATGAATATTCGAAAACACAACCTTTTTGGGTGTGTAAACTGACCCTGTGCAGATTTGGAGAACAAAAATTGGATGTTTGATAGCCACCATTCGAGTCGAAAAGGACCTATTACGCAGAACAATTTGGTCATCGTTGTTGTCATTTGCCTGTTGAGTCGAATTTTTGATTGAAGCTTTTCCCAGCAATGAATCCTCATTCTGGATCATTTGGATCTTTTCCACTTAGAATCCTTGTCCAAGTCAATTTGGACCTGCTCAGAATTCTTAAATACTGTATGGCACAAACCAGCTGCTGTTTGCTTTATTGAGCATCTGCGCTCATCATCTTTCTCCATTCATGCATTAATTTGACACCCATCCACTTGTCATACTGCAGAGTGGACCAGCTCGCTATGTGCTATCCAATTTTAACTTAGCAACTGTAACTAGCTTGGCTTGCATCGCAGCTCAGAGGTTTTTTTTTAGTACTGTAATTCTAGAAACTGACACACAAAGAGGGAAATGATCCTTTGTTATATCAAGAACCAAAAAAACATGGACTAACACTTCAAACATCTCATCAACACAGACTATCGCGTATCGCATAATGTTTGAAAGTTTCAGTTAACATTTAACCACTGTTAACGGTAACTGTCATGCAAGTTTAAAAAGATGCACACCCTTGTATAAAATGTAAAACAAAAAAGCAATCAATCACTTGTGCAACTAATGATATTCAGATGTGGACATGAAAGCTCGCAAAAGGCAGGTGACTATGTATTGCTCGTTAACATTCTTAACTGTCATACAAGAGTAAAAAGAAGCTACAAGACTAAAATTGTGTGTGTGTGTGTGTATGTATATATATATCCATTTTCTGTACCGCTTATCCTCACAAGGGTCACGGGCGTGCCTGTTCCAGCCACCTTCAGGTGAGAAGCGGGGTACACCCTGAACCGGTCGCCAGCTCATCGCAGGGCACATAGAAACAAACAACCATTCGCACTCCCATTCACACATTGCACCTACGGGCAATTTAGAGTCTTCAATCAACCGGGATGTGGGAGGATAGAGAAGTGGATTACATCACTAAGATCAAATAAACTAGTTCTTTAGTCATCAATCATTATACTTTTTCTTTGCTATCACAGATGCCCTTCTGTGGGGCCAGCACACAAAAGTCAAAGAAATAGACACATAAAACACATCAGAAATCGTTGAAGATGTTCACACATCAGAAGTTTCGCAAGATATGAAAAATATTGCGTGATAGTTTTGAAGTTTTGAGGCATATCTTTGTGGTGCAACTGTATATTGACCAACAAATATGAGGGGCGGAAATGTTTCATCACATCCGGTCATGAACCTAATAACATGGTCTGTGACTATGATCCACTGACTGACATCTACAGCTTGAGCACAAACATTAACTAAGAAATATCAACGTTCCCTGATTGAACGTTCTATTCTCTCCTGACCACGTCTAGCATGACTCACAACTGGTGTAAGTAATTGCCTGGTTACATTTCCCAGCCAAATGTTTATTTCAGCTTGTGATGTGCAAAGGCCAAAACCGCTTAAGGATCAGCGGCGGGGGACTTTTCTCAGGTTGCCAGAATGCAGCCGTTTCTGCCATCTCTACACAGTGAAGCTTTGCGTGTTAGCATGGCATGTAGATCAAACGCAGGGCAACAGCTAAGGTGACAATGACAGAGACGAGCTCCTATCAACAATGACAGCCAAATGTTACAATGAGGGATGTATGGATACTATGTCTTAACTCTCTCAGACAGACAGGAGCCATGTCAGATAATTGATCGTCGCTTTGGTTTTTGGATAGAAAGACAGACAAAAAGACATTTTAAAGAAGGGCGTATATGGAGGGCAGGGCAAACGACCAAGGAAGGGCCACGTCTCACCAGATGTGAGAGCATTAATTCCTCCGACTCGAGGACTGTGCCAACCTAGAAACAGTGGCGGGCATTCTGGAGACACAATAATGACACACACACACACACACCCACACACACCCATCGATCCATAGATGCCTGTAACCTTGTGTCTTTGTCAGGATTTTGTCTAATACCTTGAAATTAAACCTACAGTTGGAGAAAATAAGTCGGAAAAATTAATTTCAGATAAGCACTGATCGATTCTCCTTCGCTCAGCTGAGGAAAAAGAAACTAATGTGGCACAGTAAATGCAGAAGTGACCCATTCTTGTCACACTCTTTCAATAGTGATATGGGTGCGTGGAGCCAGTGTTTTTTCTACAGCATAAGCGGATTACAGGTTGTTTGTCATGGCTGGTGTCTGCCTAATGGCGATAAGGCAGGCAGCCACAGATCCAGCAGGTAAGGTGGACTTCTGGGGCAATGCATGTCCAGCAATCAAGCCACTGGTGAAGTTTTGAAGAAGCTGGTTTTTTGTATTTTCCTGAGATTTGTGTATTCATTTTGCCACAAGAAAGAGCTGACTACAAATGTATTATTACTTTGGTGGAGGAGAAAAACATTTGAATGCCCACATTAGGAGCATCGGCTGTCACTCCAACACTGTGCTTTGGCAACATTCAAGCCATTCAACATTCATCTTTTATCCAACAAGAATTATTATATATTACTGTACTTGTTAATACTGTCATGATATTTGTTTTTGTTGACGGCTTGAGAGTGGAACTGATTTGATTTGTGTTGTGATCAGCTTTTGCTTTGCGGTTTTAGGTTGAACTCGGTCCCCAGTTGATGCATTCCCCGTCTGCCTATCAAGTTAGGGTCTCCAGTTGGTGCCTTTAGTTCTGTTCCTCTCGTGTCCTCCTCTCCTTGCCTTTTAGATTCCCTGCACTCGAGCTCACCTCGCTTCGGCCTTCACTTGACCAGCTTCCAACAACTGTGCTGTGAATGATCATCAGGCGTGCAGTTAGAAATGATCCAAATTATTTATTGACGACAAATAATATATCTTTGTTCTACAAGCAATGCCAGTGACAAGTAGTGACAGGCAGAACAATGAAATGGTCTTCCATTAGATACCAGAAGGTACAATTAAGATGTGTTTCCACCTGTTGCCATTCATACATCAAATAATGGCTTTGTTTTCAACTAAACATGGCCAGATGTCGCAAATGTGCGAATAAATTGCGACCAGATCATCATGATTTCACTATACTGTACAGTGGGGCCTTGAGATATGAGTTTCATTCATTCTGTGACCACGCTTGTAGCTCAAAACATTTATTTTTTTTGTCCTGTTCGGCTGTTGGGTCAAGCAGAATGGAAAATCTGTATCCCTTCCATGCCGGAACACATTTACTGTGTCACAGTGGAGTTTTGAAGCTTCCACTGTGATATTATAATTGAGGTTTATTGAGAATCAGACTTGATCAGTCGAACAGAACAAAGTTTCGAGAAGGGAGAGAGAAACAAAGACAAAGACAAAGCACTACTTGTAAACAGGATGAGAGAAGTAAATCATGACATTATCTACAAGAATCAATCAGGGTAAATATGAGGGTTGCATGGGGCTGCAGTGCTACACCCTGTGAGGGAAGGACAGGACGAGGACAGGAGAAGAAGCACGCGGGACAAGGGTCGTACAACTGAAGTGTGGTGGCATTAATTGAATTGAAGGTGAATTATAAAAGTCTACAGGATGAGAGTATAAGTGAGGGGATACACAAGCGATTGGCGCAGTAATTGCGTGACCCCACACCCAGTGAAAGAGTCCTAGGGGTGAATTGATACCGTTTTACATGCACAAAGACTGACAAAAGTGTCCTGTAATTGATGTGGCCACAGCGCGGCGGCTGAGGACGCCTCAATCGAGGGGCGGGATCAGGCGCAGGGGTCCGCCCGAGAGCAGCCCGGCGGACGGGGCACGTCCCACACCGAGGGACCCAGGGCGGTCCGCCGGCACCGCCGAGGCGCCCCGACAACTGGCCACCCGGTGGGGGCCGCAGGGACCCAATGCCACCCCCCAGCCAACATATATATATATATATACACACATCCATCCATTTCCTCGCCTGTGTGGAGTTAGCATGTTCTCCCCGTGCCTGTGTGGGTTTTCCCCGGGCACTCCTGTTTCCTCCCATATCCCAAAAACATGCATGCTAGGTTAATTGAAGGCTCTAAATTGACCGTAGGTGCAAATACTTGCTTGTTTATATGTGCCCTGCGATAGGCTGGCGACCAGTTCAGGGTGTACCCCGCCTCTCGCGACCCTCGTGAGGATATATATAAAGACCGAGAGAATGTAATTATGTGTGTGGTGTCCTGCGACGTTGACTTTGGATCACTTTTTGACTCTGGACCATCTGAGTGGAGAAACTGAAACATTCGACATAAGCTCTGTTTCTGGGACCTCTTCATGGCACTTTGGAGGCCACAGCATCTCAAGGTGACTTTTAGCCGAATTACACTTCACACTCTTTAAATTCAAACTCTTTTATTATGTTTTCATATTTACGATAGAGTGCTATTTTTCTTTTTTTAATAATGTAACAAATAATTGTGGTGGGTTTTGGGGGGCAAGTAAGGATTAATGGCATTTCAATTGATTTGCGAGCATGGTCACGGAGCGAATTAAACATAAGTCAAGGCACCACTGAATGCTTTTTGGCTGCAATATGAGCGGACCGTGGACCAATAAAAAGACCCACTCTTGCCCACAAAATATGGAAATTGTTGATGGTTGCTCGATTTGTGATAGCCTACTGCTGTAGGCCATCAACTCATAACCACAGTATTGGTCGCTTGTGTTATCAGTTTATGTTTTGCTGTGTCGTGCGACTCCCTTGAAATGTAAAATGTCACAATGGAAAACTGCATATTGAGTTTCACTGGTGTCTTCCATTAGGTGCCTTAAGTTGCGCCGAGTCACAAATAGATGGCGAGTGGCGGTGACTGTCACCATTACAGTCTGTCCTTTTTCCTGCTCCCTGGGGGCCAACGTATCATTCGGTTCAGTCCGGCGCTAATAGCCCCATCGAACAGCGAAGGTACCTTTCAAAGGTTTCTGCTGCAATCTACAGCAGCTTGCTGTTCAGGTGAGACGTGTCCCGAGTGTTGCAGGGAATTACCGCCCATCCCGCGGCTATAACTTTTACAGTCTGAATTCGAATTCTAAATGAAAGCCAGCCAGTCAGACTACAATACGTGTGCATGCATGCACAGTATTGTACACGTCGCATTGTTGGCCAGTCTGCGTTCACCTCTCTCTCTCTCTCTCTGAGCCTGCAGACAAAGCAGGGAGCGAGTGCTGTAAAATCCCCTCGACCGCTTCAGTTTGGCTTGCCTGGCTAAAGGAGAGCGCTCTTTGACTGCTCAGCCTGTGGATTACTCCTCAATATGGGATTATGCTCCAATGAATGCGTGCAGACACAATAGATGTAACAGATCAGATGAAGCTCTAGATGAAGCTGCCGATCTGGTGTCATCTCACACTGTTTTGTCTTGAATCCTCACCGACAGCTCTTTGGGAATACCCGGGTCCCAATCACAACAAACTGTGATGGCCACGATGGCAAAGGATTTGTTTCAACCTTCTGAAGAATCACCAAACCTGCCGAGGTGCTATCCTATGTTGTGTTTTACACAATCTTCTTATTTGGCCTCGTACGTCAGCCATTCATTCATCCCGCTCATCTGCTTGCCTTGTTCAAGGTCAAGGCAGAGGCTGGACCAGTCGACCCAGGACTGGTCAGACTGGGAAGAGGGCATGGTGCACTATGTCAAAACCACTACTACCAATCAATAAGACAATAGCGAGACACCTACGAACTGCAATATATTCTATGAAGACTGTAGGGACTGATAATGCTCCTCATTTAACGGTTGCATTCTAAGACCATATGCATGTGGAGTCATGTGCTCTGGTTGAAAAGTTAGAGTGTAAATTGGTATACCTCTTAATTCATTACCCTCAGGGTGCAATCATTTTTGGCCCCTCGTGACTCAAAGTGGAGAGCTGCCAGAAATTCCAGGACAGAGGCTGAGGCTGCATCTCAACAATTTTGGGATGGTATTATGGTTTTGTACTTATTGGAACGACAACTCGCCAGCTGGGAATGTGTCTCAAAACCATTCCGTCGCACAAAATGTCATTTTATTCATAGCAAACAATGTTCAAACTTTACAGCAGAAAAAAGAGCAATATTTGGAGGAAATGGAGTTTTTGTTCACCGAAGATGGCTAAGCCTAGAAGAAGCATGCATAAAATACATCTTTAGCAAAGTGTTCACGTTAAGTATTCTCTTTTACAAGACGGGCAGTCTGATTCATATTTCTAATTCGTGTACGCATTTTGGATTTGAACTCGGGCATTTGTTAATATTCCACAGACTGACCGCGACGCTCTCCCCAAATTTAGCGACATCACTAAAGAAATACAACTCTGTTAAAACAAAAGTGAAAAGATTCTTCTTCATAACGGTGCTATCGTTCATATTTTACCCAAGCATACGTAGTCAGAGCGCTAAGAGAGGCTAACCATTTCCCAGACTTCGCTTTTGCTCTTAGTGAGAAGACATTTGCATTGATCATCTTCTCTCATTTCGAAATATTCCTTGAACTGAGCATTCTGGAGATTTCAGATTCAGGATCCAGATTGTCATCCCGACTTCTAGCATCTCATCACAATGGTTTCACAAATTGCTGCCCAGCAGTTATTCTGCAAGTACATCATACGAGAGAACTACTATACAGTATGCGGCCCCTCTTTATTGTCCTCTTGCTTTTATGGGCCTATTTTTCGCTGCGTTTATCCCATATCCAATTGCAGCTCTCTGCACAGTTTATCGCCAGGCCTCCCCGTGTGCCTTCAGCCCTCAAACCACTTTAGCACATTTCAAAACCCTTTTGCATCCAGAGTTTATCACTCATGAGATGCCCTTTAGGAAGGATTAATTGTTCATATGAAGAAAAATGACGAGTTGCAGAGTTTTGCTTTGGAGGAGCTCAAGCTCACCTAGCCTATGCATGCCACTCGAAAGGTGAAGAACTCTATATTGCTGATATATTGTGTACGAGAGCTACTCTCCTTGCCTTCCTGTATTCGTGTTCTTCTTTTCACTGACCTGGTTCTCGATTTGGGTAGATTATCTTTCATACAATCAAATTGGAATTGAATGGACTTGAATATAGAGCGTGAGGTAGACTTGTCAAATAGGAGTCTGAAGCACAGACACCCATTTGCTACTTCCCCTTCATTTGAGAACGGTATTCATATCTCCTAAATTGGATCCCAGGTATTTCCCACAAAAACTATTACGACGTTTGTTTCTATTTCCACATTTTTACCAAAGCTACAGGCAGACAGCGTGCCAAATTGATTTACCCGTATGCCAGTGTTGTGCTTAAGATCGCACTATCCGAGACCCAGACTTGCCCGCCGAGACCCGAACTCACAGGAACCAAGACAAGATCAAGACTTGGGGGAGTTGAGACCGAGTCAAGACCAAGACTGCGACTCGCCGAGAAGGAGACAGGACCGTGCGAGACCGAGACGAGACCGAGACCATACAAATCTATTTTAAAAACCCTGACAAGGTTGAACATTTAAAGAGCATTCTCTCTTTCCTTTTCATTTTCTTTTAAATACATTTGACAGCCAAAAACATGGCGTGTGCAACGCTTTGAAAGCACAACATGAAAAAAATCCCAAACCCTGAGTCCAAAGTCCGACGGAGACAACGCCAATAGACTTTTGAGAGTCGAGACCAAGACAAGACCAAGACCTTCAAAAAGACCAGTACTCTGCCGTACACGCCTTTTCTGCAAACAGGAGTGAACGTAAGTTATTGTTGGGCATCCCTTTTGCTGGCAGCCGTAAATCAACCCTCGAAGGCGATAGAGCTCAGGTTACCTGTATGCAATAATAACAGTTTGGGTTTCACTTCATAAATGTTATTAATGTACGCGTCCGTCGTCGCCCATTTTGCAGCGTGTCAACCTGCAACCGCAACACAGTCAGGGGGCCTGTGTGGTTTAGCCCACGGACACACGGTCAAGTGCACACAATTGATTTTCTCACGTTAACGCAACAAACACTCCCTGCTATGAAAGTCTCATGTGCTTTACATTCATTCAGAAGAAGCAACAGATCCAAACAAAGAGAAGTGGACACTGCATGTGCTTGACAAGAGCAAGGCTACTGTATTGGACTGAGACCTTAAACTTAGAGGACAGCTGTCTCCACCTAGTGGCCACGGTGGAAACTGCATATTCAAGTCTCAAGAAATTCAGTTTGACTATAAATATAGATTGCGCTATTATTGCATGACGTTACTTACCCATGTCACCGTTGTGTAATATATATTTGCACCCTTTCCCTCCGTCCTCCCTTCTCCTAACACTCAAAATCACTTTGGGTTTCCCTCATGAACAACATTCATCAAAGTCTCAATGCTTCGATCAGACCGCTCCTCCACTCCTATCATATTCCATTCATTGTAATATTCAAGTTCAAACACGAGGTCTTTGTAGTGCATAGCTTGATGCAAGTCAATGCACTACACCTGAGTTGTATCATCATCATCATCTTACTCGTCTGTGAGCTCACCGTCCTGACTGAACACTTAGCGAGGTCTGCGCCGCCATTACGCTCTAATTCACCATCCGCCAAGCAAATGACACTATCGAGGAATGGAAAGCGGACTCGGGGGCCAGTTGTCACGCGGTCCATGAGCTCGGGACAGGTGCAGGAGGAGACACAGAGCCCTTTGGAAAGGAGCAATCTATTCAGCGCTTTAACAGTTACCCTTCATCGCACTTTAACGCCCACCTCGAGCATCTCCATTGCCACTACATCCATCCCGGCGTACAAGCTCTGTGTCCCCCATTAACATTCATCAAGCTGCAAAGAAGAAGCGATGAGGAGTGCGGGGGTAGGGCTAATGTCATATCTGGCTATCCCAAGCGGGGCAGAGATGCAGTACATGCGATAGAGCAGTGATGAGGCAATCCTGCTGAGGAGGAACTTTACAGATCAACTATAAGAAAGTCCTATTGACTTTAAAAAGGTTATACTTTTTGATGTGACGCTTAATGACGCTTACAAAGCCGCCTCCAAAGGATAAAAGCATCAATTCAGCTTCTTTGATGTATTGACTTACTTATTTATGTTATTAGATCTCATTCTAAGTACATTGAAGCTGACAGTATATGGGCAAGGATCCTGCCAGTAACAGCTTTGCCTCGCAATGTGAGTCATTAAAAACCTTAAATGAAAAGGTTCTAATGAAACTCTATGGCCGACGATATTTTTAGGAGGACAACAACGCTCATTAAAACCCGAGTCGTTCGGCAATTTTTCCACTGCGATCCAATTAAGCCACAAGGGTTAGCGGTGAGCTGGCGCCGATCCCAGCTGCCTTGGCTTGGTCGCAAGCCGATCACAAGGCATACATAGACAAACAACCACGCATACTCACATTCACACTGAGGAGCAATTTCGTGTCTTCAATAAACCCAACATGCGTGCGCTTGGAATTTGGGTGCAGCCAGAGAAAACCACACAAGGTCAGGGGGAACAAGGCCAATTTCTAACCCCCCATGAATGGCGGACAAATATTTGCATTGTCATCTGAACAAGAGTGAGCCTGGAGCTTGAGCAGCATCCTGCAAAATATTGTGTTCAAAGGTGGAGATTCCACACACTCTGTCCTTTCTGGACGGAAATGCATGTTATTCGATACAAATCGAATCAAATCCCAGCTCTACTGGGGACACTTTGTTTCTGTGTATTCTTTCATCTGTGCGAGGTTTGTTATTGCAGCACATGGGATGGCAGCCTATAAGAAAATATCCATTTTTTTTAATCGGACATTGTTTTCTTTCCTGCTTTCAGGGCTCGCTGACCTTCAGCGCGTGAAAATTCAACTCAATAAATTCACAGCATCCTCTGCATTTCCCCCACCTCACTCGCACACGCGCACAAACTGTCGTATGAAATATGGATTGTGATTGCTGCTGGTGGGCTTCGTGGGTATCCCTACTGACAGCTGACTTCGTATCTTCGCCTACATTTTCTCTCACTGAGAGCTTTGACCGGGCTGCCGCTGGCTATAGGCACATGCTTTCTTTTGCACATAAAGGATCTTTATGGACTTAAATAGCAAAATGTGCAACAAGTTCAAGATGAATCTGTATATATTATTCAGCCAGCGGATCCCACCTTATAAGTTACCGATTCATCAAATTCTCTCGACGATGATGCAGTCGACACTTGAGATAAATGCTGGAAGGCCTCTGCGGTTTTGTTACACAATCCGAGGCCACGTCTCCTTCCGGTTTCATTTCACACCCGAGCAAATGTAACAGTCTGCCCGCACTTTCTACTCATCTATCACACACCTCCATTTCATTTCACACTGTGTGGGATCTCACACTGTCAATCCAATCAGCTTCATCCACGACCTTGTGCATCACAGATCTGATTACCGAGACAGAGCTGAGACAACATGCAGCTGCACATCGGAGACAAGACGCACAGCATTATTCTTCTAACGCATTCGACATTAATGTTTGATATTTGCACGCTTTATCCTTTTCAAAAACGGAGGAGTTCATCACACAACGAGGCGGTGGAGAGAAATCTCATTAGAGAAACGCTGTAAAGTGCAGTCTCCATCAGATAAAGTACGCGGCGGCGGCTGTCGAATGAAAACAAGGGTCAGCTCTTTCGGGCAAGTTCAAATATGCAGATGGCTCCCGTGTGTGCCTCTGCTTAAATTAAATATCACACCTGTTCTGTTGAACAGGACAGGTGTGATATGCAGTAAATTATCTCTCTGGAAATGATTGGTGTATGTAGTGTAAAGTCAATGAAATGTTGACATTTGATTAACTAAAAATGGTTGTGCATGAATCCAGATGTTTTTATTGGATCACTTGTTAGTACTGACAATGAGAATAAAGAATTGTTAATCCTGATTATTTTCAATATTTTTACTGGGGTGGGACAATAGCTCACTGATTGTTCTGAACTCCTGCATTGTTGCCTGTGGCGTTTTGAGTAGAATAACGCCACCTGGAGGAGGTTTGGGTGGTACCAGTTCAACTTCCCATACAACAGTTTACATGATGTTGTTCTCCTTTTGACTATAAAATAGCCGAGGTAAATGAACAGCGCCTTGTTAGCATGTTGGACTCTGACTTCCTCCTACGTTCCAAAAAGGTGTATGCATGTGAGGCTATTTGAAGACTCGTCAAAAAGTCAAAAAGGGAGTGTTTCAGGGTGAATGTTTGTCGCCCTGTGATTAGCTCGTCTCTCGCCAAAAGTCAGCTCAGAGAGGCCCCAACTGAACAGGATCAGCGTTAAGAAACGAATTGATGAATGCTTCAAAACAATCCACGATCCACAATAACCTCCACACAATCAACAGAATTTGTCACAATCGATTGAATCAGTTATGCACGGCTTTAGTTCAAATCAAGAGATTCTTATAACTAGCTCCATTTAAAAGAATTTTCAAAAGCCATCCAAATATGGAACATTCATGTATTTTTTTAAATACTCCCTCTATTAAATAAGACACCCTTAAGGGCGTACTTCCCTCCCGTGTAGAAATTGTATTTTGGTCTATAAATATAAATGAATGTAGGAAAATGATTACAGTGCAAAACTATTGTATGTGCGCTTTCAAATCAGATTTTGTAGTAGCATACTATTACCCAAGTTTGACAAATGTCTACAGCACCCCTTTAACTACACGCATGAGTCAATATCAAAGGTGTCAGAAAGGATCTTGACACTGCTACATTTCTACAATTCCATTTCGTTTGCCGATGTAAAGAACTATTGTCATGGCCAAGGATCCATCTGTGCTCCCTTGAAAATGTCCCAGTTGGCCTTTATATGGACTCGTCTTTTTATCACCAGTAGACATTTGGGAAATCAGAGGAAAAGTCCTTTTTTGATGCTTCAGAAGATGAGTAGAAATACATACACTGGAAATCTGACACTTTGCAATTGTGTAAAATGGCCTGACACCATGGCTTTGACTCGTTTCTGGGGTTTGATCGAAGCTATGAATTATGCTGATGACAAGCAATGGCAAGCCAAGAAGGATTCATAAACCTTGGCTTGCCATTGCTTGTTATCAGCATAATTCCTGTGAAACTACAAATAATAAAGGTGTATGAGCCACCATAGGTGATCCAAAAGTTGAAATAATGGATGGCACATGTTGAGTTCTCATGATTTTCCTTCAGATATTCACCTGATCACGATCACGTCCAACAGCCATGACATGATTTTGTTTATGACAATACACATTCCAACCAATGAATGTGAAATTCAACTCCGCTTTGTGTTGGCACCAGCATGAGATGGAATTGAATCTGAAAGATCAATGAAGCTGTTTAATCATCCGCCTTTATCTTGGAAGAAGTCGTCTGGCCTGCGTGTCCTCGTCATCTTTCTCCGTGAATGGCCAGGATGCAGCTTGCCGACATGGCCCCCTGGCAAGAAAGGTGCCTTTCATGGTGCTTATTCTGATTTGACAGTATCAAAATCACTGATGCATGCAAGGTGAGGCCATTTAACGTAGCTCGAGGTCACATCGCTCGGCAACACCCGTCCAGCTTTTCTCCACAAAAACCTCCTTTTCAATCTGTTGTGTGAAGACTGCTGGCTGGGAGCATGCACTTAGATACACTGCATGCTCTGTCTATATTTTAGATGATTTGACCCATCATCGCTGACCTTTAGAGCAAAGTCCAACACAGACGTGGCCATCATGTTTGATATGTCGCAAGTGAACTGACTGAATTTTCCGGCCGGTGGTCAGTGGAAACTGATATGCATGCAAGTTGTTTTCATAACGCAGAAAGTTACAGATCACTTGGAAGACAGTGTGTGTGCATATATATATATATATATTCTGTTACCAAGTAAAGCAGACACCTCTGCTGATATGAGCAATAATTGCTCCATTTTGACACAATTTTACCAACATTTAACGGGTTTTGCTGAAACGTTTTTTTCCCCCGTGTACTCAATAATAATAATACCTATGGCCTTTGTGCTTGGCAGATGCAACAAAGACTCCTGAATGAGCTTGCCTTTTTCCCATCAGCCAGTTGGGAGAAGCGTTTACATTAGCAGTAGACCTGCAAAAAAAGAAATAAATAAACAGCATATCCTCTCGAATAGATTATGTGTGTAATATCATCACTTTGTCCCCGAGTACGGGCTGGATGAGAGCCATACTATTGAGATCACCAAAAGCGTGATTACACGATGAGCAGAATGTTATTTTCATAACCCTTTTGAGGGCCACATTCATCTCCAGCTTGTCTTGAAGATAATGTCCTATTTAATTAGAAATTGGGGATATCACATTGGTTTTTTTTTTCTTTTTAATGAGAAGGGCACTTTAGTGCTGCATATAAAACATCAGAGAATCATACACAGGGAGGATAATGGCCTCACATCAGACCTTGAGGGATTCCAATGAGATGCTTTTTCCCTCAATTGCTTTTTATCCCCTTTTTTCTAGTCTCCAAATGTGTCACACTAATACAATTGAACATGGAATGCGGGAACACTTTAGGTGCCTGTAAAATGCCAAATCCAACCATTTCGACCAAAGTGCCATTTTTTTGTCTCATTCACATTCACAATCACACAATTTACCGTTGTATCTTTTTGTTTAGTTCCGGGTTGGAAAAGAAATTCAAATGGATCTGTTTGCTTGGGGAGAACATCGTCGGGACGCATTGAGCCGTGAAGAATTTCACCAGGCCGCTAATTCCTCTCTCTATGCCGCTTGGGGGGCTTTGACCTTTTACTATGTCGCCGCGTCACGGACAAAAAAAAAAGAAGCATAGCTGTCTTTAAGCAGTGGGTGGCAATTCCAAATATGTACCATTTGCATCCCCAGGAAATAACATTTATAAATGCACAATCAAATTAACGGTGAAACCTGCAGCAAATTGTCCTTTTCATTGATTTGATAGCAAATTTCAAAAATGATTTCACAGATTAAACTAGCTTGAAGACTGCAAAAAATCATTTGAATTCATTCAATCGAAGTTAGTGAAAAAATCTCTTTGGAATGGCTGAAAAGGACAGCCTCGTAAGCCACCTCCTCTGTTTGGAGACGGTGTCGGGGTCCGCCCGGGACAGCAGACGTGCGGTCCTCGGCCGGGCCATTCGGGAGGCCAAACAAGGGTGTCTCGCGGGTTGTTCGGGTGGATGGCCGTGATGACGATAGCCGAATTGCACATCGTCGCTCTACGTGGGTTTGTGAACTGCAAGTAACCGAGCCAAGTGGCATCGTCTCCTCCGGCCTTTCCTTTCGTGAATGGCACTCGAAGATCTGTTAAGATTACCTTTGAATTTATGAAGATCGCTTCACCTGCCATTGCGCTGTAATCTATGCTTGTAATCCACATTTAGACCTTTCATTCCCAGTGTGGTCAAAAGGAGCCATATTTCACAGTGACAATGTAATCTCAGGCCCGCATTAAAAAGTCATTATTGTTTCACATTGGCCGTCATTCCTATTCACACAGATGTTTACCGGAGCACAGAAGGAATCGGGATTGAATCGCTCGCTTGCAACCTTATTGATCACAGAGTGCTTGGCGCACTCACACCCACGGAGAAATAGGGTTCTCTGATGGTTTCTCGTGAGCAGGTAATCACAGTAACCAGCCTTGATCCCTGCAGGTTAGCGGATGGATAAATACAGCTCGCAGCAGCTTTGTCGGGATTGTTTGGGCAATCTGTATTCGACTCTATTACTCGGTGGTTTTAGATGTGGAGATTTGCATGCGTATTCTCCATTTAAACAATGGTCGAGGTCAAGCTATTTGACTTGTAAAGTCATGAGTTGGATTGTCTGTTTCATACAAAAATTAATGTGCTTTGAGTTGATCTATGCTGTAATTCGCAGCGCGTATGAAGACGCTCGCTAAGTGCTATCGAGTCATACTTGTTCCTCTTGCATCTCATTCCATAGTCCTATCGGCTTTTCCTCCTACATTTCATTCATCCTATGACAGGTGGAGACGGGACTCGTGCCTTTTGCTATAGCTCACGAGGCATAGCATTTTACAGCCGACTGCTCGTTGCATAAATTAGCTTTGATCCTCACCCTGGAGGTCCTTGTTCCAGACTTTCTTTCAGCAACAAGGTAAAAATTAAAGAACAAAGAAATGGCGGGCTCATACGGGCTTGATATCCCCTTTCGTCTTTTAAAACATGGCGGAGGCATTCAAAAAGAAGAAAACATTCTCTTTTTAGTCATCTGAAATGCATCACTCTATGCTTTTCATACTTTTCAATTTGCATTACTATCATACTGTACCTCTAGCTGACCTGCTGAGGAGGCAGTCACCGGTGAAGCATTATTGACTTCCAGACTTTCATCAGTAGGATTTCACGATGGATCAATATCTTCTTTTCATGTTTCACATTTTTCACGTTTTTTTTTCTTGGCCCAATCAATAGTGTTGCCTTTGTGCTTTCTGCTCCCACGTCTCCATCGAAACCACTGTCGCTCTATTCATCAATCACTGCCTGTTTTAATGGCTGATGGAAAAAGCTTTTTCCGTACTTTATCTTTCAAATCATACAAATATATATATATATATATACATATATATGGTTTCATGTCTTTTTGCGGCTCCTTGAGCCTCTTGAATTGATTTAAACCTAAAATGTTGTTTTGCGTATGATTTTAGCAGTGGAAGAGCAATGTGGTATCTGTGAAATGTATATCAGCCTGCGATCAGCGGGGATTCCTGAGTCTTTGTGGGTGTGGCAGCTTTGTTTTCCGCTATATTCGTGGTACTTACTGGCGATATGGCGGGAGCTTGTGTGATTACTGCTTCCACATTGATTTATACCTCACATTTAATTATCTGGGGTTTGCAGCATGGCGGTGCCAATGCAGCCAGGGGGGGGGAGAGACCCTTTGTGGTTTCCATCTCTACCCCCCCCCCCCCCCCCCCACCCCACCCCATCCCATCCCTCCTACCCCCAAGCAGGGCAAACTACTGTCAGATGAGGAAAAAAGGCTTTATGGTAATATGAAACTAGGTACTGTCTAACAGATAACTCTTAACACTTAACACTAATGGGCCAATCAATTCTATGCTTGTGAGAAACACACAAAGTCACGTCACTAAGCCCATCACTTTTCTTCTTTTTTTTTTAAATCAAGCCAGCTACTGTGAAACTACCATTTCACCAACAAGTTGTTTTAAAATTCCCCCCAGCATTTATGTAGGCTTTGAAAAGTCCATTAGTAGCCCTAGGCTTTTTTTTTTGTAATGCCAAAAGTGAATTAGCAACAAGTTGATAGTTTCGACGTCTTTCCCGTGATTTATTGCTGCATCGTAATTTCAAGGCAAGTTTTAGAATTGTTATGTTTGCTATATATTGAGACCACTGAAGCATGTTAACATCAATCTCCAATCTATACACTCTCTGACTTTACATACATTAGCCAAGCAATTCATTTGATTGATAAACATGCGGCTGATTCTTTTGCTTGCAAAATCATGACCAGCTGGAAATACTGTTTCATTCCATAACTGCTGCAATTCAACTCTTCTGAAACCTCTCTGTAATCACTTTCTTCAATTGGGCATTTATCTGGAGCTGTGACAAAACCAAATTGGCTTAATTGCACAGCCCTTCTACAGAATGATTTGGAAATCAGTTCATTCGTCTTGTGTAATCCTGTTTACGAGCAAACTAAGGTCAATCATAACGCCTCGCCTCGCCTCGCCTAGCCTCGCCTCGCATACAGTCATTTGCAATGTGCGGAGTGAAATTAGCAATGAAAAAGCAATAAAGCTTTGTGTGTCGATGAATCAGCTCTTTAAATTTCAAGTTGTATATATATTTCTGCTGGTCACTGATGGTGCAGCGGTACACTCGCCTGACTTTGTAATATAAGAATAGATGGAAACAAAGATTTTGTTCCTATAGTCAGCCAGAGCTGCGAGGAATGCAAAGTTATCAATGTCCTTTCACCATCGCTCATGTCATACTGTGGTGCGTGCGCATTAAGGACAAAGGTCCTGTTTTTGTTTGAATTCCTCATTTGAAAAATGACCATTCAAGTAACACGCTTTTTGAGATGATAGGCTGAAAGCTGAAGCTGGCTCCTCGTGTGGACTGAACAATGAGAAAATTAAATGCCAGTATTTTAAGGGCAAATAAGCTTGTCAGAAAAAACGAACTCCGAACTCGTCATTGTTGGAACTACTCGTTCGAGTAGAAAATGAGCATGTAATGAACAGTTTGATGTAAGATGTGGACATATTCCGTTGATAGTGATTTATATTTTCCTCAAAGGAAAAGAAACTGGTATCAGCTGCCAAGGAGAAGTTCTGAGACTAATTGGATTAGATTTACCGAGAACTGAATTGAATCATGGCTGACGTGCCCATGTGACCACAACATGAAACATTTGGAATGATGTTTGCCTTAACAAATCACTTTAGTCGAAGGTCTGGCTACTGTTCGCAGAGAGGACCATTTCTTGGGTTTAACGAGGGTTCATTTCAAGCTGGACTGTTTTGTCTTTTGGAATTGTTCCTAATGTCCCTCATTAAGCATCTCAGGGGACAAGGATCAGTCATCTATCCCTTTGGACCTCACATAAGTGGACTGGCTGACTCCAACGAATCCTTTGTTGTTTGTCGGCAACATGGGACCTGCAACAGTCTGCACTTTCATGTAGTGACAGAGATACAGCAAGCAATGGAAGTGGTGTTTACCAATGGAAAACAATGGATTCAGAGTCACCCATCCTCCTCCGAGCAAAGGTCACAGTTTTATTTGGATCCCACGGAAATATAGTGTGTTTGAAACAGTACTTGATATAGCAATATATATTGTTGTTATTGGAACCTGACTGTTTTATTGTATGACTTTTAGAACATAATATACAACACCAACTGCCGTGGCATTTTAGTATTGTGGTACCCCGAGCAAAGATTTTATTCGCCCTGGACACCTCACACCCTACTTGATGGACATACTCTATGGCCTAATTGGATCACAGCATGGATCGCTGTTGTTCCTCTGAGGGGGAACGCCAGTTTCTCTTCTATGGGGGGCTTGTAATGAGATCAGAAGCACTGCAAGACTTCATATGTGAGATCTGATTAGAAAAACAAAAGCACAGTAATTTGAGAGGTCTTTGGCTGAAAACTCCAGAGACCGCCCAAAACAGTAACCTAAGCAGAAATGTTATCACGACCATGTTTTAAGGTTTGATATGTGGGGTGTCTCTTATTTGCGCCCACCTGGTTTGGCTGCTCTTGGAAGTGCAAAGCAGCCGTGTCGCCAGGTGTGTACGCGTACGCATGTGTTGCTGTGACTTTGATGGATTTGTTTGCTCATTGTAAACTCCAATGATGAGGTCAGCGGCCCGAGAGACAGCAACACACTGCTGCGAAATGCTGATGCGAGCCTTACTTACAGATTGGAAGTCACTGCATCGCTGCCAAGCAGAACTACACAATCTCACAGAGCTGCTGTGAATAATGCAACAGCCTTCCTCAGAGAGAGACTGGCAGCAGGCGTTACAGGGTCAGAACGGTGTTTTTGCTACCTTCTCTCGGGATGACTCGAAGCCGTGTGACCTCCGTGTCCAAGGCCTGATAGAGCATTCTTTGTTTTCCCTCTTGGTGAGAAAGTCCAAGAGAAGCTGACGTACACATTAGACTGCTAAACGCCATTGTGTTTTCCGGTAATGCCACTCCCCACTTCCCAGCAGCCCACTTTCATTTCTTCAGCAATGTTTTCTTTTGCTGTTAAACTGAAGGATTGCCTGCGGTGCTTGTCAGGCTTTTATCTGTTCTCCTGATTCATTTTCATTTCCACCATCAAAGTCAGGACAGACTGAGCATCATCCAGTTCCATTATTTAGTTTGGGACGCGCTCATCTCACAGCACAATTCAAAGACGGATCATCTCATGTGAGCCACCCAATTGTTTCTCAAAGACATTGAGACATTCGTGTACTAACGGGAGATGATTGCCCTGGAAATTTATGGACTATTACTGGAAAAGCAATGGATCCTGAGGATGCACTCTACTTTACACCAATAAAGAATTTAGATCACAAGGAAAAGAAAGTGGTTTTCCCTTTAAAAAAAAACTTTCTTGTTTTTGCTGTCCAATGCTTCCTGAAGAGCGAGCCACTGAAATTTGCATATGCAGTATGTATGTCTTATTGCTTTATTAGACTCTTTGTCGGCCTCTATAACTGTAATTTATTAGCAGAAAATACTTGCTCTTCATTGCTCCCATTGGTGCATATAAAGGCTCAAACTCTTTCTAGTTCTTGTTATACTGTGGAGCAGATTTTTATTGCTTTGGGTCGTCCATGTTAGCGTAATTTTGTGAGGACGTTTTGTTCTTTCCTTGTTTTCCCCAGTTCATGTGCCCATAAACAATAACTAAACTTCAGCTGAAATGAACTTTTCTGAAAGGACAACAAAAGGATTTGAATGGGAGGACATCTATTGCTCAAGTCTTTATAAGGACAAGGCAGGTGTTTTCTCGCCACTCATGTGCCTGCTCCCTTGTTAGCTTTTGTTAAAACACACACACTTCTTTGGATGGCTTCTCTTTATGGCTCACGTCACAGAGAAATACAATTGTATTTCACTTGATCGCTGTTGCCTGCTGGGCCCTTTGTGTACTTGTGTAGCGTATATGGATTTGGGATAAGACGTAATTTATTTGAGAAATGAATTCGTCGAAGTTGAACGCCTGCCTTCACTTCCGGGTTAGTCCGATTTACGTTTTAATGTTAAAATCAGACTATCTCGAAAAGGGCGATCATGTCTCTTTTTAGATGTGTAAAACTTTAGGAAAACGTGACGAAAAAAACTCGCGTATGTCTCATAATTTGAAGGTTGCTACATTTTATGAAACACGAGTCCTAGATTACAGAGGCTTCATTATTAAACTCAAAACACACACAAAGCACAACAAGGAGTGGAATTTTAGATAATATTTAATGACATGTACAAGGGATCTATAGGGAAACACACAGAGACTAACTACAGAAAGAAAATAACACTAAGGGACTAAATTTGCTGGACTAAAGTTGAAAACGTGATCGTTTAATGCGTTCAGTCCGAATAAGAGAGAGAGAGAGAGAGAGAGAGAGAGCAAAGTTGGGATTTTGTGTGAAGCTTGTAATTTCCCCAAAATTATTAGGCACGAACATTGTACATTCTAGCAACACTTGTTGTGCTGTACTCACGACTGTAGATCAGTTGGTCGGTGGGGATGGTCTTTCTCCGGACATCTCAGGAGGAAAACGAAGCAGGTTTAGTTGAGGAAGAAAAAGGATGTAAAAAAATAAAACAAAAACAAAAGAGGCGTAAGAAGCAAAATTGTTGTCCCCTCGGGGTGCGCTCGTAACTTTCCTGCCGATTGAACTGGTGGCGTGCGTGCGTGACCGGTATGGGATGCCGGTAGTTGCTTGCTGAGGCTCCGCCAACCGATCGCAGCTAGGGAAAGCAATCGAAGCGACCGGTGTGGTTGCTGCGGACACTTGCGCACGTGGTGGATGGAGGACATAAAAGAAAAGAAAGGGGGAGGGGTTGGCCAAAGCCACCCCCTCTGGTGTCTGGAGAAATTAGCCAGCAGAGAAGCAGGACACAAGGGGGCAAGACACGAGAGAGCCTGAAGAGGCTACGCCCATCGACTTGAATTTATTCTGCAAATTTTGCCATAAAAGTGGTGAAAAAATCGTATCTTAGTTTTATTTAACCTTTGCATGTTCATGTTCCATAGCTTTTAGACAGCACAGTATCTCTGTGTGTTCTTGCAAATGTGCTTAGGACTATTTTGACTACTCCCTGGTTTTCCATTCCTTTCTCATCCTCTGCATGCATCCATTCTTATAAAGATAAGTTTGAGTTTAGCTGGATGAAGCTAATTGTGTGAGAATGTTGTGGGAATGAGAGGGGTGTATTTCTTTCCCCCCCCCCCCCCCCCCCTGTCTCTCTCACTTCTGAATTACGAAGGTGATTTTTTTAGTAAGGGGTAACAACTCGTGATGACTTGTACCTTTTCCTCTCTGTGCAAAGATGTTTTTCTTTCTTTCTTGTTATAAAAAAAACACAAAGACAAGATTGCTTCCTTACTTATTCTGTCAGAAAAATATTTGCCAAAACACTGACAAGGTGGTCTTTTCTTGTGGTCTTCCCAGTAGCATGTTGCAGTTTTCAGCCCCAGGATCAATGCAGGAAATTGTTTTCTGTGTATTTTGGAACCGTGAAAGCTTTATCCGTGGTGATAATAACTTCTTTTTAAGTTGGGTCATTTCAACAGGGTCATTGAGGTTATATTGGGATTATTACGGTCTAACGGCACATTTTTAACCACACAGACTGAATGAAGTTTGTGCCCGACTTGATCCAGAAATAGCCACAATTTTTTATCAGGGAACAAACCAGGCGAGTGGTCCTGAAAACTGTATTTTGCTCACCTGTAGAGACTCCTAATTTGCAGCCAGGAGCCCATTTTTTGCAGGACCGGTGGTCTAAAAATGTGCATCATATACTGGTGAACAGTCCTTTTGTTTTCTTGCTTGATGACTTTTGATTAATTTGCATTTGGAAGCCCCAGGTTGCCGGGACGAATCAAGTATTTATTATGACTAAGATGTGGAGCTGTAGCGCCAGCATAGGTTCAGTAGTGAGTCTTTGTGACCCTTTTGGGGCATAATAGTTCTAGTGGGTATGTTTGGCATTGCGAATTGAACAAAAACTCACATGACGCTTGTTTTCGGCACTGGGCATCACTCTGTCTATTTCTATTTCCGTTAACATCAATCTGAATAAGAAAGGAAAATAATGTGGTTTGGACATACAAACCCAGAGAGCGTAACGAAGTTGTAGGGAAAAGCGCCCCCCCCCCCAATGAAATTAACAATATATGACACTAAAATGTCACGGTAGCCCAGTTTTTGAAAAGCCATTCCATTTTTCACTGGGGTGTGGGACTTCTCATAATTATCTCCTCGCCTTCCACAAGTTCCATCACTGATACACATTCCATCCAATAATCTCTGGCCTTCCGCGACCTCAGCCAGTGGATGCAATTATGTCAAATGTGCCCCACCGAACAGCGCAGAGAAACTGCTTTTAGACACACAGAACCCTGCTATTCTGCAGACACCCCATGGATTTCACTTTGTCCATTTCATTCCGAATCGGATTGAAAATATGACATCACTGTGGGTCAAAGGGCACAAATGGAATACTGTAATGGCTATAAAGAAAGAAATAGTTTGACGCCTTGGCAAATATGTGACTGCGGGGGGAAGTAGAGAAGGGTTGGAGCTTTGTAGCAAGTACACTTGGCATGAAATGCAGATGATACGTGTCATTGTGTGCAAAAGTAAGATGAGCTGGGAGTCTCTCAGTATTTGCTCTCCTCCCTGTTCCTGTTATGTTTGTGGAGGTCCACTTTCCCCTGACAAAGGGATAATCCGGCAAAAGTCATGCTTAAAACACGAGCTGAATAATTGAATTCCCCCCTGTGAGGTCGAAGCAACATTTTCCATTCCATGTCGAGTTGAATGAATGCCATTGAAAATCCCTCACTGTGTGTTGAAAACATTTTGGATTTGGGTTCCACACAAACACCCCATTCCGCCATGATGGACTCGAGGGTTCTATGTTTAAAAAAAGAATTGTCATTTCATTCTTGCAGAGGTTTTTACAGCTGTTATGAGGGGCTTTTCCACTAACCCTAACCCAGGATCTTTGACTTCCTGGGTTGCTGTGGGCCATGTGCTTCATGTTTCCATCACACTTAGTTCAGGATAGCTTAAGCAAATGAGGCTGATATTGCTCAATACTGACACCTACTGGGTCTAAAACAAATGCTGAGATTTCAAGCTTTCAATGTCTTATTTGATATCATCCTCTTCCGTTCCGCTTATTCTCACTAGGGTCGCGGGTCTTATTTTATATCTTCATCTAAATGTCAAATATTTGTATACATTTAAAAGCCTTTATCCAGATGATCCGATTCTCATTTGCAATGCAAACCCGGCTGGATGGATGAAGCTTTGGAGAATATCCACTCATCACTCATCATGTTCTATGATGCAAGGGAATTATTATATCACATTGTACAGTTTGTATATGTATTTGCTTCTATTTTGCTTTGTTTTACTCTGCTGTCTGCAGCCAGGTTGGCCTTGCAAATACCTTACCTGGGTAAGGTTCAATAAATAATTACAAAATACATGACTTCATGGACAGCTCTTCGTCAGTTTTCAAATACAGCAGTGTGAAGTATTTGGTATCTGTATGTGTTTATATGAAGAAGAAAAAACAACAAAAACAGACTGAAAATATTTCTTTGTTTGTTGTTGTTTTGTTGTACACCGTAAAGATCGGTGTTTGGAAGTTTTGCTTTTCAATGTATTTTATTTTTCTAGCCTTGCGGAACGTCGCATCCAGTCATGGCGGCTTTGTGAACAAAAAGTGTAAACGCCTACAGAGGTCTGTCAACCAATCAGCATTCGTCCGCTCAAGGAGTTTTTTTCGGCGGGGACACAGGGAGAACTCAAGTTACCCGTGGAGCTCGGGAAGTTCCCGCGAAGGTTCCTGTGGTGGGAACCTCCACCGTTGAGACACAACGCACAGTACTGCATTTAACTGGACTGCAAAACTACAACCGGAGGTACTATCCGATAGTCCTGTCATGTATTATATTTTGGAAGTCATAGAAAATCAAGGCATGTAAAATAAGCTAATACCCTCCTGTGCTGCACATAATACCTTCCAACCAGTTTGGAATGTGTGCTCAATTTGCTTCATGGTTCTATCCTCCCCTCCTGATGTGGCAGTGAAGCATTAGAATTATCAGCGATAACAGCATGTGGCTGGGATATATCCTCCAGTAATAAAACCAATATTGCAAGATAATTATCATGGATTTTGACAATATGCCCTGTGCTTTTTTCCTGGAGGGGAAACCATCAAGCGTTTGTACATGAATTCTTTTTTTTATTAGGGCATAATAAAACACTGCATCGTGGCGTTAGATGCAACAATAACCCCGCTTTATGGTCAGGGGAAACGGCAATAAAAACTAAATGCATCTATGGCTGCATACCAATGTAATGTGCAACATAATGCATTGCATAGTATGCAGTCACATTGTTGGTTTTTATGTGTCAAACATAAATTGTGTCAAGAGCAGTGGAATAACCTGATCATCCTAAAACTAAAGGTAACACATAAGAGTTTTCCTGAATGATTCAATTATATTCTGATAAGGCTATGCTTTCATTTCTGTTCGTTGCTTGATGAGATTGTTGGGACCTAAAGCAATATATATATAAAGCACCAATGATCCTGAACAATGGCACTCATCGCGCTTAAGTGTACATTTCCTGTACTGCTTCAGTGTACAGTACTTCTTACATGGAGTTGTAGACCCACAATCGAAGTACTCAACCATGAACTGTTTTGCCAAGTTTTCAGCAGTTTTGACAATGTTATCGTCAATATATGGAAAAACCTGGTGGTTGTCGTGTAATCTTGCCCTTGGACACAGCTTGTGGGGCATACAGAAGCTACGAGTAGCTAATAAAGTGATAACATAAGGCTAACAAAGAACATAAACAGCTAATTGATGATTACATTTTGATAGGTTAACAACTGATATAATCATGATGTTTAATAGCGGCTAACATACTCCTTGCAGTGCTGAGAAAATAATCCTTGCAGACAATAAACACATTGCTGTACTTTATAGTCCAAGCTGACTTGCACTTGAGGCTTTTTATATCTCGGTCTATGGCACACACAAATTCCTCCACATTGTTAGACAGTTTGCCGCAGTTTACTGTATTTACTGCATGGGAGCTAATTTGACCATTTGACTACATTTAGCCCCAGTGTTGCTTGGTGAGACCTCAATAGATTGTCAGATTCAATTCTATGACTGCCTTACTTTTTTTTGCGGCCTGTCACAATGAGCTATGTCTGAGTGGGAGCGATTGTCCCTAGCACACAGATGTATGCATCAGACAGTCGTAAATCCTCCTGTGACTTCTGCTTGTTTACACCTCCTGTTTCCCGCCAAACAAACTATAGATTTCCCCTGAGAGGGCCATTCCATTCCCTCATGCTTTATGGCCATCACAACCAGATGGGAACACCTAGAACATCATTTTTTTGTGCGAAGGAGTGAAGCATTGGTTGAAATAATGAAGCCAAGAAAGATCTCAAAAACAATGGTCGAAGCTAGCATGTCCATCATGATGATCATTCCTTTCCCCATACAAGCACCAATAGTCAAATTTGTCTAGTCAGAAACTGTGGGTCAATATCAAAATGAACAGTATGATGAAACTCTGAGGTGAGGCACTAATATTGGAGACAGCGGAACACATTTATTATTTTGTAAGGTGTCATCTTGGTCTCACGATGTCAGAATGTGAGCAGCATGTATTGATGAGTCGTGATGTCATGATGATGAACTCGAATTGAACCGGGAAATGTATTGCTCAATTCTCGGATCAAAACACCTGTGAGCTTTGTTGTTCAGAACAGCGAGATTTCCAAAAAGTACTGAAACATTCAACTGTTGGATATGTGCATTCGAAAGTTATCAGTCAAATTAGGTTTCACTCGTGCATTTTAGGTTCATTGTGAAAGCCAAGTATCTTTTTGTGACTATGAGATAGTTTTGTGCAACTGTAGAAGTGTGTTATTCCCTCAAATGTTGATCAAATTCCAAACTGTTCACCATCAGGAATCACTGAATTTGGAGGTTCCATTGCACTTGCGTTTCAGTAACCCTCTCCACTTGATATTTACATGTGCTTTTTTCAGATTTGAATGTGCATGCGGATAAATAATTTGCGCATTCAGAAAAGATACAACTTATCATCCATCCATTTTCTGTACCACTTCTCCTCACAAGGGTCGCGGGTGTGCCGGATCCTATCCCAGCTATCTTCGAGCGGGAGGCGGGCTCCACCCTCAACTGGTCGCCGGCCAATCACAGGGCGCATAATAGAAACAAACGACCATTCGCACTCACGTTCACACCTACGGGATGTTTTTGGGATGTAGGAGGAAAGCGGAGTACCCGGAGAAAACCCACCCAGGCACGGGGAGAACAGGCAAACTCCACACAGTCGAGGCCAGCATTTGAAACCCGGTCCTCAGAACTGTGAAGCAGTTGTGCTAACCATTCACAACTTTTCATTGTCCTAAAAACACAAATGAAAGTATTCATCCCATTTATACACATACTCACACCTCTTCTCTTTATCTCATAGTGATTCAATCAGGCTAAATAATGGCTTCAAGCAGGGCTCTTGTGGGCATATTGTGGAGGTGTATGCCTGCTATTTGGGGTTTTCTGCCTCTATTCCACAGTGTTTTATTAGTGTTGTGGCTTCCGAAAGGAGCTGATGTATTTCACAAGTGAAGGACATGGCCCTGGCTGTTTATTTCCCATGATGAAATGCTCCACAGGTCTGTGATGACTTTGTAAAGAAAAGGTTCAATGAGCTTGTACCTCCTACTGTCCACGGTCAAACCAGAACCTGCAGATTGTTTTCTCTTATTAAAAAAAAAAAAAAAAAAAGACTTTTAATTTGTTTCATGGCAATCTGTAAACTGAGGCTTAATCAAGTTTTCAAATGTTGCATCTTTTTATATCAACTTCTAACTTACTCAAAACGTGTTTTTATTATGATTTTTTTTTTACAAATGTATACAGGATGAAAACGACACTATGAATGTTCATGAAGGTGTCTTTTTGCTTTGCACAGTTTTAGAAGCTCTCCACTGGGTGGAGTAAGAGTGGAGCAACCGTTTATTAATCCAGTCGAGGTAGAGATGTAAAAGCATTCAGTTTATCAGTTCTTGATTTGGTCTTACCCTATTGTGACGGTGATGAATCCAATGCAAACCAAGTTAAATGACCTGTTTGAGAGTCAGCACGTGAACATTGAAGTGCTGCGTCTGCCATGCATTGCTGAGTGTGCTGTAAATAGCCTATGTGACTCTCTTACAATGAAAGCTCTTTACTCTCTGGTGATAAATTCTCCACTCTAATTTTCAGCTCATAAGTGAATGATCGAAATTACTTCCACTGAGGTGAGAAGTGAGATAAAACAGGGGGGGAAAAAAGGTGCATATGATGTGATAACCTGACTTGGATCTTTGTGGCTGTGCTGACTTGGACAGTGTTATCAGTAAAAGTCATTGGATCAGATAATTGAGAAAAAAGAGACAGATGGTTGCAGCATTTACTGCTGATTACATGGAGGTCATAAAATGCCTTCCAGTAGCTGGGGGTGTCAAGTCCAGGCCTATTAAACTGCAAAAATCTTTCAGCAATGTAGATGCCGTGGCCACCAGGTAGAGGTTTCTGAGTTAAAGAACCGGGTCTATTCTTCAGAGAACTTTTCATTTCAGTTCTTACGCTATGCACAATTCAATGTGTGTACAGCTCCACGAGATCTTTGTGATGGCTTAAAGATATAGAAAAACATATTTGATAATCACTGTTCGCTGTCTATGCTCTGTCTCCGTGCACGCAATCCTAAATTCATTCGCTGTCTGTCTGCTGAAATTTCTATTTATTCATTTCCATTTTTACATCTCATCATACCTCGGCAACTTGAAGGTAAGTTTGCTAACATTGGTTGCTGGCTTGCTGTTATGCTGGCGTTGCGTGAAGCTCACTCGTGTGTGTTGATCTTTATCCCATCGCTACTACTCTTGTTTATGTTAGAAAACATTTTAAACATGACTATAATGTTATTAGTCTCTTTATCTAGTGATGTCTTTTTCGGTGAGACTGTTACGACAAAGCTATAACTAATTCCAGCGAGTGCCAAAGTACCTTAGTGGATGCCTTTTCCCTTACGACTGCAGTTGTCAGTTGTATTTGAAAAATAGGAAACAAAAATATTGCGCATGTGATCAGTGTGTTCGTCTCCTGATCATCCATTCATCCCTTTTCCGTACCGCTTATCTTTACTAGGGTCGCGGGCGTGCCGGAGCTGACCCTGGGCAAGAACTGGTCGCCAGCCAATCGCAGGGCACATAGAAACAAACAACCATTCGCACTCACATTCCGCGTCTTCAATCAACCTGCCGTGCATGTTTTTGGGATGCGGGAGGAAAACTGAGTACCCGGAGAAAACCCACGCTGGCACGGGGAGAACATGCAAACTCCACACCAATGAGGACTGACTTGAACCCAGGTCCCTCGGAACTGTGAGGCAGATGTGCTAACCGGTCAGTCACCTGATCAGTGAATACTAATTGGCAAAGTTGTTGACGCGAGCAATGTTTGTGCGTTTTGGCTCTGTCAGACAGTGTAAGCATGTGTCAGCGTGGGTACATTGAAATACAAATCCATTTTAGAATTTGAATAATGTAGTTAATGAGGTTTACGTGGTTCAAAACTTCACCATGTGCGGAACCGATAAGAATAGATAAGATGGAGGGAAAAGTATGCGCAATTTCATAAATGCATAAATTGGTCATGAAATGTGGTCTGATCATCTAAATCACAAGAGAAAACAGTCAGCTTAAACTAATACCACACAAACAATGATGTCTTCAATTTAATTTTTGGGGTTTTTTTTTGAATATCATGTCCCCATTCACAGGTCAGGGAGGAAAAAGATCTAATCAGAGAAAGGTTTGAGTCATTGCCAAACCGAAGTCCAATAAATGAGATAAGATTGGAGGTGTGGCTCAAAGCTGCACTGGCCACTAGAAAACACATAGAAGCTTAGAATTGTCTCCTGTCAAGAAACATTGCCTGATGTGCGCCACGCCTCGCTCAAAAGAGCAACGATTAAGAATTGTTGAATTGTGTTATGTTTGAGGACGGAGTTGGACCCACTAGTAGAAAAATACAATTGTTTAATTCAACAAGGAAACCGAGTAGCAAAACAACTGGGCACGAGGCGTGGCAGCGACTGAGCTCTCTACACAGCGAGGCTGAAAAAGAACCAAAAGCAATCAGTCCAAACAAAAGTCACTGGAAAACAATGTTAACAAAGTAATGAACATAAAATCATGAGTTAAAACAGCAAGAAAAACAACCGCATGATGCATTGCTGTAGGTATAGTGTTCTTTTAGTGATGAGCAAAACGTACCTTTTGTAATTCTGGCCCAAACATTTCATTGGACAAACTGTACACTCCGTCGGTCACATTTGTGATACAAAAGGTTTTGAAATCATTTATTTTTTGTATCACAAAAATAGGACATTTGAATGGGGTGTGTAGCCTTTTTATAGCCACGCTAAGGATGGGCATTTTTCAATTTCTTTCCTGATGAATGAATATGGAGAAAGCAATCTATCATTATTATCCTTTTTGGTGTGTGTGTGTGTGTGTGTGTGTGCACTAGTACAAATGTACTAGTCAGTACAAAATGCCTAACTGAGTATGTGGATACTATTTCAGTATTAGAAAGAGAAAACATGCGAAGTCCACACAGGCAGGGCCTGGGATTGGGATTGAAACCTGGTCCTCAGAACTGTGAGGCAGACGCTCTAACCAGTCACGTGTTAGAAAGCTATTGGTCCACGAGCGCTAGTCGCAGTTCTTTTCTGACCTGTCAGAAGAAGTGAAATGCTCTCTGATCTGTCGATTTGCATTCAAATCCTAAAGGAGCTCGGTTCGTCGGATGCTAATTGGGAGCGACTCTGCCTATTTGCTTTCTGTTATTCCGTCAATTTCACCCTGGCCGCATGTTTGTGTGACGTGAGCCCCCGTCAGTGTATGCACTGTTTTTGCGGGCATAGTTAGTTGGCAGAGTCTCTGTCAAGGGTGGCGTGCAAATACTTTTAGCGTCCACGCCTGAGGAATAAATATTTCTTGTGTGTCTGTTTGGATATTGGTGAGCACTTTCTCTTTTTCTCGCTCTGATACTGATCTCCGTGGTCCCGTGCTCACATCTGTTGGTTTTCTGTATGGAAAATGTCTCGCAGGCATTTGCATGCAAAAGATACAGAATACAGAATTCACTTTTTCTTTGTCTGTGGTTACACAACTCTTTTGCTCATGATTAAACCAGGATGATGGAAGGAAGTCAGATTGATGTTATTGTTTTAAACATGTCCATGTAGGCTTAATTCTGAAATAGGAGAATCTTTGGAAGTTATTCTAAGTCATAGCGCAAGGACATATTGTATGTCATCACCACAATGTTGTACTTTCTCCTTTGAGGGGTGGGGAAAGAGTGTGGAAAATGCAATGATTGGACCTGAGTTCTGCCAGTCAACCGGCAAATACTCTCCACTTCCTCTGTCCTCCTTTCCTTTTGCAGCCTGGGAAGAGGGAGGGGAATGGATGTGTGCGCAGCGCGCTCCTTACAACATTCCCGGACGAGATTGAGAGTCACGAGCTGCCCACGAGAGTGCAGAAGTGCCGATTTGTCCTCCGCATCAGGCGCTCTCTGATGGGGATGCTGAGTGGGGAGAGGGAGGGCCTGTTTGAGCTGGGACAGCAGCTCCAGCAGCAGGGGGAGTACCAGGCCGCCCTGCACTGTTTCCTCAGCTGCCTGCTTGGACTGACTCACGTGCAGAGCTTCGCCTCTCTGCCCAACTGCTTGCACCAGGTAAGCAAGCGTCACATTGTTTTTGTGCCACACGTGGACAGCATGTGGCCGTTTTCATCACATGCATCCCCCCGAATCTGTCGCCTCGCGAATCTGTCTGTCTGTGTGTGTGTGTTCAATGAATACACTTAGAAGGAACTCTCCGTTATTGTTAAAAAGAGATTCCAATTCCTTCTATTCACAAGGCCTTCTGGTGAATACGTTTTTCTTCCGTTTAGTAGCGCATGAAGGAATGTCCCAGATGTCAAAACACAGTCCACTCCAGACCACGTGAGCAGTAACGT
This sequence comes from Phyllopteryx taeniolatus, assembly GCF_024500385.1. Lineage (NCBI taxonomy): Eukaryota > Metazoa > Chordata > Actinopteri > Syngnathiformes > Syngnathidae > Phyllopteryx > Phyllopteryx taeniolatus. The sequence goes on along the minus strand of NC_084514.1, from coordinate 541,638 downwards.
GATGATGAGCAGACCGAGGAGTCTCATGACTTTAGCCGAGACTTTTAACCCTTGATTGTTCTTCTGTGCTTTACAGATTGCAGAACTGTTCATCACTGAAAAGAATTGTATCCTCTTCGATTTGACCCTCTGACTTTGACGAGCCCAAAAGAGAGGTTCATTGAATTTACAGAAGGCAATATAAATGGAAGGCTTGTGAGGGGAGGGAGTCAATATCTGTTGATGGGTTTGTACCGGCATGTTTGTCCTACAATGCCACGGTGTTTGTCTAAAGCTCATGCTTTCATGGTAAGAGGATTTGTAGGCTCTTATCTTGGCACAACAGAGCGGCCAAGTAAACGAATTAACTTGTAGCTGCACTTTACTAGGTTCCCTATTGCCACTAAACAGCCTCCATAAAGCTCCACATTATAGAGCATACGGATAACAGAGGGTGTCGGTTCTCGGCGTATGTTTCCCTCTCCCTGTCATCGGGACGCTGCGACTCTTAACAAGCCTCGTGCTCCACGGCCCAGTGGCTAGCCCTCACCGACCGTTGTTTAAATTGCAACATTTGTTCGGTGTCGCAATCAGCGGGACCCTTTCCATGTGAAAAACGATCCACTTTTCTTGTTGGGCGGGCTTACATCCTTGGACGTGCAGTACTTTACTACGTTACAATATTAATGTCCACATGTCGTAATGTTATTATTTCGAGGCCTTGCGCAACCGCTAAAAATAATCACACACGGTATAAAAAGAATGTCTTAACTGACAATGTTAATTGTAGATACCTAGTTCTCCCAGGCATAGTTTTGTTTTTGCAGTGGCCCTCTGTGAAATGAGGTCAACATTTCACATGTCAAGAAGCTCGGTTGTAGCAGCAAATGATAAAAAGCAGAAACACTTTTGGCCGTCTCTGCTCAATCGTGCAAGAGTTCAATTTAGACATTTGAAATTTCAGGATACACTTGAGAGTGAATGCTCAATCGTTGCTTCGGGCTTGATGTATTAGTGTCAGTGCAGTGAACTTTGTCCCGGCCAGAAGCTCTTTTGGTTGCAGAGTGTTTACTGATAGAGTTCTTGGAAAGCATGAAGTACGTCAGATAAAAGCTGGATACAGTACGGCCTATAATTACACTGCGATGAGGCATAAGAGGCGGCGATTCCAATTTCACTCAGTTGGTCAGAAAATCAATCGATGTCAGCAAGGTGAGTAGTGACGTGTACAACATCGAAATGCTTTTCGACGAGATGGCAGTAGGTACAATTCATTTGCATTTCCATAGTTTTGTCTGAAACAGATTTTACACTCAATAGACTGAGTAAGTCAATGACGAGGACACTCTTGTAAAAGAGATTTCGAATCTCAGCGACATAAAGGTGAAATGAAATAAATGAAGATTTGAGATGAGGCCGTCATTATTTCAGCGTATCTCTCTTTTTGTTTGTTGGATCGCCATGAGCTTAGCTTAATAAAGATTGTGTGACATTGTTCTAATCTATATTATCAAATCAGAGAAATATGCTGAACAAATTAAATGAAGGTAGCATTTTTAATGTTAGCGCTCAATGATCGGATAGCGAATTCATTTACGTGAGGTTGTTGTTGTTGTTGTTGCCATTGTTGTGATCCAGCGAGGCTGGCAGGCACCGGAAGTGCTTCAACCTGGAATGACGGCCGCACCCATAACCCCCAACCCCCAACCCCCCACCCCACCCCCGCAAACAGTCCACCACATAGCAAGTGCTGACTGCCATGGACTGAGACCTGCCTTTCTGATCATACATCAGCATCCTACAGTATTGTGCATCATCAACATGATCATTTCACTTTCTACATAAGTTACCCTCCCGTACCTATTTTCTGTTCATTTTATTTAGCTCTATTTTGAAAGTTGTATTTGAGATATGCGCTTGCTGCACTTATATTTACAAATATACATATATATTAGTTTCTCCAAATTATTTTGAGATCCTGATGGAGAATGGAGGAATATATATAATGTTGTTTTATAACACATTCATTGTGGTACTTTACTAAGGCAAAATCATGGTTTGTATTTCTGGCCCTAACTGTATTTATTGCATGCGGAAAGGCCAGTGAATTATGAGCAATGAGCAATTTCTAGTTTTTCAAGTAAGAGATGGGGTTTAAAAATAGGTCGTTTAGACAGTCGGGGCTGCGTTTATTTTAAGCACGTGGTCTTTAAATTCATCTGATCATTATCACTGGTGTCATTTCACAGTGGGCCAAGAACAAGGGAGGGTTTCTGACAGCGAGCAGGCACTATTTTTGAAGGTGCTTTTACCGAAGAGGCTTTCGATGACAACAATACTATCCGATCAAAGATGTGTGGGCAAAACAATCCCAAATCGCATTTATAGCAAGGTGAACAGAATCCCAATTCTATATTAACTTCAAAATGCATTTCAATGGTGACCTTTGTCATGCTAACAGCGATTGACACCAGAACTAATCAACAACCTGCACCGTGGTTAGCCTGTGGAGGTCATTGTTCCGATGAGCTGGGCAACGGGGCTGTTTTTAACTTCGACAACTGACTAATCCCAGCGGACAACAGAGTGATCCTTCACCCATATAAACAGACGGGAAGGCCCTCCAGTTCATCCGGGCTGAAAAAATATTCTACGAGGTCGCGCTGATCGAGCTCGCCGCTCTGCACGGGAGCACAGGCAAGTTCAACGAGCGTGATAAGATGTTTCGTGCAAAGTCTGTTCTGTAGTCAATAATGCGATTTGCCTCGAGATCCCGGAAGCGTTTTTGAAGTGCTCGTCAAACAATCTGGTCATTGAATCTTTTAATCTTCTGTGCACGTACTGGGTGTGGATAGATAGATAGATAGATTAGATAGATAGATTAGATAGATAGATAGATAGATAGATAGATTAGATAGATAGATAGATAGATAGATAGATAGATTAGATAGATAGATAGATAGATAGATAGATAGATAGATAGATAGATAGATAGATAGATAGATAGATAGATAGATAGATAGATAGATAGATAGATAGATAGATAGATAGATAGATAGATCGATCGATCGATCGATCGATAGATAGATAGATAGATAGATAGATAGATAGATAGATAGATAGATAGATAGATAGATAGATAGATAGATAGATAGATAGATAGATAGATAGATAGATTAGATAGATAGATAGATAGATAGATAGATAGATAGATAGATAGATAGATAGATAGATAGATAGATAGATAGATAGATAGATAGATAGATAGATAGATAGATAGATAGATAGATAGATAGATAGATAGATAGATCGATCGATGGATAGATGGATAGATGGATAGATGGATAGATGGATAGATCGATTTTGACAGGGTTCCCACGAGTCCTTCAAAACTTGTAATCCTGAAATTCAGTTTGTAAAAAATGCTTTAGCTTTTTATCAAGCAAAGAACTATATTTGTCTATCAAAATTAGAATTGGGGTGCACGTCATATGCCTCGTGATAAGGATGTAGAACCATTAAAGGTGATATTTATAATGAAAAAGCTAAAGAAACCCATAGATATACAGTCTCTTTAACTTTATACAATATGTATGAAGAATAGTAAATTCCGCACGTGAAAAAGCAATATTTGAATTTGACTTCTCATCAGACAATTGAACTGAGGTCCTCTCCGGAAATGTGTTTCCCTACTGAGAGTTGAGATGCTATCACCAGTGTGCTGTTCCATAATGCTATCTTGCTCTGCACGTCCGCACGTCCGCCTCCTGCGCCATTCGCCGCAGGAAGCTCTGTGTGCCATGCTCACAGCGGCTCATTAGTGTTCCTCTGATTCACTGTAGGTCACTGTTGTGCTTTTCTCCGTGCGGGTTAAACACGGTCAACTCATTTCTCCTGGATTCAATGTGACGTATGAGGACATTTTAAATTTGTTGTGTCACCTTGCAAGCGCGTTTGTCACAGTGTTCAAGTGGGCGTGGCGAACGTGTTGTTTGAGCCCCTTATCTGCTCTCTTCTGCCCGTATCTCTGTACTCTTGGCTCCAGTTCTCACTTGCTGCTCTTCTGTCTTCTCAGAAGTACCAGACGGATGTATTTGAAAGCATGCATATAGCGAAGAGAGAGGATTTTGAGTGTTGAACTGGCAGGCTGACTGCCAACCCATGGCCTATGTTTGTGCAACAGGGCTCCAGGAAGAGCCTTCGCCGGGCTCTGCGGGACGGGCGACCCCAGAGGAGCTCTCGGAGCGGGCCTCCCAGGCGCAACACCTCGAGCGGCTGGCCCACCTCTGCATCGTGAGCAAACAGTAGGTAATGTAGGTAGCGGTAGGTTAATGGTGTCATCTGCGGGTTTAAGCGCCGAGTGAGCTATTCGTGAGTTTGAGTTGTACCGCAAGATTTTAGATTACACTGTACATAAGTAGGAGGAACGCCACATGAGATCTGACGTCTGGGCCCGTCCTCTTTGGGACGCTGGTGACTGTTGTCATTGCTTGGTCCGAGGCATTTAAGATGATTGGGCTCTCTCAATGGAGGTTTGGCTGCAGTGTTTTTGGAGTACAAATACAACAGTGGTTAAAAATCAGTATGATGCTATACGTCGGCAAGTTGGAATAATGCTGTCGTTATTTTAGGAGTACAGCCTTAAAGCCTCAATCGCTCTTTCAGCGATGTCATAGGAAGTCCTTTCCGGTGCAGTCTGCTCGGGTGTCCGTTAGGGCCCGCTCTAAAGCCGGCGAGCTGACTGACACCGAGCCGTTACTCATTGAAGGGAAGTGTGGCCTTGGAAGAGCGAGTCTGACATTCTGTCACGCCAAACAGAGCTCGCTCGACATGTTTCCGCTAGAGAGTGACGCCGTGACGGGTCGCGGATGAGAAAACACATCTGTCTTACGCTATCCGCATAATGCTTACCGAGATTACCACTACACAAAAGGGCGGGTGAGGGGCACGCACCTGTAAATCAGACTGCAGGCGGGAAGGGAAGTTTTCCACTTTTCTTCCCCAGGCGGCCACAGACCTACTTCCTGTGTCTAATCCCAGCCAGGTGCATTGCCGCGCCTCAGGCTGTGAAAGGGATACGTATATGTTCACGCGACAAGCGGCATGAGGAGCCGACCCGCTTGACCTCCATCACTCTTCATTGTCAAAGGGAAAAAGTACAGCAGATTTGTTGTTTGCAATTTGATGGGGAGCAATGGGAAAACATTGAAAAGATGATGCCCACATTTAGCGGTACTCACCGTACTTGAGAGCTCAACATGGGCCCAAGGTTATGAACTTTGCCATCATGTATTCAAACACATTGACTTTATCGAAATGTAACCTTATTTTGAACAATACTTCATATACATTTTCAGAAACAAATGGATGACTCACGCTGGGATATTAGGTTGTTGCCTAAAACGTGTGTGTAGTTTGTTTTATTTATTACTTTAACATGGTGTTCTTTCATAATAAATTCCTTTACATATTACGTGATTTCTGTGCAACTACCAGTGCTATTTCATAATACATTGATTTGACTAGAATGCACTTTACTTTTTTGGATGGCTTAGAATCTACACTATTTATATTGGAGCATTTCTCAGTCAACAACACTGGGCTAATTTGACAAAAGTCAAATCGACTTTTAGGCTCAAAAATTGTAATTCAAGCTAAATTAAAGCTGCTTCTGATTTATGTTTCACATTTGGTAGCAATTTAAATTTAGCAAAGATTCAAATCATATTCAGACAATTGAATTGACTTGGATTCAAGTTGACAATGCAAACGCAAAAATCAAGATGAAGCCAAACGTTTGCGCATCTGGCAAGTTTCAATGTAGCACGAGGACGTGACATGGCAGAGTTTCACAAGACATTGAGGATGTGGTCTAAATTTGAGTTTCAAGTTGATATTGTGGGTTGAAGCCTTGCTGCTCCCGAGTGCATGTCATTCATATTTCCCCCCCCCCCCCCCCCCCCCACCCCACCCTTTCAGACCTCATCTTGCGCTCGAGTACAGTGGTAAGGTGAGACGCTGCCCTTTTGATTGGTATTCTCTCACTATATTTCCAAACATTTGATCAATTCTATTGTAATCCGGACTCCCTTTCAGGCTGCCCAGATCCACCAGAGGGCCTTTGGTAACGACCATCCAATAACAGCCAGAAGCCTGGAGTTTATGGCCACAGTCTATGCTGAGATTGGCAAGACTGAATATTCAGGTATGTGATGCTTATCACTGGATCACAAAAGTAATCTTCACACTCGATCTGCATTTGTTTTCTGCTTCCTGAGACTCTGAAGCTACTGCAGCTTTATGCAGCTGAGTCAGCTAAATAGCACAACAAAATGGAGGCGCACAATTGGAGACTAGTAATACGAAGAGCTACGAAGAGCTCTTTTCCGAAACGAAAAAAAAGGCCATTCATGATGCACAGATTTTCATTTGTTGTTGAACATGTAATGACTGAGCCAATAAATGGTACTATTCCTCAGAAGCCGTCCCGTGTGAAGTTTGCATGTGCTCGATTGGTTTCCTCTGGGTCCTCCATGCATGTCGGGTTCATTGAATTTCTGTGCAGACAAACGTCACCTGGGTTAGACTCCAGCTCAAACATGACCCTCATTTAGAAAATCGCTTCTCCGATTCTTCTCTTAGCTTTTCTGAGATCAATAAAATGATTATCGGTGAGTAGCGGGAGACAATTTTTTAGTTTATGAAAAGTGACAAATGTTTCACTTCAGCTGCTGCGGCAGCGTAAACATTAGCACGTTTAATGTTGTTGGATGAATCAATGTGAGGAAGTAGTCATGTGTGACTATGGTTCTATTGCTAGACTCCCTGGGTCAGCGTGTGTCTGCGCTGTCCAAACGCTTCGCTGCTGCGGAGTGCATCGGGGACACAGTCGACCGTTTTCCTCTTTCACATCCGGAAAAACACTCCGAGGTTCGCCACAGAAAGGACTCTCGCCACCCACAGGTAGACAAAGCAAAAGCCGAGGTAGAGCCAGACGCGCACCTTTATTGGGGACATTTCCTTTATTGATACACTTGGATTTTTGATGTATTCTTTTTTTTTAGGCAGAATCCTATTTACTGCTTGAAATTTGTAATGTCAGAATCTTTTATTTGTTCAGTTTATCAATGGGAAAATCCCCACATCCATCCTCAAGAAGCCAAGCCCCACTTACGGGTCAGACACAGAAGCCACCCAAAGACGGAAAGGCGAGCGGAGAGTTCGATTCCGGGAGCCGGAGACCACCGTGCACGGTGAGGGAACGAGACAACAATGTGTTCTAACTGAGGGAAAGAAACCACGCTGCCATCTTTTTTTTTCCCCCATCGAAATATTTTGCAGCCTGTCCAATAACTTCAAAACCGTTGAACCTTTAATGCATATACCCATGGTATCTTTTATCTTTTATTGAATTCATTTAAAATCTTGAGGTTGATGACCATGAAATCATAAAAGAATTCTGCATCTTTCATTTGTTTTTAGCTTTTGCTTTTTTTTACTTGATCCACACCACAGAAATGGTGATGATCCAAAAAGAAAAATGGAATTTATTGTGACACGGAAAACGTCCGGTCCGGGCCGCTCCGTACAATATCTGAATAAGCAAGAGCAAATCACAAAACTGGAGTGTCCACTGAAAAGTGTATGGCAGATGAGGATGTTAGTGTACATTAAGTTCAAGATTGAATGATGGTGACAATTGAATCCTGAAACAGATTCATTCATGTTCACGTCTTCTAAATGTGATGAAAGCTCCACCCAAACCGATTGCTTCCACTGTATTTTGATAGAATTTCCCACTTGCCCATAGGCAAAATGCTCCCTTCCTCCATATTCATTCCATGAGGGTGCATGGTTTGCAAAATGCTTGGATTATACATGATATTGCTCTTCCAAATAATGCAAGAGATGTAAAGATAATGAAAAGGATTTGCTGCTGAGAGTTAAGATGCATGCATGATGCCCGCTCTGGGATAGTCAACTCTCCAGGGCTCAAACAGCCAGCTGTAGCTGTAACTGTAACTGTAACTGTAACTGTAACTGTTGTGCATCCCAGATTTTGCCTCCTTTTCCCTGACATGCTGCTTTTCTGTCGACTTCGCAGACATTCCTTCCTGGGACGACACAGGCGGTAAGTCTGCGCGCAAGTGCACGGGCTCACTTGACGCACACGTTTTTTTTCCCATTCATTACGGATGGACGAAGCAAGCATCAGAGTGGTGTGCTGCGTTGAGAATCGTGCATGCACTTATACCCGACTCCCTAATCACTATGTAGGGATTTTTATATACGATAGCTCAAATGGAAAATAGTTTTCAAACACTACTCGTCGTTGCTGGTGCATAATTACAATGTAACAGGTTTACCTTCCATCATAACTATTGCATAAATAACTAAATTAAAGTGGAAGGAAATTGTTGTGTACGGTGTTGACTGTATTTTGCAAACCAAGTACTTTATGTCCGTCTGTGTTGTGATGTGTCGCTCACCACTCCAGAATTGATCAATATTCCGTCAACAGAAAATCAAATAATGCATCGTGTGATAGATATTGGATTTTCTAGCGGCTAACATTGTTCACTACTTTATATATATAGATATAGAGGGAGGAGCTATACTCACTCCACATTCTAACGGCACTACAAAATGGTAAATTCATTACTAAATAGGTGATAGGGAGCGTTTCCAAGCGCAGCCGTGGATATATTGTTAGTGCCGTGCTCCTTTGAACACGAGCAATGGGAGTGTGTGAGAAAGTTGCACTCTTCATCATAGAAGTAGTTGAACCTCCAAGGAAGAGTGCTGTATTTTGGTCGAAGTTGTGTTATTTACTGTATTTCACCTTTTGTGTGCGTGTAGCCTATGAGACGACGCCCTCCCGCCCTCACCTGGTCCTTTTCGCTTGCATCTTCCTGATGATGTCCTTCGTGGGCATCGCCATGTACTGTACAGATCGGCGGCGTCCGCAGCGAGCGTGCGAGCGGCCGGAGGCCGCTCTGGCTGTCTGCCTGCTTCACATGAAGCAGCTTGTGTGGGGTTGTTGGATATGGCTGACCATGCAGTGATGGGGACCGACCACAGGAGGAGACATATCCTGCGTGCAACCTTTGTGGCGAAACATGCTACCTGTAGCCCCCATGCGTGGAAAGCTGTTCGATTTATTTGATATCCTTGACATCCAAGGTCCATGTAGTAGTACCCTCTTAGTCCTCACTGGTAAGACAATTCACCGTCACTCGTAATGTTTTTTTCCCCCACTATTACTGACTCTTGTGGCATACATGTATGCAGTTAAACCTCCCCAGTAAATTACTGTGCTGTACTAATACGAGTAGTAGTACTACTGTAACAGTGTGGGCCCAATGTGTTTCGGACTAGTAGCCTCCTGGACCCTACATGTAGCAGCAAAATGCCCACTAGTACTTTTACCTCCATAGTAACATGTAGTTCTCCTACGAATATGCCACGCTACTAATGTGCGGAAATGTACGGCAGCGTATTGCATTCACTTGGATTAACCAAAAAAAGAATAATAAAACTCCTGTTTTTCTGATGATTTTTTTCTGTTTTTCGGACTAATCTTTTTTCCGCCTGTTTTTTTGACACATTTTTTCTGTTTTTCGGACTAATTTTTTCCACCTGTTTTTCGGACTATTTCTTTTCTGAGTTATCGGGACACATCGAAGTCACGCGAGAGCCTGCGAACTGCAAGTGACCCTTTGCGGACTCGCTCATGCCGGTTTACTGCTCGGCCCGGATTGCGGTACATACGCCGGCGAAGCCTCAGCTGCACACCATGTGGGTCCAGTATTTTCATCTGTCTCCTGATCGTCTCTTGAGTCGCCACGTAGCCAGCCTGAATGCATTTGAAATGCATTATCTTGTATCCATGGAGCGTACCATATCTGTCCAACTGATTCTGGACAAACATTGCTGTATCGAGCCTGATCTGAATGGGCTTTCCTCCTGAACAAACGCAAAGTCAGCAGGTGCCTGCGTAATGTCGACAAACTAATAACAATACCATCTATGTGACTCAAAGACAGGAGTATCTCCCAATGTCTTAAACCCATATCAAAATAAAACTTGATCAAACTGAATAAGCCGGTCATGTTGCTTACTACGGATTCCGCAAAGAGTCGCTTGCAGTTCGCAGGTTCTCGCGTGAGTTCGATGTGTCCCGATAACTCACAAAGAAATTTGTCAGAAAAACAGGTGGAAAAAAATTAGTCCGAAAAACAGAAAAAAAATAGTCCGAAAAACTGGTGAAAAAAAATTTGTCCGAAAAACAGAAAAAGAAATAGTTAGAAAAACAGAAAAAAATAGTCAGAAAAACAGGTGGAAAAAATGAGTCCGAAACACAGAAAAAAAATAGTCCGAAAAACAGGTGAAAAAAATTTGGCCGAAAAACAGAAAAAGAAATAGTTAGAAAAACAGAAAAAAATAGTCAGAAAAACAGGTGGAAAAAATGAGTCCGAAACACAGAAAAAAAAATTGTCCGAAAAACAGGTGAAAAAAAATTTGTCCGAAAAACAGAAAACAATAGTCAGAAAAACAGAAAAAAATGAGTCCGAAACACAGAAAAAACAATTGTCCGAAAAACAGGTGAAAAAAAATTACTCAGAAAAAAAGGAGTTTTCTTTTTTTTTTATCCAAGTGAATGCAATACGCTTCCGTAGAAATGTCATAATATAGTGAATTTGTTATTTTTTTTTACCAATAAGACAGCTGTTCTAGCGAGGAAAAAGAGTGTACTAGTACATGGACTTTAAACCGGATGTTAAGGATACTGAATAAATGCTTTCCCAAACCAAGCTCATTTGTGTACGTTTACAATCACACTACGTCGGTGTCACAACTTCTTATTGATATGTTTTGCACATTTCCGCTCACATATTGCTCGCCGCACTTTATTCTTCAGCTGTAAGTATTGTATGTTATTTACATTGAATGCAAATATTTATTTCGGTCCAGTACATGATTTGTGTATACGTGACATGCATTTGAATGTGTTTGCGCAATACACTAACAAGTAGCATAATATCCCGCTTTGTATTTGTCTGTGAGTGAATGTAAATCCTAATAAACTGATTGGACACAAAATTAGACACACTTACACAATCCAATGGAAGAGCCACATCAAGTGTAATGTGGGCGTTAGAAAGATGATCGTGCTGTTTTCTTTCAGTTATTTTGGCGAGATGTTTGTTACCATTTCGACTACTACAAATAACCATTGTTAAATGAATACCAAGTGTTTTTATCTTTGCCAAACTGGTATTGGATCTCATTAGCTTGTGCAGGTGTATTTAATGTGTCCTGTGAGCGTACGTGTCAGCTGTAATTCGCGCAAAATGCGGAAGAGGCCACAAGCTGCTCGACGAGATTGCTTTCCGAGACTGGTCGACAATCCATCTGAAAAGCATAAGGTGTCCAACTGTTCAAGATGTTGGATTCCAAAAGCACTAGTTACGCTTCCTTTGTGGTGACCGATGCTAATCGAGCTTCAGATAAATGTGCGGATGAGTGACAGCTGGAGCATATTCCACTTCTATCAAAGTATTTTGAGGCCAAACACAGACGACCAATAGAACCAGCTGTTATGTCAGCCCTCTTTATCAAAGCGTCATTCAAACCACCGTATGCATTTATAGGCACACAATCGCACTGTACCTCTCATTATTAGCAACAACACGTATCCCATATTTCTTCATGTCATGGATTTCGGGGAAAGTAGATTATGTCATATATAGATAGATATATATATATAATACTTGTATGGAAGCAAAGAGGCTCTACTCTTGCCAACAAAGCTGCGCGTATGCACAGTTACCTTGGCTGCATTTCAGGTCACTTTGTAACAAGTGCCTTTATATGGACTGTTTTCTTGGTTCCTTCTGTTTTGTGATTTCCGCCGTTTCCAATAAAACTCATCAAATGGTTATTGACTTTCTTGTGAGATGGATGCAGTCATTTTGGGGGTTTCTCATATTTATATTACTGTAAATGCTGACAGTATATAGTAGCAGGTAGCCTGAGATAGTGTGGGACACCAGTTCCTAAAAGCAGTTTGGGACCGACCGCAAAAGTACACTTCTTATTTTGTACAACTATAGCACAAGTGCGAGTACACCACAAAAGCACGCCGGTTTATTATTGTTGCTGCAGCATGCGGGATGAAGTGTGGACCTAGAATAAAACAAAAGTCACATTTATTGGCGTATAAAACAAGGTGTATGATCCATTCCGATCGAAAAGCCACTGTATTGTTATTTGCTCGTGCATTTGGTTTCGTGCGTAAGGTTCACAAAGACGTGATTCAACAAAATGTCCCAAGTTGTTAACACTGCACTTCTGAGTATTTATCGACTGGGAGTACATTTTCTGTGAGATACCAGCTCCACTATCAGATAAACGAAGGACCGTATACTGCGTTGGGGGAGAGACGCCATCAAGCAAGGATTAACAACAATCGGTGGATTTTCTTAGGGAAAATCAATAAGCTCGAGAACAAAGTGAAACCCTTCGATTGACACTCTGCACAACGGGAGCAAAAGCCGACTGTTTTGGATTGTCGACAGAGGCAAACGTTGGCGTTTCTCGTGAAACTCAGGAGAGACGACTGCCTAGACTATAGAGTGAGTGTGTGTTTGTTCGTGCGCATTCTTTGTTTTCTAGATGAGGCCAGTCTTGAGGTCCGAGCTGCGGCGAGAGGAGCGTCCGAGGAGTAGATCCTTCTCATGGATGAGGCTGTCCAGCAGGTCTTCCTGTCTGTAGTTGTGGAAGACCTTGAGAAAGGCCAGCACGGCGATAGCCAGCCAGGTGAGCCACGCGGCCCACAGGCCAAACTGCAAGGGGAGAATGACGCGGGATGGAGGTTTTGTTGGCTCCATAGAACGGTGACAGCGGGATTTACCTGAGCTATAGCAAACTGGTCATAGAAAGTCGCGTTGTCCAGGCCCAGTTCTAGGTCAGTGTCCTGGAGGTCTTCGCAGCTACAGTGCATACAAGAAACAATGTTAACATTCACAACACATCACGGAACGACTCGAACAACTGGAACGGCACACAGTACAGGACAGACCTCCCGTACGTGTCAGGGAGGCTAACGTCGAGCACCATACAAAACACATTATTGTTCAACGTATCGTGTTCCCCTCGGGTCCCGTAGGTGGCAGTCATGCACATTGAAAAAAAGGGCTAACAAGTGCCACACACTGGGCTTTTTTTGAACTGCATCCGCTGGATTTGGTGGCTCACTGCCCTTTCGGCCCCACCCCGTGCGGACTACAACTACTTTCATCCGGGGGAATCCAGATCCACCTGTTAGAGGTAAGGTAAAAATCCAACGTGTAGAGACACCATAAAACTTTGAGATTTACACACACACACACACATAATAAAACACCGTTTTTACACACATTGTAAATGTACTTGAACACTCACCAAAAAATACTGTATATACTGTATTGTTGTGTCTGCATGTTTGATATGTGCCTGATCAGTGAGTCTGCAATTGAGGGTGACCTATGAGGGTTAGGTTAGGGACGTTGGTCATAAAAGGACGCGTGGTTCTCCTACCTGCTGGGCAAGGCGCCACCTTCGGTGATGGAGTCGCACCACAGGTTGAAGCCCACACTGACCATGGTGCTCGACAGGAAGACGGTGAAGACCACCGAGGAGCTGATCAGCAGGTTGAGGAAGGCATTAAAGCTCGTACTGCCCAAAAAAAAAAAAAATAATGTATGACATTGATAATCCGTCCGGCCAGCCATTTTTATGTTTATTTTTTTTTTTCTTGCGCTTGTACTCATTCGGGCCATGGGTGGGTCGGAGCCAATTGCACGGCACATATGCAACTCACCGTTCACAATCACACTTGGGCCTACGGGAAATTTAGAGTCTCCATTCCTAAATTGTGGGAAATGCCAAGCAAGCCCGCACACGAAGGTCTGACTGAAAATTCCTGCATGCATTCATTTTCCGTATCGCTTATCCTCAGAAACAAACAAACAACCATTCGCACTCACGGCACCTACGGCATAACATTCCGAAAGCTTTTTTGGGGTTAGGGTCAATGACCAATCGGTCCCTGTTCCGATAAGGCGTGAGCAACCTCGCTGCCGTTTGGGACTTCGTGGCCACTGGGCAGAGCCCGAATGATGCTTATAGGAGGGCCCTTTAAGGCCAACTGGCAGGATGGCTTTCCTCCATCGTTCTTGCGTGTTTCTGCTTGTCATGCTCAAAGCGGGGCGTTGGAGCTGAGCGCGCCCGTTCACTACTCACTCGTCGTGTCCTTTGCACAGGAAGAAGAGCAGCCTCCAAGCCTGCACTGCGGACAATATGAGCGAGGCTATGCCGACGAAAGCGACGAAGCTGCAGGAGGACTCGGCGCCCCACTCCTCCACGACGAAGCGCTGCTTCGACACCGTGATGTTCTCATTCTGCCACACGCCCCGCGTGAACAGCAAACATTTCCCCCCGAAGTCCTCCGTGTTTTCGGACAGAGGCACCACTGCGATGAACCCGAACACGAAGGCTAAAAAATAAAGAATGCATTGAGCGAAAATGAAATGATCGAGGGCCATGTTTCCCGTCTCCCTCGAGCGCGCAGGGTTTCTGCAGGGGGTGCGCATGCGCGGTGGAGGCAGGCGCAGCATCCGACGACGCGCTGGTGTGCAAACTACTCGTCATCTCTTCGTACCTATTCTGCAAGATTCGACTGTCGTGGCACCTCTGACATCTTTATTAGCCTCAGCGTTGTTGTTATGATTGGGATGAGTTCGTGCTAGCTATCCCGAAATGCAAATGCTCTCTTTTGCAAATGTCAACTTACGCGGTTTCGTGCAAATGCATTCAAGGGCCGGCACGGCAGGACAGCATCGCTTGCACGGGAGCGGGTTCACTTGATCAAAGTCAGTAACTCAGCGGCAACAAAAATACATATTGATCTTCTGTTTTTGTCCGATTATGAACTCATTCCCATGTATTTATTGAAATGCCAAATTGGATGACTTAGTAAAACATATTGATTACATGTTGTCTGGATTTAGAGTATGTAAATGCGTAATTGATTGATTAAGCCATTATTTCATGAATGCATTCACTTGTGCTTATTTAAATACGGAACGGTTAACTTAATGTTGGCTCAATTAAATGTTGGATTCATTGGGATTTTAAATGTTTGTGTTTGATTCATTTAATATATTTCAATGTGGAATCCATTCTTTTTTCTTGTTTTTTTTTTTTTCTTTTGGGTATCAATACGATTTGATATGAATCTGTGTCCCTAAATAGTTTAACAATAGCACTTTCTTTAAATGGACTGTACAATACAAAATCCATGAAACTGATTTGGACCACGTAAAACATTCGTGGGGAGAACGTAAGAAAGGTAAAACGTTTTTGACCTTGTAAACAAAAACGTTTGGTCGACCCTAACGAGAGTTTGTGAAAGGAAAAAAAGGAAAAAAGCGGCAGAGCCAGGGGCGCTCATTTGATGTGGGTCCTTCGCTGGGTCCATCTGGACCGTCAAATCCAACCTGCCACCGCTTACAGTGGCCTCGAGCGGATAATAATTCTTTGGCGGTATACGCCAACCATGCAGTTGGACACAATTGTAAGCGACAACCACAATCAAATGAAAACCTCGCTGAAAGTGCTTATCCTCACCAAGGTCGCGGGCGTGAAACAAACAACTGTTCGCACTTACAGTCACACCGACGGGCAATTCAGAGTCTTCAATTCATTTGCGACGTCAGAGGAAACTAGAGTACCCGGAGAAAACCCACGTCGGCATGGGGAAAACAGGCAAACTCCACACAGGAGAGGCCGGATTTGAACCCCGGTCCTCAGAACTGTGAGGCGGACGTGCTAACCAGGCGTCCACCGTGCCCCATTACAAATACAATTCCTTCCAAAAACAATATCGACTAAAATCATGTGGAGAACTCAAAGATGTTGAGGACAACGCAACTATGATTCACCTTCAGCGACTCATTTAGCATCAAAGAAAACGAATAGCGCGACGACCCGCGCGCTACCCGATATCCGATATCCGATATCCAGTATTTATATGGGAGCCGTGACGGCTCTTTGTATCCGTCGTGCATGCAAACAGCAGCGTTGGATTTATTTAGATGTCCTTTGCGCCACACCCCTCGGCACATTTCCATCACGTTATCATATTAGCTTGCTTATTGCGCGTAGCTGAGCACACGTGGGATGTCGACAATAAAACTGATTGCATTTCTTGCCTCAGCTTCGTTCTGTATTTTATGCATTTCTCGAGTCAGCTTTGTATTGCTGCTTCCATTAATGCAGACTATGATGAGACTTTTCTAAAATACGTCTTCATGTGCTGAAGTGTTGGTTGGCACAGAGGTGGTCTGCCATCAAAGTTTGACAGAAGGTCAAATGTAGGGAAAGGACAGACAACTCCATGAGGCATGCGCAGCCACACACGCCTGACTTCCAAAGAGAACAGCATGTGTGGGCCTCATGAACTGGCACCCCGGGGACACCGACTGCAAAAGTGTGCCAGGCTGAAAATACGTGCTAAGTTATTCACCCTCTTGAGAGAACCGAGAACCGAGGTGGGGGCGAGGAAGATGGAAGATGAAGATGGGAGATGTTAAGGCAAATGTCGTCCCTGGATTCAGACATGGCAGCGGTGGGCAGCAGAAAGAAATAGGAGGTAATCCATTTTTCACGAGATGCCACGGCGGCAAAGCAAATATACTTTATCGAGCGCGCCGAACAATCTAAAGCGCGCTTTCAAGGACACCGGGAAATGAGACGCATTTACGCTTCGATTTGTCTGCCGTGCGTCCTTGCAGTGTTGACCACGACATTAGAACAGCGCACGGTGGCTGCACAATTCATTTGGCTGAATTTTAATCAGCCAAAGCTTTCCTAATTCACACATGATTAATAATTCCTGAGAAACACATGATGGAAGGATCCTCTTTCAGGTGAAAGAGAGAGAATGGCAGGTGTGGCAGGACCACAAAATAGCAGCAACCCTCCCAAAAAGCAATTTACTGCCTACAAGGGGGATTTGGAAGTTTATCCAGTTTTTAAACGCTATCGCAATGGATCGGAAATATCCATTTTGCATAGCACTTCTCTGGTTAAGGGTCATCATACGTTGCTTTTGAGAGAGAGAGGTACGCTCCCCCCCTGAGGAGTGCTCAGACCAACAACACAAGCATTCACTCGCACGTTCACAAGATCGCTGGTTAGGCGAGTTAAGATCTGAAATATCTATTCTTGGAAATTCAAAGGGTCTCCCAAGGTGTGTCAGAAATGTTCCAGGACTGGCATTTCAAATCCCAAACATGCCCTCACATTCACAGAACTGGACAAGTAACGGCCTTCATTGAACCTTTTGACTGAGGCAATTGTGCTAACCGCTATCCGCCACGCTGCCCCATAAACTCCTTTGAACCGATTCAATTTGTATTCAAATTAGGGATTTTAACCGAATGCCCCATGTCTCATTCAGTTCTTTCTTCTAATCACTACGCGCCAGCCCTCGCGGCGTGCTGTGAGACATTCCTGCCGTCGTTGTGTGCCTGAAAGCAAGCCCAAACAAAACGGACAGAATGAGAGGCTCGTATCCTGTGTACCGATGGGAGGGGTCTGATGAAATATCCTGGAGACATTCATCTTGCCCCAGCGGGAGCGCCAAACTGGGAGCACTGGGCCAGCCGCTGATTAAATGCTCCTAATAGAGGCCATTCATCTCCTCCTGTTGAATCTACGGTGCTGTATAAACACATGCAATTGACCAATACAACGCAAAGACCCTTGTGGTGTGCTCATACAAAACGAAAGCTGCAGCTGTTTCATTTGGTGGTAGTGCGCTCATCGAGATGCTGAAATTCTGACCAACACTTTAAAGCACAAGGTCACAGGAGACAAAAAAAAGATATAGACATAGATAGAGAGAGAGAGAGAGAATCCAAAAAATGGGGAAAAACACAGACAGACACACACTCAACAAACATGGCCTGATGAAGTTTCACGTGCCAAAGACCATATGGACCCAAATTGGAAAGAAAATAACGCTGAAATAATGATCCAATAAAACAGGGCTAAAACAATGATCCTGCCAATTAGAGGGCCTTCTGATCACACATCTATTTGCAGACAAGATGATATTGTTTTTTATCCATAAATCAATCATTCTGTTGAGGTCACTCGCACTCCCCCCTGAAATTCTGCCTTCCTGTTTAGAAGATGACATCCTAGGAAGCTTTGACGTGAATGCTGGAGGACAGAGGAAAAGAAGTGAAAAAGGGGCGCTAATAAGGGGGTCGCCTGCTGTCTGTCTTGTGATCAAACACAATCTCAAATGCAACACTAGCGCCCCCTACAGACCACTCATCATCCACACTTCAGTCAACGGATGAGCAGGTTGACTACTTGTTGTCCTCCCTCACCCCCTTGGGCAATATGGACATTGTTGGGAAGATTACTTGAGACATTTTAAGTTACACAATTGAAAGTGTAATAGCAGTGTAACTATTCGTTTTCTTCATTTTGAATGAATGCATGCATCAACAAGACCCTTGATTGTTTCCTCTTAAAAAAACAAAAAAAAAAAAGTGGATTAGAACCATAAATCATTATTTCTGAATCAACCACGTATTTTTCTTTACACAAATAATAAACTGATCACAAAACATGATTACATGTAAATAGATCATTTACAAAGCGTGTTCGTTGCATTAAAAGGGAAACAGCATGTGGGAAATCATCATCAACCCTCGTTGACCTCATGACAAATGTGCAAAATTGAGCCAGATAAATGGAACTGTTCAAAAGTGTATCAAATCTCTGCCAAACTAATAGGTCATAGAAAAGGTGGCACTTTCAGGTCATATTTGGAGATATCTGGGATCGGAAAATGGATAGATGGCTAGTTCACTGCTAGCGTGTCCTCCGTGCCCCTCCGGTTCAATAATTGACTGAACGTGGACCACCGACGTTGCTTTGGACTTCACTCAAGCTGCATCGTACCTGAAATTGAAATTTTGGCTCAAAAAATCAACCCAAAAAAACCCAACAAATTATTATTATTATTATGATGATGATGTCATTGCTTCGTGCCATCTCTATACTTCCCACAAACACAAGAGGGCATATTTTCATACTATCTGGGTATTGTTGTATAATATGCTGTCATGATTTAAAACCCATCCATCCATTGAGGGATGTATTTGTATTTTCATTCGTCTTAATGTATTTAACCCTAATTCCAAAAAATACAAATACAGGCGGTACAAAGGTCCCTGCAGCTCATACAGTTGGCTGCAGGTGTGCTGACGTCACTGTCGCTGTCGGTGGGTGTTGCTTCATCGAAAATGTTTGCAGCATGATTAAGCGAGCCACCGAGTGACGCGCTTGCCTTTGCGATATATGCGTGCAATCCTGACCCCTGCTGGACTGCAATGGAAAGCAACATTTGTGACAGAAGGACATCGGCAGCGTCCGGCCTACCATCCATTTTCCGCGCCGCTTATCCTCGCTCGGGTCGCGGGCGTGCTGGCGCCTATCTCAGCTGACTCTGGGCGGGAGGCGGGGTACACCCTGAACTGGTCGCCAGCCAATCGCAGGGCACATATAGATAAACAATCATTCACACTCACATGCACACCTATCAATGAAACGACCTCTTCAATGAACTTTCCTTTGTCTGTTTTGGGAATGTGGAAGGAAACATTCCCAGAACATGCCAACTCCACACAGGGGAGGCCGGCTTTGAACCTGGCTCCTCAGAACTGTGAGGCAGATGTGCTAACCGCCTGTTCCACCGGTTGTGATATTATATCCAGCCCAAAATGTCAGAGCTGGCCAGAATGTTCCTTGGAATTTGTACATTCAGTGGACTGGACATGTTAGTCCAACAATGTAATCTTCACTGGACCTGTGATATAGAATGATACAGCAAATACAAATGTATTAAGCACTCATGTGATGTTGTTACATTGGAATAAGTGTGTGTGTGTGAGCGTGCAACATCTTCTACCAGCATAATGAGAGACTTAAACCAGGATGAGTTGAAGAAAGTTTTTCATGGAAATATCTACATTGACGCAAACAAAACAGCCATTCTCAGTATGTATTTTATAATGAGATATTTTGATATACTGTATTTAGATTGATTATTATTATTATTATTTTTGAAATGTAATTGGTTCTCTTTTAAAGTAAGGTCCTTGTGTCTTTGCATCCTCCAGTGTCTCTCTGCCCTCCATCATCACAGCCACCGGCATCTCTTCACACTCCAGCATTTCTCCATCCTCCATCTTATTGACTCCGGGTATTTCGCCTTCCAATTTTTGGAAGTAAAAGAAGATCTCCAAAAAATGCATCGGCCCCCCCCCCCCCTCCCTATTAGCAATCAGCCAAATATCAGCGACTTGCAGTGCAGGCAGGGGCGGTTTATGCTATGGGTGATATGGGCAGCCACCCGGGGGGGGGGGGGGGGGGGGGCATTATACGGGGACGGCAGTCCATCCCCCCTCCCTCCCATCGATGCATAGACGATACAATACAAAATCTCAGAAATATTCCATCTTCTAACTGGTGTTCCTCTCCTCATAACATCAAAAGCAGTTTGTCTTGGTGCCCGAGTCTTCCTCTCACAATAGAGGGTGTCATGTTTTGACTTTTCATTCTCCTTTCAGACATCATGCATACACAGAAAATCAAGTTTTGATGTATTTGCAGTCCTGGTATACTGTCATGGGGGGGGGGGGGGGGGGGGGGTGAGGGGTCATGGCCCTGATTTTGCAGGTGGCTGGTGTTTGTAGACAATGTAAGGTCTTTGTAGCCTACTGAAATTTGAAGGTACTTTTGCTTTTTCAGCATGACATGAGATGTGGTGGTGCGACATTTTGTCGAGAATCTGGAGATTGAAGGGAACTGATCTCCGAAACATCGAAGCTCCAGCATAGTAGGACTGTGTGACGGCATGTCTTGTAAATGCTTTGACTTCATCTTTCACAGAAGAAGGCATTTCGATGGCCTGCAACTCCCTGGACCCCATTTTCTGCATCTCCAGGAAGAGGAAATGGGATGAGTTACTGGACGGATCAAATTTGACAGCCCCTAAAGTTTGTCTGAGGTCAGCAAGTTGTCATAGTCGTGTAAACATGTGCAAAGCATAATCTGCATCCCATTCCCTTGAAAGGAAGCTCAGCTCTCCTTGCGCGAGGTCGGCTCACCCCTTTGATGTAATTGTGTTTACACGTGCCTGACAGAGAACCAAGTCATTTCCGGCACAAGTTTATTTGAGTCCCATCAAAAGAAATGCACAAATCTGCAAAGCTACAACATATAAACGGCCATACGATAGCAATTCCACGTCAACTCAGATGTCATTTGTACAACATGGAACATTTGCATGTGTGCTGCATTCAGCAAAACAAATGAATCCCATTTTCTTCTCTTCTGTCAAATGAAAAAAAGTCTACTTACAATAAGAAAAGACAGCACAAGGGTTTGCATAGCTTCTTTCTAATGTAGACTTGGTACTACAGTATAAGGCACTTCATGGAAAACCATTTTTACAAATTCTATTTGACATAATACTGTTTGTTTGCCTGTACACTTCATTTTCAAGGGACCACAACAAATGCACTTGACACTTCGTTTGGCATAAAGTCTCAACATTCTCTCAATAATTATGTTGGATTCTTGTGCATAATTTGACTGACAAATTGTCTCATAACCCACACACACACACACACACACACACACGTACCACAAGAGTTTCTCAAGAAGACAACATAACATTGTGCAATGATTGGGGGGGGGGGGGGGGGTTATGCAGAGTCAAAGGCAATGCTGTCAAAAGGGCCCCCCAAAACCAAAACCTGACAAAGTAAATTAGAGGCTGACATCCAAAGTGAGGGTATTGAGGGCATCACTTTTTGCTGCTCGATTAAAAATGTTTTCCCTTCAAGGGTTAGGGTTAGGGTTATAGGGTTAATGGGAGAAGATCGGAGCAGCAGCACCCCCTGGATGGAGGTAAGGAGGATGCATCCCCTCTATCCCAGCTGATCTTCGTACTGCTTGCGGAAGCAGTCTCCGGCTGGGAAGAAATCCCAACAGCGCTCCTGGTACATCTTCCACACGTACGACTCCTGAGGCGCGCGCACACAAATAACTTGATGGTAGCAATGCGCAACTCACATGCAAAGCACTTAGCTTTTATTTGATCATGTATTATTCATTTGCATGATATCTGGAGATTGTTATATGTGACGTCTTCATAAACAATACAATCATTTTGAGTAATTCAACACGAAAATAATTATTTATTTGAAGTTTAGTGATCTAGGATTAACTGGACGGAGTTGCAAATTCTAGTCACACTGTTTTTGAGTCAATGTAATTGAATTGTACACAGTCTACTGCACCTGGCCAGTGTGCTCAGTCTCGTCCTTGTTGATGAGGTACATCAGGAAAAACCTGGAGGGGGGAAAAAGTCGAATCAATGGAAAAGCCAAAACAACACTAAAGAAACAAAGTTCAGAAATGTCTGTTAGTAGCGAATATCTACGAGTAATTGATGCCCCCCTGAAAAAGTTCAGAACTGCTTCTAGATGCCACAACATGGTTGCAAAGCACCACCTTAATCTAAAAGAAACACCTCCACATAGTTCATTGGCACCAAAATGCCACAAGATGACAGCAAAACACGACTTTTGTCAAAATGAAGCTTGTCAATTCACTTCAACATAGTTCCTCGGCACCAAAGTGATACTTGTATTGCTTTGGCCTGAGCAGAAAAAAAGCAAACAGGTGAGTTTTTCAACAAATAAGAGTGTTCAGTAGGATTGAGGTGCAGAATGTTGGCATGCCACTGGATGGTGTCTACTAATCAGGTGAGGATTTATGATTCAAAAGGGAAATCGGCCAACTTTCCGACGGTATGACATTCACTGGCAAAAAAAAAGAAAAAAGAAGCATTGTTACAACGGAGAAGTCGACCAAACCCAAATTTCTTGGCTTTTAAAATGCAAAACTTTGGCCCTGCTATCGTTCCAAACAATGCAGTGTCTTCATTCTTACAGGTGCAATACTCACAGGTAGTTGGCCAAATTGTGCTCTTGCAGAGTGTGAGTCTCAAAGCCGTGAGGCGTCGTGTCAAAGTAGTCGCTTCCGATACCACAAATGAAACATTTTGTCTGGAGGAGAGGAAAGGACAAAATGATGAGGAGGAGGAGGAAGAAGAAGAAAAGCTGTTGGTCCCGTGCACTCATTGTTTGTCTGAAATGTTCTCTCACCTCCATGTCCTCTTTGACTTGTTCCTGCTGGTCTCTGAGCTCTCCAAAAGCATCAATGATTAAACCTGCAAACATCAACACATTGTACCTTCCTGGATACCGGGACTGAGGTGTTCAAGGCTCCAATGTGTCTGTCCCTAAGTCAGGGCCAGCAAGGCCTATGCCCTAGCACAGACCTACATTTACGGCCTCAATTCGAATGACCCTACCGGTCTCAGTATTTCGTAGCGCTTCTCTTGGCTGCATTTCTCTGTCCATTATGCCATGGCGGTTATGTGGGGGTTAGATTGATTTATTTTGTGGTCCCATCAGATTTCAGCCTCTACGTGCTGCCGTTTTCAAGCTCATCTGCCCATGGCCTTCCAAATCAATGGTGCTATCTGATGAAATTGAATGTGTATCAGCAAGCAGCCTTTAACCTAACATTTCAAATCCATCCTGCTAAGGCCAGCGAGCTGGACCTCGATGACCTCAACATGTTTCTGTCCTCTGATTGGTTGGTCAGAAAGAGTCAGGTTCGACGAGCAGAAAAACACGTCTCTCGCGATCTGAACACATGAATAGATGTCAAAATCAGCATCCATAGTGAGTATGATGTATTCCATTTATGTTGCTGTTTTGGTCATGTTCTACTTGGTTAATATTTGGTTCTGAACTGCTCTGGATGATGTCTTTTATTTCATTTTGTATTTAGTATTGATGGTTTCTATACTTGCGACGTCATCATGGTGGCAATAAGAGGTGGATCGGGTCCGGTTAGTCTCCACCGAAGACCCAGGTAGCAAAGTAACAGCCCCTTAAACCGCCCTTGTTTGTTAATACACGTAAAGTTAGCTTACAAAGGGTGGTGGAGAAAAACATGCGCAGTACCAGCGAAAGGTTTGGACCCCTCCTCGTTTAGTAGCATGAACAAGAGTACAGTGCGCCGTCACCATCGTGGGTCTCACCCTGGATGATGGCCAGGAGGATGACAATGACGAAGAAGAAGAAGGTGATGTCAAAAAGGATGCGGTACAGCTCGTAGGGGTCACCAGCCGGATCTTCGATTTCATCGCCGATGCCTCCCCCCGCTCTCACACCGACATACATGTGGAATAAGTAGCACTGCCGAGGAAAGATGACACTGACAACAGGCATTCCACTCATAGGAGTATTCGAGTCTTTCTCTTACGGTCATCATGTCATCACACTTCATGTCTGGCTCGTCGTCATCTTCACTCTTGTTGTAGAACTTCCTGAAGAAGTTAAAGGCCACCACAGTGTAGAGGTAGACCACGACGGCCAGGAGGCCCACTGTCAACACGAGCTGCACACACACACACACACACACATTACACGCTGGAATGGTCGTGAGTCAATCTCATGACACAGATTATAGACAAGACAACCATTCACACTCACATTTACACCTATGGACAATTTAAAGTCTTCGATGAGCTTAACAGGGATTGTTTTGGAACGTGGGAGGAAGTAGGACCACCAGGAGACCCCCCACACAAGCACAGGGAGACCATGCGGACTCCATGCAGGAATGCCGGAGCCGAGATGAAAACCCTGGAACTGGCAGGAATGCTAACCGCTAGCACCACGTGCCGCACGCCATTTACAGCCTCCAAGTGGACGTTTTAAAACTCTTGCAGTTTATCAAGGATGAAGGAAGATGTTGACTTCATTTCTGCACAAACACCAGTGCCTTACAAGATGACACAGTACAGTTACAGTGACATTGGGCCGTCATGTTTATACAGCTTGTGAAAAAAGAATCAAATAAATGACCCATTTGGGGGGGGTTACTCATAACGGAGTTTAATCAACAGAGCAGCTGGGAACAAAACCTGTCATCCTTCAACTCATTTCATCATTATGGTGTGATGTTTTTAGAATGTGGCAGCAAGCCGGAAATACAATTTTCCTGAAAATACACCCATTAATGTTGGCATCAAAAAGGTTCATCCAAAAGAGCTTCTATAATGGGCAAACTGTTGCTTTTGGGTTATATTTCTGAACTGCACATTATAAATTGTGATCAGATTGTGAGGGTATCCCACACAGTCGCCCGCATGAGGCGCCTCACCTGTTTGCCGTTATGAGTGACAGAGGACAAAATGGTGCGGAGCGTCTTGAATCCCATGGCAATGTCCAGTAGATGTGCAGCAAAGAAGAAGTTGTTGTAGTGGCCCAGAATGGACATGGTCGTGTACCACACAAGGTACAAGAACGACTGGTATGGAAAGACATTTGAAGTTAATTGCATTTTCTTTTTCATGTATTCATCCATCCAACCATCCACACTTACGTTGTCTGTAAAGACCACCCCCATTTTCCAGATATGGTACATTGTATCAATTGAGCTCAACCTGTCAAAAGAAAAACAGTCAACAAAATGTTTCAATTGCTTGATGCTTCCTTATTTATCTATGTCATCTCTCACCAGGACACCAATGAGGCCTCCTTGGTGACAGCTTCCTCTGTAGGATTAAAATCCAGAGCACTTTTGTCCAAGCCCAGCAGCTCTGCAATCCTCTCAGCGCCATACAGATCACCATATTTCTTGATCACCTACAGGGAAAACAGGGATACAGCGCCGAGTCTCAGCAATAGCAACAGGAAGGGTACACCGCGGACCGGACACCAGCCGGTCATATAGACCAACAACCATTCACACTCACATTCACACCAAAGACAATTACAGCCTGAAATGAACCGGGAATCTTGAATGAATGTTTTGGGAATGTGGGAGGAAAACACAGTGTGCCAGAGAAGACCAACACAAGTAGAGATTCGAAACCCAGAATCTCTCAACTGTCAGCCAGCTGTGCTAACAACAACATTGTGCTGCTGTGTAAAAACTTGGATTGCGTTCAATGTTTTGTACAGTTTTGGATAAGCTAGCATTATTGGGAAGCAAAAGAGATCTTACTTTTGTACAGGAGGGGGAAAATGCTGAAACCGAGGGCTCTATTTTCATGACTGGCGTAAGATCCAGCCCTGCGCTGGTCGTAACTCTGCGAGGACGTTGGTGATTTCGTGAACAGGCGAAACTAGGATGTCTGCGCCGGTGTGGGCCTCATCACAGGCGACTTCAATCCTGTCCAATCGACGCGGCTCCTCTTATTCCCTTTAAATGCAGTGCGTGAGTGGCGTACTGTGCCAAAACCTAAGCATGGCGCCAGTCGGTGTAGATGTAGATAAACTAATACTCTAATCTAATAAATGTAACACCAGAAGCTCACTCTGCTAAGCGCATCTCCGAGGGCGCAACCTCGCTACAGCAATACGCCCAGTCGGCGCGGAGCAGTCTGCCAAACGGGCAAACACGCGCAGCATGTCTTACACTTGCATAAAAATCAGGATGTGCCAGTTTTTACGCTGAAGTGCAACTCCACCGTCTACAAACGAGCCCTGAGATTCTCTCCGCTTCGGGTCTTTGCCATAAGTAAGCATACGTTAATTACATACTTCTATCTTTCTCAACAAATCAATGTTTTTCTGATCGAAGCAAAGTTCTTAACGACTTCGATACGGCCACCCCAAATGCACGATATTTTGTTTTGAGGGTACAAAATACTTGGCATGGCTTACCTTTCGTTTGACAAATTTATCCCAGTAATTGTTGGGGAAGGACCTGACAAAAGAGCATGAAAACAAAATTTGATTAGGCACACACTTAGCAAAGATAACGCAACGATCTGAAAAAATGTGAGTCAGACTCACGGCGTATTAATGACCAGCCGGTCCCATTGTCCTTTGATGTCATCATCTGACGGCTGCTCTGTGATGTAAAGTCCAGCAAACTCCAACTTCCTGGCTATCTCCTTCTCACGCTTGAACACCACCAGAGGAACCTTACAAATCCAGTAATACATTTATGGGTTCCCTTTGTGGTGTTCTAGTCATCTCCATTATAGATTGTTTCACTTGGAAAGTACACTATAGGGACAAAAGTACAGTGGAACCTTGAAAGCCGCAATTTCAGGGAAAAAATCGGATCCAAAGTCACTGAGAATTTGGGATTTTTAACCAACGCCTGCACAAGAAGTTACCAAACCAGACCTCAGCATACCTTACAAGTGTCAAAGCATGTTTTTGTTTTTTGCTTCCTTGTGTGGCTTTTTGTCAGCACTTATTTCAAAAGAAGGACCATTCTCAACAAGAACATGACAGAAGAAAAGACAGATACACTTGTGAACTCACATTCAAATCTGTTAGCTTCACCGATCATGTCATCACTCTATCAAAGGCAAAGGCCACTGCCTTGTGAGGTGCATCTGTGACACAAATCACCTTCACATCATGCCTTCGTCATCCATCATTAAAGTTGATTCTCTTGTGTCTTGTTTTTACATTTGTATAACAGATTTTCTATAGCGCTTGCCTATGAGGCGAGATTTGTCTCCAAAAATGAGTCACACAAATATTTACACGTTTTTAAGATCCATAAATATATCCGCAATTTACACATTTTTCAGAACCACAAATATATCCACAATTTCGACGTGTTTTTCAGATGCACAAATATTTCCGCGATTTACACGTGGGTTTCAGATCCACAAACATATCTGTGATTTACACGTTTTTCAAATCCACAAATATATCTGCGATTTACACGTGTTTTTAATGTTTGGTCTGCATTTCTCATGACTTATCATTTGTAAATATTCAATTCTGCTTGTGAATTGTTGCCGGTGCGTTTGCGGATCAGCGAGCCCGCGCATTTATGTTTGAGACAAACATAAGGCAGTTTTCAAGATATTCACACGCACACAGGTTGAGAATATGCACACGTGGGAAGGTCGGTCCCTCCGCTAGGCGGCAGGGTTGCTGTGTCTGTCGAGAGCACAGACTATAAAAGAAATGATTAAGAGCTAGCCACAGTTATTATTTAAACAGTGTCAGAATAACATGTTTTTTGTATTTTGCTGACAGATAAGGAAGGCGATTTATTTTTATTTGACTTACTGATGACGGGGCTGCCGATTAGCCACCTTGTTCGGCCATGGTCGGGATACTGCTGATTTCGGCGGGGTCGGACCACAGACTGTCGGATTCCGATAAAAATGACTTGCAGTCAAGTCATCAACGGAGTCTATAGAATCTTTTTGAGACAAATCTCTCCTCATGAAGGTTGCAAGTGAGCTGGAGCCAATCCAGCTGACTTTGGGCAAAGGGCAGCGGACACTCTGGAGCGATCTCCAGCCAATCGCAGGGCACACTCAAATTCATAACTAAGGACAATTTAGAGTGTTCAATTAACTTAGCATTCCCATTTTTGGACTGTAGGAGGAAGCTGAAATAGCTTTTTCAATACCTTGACAAAAATCCACCGAGAGACCATGCAAACTCCACAGAGGAAGGCAACCCAGAGCCTCACAATTGGAGATCAGACGTGTTAAAGACTATTCCACCGTGTTGCCTGACACTGGTAGCGATTATTTCTAGGTTAATGATTTCCTATGGGATTATTTTGGGTTTTTTTCAAAATCTGAACAAATTGGAGGTCAAC
The DNA here is from genome assembly GCF_024500385.1 of Phyllopteryx taeniolatus. Classification (NCBI taxonomy): domain Eukaryota; kingdom Metazoa; phylum Chordata; class Actinopteri; order Syngnathiformes; family Syngnathidae; genus Phyllopteryx; species Phyllopteryx taeniolatus. Next base: position 512,853 of record NC_084514.1, on the reverse strand, counting down.
TTGTGTGTTCAACCAGCGTATTGGGCAGACATTTTGAATTCAGGCATGCAAAAAGCCAAACAAACAGGTCCTTTTAAAGCAGTGATTCCCAACCATCCATTGGTCCATAGTGTGCCACGAGCACTCTTCAGGTGTGCTGTGGGGAATTTGAAAATTGTATTTCATTGCTCCAAAAATATTCTATTTACAATAAATAATGTATCTATTGTTCATCTATTTATGCCAGTGAGGCATAGTGACAGACGGAACTGTCATGATCTGTGCCCTGCAGTTCCCTTTTTGGAGCTTGGGTGGCGCTTTGTGCCTCTCTTTCTCTCTCTCTCTCTCTCTCTCTCTCTCTTTCTCTCTCTCTCTCCACAGCAATCAAGACCACCTCGGCCGCGCACCTGTTATCAATCAGCACTCATCACTACCTGCATATAAGCCTGCCTGCCAGATTCAGAAATCTACCCTCGTTCGCGGTACGTAGGCCTTCTCTCACGATTGCACTAGTCCTCCTTTGTCCTCCTCTGTCCCCGGTGCTCCTTCCGTGTTTCCCGCTTCGCTGCCTGCTCCAACCGTGCCGTCAAACTTCCCCGTTCCAACACATCAGCATCACTCCTCGGATATCCTACCCCCCCCCCATGAGCTGCTAATTATTAAACCATCCAACCTCCGCCTACTTTTGGGTCCAGTCCTTTTTCATACGATAACCAATCGTGTCAAGAACAAACAAATGTTCTTCTATTAGATGGCGGGAAGTACATACAGTAATTGCTGTGTATCTACGTTTTGTGACGTTTTTGTTTGTTGGTGTGCCCTGAGATTTTTCATTTGTAAAATATGTGCCTTGGCTCCATAAAGGTTGGAAATCACCGTTTTAAAGCGTTCCTAGAATTCAACATCCCTAACCCTAACCCTAATTTGAATATGGCGGCCCAATGCTTTTGTCCATATAGTGAACAGTATTTATGTTTGTAAAGTATATCATGTTCATGAGGAATGTATGTGTGTACCTTCAGGTAGTAGTATCCCACTACACACAAAAAAGATATAATAGTGTGCAGTATTGCCAGACAGCGAAGTGTTGGTGCCATGTAACCTGTACTCTCTTGTAGGATAAAATATTCAAGAGAGCCGTCTTCCTCCTCCTCCTCCTCCCCAGTTCTCCCTCGACCATTCCAAGGGTCCTCATCATCAGAGTTATCACCAGTCACCTTATAACATTAAAGAATTGGAATAGATTTGTTTGACTTTATTTTTACCCACACTTTCATGCCGTACAGTATTTAACTCACTTTATAAAAGAGAAGAATGAAGTTGATTGCAAATGCAACAAAGAGTGCCAAAAATCGCAGGTTGTAGAAGTTTCTGGCTAGGTAGTTCTATAAAATACATCAAGTAAAAAAATTCATCAAATACTCGTCAGCCATTTATTGGATCCGTTAAATGAGAGATAATCTGACCAGCATCTTGGTCTGGTAGATTTCCAAACCAGCAAAGAAGCTGGCTGTGAAGGCCTCGGGTGGTTCTTTCTTCAGACCGAGTCGCTTCTTGGGGACTTTCCTCTCCAAGGAAGGCTCAGGAGGGCCTTCATCTTTGGCCTTGTCGTGGTCCTTCTTCTCGCCATCATCAGAGCTACACCAAGAAACATTCTGTTAGAGAAGCGTGTGGCAGGAGACCACTTATTAATACAACGACACAAAATACTCACTCTGCTTTCTCCGAATCCGATTTGTAGTCTCCATTTGATGCCCGCTTCTTTGCAGCCATCTAAAAAACAGATTAATAGCTACTTATATTAACTCTAGAGATTGCAGGCCAGGACGTCATTTTACGGAGCCCACCTTGACTGTTCGACTGTATATTGTACTGAACATTTAAATCGAGAACCCATTTAAATGTTAAATATTGTCACCCCTCTCATTGTAACTATGAGGCTTAATTTGTTTGTAAGGTGAGGATATAAACCGGATGAAGATGCATGCATCTATTCATCCATCCATTCGTCCAACTCTGTAGCTGCATTATTTACCTTCTTAATAATATTGTTTTATCACCCAACAGAAGCTACACACCAAATGTATTCAAAATAGGTTTACATTTCTAATATGTACGTTAAAAAAGGGTAGCGAGCAAAAAGTGCCAAAAAGTAGTTAATCCAAAATCCTTAACATGCCCTTAACACGATATAAAGGGTTAACATTCAGTCACCAATGAGTTCCATGTAAAAGCATCACACATGCACTTACAAAATGAAGCGCAATGGAAGCTTCAAGGTGGAATATTGCCAACCAAAGTGCAACAATTCAGAGTTCAACCCAAATTGGAAAAACCGATTACACCGATTGTACCTCAAAGGTCAGACAGAAATTAAGTTCAAACGATCCCGTAAGAAATAAACACATTTCTATTTGAGCTCACGGAGCATTAATGACCAAAGGATTAGCACTTGCATGTGCTTTTTTTAAAGACATAAAACACTTAATTAATTCCAGCAAAACCGACAGTCTCACTTCGCAAACACCTTCCTATGTCTTTCAGGCATCTTCAAAGGGTGAGAGGTTTTCATTTCTTTTAGCTTTGATAAACAGTGGTTGACACCTGTTTACAGTCACATGAGAGGAATGTTCAAAATGTTTCTGAAAACATTGAAGTTGATGGCAACGGTTTTGCATTTTCTGAATTATTTAACTCAGTATAGATTGCTAACAGTTTGCACGACACACAATGAACCAAATGAAATGAACAAAACCTAGAAGTCAACCACCATTGCGGAAGATATTGTGGAGGTTCCAGTGTATTAGACAGCACTAACCTGAGCCTTCTTCTGCTTGACAGCAGTGGCTATGGATGGAGCATCGCCTCCCACAACCACCTCGGACACGTCCCCCAATCCAGGCTCTGCTCCATGCTTGCCCTCCTTCTTAGGCGGGACGTTGAGCAGCTCGGCCATCAGCTCGGTCTCGGCCGCTTCCCCCTGAGCCATGTGAGCCAGCTCGGTCAATGCTGACGCCTCGTGCGCCTCCATCTTCTCCGTCTCCAGCACATCCCCGTGGATCCCGAACTGAGTGGGATCTGGCATGTTCCCCAGGATGTCTGTGACCTTCATATTCTTTGCCCCTTCAACAAGGCCACCCCCAAACATGGTCGTCCACAAAATATGCAAGAAACCCCATACCAAGCTGTAAACAAAATGGAGGAGACCTGTGATGATCATCCAGAAGAAAGCAAAGAAGCCTTGCACCGTTTCCCTCACGCTCATCTTCCGGAATTTTCTGTACTGTTGTTTCATGCTCTTGAGAGTGAGCAGCTGGCGGAAGTGGCAGATGTTTTTCCTCATGGAGATACAAGCAAAGGTGAAGGCAGATGAAGACTCCAAGATCACACTCTCCTCCTCTTCCTCCTCCTGGTTCTCGGCCACGCTCTGGTTGACATCTTCGTCATCTTCCTCCTGACGTTCGACCGGGTCCGGCTCTGAAATCTGAGACGCTAGTTGCATCTCGAAAATGGTATCCTCGCAGAAGTTTACAAACAGTTCCATTTTCTCGCTCTCCCCGCCTTCATTGACCACATCAAAGATGAACTGTCGCTTCGACTCCTTCACCTGAGGTTTCTCCCACTGGGTTCGACTCGACTCGCTGATATCAAAGTAGACTCGTTCGATGCGCTTGGCTCCGCCCATGATCTCAATACGACCCAAGTAGGGTTCAAAGTAGCTGAGGACACTCTCGGCCAGGTCCAGGAACGTCGAAAGGCGAGCATCATGTGGCATGTGCTCTGAGAGGTTGGTTAGCAGAACGGCCACGTTAAAGCCAATGTCTTTAGCGGGCTCATGGAACCTCTCCACGAACTGCACATAGTTGAACATGTCGTTTTCATCCGCCTCGGCACAAGACAGAAGAAACTCAATCTCCGACTGGGAGTACTGCTTCTGGTTCTCCATGGACTTCTGGAAATCCTTCTTGGAGATGAAACCTTTGCTTTCGGCATCATAGATCTTGAAGCTGTCTGAGGTGGTCAGGTCCTTCAACTTGAGGAACATGTCAAAGAACTTGAGGATCATTTCCACATTGCTGGACGATTCCACCAAGGTGTCAACCATTTGTTTACCAATGGTCCCGTTGACAACATTTCCTGCAAAGAGATATGGAAATCTGTCACATCAAAAATATTTCATTACAATATTGCAGATTACATTGCAGCATTGTTCTGTCAATGCAAACACTTTTTTATCCATCATAAATGTTCTTACAAATACATGCTGCTATGACTTCACCTTCGAGAAGAGAGAGCATCATAACGATCATGTCCTTCTGCAGGTCCAGCAGCTCCTTTAATAATTCAATCTGACTGGAGTCCTGTTAGTAGATAAAGGCAGGACTGAGACAGCTGGTGGCCTCCTTTGAACTCTGCTGTCCATTGTGTATGGTCTGCTCGTAAACACCTGCCTCGCAAGTCCCGAAGTGTGCTTCTAGGTAACCTCCATCCATCAAAAGCAGCGTTAATGTTGTTTTCTGTCTAAAAACAGATGTCTCGCCAGTCCGTATCGTTTAAGGTCTTCAAACTGAGGTCTTCAAACTTTCATACGTTAAATGTAAATCCTTCCATCTGTTCTCTGCCTCACTGAGCATCTTTGGTGGGATATTTTTTTGTATTTTAAGTCGCCAATATAAGTTTCTTTTATCATAGTATGCAAAAACAAATCCTATATATTGCATTGATTAAACTGCTATATTTGTAGCACTTACGTATGTACGAATATGCAGTATATTCCAGTTGCTAGCACGAATGCTGCTGTACGTATGTCAAGGCATTTGTTCTGAGATGATAATGCAGCATGTCTCACTAACGCTAAGAGGATTGAGACAGACGGACACAGGCAGGGTACATTCTGGACTGTTCGCAAACAAATGATACTGCAATATTATTTGGGGATTTTTAAATGAACCCCATGTTACAGGTAAAGTTGCCATTCGCAAACTTTGAGTTGAGTTTGAGATGAATTTTATTGTAACACAGTAATTTGTTGGTATACTGTACAAGTATACAGGGTTATATATGTTGTAGCCCATTTTATGCGTTCATTTTATTAAGTGTGGGTCTCGGTAAGGAACTGATCCCATTTCCAATTTGGGAGATGAGCTGAAAAATAGGGTGGCACCCTGGTTGATTGGAAGAGTATTCTGAGCATAAATCATCAGAAAACTAATGTTTTCTCGATCAGGATTTCGTACCTGGGATAACTTCATCTGCATATTGGCAAAAACATGCAGGAAGCCCACAACTGCATCCCACAATCTGCTATGAGCCAGACTCTGTTGGTTTCCAATACATGGACCCTAGAGCACACCACACAGATCTCAGTTGATAAATGAACAGATTGCCGAACCCCTGTCACGGTGTTGTGTGTTGTGACATTGCACCTGTATGTACTCCGTTAATGAGTTGAAGACCTGCTTAGCAACGGCCAGCGCTTTGGAGAAGTTCCTCTGACCCGCCTCGTCAATAATATCCTTTCCAGAGTAGTACCAGTAGAAATCACTGATGGATTCCTGTCACAGGAAATATGAATGCATATCAGACGGTGGAAACTATAATATCAGTATGAAACATAGACACCGTATTGAAGGAAGTGCTCATAGCAGAAGATCACACCTGAAGCCTGAGCAAGTAGTCCACAGTGCTAATAATGATGTTAACTGTAGTTGTGTTTCCAGTCTGTGTCCTTAGAAAGTTCTGGAAATCTGCAGATAATTCATTCACATCATTAACCACTTCATATTCCAAAATGACGTTACCATGATCACTTCTTGGTTTAAATGTATAAAGATACCGTTGTTATGTCCCTCGCACAGAAGCTGCAGAAACCTAAAAAGATCCTTCGTGAACTCATCGTTCTGAAGCACTTTGGAACCTGCAGAGGCAAGAAACCATCAGTGGTAAAGCAGTCAGAGAACATTCCCGTTTATTAAGACACACAATAGTGATAGGATTGCTTTTCCACTATATGTAAAGCTGCATATACAACGAAAACATAAGAATGCTAATACAACTGAGCATTGCTGTTTGAACAGCAGCAAAACCGCATCGGTTCTTGCAAACAAAGCAAAGATTTGACTCTTCATATATACCGGTTAGTATAATCCAAATGAAGGCAACTCAAAACAACTGGCAAGCACTACCTTCTTGTGAAAGAAGAAGGAATTTGGGTCGTCAGACCACAGACTGAACAATATATTGCATCGATCTACCAGATGTTAAAATGTGCATGCATGCGTTCCTTCAGCCCGGGTTAATAAAGAGCAAGGTGCTTTTGTAATGCATTCAGGGTGAAAAGTGGAGAAAGGATCAGCGGGGCATGAATGAAGGAGTCAAACAGGGGGAGTCATCAAGATGTCAGCATTGCATGTAAGAGTAGAGTAGAATCTAAACCGTGTATTTACCCCGCTCACTCACGTTGACTGCGACCGATGACATAAAAATGATCATAGGAACAAACAAAAAGCAGACATAAGCAAAGGAGGACATTGATATTCAATCACATCCACAGGAGACAATGATTGTACTCCCGATATAACGCTATACATACAGTGATTTGCAACATAAGCTTGGAATTGAAGTTCTTAAAAAACATTCTAAACGCTACAGACAGGGATTAAAACAGATACCACCACTTATGCCTGAGTTTATGAACTTGAAACGAGCTGCAATATGCATCACGGAGCATTTTTGATGTACAGTATATACAACTTTAGGTACACTGGCGCAATCTAATGGGGTCCAATGCAAGACCTGTGTGGATTCTCTAAACCGAAAGTAATACGATACATTGTTAACAATTGTGCTTGCCGTTTGTAGATGGGTAGAACTGCGCCATACTGAGCTGTTTAGGTGTACTACGTCGTTTACAAAAACCAAATGCAGCATTAGAAATCATTCTCCTTTGATTGCGCAAATGTACCTAATGAAGCGATTCATGACTCTACATACTGTTCCATTTTAAACGTTCTATTTGTACTTGATAAGACGAAGTAAAAAGTGAATTGGTTGACCGCAGAAAGACCGGACTTGGACATAGAGTAACACAGGTTCATTCGCCTGTGTGATGACAACATCAACATGAAAGAAAACCACGATATGAAAATGGAACTCTGCAACCACAAAAGAGCACCAAAGTCTGTAGGTCCGGAGTGTCCAGTGATGTGGGACGAGAACTCAACGAGCCTGACGACAACGTTACATCACAGCAAGATGCCTGAATGTAGTCCAAAATTCAGCCTTTAAAAAGAGTCATACTCAGAAAGTGTATTCAAACTATATAGGTGTTAATAACATTGTTGAATTTATATGCATATGACATATTTCTCAATGGATGTCCTCTCTGCCAGTGCTAATCAAAACTGAGCATCATTATCTCTTTTTTTTTTACATCTCATTAGATTGGGCAGGTGTGCCAATTGAAGTGGCCAATCATCATCATGTGTGCACCTGAAAAGAGCCAATATTGAAGAGTTTGAATGTCCTTGCGTATGTCTGTCTGTCTGTCTGTCTGTACTGTATGTATGTATGTTGCTCTCTGTCCAACTGATATCAGGATTGTGAAAACGCTGTTAAAAATGTAGTTAGCTTGACCAAAAACATGTATAACTCAATAGGTTCTTGGAAGTTAAGTAAGGACTGTTTACTTTGACCTGAAAATGTCAACATAATCATTTGGGTGCTATAAAGAGTATGTCAAATAATGTTGGTGCTGATTAACTCTCTTACTTGATCCCTCTTCTGTAACCATCCCAAGACCTTCTGCTTTGTTTTGCCTCTCAAAAGCATTGAGGTCCAGCACACTGAGAAGGAAAGATGAGCCATTACTGGCTCACATTCATTGAAGTTCTTATGGCTAACTTGAAAAAGAGCGGGAAACCTCATTACCTGCAAGACATCATTAGTCCAGATAAGCTTTTGAAGAAGCCGACATCTCGCTTCTCTTTCAGGTAGTCCAACATTTTCTGCACAAAAGAAGAAAGTCAACTAGGTTGATGCGGTCCATTGAATCGTTTCTGCTTGGGGAGCAACCATAACCTGCTGGACCAGAATGTTTCCCCCATTGAGAATGGAGATGCCCAGTTTCAGGGTGAAGGTCACCATGGCATCCAGTCGACCTAATGACCAAAGAACGTAAATCATACCATATAGCAAATGTGGTGAGTGCGTGAGGGTGGACAGGTAAGATGTTTTACCTTTACTAGCGCCAATCATCTGGAGCAGCATTTCTGCAGCCCCGCGGTCATGCAGTCGGGCCTGCTGGTACAACATCTTTTGCTTCTCCATTTCTTTCTCCTGTAAGACAAGACACACATCGTGCAACATGCTGTGTGGGAGAGAGAGAAAAGAGGATCTATCTCTGTTTGCTTCAATCACACCTCAAATGTTTTCTCTTTCTCTTCCTCATCATTCTCCTCTTCACCTTCAGCACAACTCTGTGAGGGAAAGGTGACGTAAAACCGGCACTTTTTGACATTAGTCAAAGTCAGTAAGTCAATAATGTACCTTTGCCATCATATCTGCATATGCAATATATAACGGATCATCTTCCAAAGAGCTGAAACAACAAGAAGACAAATATTGCATGGTTAAAGGACGCACGGCCACATATCGCGTGTCATCTGTGTGTGCGTGTATGTGAATGTGTGTGTTTACCTGCACTCTGTAAGAGCATTGTGGCTGAAATGCAAAATGAGCTGGTGAAGAGGATCGGGCTGTTTTCTGACCTCCTCCTCTTCCTCCTCTTCCACTTTGTGTTGGGTTTTCTGGACAAGTTATGGTGTACCGTTATTAATTACGCATGTAGTAGGACACGACTGTGCTGTGACAGTACAACAAGTTTCTAATCTAATCTAAACACCGGAAGCATGCAGACTATCAAGCACAAGCATTGCATGCGACACACACACACACACACACACACACACGCACGCGCACACAAGGTGACATGCAGCAGCTTTGTAAAGAATGGCAAAAAGGACAGGATTCTCCGTCAGCCCCCTTTATATAATTCTATGGACATCAAACGCAAATGTACTATTCTTGAACTATTCTATAAAGTAATCGCTGGGTCATAATGTTCTTAAAATTTGGTCCCCAGTGGCTTAAATTCCATATTATGTGAGAAAATGTTGTAACAATTCGACAGTCTACTTTCAAAAGGTAGGTTCAGATGCACATCAGTATAATTTAGTTTGGAAAGAAATATCAGGTGTAAAATTAGAATTCCTTGAGAAATTGTGTCGCCATGAAATTCTGATCACTAATATTAAGTCGGTTACCCTGAATTTTGCTCTGGCAAAATCAGCGACACCGCGATGTAGTGGCAGCATGTATTCAGCGACCGTGTGAATGTGACCGAATGGTTGACTGTCGCGATGTGTGTCCTATGATCGACTGGCAATCAGCCCGGGGTGCAATCTGCCTTTTGATTGATGTCAGCTCCCAACAACCCTGAGCCGGTTAAGCGGTATAGACAATGGATGGATCGATGCACAAAAGTCAATTCATCAGCAGTGATGTCATGCTTGCTACATAAAAGTGGGGAAAACACCTTCGGGCATGTACGACAACGTCAAAGGTAGAACAGGAGGAGGGGCGAGCCTCCCCGGGGCACACGGCCACCACTGAGATGGGCTTTTAGGGTGTTAAGTAGTACTTACAGCAAGATCTTGTACTAGCTTCTCCTCAAAAGAGTACTCCTCTGTTTCTATCCATATTCTCTGATAGGCCAGGAGGAAGAGATTAATCGAGCGATGCCTAGGGAGGGGTCAGAGGAAATTAGCCTGGGTTAGATCAAAGCAGAGGGAAGGAGGGAAGCAAGCTTTAGACCTGTTAGTTCCGGGTGCTGGTACATCCCACTGGTCATGAATACGTTTTCAAGAACTTGTCACAGCATATGTAAGTGAAGTCAAGTCAAGTAAAAATGCTTTTAAAGGCAGCACGGCGGGACAAGAGTAGGTCTGCCTTACCGTTTTGAGGTTCGGGGTTTGAATCTGGGCTTCGGCCTTCGATGCGGAGTTTGCATGTTCTCCCTGTGCTTGTGTGGGTTTTCTCGAGGCTTTTTTCGAGTACAGCTTCCTCGCACATTCTAATTAATCACAGTGAATTAAAGATTCTAAATTGTGAAGTTGAATGTGAATGTTTTTTAGTGGTCTGTGATTGGCCAGCTATCCAGCAATCAGTTGGGATAGGCTCCAGCTCACCATTCGCCTTTTAATGAGGAAAAGTCTTATTTAAATGGATGCTTTCAGAGGAAGACCGGAGCATATGCCATCACACACTGATCGTACATCACAAATTGCTCACGAGCTGTGAGGAAAATCTGATTTGAAAAAAAACAACCCCAATACAGTATACTGTGTATGACCTACACAATGGCAAATCAGCTCTTCTTTCCTTGATGCCCTACTGCCTTATATACCAAAGTGTGACCAGTGGCGAAACCAGTCGGGATATTTGAATGAATGGAAGTAAAGGTTTGTGCCTGGAGGAAAGCAAGGGCTCGTTACAAGAGGTGTGCGTGGTGTCGTCAACATGAGTCAAGGTATATATATATATTACTGTCGGCGTGGAAAGCAGACTGTCATAGTCTGAGTTCTCGTGCATTTTCTTATTCAACAAATATGTTGGCAGGCATTCAGGAAGTAATTATTGTTTTTCTCCCCGAGGGAGGCAAGTCAGAGACAGTGTGACATTGAGGACGCAACAAAGATTTGGACTAAATATACAGGAGTTTGCATTCTCCTTCACATGCAGCAATCTAGTATTCGGGAGCAGAAATGTGTCAGCAATGGAAGCAGAGTTTAATAAATGTTTGCTATGCTCGGACATATTTCAGTGTCAACAATTGGGAATGAATGTGACATGCCGCTTGCCAGGCGGGCAGGCAGGCAGGTTGCCACAACTGAGCACATATTGAAGGTGGCCGCCACCTGCTTGGGCCCCGCAATTGCTTTCCTCCTACTGTAGCTCGATTCCTGTAATTGAGTTACAGAGCAGCAGGGCATGAAATCGCCTGTTTCCCTTTTTGTATTCCTTGAAAACATCTGCAGGCCACACATTTTTCCTACAAATCCAGGAAGTGAAAAATGGAGCTTGTGAGTCGTCTGCGCCAAGAGGAAAACAAAAGTGTGATGCTGCAGATGCTAGCAGAACCACATGGAGTTGACCAAGAAGTCCTAACAAATAGATAACGATATGTGTTTTGAGCATCATTTGGTGCACACGTCACACCTACGCGTAGATACAGTGCGTGTTGTTATAGTTGTTGTTTTTGAATACCTCGGCAGATTATAAAGTGGAGCCATTCGGAAACAAGCAACGACTGCTCTTTTGCGCTGCTTGGACAACAACTTCTGCCAGACACATTTCTTGGATCTCAGTGGTTGCTCCACCTAGCAGGAGAAAGAAAAGAGTGTATTTATCACAGACACGCACACAGTGTATGCAATATGCATGACCTCAAGCGTTTGGAAAAATGTTAATGTTGTTGTCTGTGAATATTGGCATTCATCGAGGACCTTTCATTCTCAGCGCATTGAATAGATTGCAACTGGACTGTTCTGATTGTCTCGGGAGATGTTTCGCCTCTCATCTGAGCACGCCTCATCAGTTCATGCACCAAAACCGAGTTAGGACAGACTAGCCAACAGTCCAGTTGCGATCAATTCAATGCCCTGAGAATTTTCCTGTTGTTGTGAATCTAATAATGACTCAATGAAGGCAAAGGTCTCGAAAGTCTGGTTCTGTCCAGTCGTGTTTTAATATATTATGCTTCATCAATAAAAAGCATGTATCTCCCATGTATTTTAGTTGTTACTTTTCATACGACAAATAAAATGGTGCAGAATCCACTACTTGGATAGGCCTTCACGACATAAAAACTGGAGTACTCTTAGGCATTGTCTGCTTTGCTTCTTGACCTTTGATTTCTGTTCCAATGTCAACATATCAAAAAAGAAAATCAACACAAAACAGATCATCACAATTGCTTATTTTCTTTTTACTGGTCACTTGTTGCTCAGCAGAATTTGTTGTGACACAAACCCAATTTAAAAAAATCGGCATGCCCCATCACACCCACTCTGCTGTCAGAAACAAACTCAGACAATGTGGGGGGAAACACACTAGGGCAAGAGTGTCTACTGACTTTCGTTGTGGGCCATATCATCATTAGGGGATCCATTGGAGAGCAAATGAGTGGGAAAATCATCATTTTTTTTCTACAACAAATTACAATTTTAAATCACAAGTCAACCACATCTTTAACTTGAAACTATTGTTCAATTTATGTTAAGAAGGGATTTGGTGAAAACGGATGCTTGTATGTAATATCTGTTAAAAGTTGGCATTTTTGTTCAGATTGTCTGTCAAAATAAAAAGATTGCATTAGTGAGTCACAAAAAATTGGCAGGCCGGATGTGGCCCCCAGGCCTTGAGTTTGAGTCCAAACTCTGCCAATATTACTAGATTGGCAACATGCTGAATCCGGATTTGTAATGGTCACGGATAAGCTAACATTTAACACTTAACAGCCTGCTTCCAGTCCTTTGCCCTCCACTTTATGCACACGTTTGCTGCCAACACCTGCAAATGCAAATGTTCTACCTGCTCCAGGTTAAAAACGGCAGCAGAGATCCTCTGGATACGATCCACCACCATCTCAGGGTCAGCGGGCCCCTCGCCTCGTGTCATTATATGTTTGTAAAGGTTCAACTGCCACCTCACAGCAGGGTCTTCCGACTGGGAGCAGGTTTCCAAGAAACATGTCAAACAGATATAGCAAAAAATATATATAATATGTATACTGCAATACACAATATGCACCAAGGTTGAGGCCGCTTCTGGCAAGGTCATCACACAAAATGGCTTTTCGCCACAATGTCGGCACTCACCTTTTCTCTGAGGTGAAGATTGTGGCGAATGTGATCTTTGACCTCGTCATCTGTGTCTCTCTATAAAAACAAAAGTTCAACAGCTTAGACACAAACCAGTTGTGATGTTTTATCAAAGCTGTGTACTTGGTGGATGAGTGGATTTGAGTCTGACCAGGAGGTAGCGCGTCTTGGCCAAAGAGATGAGCTCTTGGTCCCCTGGGGTGCACATGTTGAGGCCGATTGGAAGCATCTTCTTGAGAGCGGCCACGATCAGTGATGTCTGGATGGAGTAGAACTCACCGCGCCTTTTCTTGTGTTTCCTCTCCTGGTCTTGTCCCCCAGACTGAAAAATACAGTGTTCAATACAGCAGTCACGTTACAAAATAAACAATGAAAGATAATTGCATGCATCTAAGGAAGTCATTTCCCTGTATGATAACTATCTAAATCAAACCTTTAAATAATGGTTTAGCATTTTACAATGCTATGAAGCTGGATGATGATAAAAGCAAGAGACTGCATTGTTTTCCAGCCTTGGCACAATCTGTGAATACACATGCGCCACTGAAACATCGCATCTCACAACTGCTAAACAACAAGCAGTCTCTATTCCAAAAGCAAGATGTTCAGGAAAAAACTCCATTTTTAGTCAAAGTGAAGCTCTGTAAAAACAGTACACACGTATTCACATTGACATAAACACGCACACACAACATATAACCACAAATATACACATTAGAGGCAACTAATGCCCCAAAACAGAACACCACCACAATCTATCAAGCAAAAAGAAGTTTGGCTACAAAGGGTCTGGGCATTATTATTTCAGCCCCAAAGACAATAGAAAAACACATCAATTCACTACGGCACCCAACGAGGAGAAAACACAAATAAGATAGGGGACATAATAATAAGACTCCACTATAAATTACAAAGCACAGACGCACGATACGCTGTTGGCTTTTCAACTTGATGAGCCAATAAGCTGTCATGTAAACATGCCCTGCATCACTCTACCTTTTCCTTAAAGGACTGTATGAGCCAGAGAGAGAGAAACAGGAAGGGAGAGAGACAGGCAGATAGCGGATAAGGATGACAGTTCATGTAGGCGCACGTTCACCACTTCTGTGGAATGTTGTGAATACATCCTTTGAAAGCAAATATACACGAATATTTGCTTCTGATGCATGAGTGTTGGTTGCATGCATAAAGGCACACATACTCTTAGAACGTCATTTGTTGCGCGTAATTCATTCCCTGACGTTTTCCGTTCGATTCGGAAGCTTTGAAGGGGCGTGGTTTGGGTATTTCGACAACGGGCATTTCTACGTGCACAGATGCAAAGACAACTCAAAGGATTAGGCCGAAACCATCGTGCAGCCTAAACCCAAATCGAGAGAAGAGCTTCAATTTGGACCACTTGTCCAAATAGATGGACCTCAGAAAGAGATCAGACTCTTCCATCACAAGTATGTTGGGGAGAACATGACACTCCGGATATATATCCTATTCTAAGACAAAGGTGATGAAACAAAACGTAGGATAAAGTCAATAAACCATCTATAGGTGCGTCTCAATGAATTAGAATATTGTGTAGAATGCCATTTCTTTCAATAGTTCAATTCGAAAAACTGAACTTCATTATGAAGAATCACTATACGCAGAGTGAAATGTGTCATGCCTTTATTTTTCAATCATTTGGGTGATTATAACTCATAGCTACTAAACACCTGCAATTCACCATCAAGCCACGTTATTTTAAATATAGGAACTAGGTAGCATTTTCCCCTGTGTTTAACTGTTTATCTGTTTTATACATGGTTTTCCCATTTTGAATGGAACCGAAGGAAAGAAATCAACTTGTCTACCAGATTGTAATTTGTTGAGCTACACCTGGATAAGGCTGTACGGCGGTTTTTATTCCGATTGCTGACCTCCAGAGTGCCACTACACTTGACTTCATGCAATAAATAATCGGATGTTACGCCAGCATGTTTTAGGTAATGGATAAGAAACCAACCTTTGACATCTTTGTTTTATTGTCTCCAGTCAAGAAGGACAGGTTGTTGATTTCATTCTGGACCACAAAGTTCTGCTCCTCTCGTTTAAAATTCTGTGAGAAAGGGCAAACGAATGAAAGGTGATGAAGCTTGTTTGATGTGCTGCTTAATCACAAGTCCCATCCGTGGGGATCACTGCTGACTTACATGGGATTTGCACCAAAGGATAAAAATTTCAGCAACCATCTTGAAGAGCTCAATGGAGTCGGCGTCTGGTTCTTTCAGCCATCTGGACCTGCAGCAGACGGACATTTGACTCTGACCTTGTCCACCTGAGCGGCTCCGTTATCCTGACCTAACCTGTTGTTGTCCACGTAGCGGATGAGCATGGGGTAAAAGGCGTAAAGGTCCCTACAGAGCACAGCAAACTCGTCCAGGATGAGCAGTTCTGCCTCCTGGGTGTCTCCCTTGCCGTCTGCCTTCAACAGCTCCTCCTCGGCCACCACCTTCACCGTCTTTTTCTTCAGCTTCTCCAGCGTGGGCAGGAAGTGGCTCTTTAGCAGAGCAGTGCGAGCTTTGCTAATGATAGGCTGCACATACACTGGAAAGGCAAACCACGACAAAGCGTAGGATGCATTTACATCAATATGTAATGTACTGTCAATTTTATCTATTGCGTATGACATTATTTTCCTTAAGAAATGTCAATTCTCCTCAATGAAAAAAGTCTAGAACATTTTTCACATTTTTCAATTTTTCACATAACATCCTTGGCCAAAGAGGTGAGCTCTTGGTCCCCTGGGGTCCTCGTAACATTAATATGTTATGTTAATTGGTTACGTAATTGTATGTTTTATACAGTACAGTACTGTCGTGTTATTTTGTGTCATTACTGTTGTTGTTTTTTGGGTGGGAGGGGCGGGCTGGATGACACGAATAGAGAGTTTGCTGGATCCAAGAGCAGTCTGAGGCAGATGTGAGAGGATGAATAGCTTATTGATGAAAGGTAATGGCGGTGGTCCTAGGTGGGTTGGCAGGCGCCGGTGTGGACAGGTGGCTTGGCGGCAGGAATTACGTGGATCAGGTACAGGGGGGGGGGGGGGAACAGACTGGAACAAGGAGACACAGGAGTCAAAAAGGGAACTGACTTACGGGAGGTAAAAGGGCCGTGGTACCACTGAAAGTAACTGCAGGCAGTATATGACACTGGAACGGATTCATGGAATTTCCATTAATTCAATGGGAAGGTTGACTTGAGAAATGAGCGATTTGAATTCAGAGCATGGTCACAAAACGAATACAATTTGTAAGTCGAGGTACCGCTGGATATTCAAATGAAGCATTTTCATATCTACAATTCCTTCTGGGTTGCGATATATACTAAAACGACTGTCTATCTCGTTAAGAAGTACTGCCGACACTCACTGACCATTATTATTATATAATGAATATTATGATGATGATGATGATGATGATTCAAATACGGAATTTTGATGTACCTCTCGTTTTAAATCTCATTTGATTTTGATGATTATTTACTACTATAGCTCAAATAAAATACTTAATTGCTGTTGGACCTTGAAAAGTACAATATATTACATGATATTTACAGTAAATAAAATAGATAATTAAGAATGCAATAGTTAAATTGTTCTGAATTGTTCTTATAGTTAATGCTTGATTCCATAAAATGGTTTCAATGTAATAGCGCTTAGTACGACAACCATAAGAAGAGCTAACCAATGTTTAGAACATCAAAGTAATTACGACTCAATGGGGGATGTGAGCACCTGCAATCCTTTTCATCCACGAGGCCTCATCAATGCCCAGGTTGTTGTTGAGGATCTTGAGGATGTTGCCCAGAATGAGGCTGAGGTGTTCAGAAGTGACAGTGGTGCAGCACACGCTGCTGCCACCGGCTGGCTGGTTCTCGGGCCCCCTCTCCCACCAATAGGACAGGTAGTTACAGAGCATGGGAAGGACCACCTCAATCACATGGGGCATCTCTGTGTACCGCGCTCCGGATTCGGCCATGTCGTTGATGTCCTTGATGAGCCCGTCGAGACGGGGCATCCCGGGACACATTTCTTCAACTGAGTCCGGAATGCCGAGAACTAAAGACACCAGTGTGGATTATCTATTATACTGTAGAAACTTATTTAGTATTACTGCAGATTTGGCACATTGATAGGACAACATGTAACTAGCTTACTGCTTCGCTCACGGCCACTCTTGGTGGTAAAGACCGAGCAGGGGTTGTACATATTGAGCATCGGCTCCAGGAAAGCCACCGGCGTGGCCCCCGCCAAGGTGGCCAGACACTGGCCGAGAGCCGGTAGCTGTCTGCGGGACACAGAGAATAGTAGTGTCTGTCAAGGCCGGGATTTACAATGACTGAACTGCAGTACTCTCGGAGTAACATAATTCCTATTGAGCATACCTTTCTACGTAGATGTTTTTCCCGGTCCCCAGAGCATAGAGGCTGGTCAGGATTCGGTAGCAGGACACTTGGACATCATCCACTGGATGCAAAAGGGGGAAAACAAGACAAACTGAATCGCCTTGTGACAGATAAGATGTCTTCTGCTAAACATGTCCGAACACTTCCTATATATTATTCACTGAATAGCAGGGACAAACATCCATTGTTGATATGTTCCAGTTAAAGTGTTTATTAATGCCATTCTCTTATCAGGTGACCGGGATTCAAATCATTTCGGTCAAGACAATCTGCTTGAGTTCAGTATGACTATCACATGGCGGGACATTTAGTGACATCAAATGCAGTATTGCTGCTCTTGGGAATTTGAGAAACCACTATCAGTGTCAAAAACAACACAAAAGATGTAACACACTAATGCAAGGCTTTGCTAATAAATGATGGTCATAATATAAACGTTACCTTACATTGCATTCTGAAGAGCACAACATACAAGTATTTAGAATTAGTGGTGACAAGACATCTTTTCGGAGGACATGTCGACTCTCTCCAACCTATAAAAAGCATTCCGTTGGGATTCTAAAATAATCTATTGCTCATCTTGGTTTATCTTGGGTCCTCATTCACATCCCGCCTTTCAATCACTGTTGACTCCTTTTGACAAAATGGCCTTTAATCGCTGTAGCCACGCAAATGTTCTATGTTTTTAGTTCATTTGGGGCCAGACATTGAAGACCCAGAATTCTTATTATTTGGCCAACATGCATCTTCTGAAAGGAGGCTATAGTAATGCATCACTCATGACGCTGACTTTTTAATCTGTGGCAATTTAAAACAAATAGTGTGGAAAAAGGAAAAGATTCGATGGAAAGTTGACAGAATAGGATCATCATCATTTGTAATCATGTTTTAATGTGAAAGGACATTGGTGTATTACATGAAACGTTAGGCTTCCGAATTCTGCAGTTGTATTGTGAAATTACATAAAAGTAAGGAAGAGTAATACAATTCATTCCTTCAAAAATGACAATGTCGAGTGCTATATAGGATGTTTTTGGGAAGTAACAATGTTTGCCGCTCCTCTTTTCTCACATTTGGCATGCATATCAACATTTGTTTGTTCGATCAAGTCTTCGCTTTGACAACTTACAAAGCAGGTCTATGCCAAAGTGATGTTGCGTGATGTGTTCGAACAGAGCGGTGAGGATGGGGAGCAGAGCCACCGTGGTGTAGTTGATGTTCTGGGACACGCCTTTCATCTGTGAGCGCGAGTGAGTGAATTTGCCCAGCTTGAGGTTCTCGAACGTCCTCTCCAGGTCCTCAGCGGCATTCTCAAAGAACGTCCTGAGCCCGACCCTTACCAATTCAGAGCCCGACTTCATCACTGTCCTGCCGTAGTGGAAAAGATCTTATTCAACACTCCGAAGGGACATATATTAGGTCATAAACAAGTGCATCATTCTTGGCATGTAAAGCTCATGAAGTATGAGACATCCACCTCACTACCTCTTACACAGAAACATGAGTGATTTATTCAATAAATGACGTCAATATTTACAATAAATCCAAGGTGACTTTGCTGGTGTCAAAGTACAGAAACACTGTCTGTAATCCATGAATACGATAAGTTTGTCTTTTTCGGCATTTCACAATTCATAACATGTAGCTCAATGAATAACAAGGCCTTGGTGTGTCCCAGTAGAAAAGAGAAATGAAAGACAAGAAACAATATTGTCTTCATTATGTGTGAGCTGCGGTAACAAGCAGCGCATTGTAAGCCTTGGGCATCGTATGCCGCATGCAACTTGTTTGCTGAATGAAATGCCAGGATGCTCTTCGCTAATGCCAGTGCCTCCCACAAGACACTCCAGCAAGAAGAACATTTCATGGCAAATATGCTCTTAGTGAGGATGCAGCACATTTTATTCGAAGCCATGGTCCTTGTACGCTGGGAAAATGTTTGAGCAGTTCTCCATTTAACAGAATGCTGTTTTGGACTTCAATCAGATTATTCAGAGTATCCTATTGTTTGCTGTCACGTCTACACCTACCTGGTATCCAGTGTGTGTGCCAGGATGTGCAGACAGCTCACCATCGTGGTCGAGTCGCTTCCTAAGAAAATGTATTTTTGCTACTTAAAAACCAAAGTTTTGCACTTGTCTCCAAAAACAAACTGGATTGAAATTGAATCAATGATGTGCCAAAATGCAGCCTTTCGGCTAGTAGGAATGTAGTCCAGATTCAATGTAATGTTGTGCTTCACTTTTTGTATGTGATTTCCCACTAAATAGTGCTTCTAGGCAATCCTTTGCTCTGAAGGGGGCCACGAGAAGCAGCTCAGGCTACATAAAGTTCAACTGGATAATGCTGAGGGGATTTTTAAAAAATGTACAAGTCGGAAAAGGGAAATACAATGTCATCGTCTACTCACAAAAATATCCTCATTCTATTGAGAATATTACATTGTTTACTGCTTTGCAGTTGAAAACATGTATCAAATTGATTGACTTGATTGATTGATCAATGTAATTATCGATGTGTGTTTCGAGGAAAAGGGAAAACATGCTTTTGGTTGTCCGACGGCAGTGAATCACAAAGTGCGAAATAATACCATTACGTAGCCATAATTCCAAAGAGATGTTGTTTTATGTATAAGCCTAAAAGAGTACGTCATACACAGAGAAGGAAGCAGCTTACCAAAGAGAGAGATCCTATGTCTGACAAGAGCTGCCAGTTTACAAAACAAGCTGGATGTGTGAAAGTAAGAAACAGGAAAGAATTGAGAGCGTTACAATGCGTTAACAGCTGGAGGAAAGGCTGTTGTCATGTCATGCAATGAGTGTTACTGTCGTGCAGTGCCCATGAGCGGTCTGGCCGTGCAAGGCAATGCGCTCACCCGGTGACCATTTCTTTCTCCTTGTTGGAGGCGCAGCCGCTGCTACTCAGGTTCTGATTGGGTGATGACAGGAAGTAGAGGGAGTGATTCTTGAAGTATTGGTCAATAAGCGGTAGAAGAACCTGCGGAGGCACAACAAAGGCAACAAATGTACAGACGTGAGATATATATATATATATATATATATAATGTACGGTAAATGCATCACAGTCTTACTTTGGCAAAAAACTTGATTTCTTGCTCATGAGGTGACCTGTCTGTTTTGCCACTGGCAGCCATGGCCTCTGGATGAAATCAATATTAAGATCAACATTTAATAAAACATTCACACGGTTCTTCTTGTCTTCTTGTCTGTTGCGTTATCATACCGAGGTGAGAGATGAAGTCCTGGGCCGAGTCGACGTACTTGAGCAGCTTTTTGAGGAACCTGTAAGCAAACCTTTTCTCCATGGATGAGGGATCCTGCTCCAAGTCCCTGAGGCCTCTGCAACACAATACATAACATCATGGTCACTTCGCTAAACTGTCAAACGGCTCCTCGAGGAACTTGAATTCGTCCCGTTTTTGTCCACCTTGTGATGCTGTAGCCGCTAATTTGCAGGAACCGGAAGAGATCCTGAGCCTTCTCTCGATCACGTGCCTTTTCCTTGGCTGTGAGCGTCTCATAGGGCACCAGCATAGGGTGCGTAGCTCCGCCTAAAAGCAAAGCGTCCAATCATTCCTTACCAGCTGACGTATGAGAGGGAAGATGCTTAAATGAGGTGGAGGCACAACATAACAGAATGTGCCTGGACAATGACCTGGAGAGTCTTGTCAATGCACGCCACCAGATATGTTACCAGATATGTTGCATGTTCATTTTGTCTTACTATTTTCTCTTGGCATATATAAGGAGGTCCTTGTCAAGAGGTTTGACCTCTTTACTAGTGACCTTTCACCTAAGGCAATAAAAGTGAAGCTATCCTGTCGGCTGTCAGTAACTACGCAGCTGAAGCAGCTATGGACCTATTTTACTGCACGTCTGCCCAGTTTGCAAACAATCTAGGGCTCCCATACCTTGGGAGACCTAGACCCATGATCCTGTGTAAAGCTATGATGCCAAAGTCATTTATAGGTAGGTGAATTTTGTTTCGGACATACAATAAAAATAAACAACATATCATGCCGCTGGCACTTTGACAGGATTAAAAAAAAAAAAAAAAGGTAGCTACAGTACATTCAATGTGTCAGATGGACGGTCAGGCACATACTGTACTTTCTGAATGTATCTACGCGTAAACAGGAAGCACAATTGAGTGCACCGCTTCTAAATCACCTCTACTTCCAAGGTCGCTCTTTTTTCTTTTGGCCCAGATGTTGTGGTAATTTTCAGCCACCAGCTCCACCATCCCCTTGGACCAAAGACAAAACACGAGGAAACGTGTGCCTCAATACTGGTCGGCATTCAGTAATTTGCGTTTTTGCTTCTATAGCTTGTCTGTTGTTCTTTGATCGGCAAAAATAAGAAGTCATCAAACAAATGTGTGCTAACTCACTTGCAGCTCTCTGCTTAGGACCACGTTGCTTGTGTCTATTGGGCTGGGATTAAAACCATTTGCCTGAAAATGTTAGAAGAATGCACAATGGTCATTGCAGCGGACTATTGAGCTATTAGTCATTTCAAACTGCTCTAATCGCGAGAGGACAATTTGCACGATTGTCCCAAAAAAGAAATCAAATAAAAATAAAATAAATTGTACCGCCATTACCACATTACTGGTAACCTTTCATTGCTCAGTGACTGTGATTTTGATGTCTTTATGTCTCAAACGTATTCTCTGTCAATTGACTCTCTGTTGTCGTACTCGAGCGGCTCCAACTCGCGGAGACAAATTCCTATCGTGTTTTTGACATACTTGGCAAATAAAGATGATTCTGATTGGGATTCTGACATTATTCAATTGGTTCAGCATGTCTATTTATGTAAAAAAAAAAAAAAAAAAAAAAATGTATCATACTTGTGAGACCTGAGAGATCTTTCGCATTTTTTCAATCTCCCTCTGTTGAGATACGCTCTCTCCATCTCTGGCCCGGTCAACACTCCAGCCCATTGCCAGCATGGTCTTCAATGACTCCCTGATTGGCCATCTGTAAATCTCTTTCTCCTTAACATCAAGAAGTAACAAAGAAAGAAGAATAAAGAAGCAGCAATCCCCTTTCTTTCCCTCATTTTATCCAGACATTTTGGACACCTTCGTGGGAACAGTTTTCAAAAGGCACTTTCTGTCTGAGCAAACTGTGCTCCAGTGCATGAGGCAAAGCATAAATGCATGCTTGGGTAAGTCTGGTGTGGAACGGAGAATGGATTTTTCAATCATACGGTATGTATACTTGACTTCATCCGTACCTTCTCTGTCAGAGCTTTGTATGTCCTGAGCTGTGGGTGAATTCGAGCCTTGTCATCCACACAGTCTCCATATTTCCATCCAAGCAGCACCTAGAGAACAATCACAGTGAATTATGGCAGATAAGACAGCTTCTCTATTGTCCCCTAATATCCTAATAACACACAATGATACTTTCACATTTTGTTCTACTCTGCCATTAGTTACTTTTCACAGATGCAACAGTCCCTCTATACATAAACAGGCTACCGTGGAAATTAAGGGGCTCACAACCGTCCTTTTTCTACAACCATGTATTATCTAGTATTGCATAATTTATAGCAGTAAAGTTTATTTGTGATAGTGTTTTGGCTCTGAGGAGTTCCCTGCAAGTGAAGAGTGGTAAACATGCATTGGTTCAATCATATAGTAAGCAATGGATATGTGTGAACAACGTTTGCACCATTGTTACATAGAGTAAACAGGACAGAAAATGGACAAAACCCCGTTTAAAAAAAGGTGACGTAAGCACACAAGACCCAAAAAATCTTTTTCAAAACTCTTTCCAGTTTCAAGGTGAAATGACTACACCTGGTGGCTTCAGTTTGCATGATTGCAGTTTGAGGATGTGCGCTTTGGCCTTACCTTCTCTGCTGACCACTTCTCATGAGAATGTTCAGCATACTTGTTGACAAAGTGCTCAAGCTTCTCTGGGAGGGCAATGCTGAAAAATGGCAAAACTGTATTTGAGTTAAGTGGGGATGCATGAAGTTGCATTTTCTTTTGTAACACAAACTTTGTAAAAGAGCATGAGATGTGCAGCTTCAATGTGGCTTACGTAGTAGTTGCGATAGGTTTGGGTTCGAAGTTGCCATGAGCATTTACAGAAACTGGTTTGACCACTGTTCCACAAATGGAGGCATCCACATAGTCGGGCGGCAAAGCTCCAGCTATGGCGCTGAGGCAAGGCATTGCCATCTTGAACAGCTCTGGCTCATATTTCTGCTGAAAAGAAGAAGAAAGCTTTGCCTAACTGAAGCATTGTCATTCATTGCCTGCTCATTAAAGTTGCGAAGAGAATGAAGTAACGACAAGACAAAGAGGAAGCCTGTGGAAGAGACGTTAACGATGAATTATCTTAAGAGCCTAAGCACTATAGCATGCTTACGGCTCTGGATCAATATCATCCATTCTGATATTGATGTACTTAGGCCGGCCCGCTGCACAGACTCCTTTCGTGAGCATGCATTTAGATAAAGGTGCTGAGTCCAGACATTTGCATTATTTCAAGGTATTAATGGCAACAAGTCTTTTGCACACATGCATGATCATTAAGTGACCAATCGAACAACTCTAAATAACAGAAAATGTGCCTGGTGAAGACATTTTACCGAGCGCATTTAAATGTCTGACTCTCAAAAAAACATTGGCGTTTTTGCTTACCACCTCTGCCAGAGAGATGTTTTCAGGTTGTTGGTTTAGCACCCATTGCAAATGACCAGATACTTTAGCTGAGGCTGTAGTTGCATATACAATCTTTGATCCGTTCCCTTGACTCCCTTGAGCTAAAATATTGACCTCCTTATAGTCCTTACGATGGCAGCATAGTGACCAAATGGTTAGCACATCTGCCTCACAGTTCTGAGGACATGGGTTCAAATACCAGCCCCGCCTGTGTGGAGTTTGCATGTTCTCCCCGTGACTACGTGGGTTTTCTCCAGGCAATCATTCTATATGCTTGATCTGTGAGTAAGAGTACAAAGTTGGTAGTATTTTATATTAAGATGACTTTTACACCACTTTTATGGCTTAACTGTACACTATAATTCAAGTCGATGGGTGTAGTCTTCTCCAGTTTCCTCTGTCCTTTTGGACACGCCTCCTGGGTGTTTAACCTTTGACTCCCGCCTCTTCTCGCTCTCTTGGTTTTCTTTCTCTTGTGTCCTGCTTCTCTGCTGTCTTGGCTGGCTAATCTCGGCAGCCGGGGTGTGGCCAAGGCCAACCACCTTCCTTTTCTGCTGTCCTCCGGCGGCCGCCGCAACCAAGCCGGCGGCGCTTTCGATCGAGGAAACCAGCCATGCGGTTTCGATGGCTTTTCCTAGCCCCGATCGGTCGGCGGAGCCTCAGCAAGCAACTACCGGCATCCCGTGCCGGTCATGCATGCAGCTGAGAGCAAGAGCTGGGCCCACCACCCGTTCAACCGGCAGGAAAGTTACGAGAGGACCCCAGCGGGACAACAACTTTTCCTTTTACATCTTTTTCCTCGTCTGAAGCTTTCTTCTCCCTCCTGCGATGTCCAGAGAAAGACCATCCCCACCGACCAATTGATCTATGGTTAGCACAACAAGCTTTGCCAGAATGTACAATATTAGTGCCTAATAATTTTGGGGAAATTACTAGCTTCACAAAAAATTCCAACTTTGCTCTCTCTCTCGCTCTGACTGAACGCATTAAACGCTCACATTTTCAACTTTAGTCCAGCATTTCTTTTACCATTATTCGTGTTTCCTTTTTGTAGTTAGACCCCTCTATGTGTTTCCCTATAGATCCTGTGTAGATTTCATTAAATATTATATAAAATTCCACTCTTTGATTTGTTTTGTGTGTGTTTTGAGTTTAACAATGAAGCCTTTGTAATCTAGGATTCGTAGTTCATAAAATGTAGCAACCTTTAGCTTATAAGACTGATCAAATGTTTCTCGTCGCTTTTCCTACATTTTACACTTATAAAAAGAGATGCGGTGTGCTTTACGAGACAAAATAGCACGATTATAACGTTAGGCGTCAAGTCCCGCTAAACTGGAAGCAACTCAGGAGTCGCTGCTTCGGCAAATTAAATTACATTTTATCCAAATGCCAATATACGCCATACCGGTTTCTTCCCACATCCCAAAAACATGCATCGTAGGTTAATTGAAGACTCTAAATTGCCCGTGGGTGTGAATGTGTGTGCGAATGGTTGTTTGTTTCTATGTGCCCTGCCATTGGCTGGCGACCAGTTCAGGGTGTCCCCCGCCTCTTGCCCAAAGATAGCTGGGGTAGGCTCCAGCACACCCGCGACCCTCGTGAGGATAAGCGGTATGGAAAATGAATGAATGAATGAATAGTCCTTAAGATCCCAGCTGCTCACTCAGTATGTGCACATATTAGTCGAGCAACTGCTAATGATTCTATTTTACAGGACTTCTATCTTGGTCTTAATTTACATGCATAGGGGGTAATCTGATTAGGATTCCCACCGCAATGCTTGGCGGTAATTTGCCCTCTCTCAGCTTTAGTCGGCAGGGTTTTTCATTTGACCTATTACATTACTCCAAAACGGAAGCAGCAGGGAGCAGCAGGAGGCTAGAAGCAAATTGGAGCTTTGCCGAGCAGTAAAATCTGCATTTGGAAATATAAATTTAGGCTGGAATTTAAATTCTTGCAATTGATGGTAAAAACACGTTTTTAAAGTGAGTATTGGTTACAACAATTATTATTATTATTTCACAGGGAACAAATGTTCAAGCCTTGTTGGTGGTCTTTTGTTGCTGTGTTGACTCAATGGACAGCAGTGATAGCCTATGTCAATGGAGGTGATGACTCACCCTCTGGGACAAAGAATCAAACACTCCCCAGAAGATCTTCTTGGTGAGCTGGAGTTCATCCTCAGAGGCTGTGCCGTAGCTGCCCCAGCCTGATGGAAGGCAGTAGTACTTCCAGTTCTGCTCATAGTGATTGGTTAGTAGCTGGAGGAAAAACAGGGGGGGGGGGAAATGTCACTTCATATGAGGAACTAAAGGTATACAAATTTTGTGGCTCAGACTTTTAGAACACTAACAATGAGCACAGAAGCAGCACAAATTCAATCTGAATATGTCTACATAAAAGTGTGTCCCCCTATTTCACAGGCCAGTCACATCTTATAACATTTGCTATTTTTTATTTTTTTCCTGGCTCCCAGACGGAAGTGGCTGAGCGGAGTCAACAAGCCTGCAAAGTTTAATACTTCATCCACATTTTTCCTCCCCTTGCTACCCATTTCATCAACACTTTCACTTTAGCGAAGAGGTGTACCGTGTGTACCGTGTGTAGTATAAACTCCTATCTTAATCGTACATCACATTGTAAGACTGTCGGTGACCACAGTGACCAGAGACAAGAAAAGGTCTGATAATAAGGTGGGATTCTGAGATACGCAAGCAAGGCAATGGGGTGGATGAGAGATTTAAAGAAAAATACATAAATAAAAAAGGAAGAATATGTTGGCCACCCTGAGAGGCATCTTGCAGTATTCAGTCAGCAAGGGTACATCAAAGACGAGGCGGTGCAGAAGCTGCTGCAGCATAGCGGGGCGAAGGTGCCTGCAGAAAAAAGCAAGAAAGAGATAAGAGCGCCCTCCCTGAGCTGCTTTTAACCTCCTCACTGACTTGAGAGACAAACCAGATCGGATTTATTGTTAATCTCAACCCCTGTCAACGCAGATAAATGCGCTTTTTGTGCTCTCCTCACTTGCAGACAGCCAGCAGGCACTCTTCTATGGCGTCTCTCTGGGCCTTGGTGAGGGAGCGGCCCTTGGAGAGGCGGTAGATGGTGTGCAGGGTGGAATCGATGAGCGTGGCGTGATGTTCGGTGCCGGCAAAGAGGGGCGCACAGCGGGTGAGGAGAGGGAGCATAGCCGAGCCGATGTAACGGTTCATGGCTAACGCTGTCTCAGTGGTGCACAGACCCTCCTGCGGACAGTGGGGTGGAAATATCACTGTGACAGCACATGAATACATAAACAATAAAAGCTTCAGTGGCAGAGTCCAAGCAAATATCGCTGTTTTCAATTTTCTTCTTTTTATCAAACTATTTTATATGAAATCTTTGTATAACGTCCATCCTGTTCAGGGTCAAAGGGAAGTGAAAGTCTTCTTTTTTAACCAGAGCAGAGACAAAATCATTGTCCTAATCATAATATTGGAGAGATACTCCTTATAATGCTATTTTTGGAGTACATTTTTTTTATTGTGCTTTAGGCCATAAATAACTGTGCACCAAAAACATGCGTGGTAGGTTGATTGTAGACTCTAAATTGCCCATAGGTGAGAATGTGAGTGCGAATGGTTGTTTGTTTCTATGTGCCCTGCGATTGGCTGGCGACCGGTTCAGGGCGTACCCCGCCTCCTGCCCGAAGATAGCCGGGATAGGCTCCAGCAGCCCGCGACCCTAGTGAGGATAAGCAGTACGGAAGATGAATGAATTAACATAATTCAACCTCACCTTGAAAAAATATCTCGTAAAGCAAAAACAGGTAGTAGACAGCGCTAAAAGGAGCAGGCCACTATTACAGTGACAGGTAATGGGTGATCACACATGCAGCCGAGATCCAATTAGCATTGAGTATCTGTTGATGTGAAAACCTTTGTGTTTATATGGACACCAGTCAGAGATTATAGCTTAATGAGTCGAGCCGTCACATCAGTCCCGGACACTGTTAGTTATGCAGAAAATGAGAAATAGTCCTGCGCCAAGGACTGGAAGCTGTGACTTTACAACTTATACAACACTTAACATACACAGAAACTCCAGCGCTCTTTATGGAAAGTCTCTGGGATGCAAAAAAAAAAAATAATAATAATAATAATGATAATGATAATAATAATAATAATAATACTTTTCATTGTGTTCTGTTGAGATGATAAAGTTAAGAGCGGAATGAAAGTTTGATTAATAGCTTTCATTAAATCATGCATTAAAAATAAAGACTGAATAGATGAATACATTTAAGGAACCTTGATGAAAAGCACCTCTTTTTTGCTCCACCCAATAATTGTTAAAATTACTAGAAGGCCACTCAACGTCTACCTACTGTGTCTAGAGAGTTTGCAGCCCTCAGGTCAGGAAGGAACCCAACTTCAAGTAGGTGAAGCAAAAAGCTCTGGTCCTCAATACCATACACTCGGTCCAGGAACAGCACCATGGGGGCCTTGTGGTCCGGACAAAAGCAGGCTGACATATCAGGTTCTGTCACTCCGTCTGAGAGACACAAAAAATTGGGGATTTAATATCCCCGAAAACAGAAAATTGCTTGGATGTACATTGTATGAATGAAAGTATTGCAACACAGGGTCAGCGCTCTCCAGTTCATCAAACCATGCGCAGTCATATAGAAACAGAAAAATGGCCCTCACCAAACTACTCCAACAAAGTTGGAGCCATAGAATTGCCCAAAATATCTTGGTAAGACGAACAATTGAGATTCAAGGGTAACTAAGAGGTTTGATGAGTGTCTCAATACGTTTGCCCCTATCGTATGTTTGTTTTCTATCTTTTACACTTGTCTGCTGACAAAGCTCACGGCTGCATAGGAGGCAAGTCTTGCCGTGCTTATGCAGATCAATCAATAGAGCAAGATAGCTCAGCGTAGAAGTGATCTGGCTTACTCAGAGCTGTGGGAGTGCACAGAAAAGCGCTTGGCTGATTAAAAAGGCATGAGCAGTCCAATCAAATCAATAACCTTCCACTCTGCTCTAAATGTCCAAGCTTTTGTAACCACTGTTATACAAGGCACCATGCTGTAATATGCAAATATAATTAATACTGTTTAATATCACCTAACTTGTCACAAGAGTGATACATGGACATCAGAATCAGAATCAGAATCAGAATCATCTTTATTTGCCAAGTATGTCCAAAACACACAAGGAATTTGTCTCCGGTAGTTGGAGCCGCTCTAGTACAACAGACAGTCAATTTACAGAACACTTTGGAGACATAAAGACATTGACAAAAAACAACAACAAACAACAATTGTGCAAAAAGATGCAGAGTCCTCAGTTCGAATGGCTAATGACGCAATAGTCCGGTGCAATGACCATTGTGCAAAGGGCACTGAGACTTCAAGGAGTGTATGCGGTTTAAAGTGACGAGTACTGCGATAATCTGGGACAATGGTTGTGCAAATGTTACAGATACTCCTCAATCAGTGTGCAAATGGAGCAGATGCTACTCTGGCACGAGTGGCCACTATATGCAAATAGTGCAGCACGGCGAGACAACTACAGTGAGTGCACGAGTAATACATAATACAGAAATGTGACAACGAACTCAAGTCAAAAAATTGCCAGCTTGTTGTAATGGAATTATAAGTTAGCTGTTCAAGAAGTTGATTGCAAGAGGGAAGAAGCTGTCGGAATGTCTACTAGTTCTAGTTTGCATTGATCGGTAGCGCCTACCTGAGGGAAGGAGCTGGAAGAGCTGGTGACCAGGGTGGGGAGGGTCCGAGAGGATTTTGCACGCCCTTGTCTTAGTTCTGGCAGCGTGCAAGTCCTCAAGGGTAATTAATACTGTTTAATATCACCTAACTTGTCACAAGAGTGATACATGGACATTTGACAGTCTGTGAACATACTGTATATAATGTACCGTATGCCTTTTTGGCCTTAACAGTTGGAGTCGTATAATTAGCTCTGTGGAGTATATTTTAAATTGTATATTGTATTAGAACCGACCAGCAGTGGTAACTGGTCAACAGAGGGTGCTAGGGTGCTGCACCACCGTTGCTGGATCACTATGAAATATTTTCAGGCGGCACCGTGACCGACTGGTTAGAGCGTCTGGCTCACAGTTCTGAGGACCCGGGTTCAATCCCCGGCCCCGCCTGTGTGGAGTTTGCATGTTCTCCCCGTGCCTGCGTGGCTTTTCTCCGGGCACTCCGCTTTCCTCCCACATCCCAAAAACATGCATTCAGTGGAGACTCTAAATTGCCCGTAGGCATGACTGTGAGTGCGAATGGTTGTTTGTTTCTATGTGCCCTGCGATTGGCTGGCAACCAGTTCAGGGTGTGCCCCGCCTCCTGCCCGATGACAGCTGGGATAGGCTCCAGCACGCCCGCGACCCTCGTGAGGAGAAGCGGCTCAGAAAATGGATGGATAGAGAGAGAGAGAGAGAGAGAGACTGAATACACTATACCTTTATTAACAATGGGTGTTTTGAGTGGTATGCTGATGATTCCCACAAGGTCCTCAGTGGGCACCAATGAGCGCAAAATGGCACGAATACGGAGAGCTTCCCCTTTGCCCTTGTTGATTAGCTGTAGACAGCAAAAGAACATGGAAAAAATGACAAAAAACAAGACAAAAATATGACTTGTAGCACCCTCACATGCATCTCTGGAGCACAACGCCCCAACAGGTCAATGAGCGCTGAGTAGAAGGACATGATGGCATTGCCCATGTGCACCACTTCCTCTTCATCGTCGCCATCAGCCGATCTACATGTTGGGGGTAAGCACAAACGTAAAGAAGACTTTCTTTGTCAGCCGAACAAAATAAGGAAAAATACTCAAGGGAAAATAGATGAGCAGCTAATCTGTTCCAAGTCCTCTGTATTGATTCAATAAGCTTTGCTTTATCTGTAGGGCTCACATGTCACAGCTGACTCCCTGCACAGAACCAGGCAGATCCAAAGCAGGTGTATCCGAGATCTTGATGGCTTCCTTCATGGCCGCCAGCAGTCCGTTCCCTCCTTCGCCCCTCAGGGCAGGTCCGAAACACTCGGGACGACGGATGAGCAGCTTGACCACAACACTGGAATTCTCCTCCACACTCTCCCCTACAACACAAATAAGTCATCCAAAACAAATACACTCAGCTGACACTGTAGCTACACAACATCTAACGAGGTCCAATACAAACAGTGCTGCCTTAGCTCAATAGAATGCTCAGTTTGACTTGAAACCCCAGGCAGCTTTCCCCTGATGCAACTGAATGAAGCCTTTTGAAACTCTGCTTATAACTGACCCACTAGCTTTAATATTTATAGTCACGTAACGTGGACTATTAATCACAAAGACAGAGTGGAAATGTCAACAGCAGTCATACCATTGACAAAGACGGCAAAGCGCAAGAAGGAGAGGTAACGTTCTCCCTCAATGGGGTTCCAGCCAATATCTGGATAACCTTTGGCCAGAAGCATCGGACAACTCTGGAGACCACAGCCTGCCAAGTAGGTCACCACCTGCGTGAGGAAAGAAAACATAACCTTACATACAGTATGCTTATGTAGACTTCGAGTTCAACCAAATTCCTCAAAAACGGTTTTTAATTAATTAATACATTTTATTTTTTTAAATCTGTCCTGCTCGGCTGCTTGGTCATGCAAAATGTAGGATCTGTATACCTTTTTATGGTGCAACTGTTTTTCTGTTCAACACAGGAGTTTTATATACTCACTCTGTGGTTATTTAAATTGTGATGGATATTTAATGGAAAATGCAGCTGGACAGAGCAAGGTATGAGAGGGTACAGACAGAGAGATAAGGGAACAGAGAAAATAAACAAGTCAACACAGAATGCTGGCTTATAACATTACAACATTGTTACATGGGATTTGGGTTCTATCTGGGACAGTAGTGTTACACCCTGCATGGGAGGGATACAATGAGTAGAAATAGGACAGGACGGGATGAAACAGGGCAGGGGTAATCAACCCAGCAGTGCAACTAGAGTGTGGTAAAAGTGGGTCTGTAGTACCTAAATACTTGTAGAAACTGCAAGCACGAGGAGAGTCCAGGAAGTTCACAAAGTCGTAAGGGTTGTGATTAGGGAGTGGCTCCGCACCAAGCAACTAAATCCCACAGGCGTGTGTCTACGGACAACATGCTACGGAATGAACACCATCACGCAAGCGCATTAATCATCAAAAGTGTCCTGCAGTTGCTGTGCAAACACGGAGGACAGACATCCGAGAGGGAATGGCGGACGAGGCAGCCACTCCAGGGCGGCCCGGTTGACAGGACACAACCCACGCCCCACCAAAGCTATCAGGAGAAGAACACAGGGACCCAGCCACCCCCCCAACACCCGCCACCCCCACCCAACGCCCAGACCGCCCTGCCACCACCACAACCGGGCAGAAAGGAGCTGCGCCCTGGGCTTTGTGTTTACCCACCTCCCACCCTATTAGTACTATGACCATTAGGTCCCCAACTGCCTATCATTGTCCCTGCACTGTGTAAGTATGGCCCTTGTGTGGTGTAGTGTATGAAAATCCTAAAGTGACATTTCCAAAGAGTTCTACCTTGTCCAGATCAGGTTCTTCCAGTGCGAGAGCCAGACCATTGTTGTCCATAACTGAGGAAGCTGCCACATCAAGAGGAGTGGAGCCCCTCATAGCCGGTGAAGCTGCAACACAAAATATACTGTACACTTCAGATTTAACCATACTCTATTTTTCAATAGCATTTTCTGTTGGACATTTTTTTTCGTGTTGTGGGAGACGCCAAACACAGAATAGAATGTTCGGATTTACGACATTTACTACTATAGATTTAATACGTACAAAGTTAAGTTTTGCAGTGCTTCTCAATTCAAATAGTAGTGCAGTTGCTCAATGTGTAAATGTAGCATCTTAAACTTAATTCAAACTTCACCCACCTAGGCCAACACTGCTATTTTCTAGGAGGTAACTTAGGTGGTCAAACATTGCTTTCTGGTTCTGACGACTGATGCGGCAAAAGTAACACAGGAACCGACAACAGCTGGCCACCATCTTGGGGAAGGCTATTTCCTATAGGGTGACAAATACAACGTGGAGTCAAACTGCTATCGAGCTGTGTGATGTTTTTTCCAAACAAGATTAATCAAGTTATCACCAGTTGTTGGTCAAACTAGTAACTGGTAGTAACTTGTAGACATTATGACAATTTGCGAATACCTTGTACATTTATAAACAGTAGTAATGTCTATTTGATTGCCACTGCAGTACAGTACATCCATTTCCAACACTGCTTATCCTCACTAGGGTCGCAGGTATGCTGGAGCCTTTCCCAGAGGCGAGAGGCAAGGTATACCCTGAACTGATTGCCAGCCAATCGCAGGGCACAAACAAACAATCATTCACACTCACATTCACACCTACGGCCAATTTAGAGTCTTAAG
Source organism: Phyllopteryx taeniolatus (assembly GCF_024500385.1). Taxonomy (NCBI): domain Eukaryota; kingdom Metazoa; phylum Chordata; class Actinopteri; order Syngnathiformes; family Syngnathidae; genus Phyllopteryx; species Phyllopteryx taeniolatus. The sequence goes on along the minus strand of NC_084514.1, from coordinate 479,351 downwards.
CTACCATGCGTGTTTTTGGGATGTGGGAGGAAACCGTAGTACCCGGAGAAAACCCATGAAGGCACGGGGAGAACATGCAAACGCCACACAGGCGAGGCCGGATTTGAACCCAGGTCCTCAGAACTGTGATGCCGCAACAGTACATTGCAGTATTCAATAATATGTTTCTTGTTGCAAATGGTAATTGGACTGCACTTATAGCGCTTTATCTACACTATCACAGTGCCCAAAGAGCTTTACAAAGCCTCACATTCACCTGTTCACACACACATTCATACACCAATTGGCAGTTGCTGCCGTGCAAGGCACTGCTAGGCTAACTGGGAGCAATTTCAGGTTCATTGTCTTGCCCAAGGACACTTTTGGACATGCAGACAGTCGGAGCCGGGATTCGAACCAGCGACACACTCTGCCAATTGAGCCACAGCCGCCCACGTGTTGTTGAAAGTGGTGAAGACCTGCACTGTTTAGCTTACCTTATCTAGCTACATGAGAGATAAATAGAGCTCTACACCACAGTACACTACATTTATAATAATATATAAATAATTTCATGAATAGTGTTCTGTTTCAGCCACATTTGTGCACTCTTATTTTAATGAAGGCAATTTATGATACAACTCTAGTGTTAGTTCTTTGTGCACGTGTGCCTAATGATGTGGCAAGTGAACATAAATAACCACTCAACTACTAGTACTAATGGCTTCATTCCTTGCATATATTTAATCATAATGAAGAGCAAAGAGACTAGACAGCTTCAAGTCACTGGCAAGGTAAATTGTGCCCTTTGCCACCTTCAAGAGAGAGCTCACCTCATTGCTCAGAGCTCACAAAGAAAGGAAAACACTGAAAGAGTACAGAGATAGTCTTAAGCAAGCATCATTATTTCTATGGCAGTCATGCAGTGAAATCTCTGTGGGCCCTTTTAATAGGCAAATGAGCTGTCAAACCTGGGATTTGTCCCCTCCGAGCACATTGACCATGACTTCCATGACAGTCTCATGCATGCCCAGAATTCTCATTAGATTGGGGTGCTGATAGAACACCTTATTGTTCATGATGTCACTGGAAGGGAAAAAAGAGCACTGGTATAAAGTGTGTATCCACGACTAGATTAGAGGTAAAAGCTGATCCACCTGGGAAAAGTTTCACCCACCCAAGTCCATCAATCATGAGCTTCTCTTCCTCTTTCCCCATCCGAACAGAAAGTAGCGATCTGATCTGGCCCAGAGAAGCCAAGAGTTTGATGGTATCCTGGACCGAGGCGGCGCTGATGGTGTAAGTCTTCCTCATGGCCCTGAGCAGCTCACCGATGCTGTCATACTGCCTCCTCAGTAGGCTGAACATCTTCCGCACCAGTTCCGGGTCTTGGATATGACACTCCTGGGCCCAGCTGATCATGGTCTGCGAGATCAACTCCTTCAGGTTGGCTGCAAGAAAAGTTATATGGCATATTTCATGTGTCTAACAAAATGTTAGTTTACATTTTATGGGCAAAGGTATAGGGACATCCATCCATCCATTTTCTTCCGCTTATCCGAGGTCGAGTCGTGGGGGCAGTACCTTTAGCCCAGACTTCCCTCTCCCCAGCCACTTCATCCAGCTCTTCCCGAGGCGTTCCCAGGCCAGCAGGGAGTCATAGTCTCTCCAGCGTGTTCTGGGTTGTGCCTGGGGTCTCCTCCGAGTGGGACGTGCCCGGAACACCTCACCAGGGAGGCGGCCAGGAGGCATCCTAATCAGATGCCCGAGCCACCTCATCTGGCTCCTCTTAATGTGGAGGAGCACCGGCTATACTCTGAGCCCCTCTCGGATGACAGAGCTTCTCACCCTATCTCTAAGTGAGAGCCTGGACACCCTGTGGAAGAAACTCATTTCGGCCGCTTGTATCCGGGATCTTGTTCTTTCGGTCATGACCCACAGCTCGTAACCATCGGTGAGGGTAGGAACGTAGATCAACCAGTAAATTGAGCGCTTCGCCTTTCGGCTGAGCTCTTACTGCACCACAACGGACCGATACAAAGTCCGCATCACTGCAGACACTGCACCGATACGCCTGTCAATCTCCCATTCCATTCTTCCCTCACTTGTGAACAAGACCCCAAGATACTTGAATTCCTCCACTTGGGGCAGGATCCAGACCCAGACCCAGAGGGGGCACTCCACCCTTTTCCGACTGAGGACCATGGTCTCAGATTTGGAGGTGATGAGCTTCATCTCAACCGCTTCACAGCTGTGAACCGCTCCGGTGAAAGTTGGAGACCACGGCTTGATGAAGCCAACAGAACCACATCATTTGCAAAAAGCAGAGATGCAATACTGAGGTCATCAAACCGGACCCCCTTTACGCATCGGCTTCGCCTAGAAATTCTGTCCATAAAAATTATGAACAGACTCAGCAATGGCGTCCACTCGGAGTCAATGTCCCCCGCCTCCTCCTGAGTGTGGGTGAAATTTTGCCGGAGGTGGGAGTTGACAGGGGATTCTGCCACACATTCCCAGCAGATCCTCAAAATATGTTTGGGCCTGCCAGGTCGGACCGGCATCTTCCCCCACCATCGGAGCCAACAAACCACCAGCTGGTGATCAGTTGACAGGTCCGCCCCTCTCTTCATCTGAGTGTCCAAGACATGCGGCCGCAAGTCCGATGACACGACCACAAAGCCGATCATCGAACTGTGGCCTAGGGTGTCCTGGTGACAAGTGCACATGTGGAAACCCTTGTGCTTGAACATGGTGTCTGTTATGGAGAATCCGTGATGAGCACAGAAGTCCAATAACAAAACACCGCTCGGGTTCTGATCGGGGGGGTGGGCATTCCTCCCAATCACACCCTTCCAGGTCTCACTGTAGATGCCCATGTGAGCATGGAATTCTCCCAGCAGAACAATGAAGTCCCAGCGGGAACACTCTCCAGCAAACCCTCCAAGGACTCCAAAAAGGGTGGGTACTCTGAACTGCTGTTTGGTGCATAGGCACAAACAACAGGACAATAAGTAAACCCACACCTGCTCTGCGCCTCTCACCATGGGCAAATCCAGATTGGAAGAGAGTCCAACCCCTCTCAAGAGGACTGGTACCAGAGCCCAAGCCATGTGTGGAGGCGAGCCCGACGATATCGAGTCGGAACTTCTCGACCTCAAAAACCAGCTCGGGCTCCTTCCCTGCCAGATAGGTGACGTTCCACATCCTTAGAGCCAGCTTCTGGAGGCAGGGATCAAATCGGCAAGGTCCCTGCCTTCGGCCACCGCCAAGCTCGCACTGCAGCCGACCCCTATCGACCCTGCCACAAGTGGTGAGTCCATGGGACGGGGGACCCACGTTACCCTTTCGGGCTGTGCCCAGTCTGGACCCATGGGTGCAGGCCCAGCTACCAGGCGCTCACCTTCGAGCCCCACCTCCAGGCCTGGCTCCAGAGGGGGGCCCCAGTGACCCGCGTCCGGGCAAGGGAAAACTAAGTCCAGTGTTTGTTGTCATCATAAGGGGTCTTTGAGCCGTGCTTTGTCTGGTCCCTCACCGAGCACCTGTTTGTCATGCGTGACCCTGCTAGGGAGATAAAGCCCCAGACAACTTAGCTCCTACACACAAACCCCTCCACCACGATAAGTTGACGGCTCAAGGGATATAGGGACATATAGGGACATCTGGGCATGAATAATTAGAACGGCAAACTACATTTTTCTTTTATATCCACTGACACTGACATCGAAGACTATGGCCCGAAGAATCCGCCCAAACTGGGCCTTTGTAAAACCCACCAAAAGAAGAGCCTCCAAACCTGAGCCTGAAGACAAACAGTAGGCAGAATGTGATGGTCCCCTACGTGACTGGTTTGTCAAAGTAACTCAGAAGGATTTTTAGCCCCATTAGTGAAAATAATACTTTGCGTGGTTTTCCAGCACTGCTTAACCCTCTCGGGCACAAGGTTCATCAGAGCTTCACAGGCTGCCAAGAAGAAATCACCGAAAAAGAGTCTTAAAAGTTATAGGAAACTACTGCATTTTACTTCAGCTGAGTATCTCGCACTTCTCCAGCCTACGCTATTAAAAGAGGGGCAATTTCAACATTGTCAGCGATACTGTATTTTCTCTACTCTGTGACAAAGAAACCCTAAACAACATTTGCAGTAAGCAGAGGAGGACAAGTTGCATACGGTGCAATATTTTGCCTCTGGAATTAGATACATTTTCTAGAACACAGTAAAGGTAGTTTTTCATGTCATCATGTTGTTCTGTGACGGACAGAATTTTACACTTTTTTTTTTGGCTGACTAAACAGTGAGATATTTACTCAGAGGCATCAAAAAAAAACATTATAATTAGGTGACCTATTTTAAAACCCATGTGACAGTTTGCCTATTTTGTTTTGTTTTTTTGGGCGGGATTTCCCAAACTGTATTTGAGCTGGCTTTCAATCGGTTGTGCATGTTACTGTATTTTTGTGGGTCTGGTATGAAGGATCACCTAGGAGTTTTGTGGATGTTAGAGATGAAGCAGTAGCTTTGTCAGAAAGATAAATAGTGGCATTTCTTCCTTTTGGCAAAAAAAAAGCCTCACAACACCAGATTCTCATTCTTTTACACTATTGTCCACACACTAGTCACTCTCCCTGCAGACACACAGATCTGACTATACATTTACATTGAAGGAGCTCAGTTCTTTCCCCTTCCCCCTCCATCGCAAGTGATCATAATTAATCCTGATCCTAGCCATCCAACAACAACAAAAAAGACATAAAATCTAATTTGAATTAAACAATACACATAAAATAGTGGCTTGCAATTGTTATATTAGCATCTACATTTCGGAACTGGACACGATTTGTCCCTGTTTATTGGGATTTCCAAGTGTAAAATATTGAATTACTTTGAGTTGGGTTACTCTGGGTACCAATCAAGAGATACGGGGCCAACTAATATTGTTACATTATTGAAATGACCTGTATCTGACCCAAAGTCAACCATTGAGAAACTGACGAAGTAGCCAAGAAACGGATTACAACAAATCTGTTAGAAGACTTAAATAATGGCCATGCAACTGTGCATCCAATGGAGTTCGGATTTAGTCAATTCCATTCAACAGAGACATCTACCTGATATTTCCGAGAGAACATTAAGAGTTTGTTGGATTGTTGGTTGGATTTCTTGATTTAAAGTGTGCTTTTGAAGCCATTAATCATGTTGTGTTTATTGCTAAAATAACTAATTTCAACTTCTCAAATCGTGCCCTATGCTTGATGAAATCATACCTGTCAGACAAAAAACAGGCAGTTCAAATTGGTGATTCACTGTCTTCATACCTTACTTGTTCTGCTGGCGTACCACAGGGCTCAATACTGGGTCCTGTCAGTCTTTTTCAATAACTTACCAAATGTCTGAAGAAATACAAAAATTCAACTGCTATATATGCTGATGACACTATATTATACTGTCGTGCCAACTCAAAACAAGAAGCAGCCACGAGAAGGAGACATGGTTATCCCATTGGTTTCAATCAAGGAGTAAACATTTTAATACAAAAAAAAAAGCAGTTTGTACGTTTTTCTCCCAACAACCAGCAGAGGGACAGCAATCAAGAGTCTTGGTGGGTGGAGAAAGAGTTGAACACTTTGGTGGTGGTTGAACACGTTAAGTACCCTGGGGAAATCTTTGATTCCAACCTCAATTTTAAGCAATTAAAAAATAAATTATAAGAATAAATAATAAAAAAATAAAGTAAATAATGGGACTTTACTTCAGGGTTAGGGTTAAGCCTAACCCTAAAATACAATGAAAAAAAATCATATAAGACTGTTTTTTATTATGGAGTCAGCAAAGACCTATATGCATTCAATATTTACTCACAGTTCCTAATGTTATACAACATGGTCACATACATCAGAGAGTGCTATAAAACCAATCAAGTCTCCCTTCATAAGGACTCTCAAAATACTAGGCAAAAAAACTATACATTACCATTACAGTAGTATTGTTAATAAGTACAAGAGCTTGGACTGTGGTAGCTACCAGTTGCTTTTTGATGTCTGCCTCATCTATAAAGTTCTGATTGGACTAGCCCCTCCACCATTACAGGACTTCATACAGAAAAAGAAATCTAGAGTAAACACCAGAGCAATGATTACAGGAGAATACAATGCCGCAGAACGAAACAACCAAAAGAATCGGGTCACGGAACTCACTGCCAAGTCATGTTAGAGACTGTGATAATTGCACCACCTGCAAACAGACCCTCAAGCAAACCAGGCCTGCTCTCACGGGTAAACCTTTCTTCTTTTCTGTTATATGTATGAATTTTAAACTATGCAGAATAAAGAAAAAGAAAACACTCCCACTACCAAACTGACAAACAGAAAAGCTTACAAACACACATTTACAACTGATGGTAAACTTGTTTGCAAGAGAATTCAAGAAAAACAGCCTTGCTGCAGTGATTCAATTCCATCCGTACATCCATTTTCTACCGCTTATTCGAGGTCGGGTCGCGGGGACAGTAGCTTTAGCAGGGACGCCCAGAGTTTCCGCTCCCCAGCCACTTCATCCAGCTCTTCCGGTGGGATCCCGAGGCGTTACCAGGCCGGCCGAGAGACATAGTCTCTCCAGCGTGTCCTGGGTCGTCCCCGGGGTCTCCTTCCAGTGGGACCTGCCCGGAACACCTCACCAGGGAGGGGTCCGGGAGGCATCTGAATCAGATGCCCCAGCCACCTCATCTGGCTCCTCTCAATGTGGAGGAGCAGCGGCTCTACTCTGAGCCCCTCCCGGATGACCGAGCTTCTCACCCTATCTCTAAGGGAGAGCCCGGATACCCTGCAGAGGAAACTCATTTCGGCCGCTTGTATCCGGGATCTCATTTTTTCGGTCACAACCCACAGCTCGTGACCATAGGTGAGGGTAGGAACGTAGATCGACCGGTAAATCGATCGAGAGCTTCGTCTTTCGGCTCAGTTCCTTCTTTATCGCGACGGACAGCTACAGAGTCCGCATCACTGCAGACGCTGCACTGATCCGCCTGTCGATGTCCCGTTCCATTCTTCCCTCACTCGTGAACAAGACCCCAAGATACTTGAACTCTTCCACTTGGGTCAGGATCACATCCCCGACCCGGAGAGGGCACGCCACCCTTTTCTGACTGAGGACCATGGTCTCAGATTTGGATGTGCTGATTCTCATACCAGCCGCTTCACACTCATTCAATTCTTCATCAGTTATTCCGCTGCGCTTCACTCAGTTTCTGGAGCCAGCAGTTGTTGCTGAAGTAGACATTTCTGAAGTGCAGCTGCCACAAAAACTAGTACTCTGATCAATCGGCCATTATGTAAGACCCCTCACAGTCTTTTATGAACAAATGTCCACTCCTCCACTTCAATCATCCCTTACACCTTCAGTATATTGGCAGTCCACATTTTGTTGCAGGATGAGCAATATAGCTAATAGATTATGTGAACTGTTTCTTGATCAATTATGTTTAGTGTTGCCAGATAACATGTAGTTCCATACATTTTTTAGTTGAGATAAAGGCTTTGCAAAAGATTTGATACAGTATCTAGAAATGGGAAGTTATTTACGATTTGATAAATGATGCCAAATATCCGTCATGATGATTACGAGCTAAATGGTAAAATGCACATTTCACCAGTTATGTAATCATTTAAAATGAGCTTCTTAATAGGAGGTCATCAAAGTTCCATTGAAGATGGAAAAGGAATGCCTGTTTGTCCAGGAACTGAGCGTGCTGTGATGGTGCTACAACACCGCATTTGGTGTACCACTATCACAGCTTGTCTCTTGCTTTAATCAGGTGAAAGTGTTTTGTTTTTATTCCCCCCAACAAAATGTTGAATGATGCTCTTCGCGGATGTAGTGGCCACCATTAGCATAATGGAATTGAAAAGAAATTGAAAAAGGAAATCACTGCTACCCACGCGAGTCAGCTCACAGGGCACCTTTTCACACATTTTTTTTGAAGCATTGTTACTTTGCAGTTGCGTTTTTACTATGCTACATCGCTTTTTGAAGCCCTTATACCCCCACTAGCCTTGCTGAAAGTAATTTTGTGAGACTAATAACGATTTTTGTTCTGATCACGTTGTCCATGCAGAAATTCTCATTTTCACAAACAATTACCTTTTCCTCAAATGCTCAGTATTTTTATCTTAAAACTTTAGTAGTTTAGCCATCTAATTAATGGTTTTCTTCCTGGATGCAGAGGTTTTCTCCCAGCTGATGAAATATATGATCTTCTGTTGCCATTGATTGGAGTGTGGTTGTATTAAATGTTGTCTGAAAGAATCATTGGTACAAGCACTGATTGGCGTGCCAAATCGTATCATTAGGGTATTGCATCATGTCAGCAGTTAATTGGCAACACCAGCGAGTCTTCCAGATAATCAGAAAAAAATATACTGTATATACTTCAAAACCCCTATGAATGAATATATTCTCACATGGTGCAGCTTGTTCCTTTTCCAACGGTTGTTCACTTTTATGAGCTTGTCCTTTGATTTTGTTCACTAGTGTGAGAAGGCGGCCTTTAATAGATGTATCTTGCTCATCCGCGTCTTCCTCCATCGGAATTCCTACAAAACAAATAGACACAGGATAAACACGATGTGAAATCTCGGGTCAAGATAAACCTCCTATGTGGGTTATACAAGTCATATGTATGATGTGTGTTGCTGGAGGACCACTATCTCATGTTTGTGGATAATTCCACAAAGTTAATTGCTTCTCTTCATGGAGGGAGCCGTGACAGGTTGGTGTTGTACTGCCGGACTAAAGCTGCCATTAGATTGGTTGTACCACACAGTTCCTGGCAGTTCAAATATTTAGAGGCACTGAACTCGACCTCCTCTGCTGAGATGCAAAAAGACAAAAGTAAATGATACATCCTGGCTAAATGCAATAGTGAGTGTCACAATTTCAGCATAGGATTCATTGAAACCACTCTTAGTTATGTTGAATGCCTCACATTGAGGCCTCACAGATGCTACTTTTTGGTATGACATATTTTAGCTTCTAGACCTTTCAGCTTGTTTTAAGGTCACATACCACATTTGCTCCAGAGGATATTTATTTACTTAATTGCAGCTGGTATCACATATTTATTTGAAGAAGATGATTACGGATTCTTAAATAAAAGAATGTAAAAATGACAATATAATATGATTTGAATTAATATTATACATAATAACAAATCAAAAATCATATGCTTTGATCATTAACCTGCATCATGAAATAAATTCTGTAGTACCCCACCTCCCCTCGCAGTGTGGCCTTTTCATGCCAAACTGTATATTTTTAAATCTGTGTGTAAATCTAATTCTTGAGATGAAGAGAACATGCTTGCATTTTCTGGCAACGCAAGCACGTTCTGGTACAACAGAAGGGTTAGTGCAGTGTTTCCCACCTTAAAGTGTGACTCTACAGTATTTTGTTTGCAGACTTTTTTTTTGTATTTTACTTTTGGACTTTGTATTTTCATCTATTTGTGATTTGATTTGATTTTTTCTATACTCATTGTTGTCCCTCAAGTGGAAATTTAACTCACACTCCGATGTATACTTTGTGTTACACACCACGCGTAAAACCAGCTCACGCACATGCAGGTATGCAAGTCGAGATTCAGAGTAAAAGAGGTGCGCAAAGAGTGCTGCGCCACTTGAGCTGAGTTGGTGAGGACGATGGCTTGCTCAAGGGCATTTCGACAGTTGGCAGCAAGCACACTAGCATCTCTCAACAACTAGCTGACTTTTTCTCTTGTCGTTTTTTTATATTTTTGTCCGTAGCTGGATTCAAACCTACATCCTCCAACTCTGAGGTCCAAGCCCCTTACAGGCTGAGCAAGCACCAAGTTGAAACAGCACTTTTACCAGAGTACTGTGTCTGCAGTAGAGTGTCAGTACTTTTGCCATCTCTGGCAGAGCGTCATTCAGAACATTATGAAGGAATGCTAAATTCTAGTTATCTCCAGCTCACCACAGTGTAGCTGCAGCTGATTGTGAAAATCATAAAGCTCCCCCTGGATCTCTGAAGGACACGGACAGTCGTCGCCAGTGCTGAAGGTCAGCAGCATGTTGATCTAAAATAACAACAACAACAACAAAATATCCACTCATAATATGATTATTTATTATTAATAAATAATCATATTTATTATTTATAATATTAATTGTTCTCAAGACTGAGTGGAGAATGATTTATGCTAAAATGAAATTGCTCAAGTGCTGATTTCAGCACTCACTGAATACAGAAGACCATGACAATTCATTAAAGCACAGTCCTCTGTATGCAGCTGTGACCCCCAAGGGAGTTGTGAATTTTTGTTAGTGTGTACGTGTGCGCGCGCGCGTGCATGCACTGCAATTAAACACTGCATGTGCCTTGAAAATTGTGTGGATTCAAATAGTTCAGGAGCATTTTATTTGTAGCAAGGACGAGCTACTACACGCCAACTTGGCTGTGAGTCCACAATTAAAGAATTCAATGATTTAAAAAAACAAAAAAATGATTTAAAAAAAAAAACAGTTGGGAGTTTGAGTGTTGGCAGCTAAATTAGTGATGTATGTGGAAAATGACATAAGTTATGTCAAATGTCGCTCATGAATCATTTAGTTCGAGAGTCAATGCTGCACGCTTGTCTGTGGTCAGTGACATGAACATGAATGTGTGCACGTGTGTTTTACAATTTATTGTACCTGACGTCTTGGACGCAAATCTCTTTTAACGATTGCAAAAAGTCCCAAATAGTCAAATAATGCACGTTGCAACTGGACATTTTGAACTGTTACTGTGTGCGTATTTATTCAGTGTTGACACCTTTGGAAACCAAACGTTAAACGTTAAATGTTGCAAAATGGGGTTAGTATAATGTTGCTGACATTAAAAAAAAAAACTCACCAGCCACGTAATTTGATATGTCTGCACAGTAGCAAATATTCTGCCTTTCCAAAAATAATGCTGCCCAATATGTATATTTCTTATTGTAGGGCAGTGGTATGTAGCAGCACCGCATTCTAATTAGACGTGCTTGTAGTATTTTGGCCCACTCATTTAACTAGATGAAGGAACCGAAATAAGAATAATAACAGCGAACAATACTTCATAAAATGATTGATGAATAATATGAATGATGAGAACAATGAAATGTCTGGCGAGTCTGCGGAATCTCTGCAATACAGTAACTGTGATTATTGTAATTAGGATTGTATGAGCGCTGGAGCGACGGCATCAAGTGGCCACACCTGTTCTTGGGGAGGCGAGCGGAACTCCTTGGTCTTCTTTGCCGTTACAGCAGCGGACATATTAAGGGCGAGCATCAGTTCGTTGTATCTGAATTTTTGGTTGTACTGCAGCTTGGAGACAAAGTTGTCAGAAAAGGACACGATGGCTTCGATGCGGTGCTTGAGCTCACAGTCGCAGAAATAGTGCAGCAGCTCACACATCTGTTGGGTTGACAATGGCAAGACAAATGTGTCAGGTCTGTGCTTTGTAAATCCAGGTCTCTTGTATTATGTCGTTTAACCTTCTACGACCGAAAGGTCAACTGTATAATACATTCCTGTTGACGCAATGGACAGGTGTCCATATCGTGTACATAAACATAATCTGCCTATGTGTGCATGTTATCACCTGACGTTTTACAGGTTCAGGCAGTCTTTTTTCCAGAAGTCCTTTCATTGGCTGTTTTGCCTCTTTGGCTGCCTCTTCTTCTCCAGCTTCCACTGCCTTCTCCTCCGTCTCCGCTAGTCCTTCTTTGTCATTCGTACCGATGCGTCCTCCCTCGTGTGTCTCCCTAAATACATTAGGGTCAATGAGAAGTAAGATTTTGTGAACATCCTCACTCCCGAGGATGCCCATCGTAAGCAACGTGCTGATGAGCTTCAGGATTGGCACGAACTGGGACTCTACACCTCCTCCCACGGGATCACGGATGTAGTGGCCACCACCTTGGACCGCCTCGGTCAGCATTGAAATAGATTTTTCTTTTAATGCATCCAGTGGGATCTGGGGACTGTACAGATGATGCTCCCGTTTGGTGTTGACAAAACAGGGAGGTGCAAAGTTGAGGCGGGGCTTGAGCGATGTACTGAGCCCTACCCCAGGGGGCGAGTGCTTTTTGGAAGCATTGGAGAAGAGACGGATAGAGCGTGTCTCTGCTGTGACCGGGATAATGAACTCATCTTTCATCATGAGTCTTGCACCTTTGGCTGTCTCCAGATGGATGCTGATGAGAAGATTGTAAAATCCCTCTCGTAACATGCCAGACAAGTACTGGTTGTCAATGGTATATAGCAGCTGGGATTGGTCTAAGTGACTGCAGAGGGCATGGGCCACACGGGTGTTGCCCAGAGCACAGAGGGCGCAGTAAAGCTTCAAGGTATGGTAGTGGAACTCCCTCATGTCCTCCTGCTCGGACAGTTCCATGATGTCCACGCACCTTTGAATAGAAACAAAATGTGCATATTGGAAATCAGAAACAGTTCTAGGAAAAATCTCATGAAACTCTATTTAAACTCTTTACTGTCTGATGACAACCGTCCGTGTATGTCAGAGTTTTTTTCAGGAGCTAGGCTGTTTTCTTAAAAGTATGTCAACTCACACCAAGTGTTATTGGACAGAAGTATTAATATGAATCTTAATGTATATTTTCACAGCGATTAGAATATGTAGCATGTGTTTCATGTTCTAAAAATGTATAAGTGAACCTAGAACAATATCCATGTCAAAGGCATTCATCTGTAATAACGGCTCCATCGATGAAGATGGAGTCTCGAGTCTCAGACTCCCGTCGGTTGTATTTTACATTCAAAAGTCTGATCCCGAAAGTGGGGGGAGACACATCGATTTTTGACATCTTAAACAATTTTTGAAATGTGAGATGATGATCACACATGATCAGGAAAAAAAATGGCCATGTGTGTGTTCACGTCTTACATAGCTGCTCCAAAATAAATAATGACAATAATCCATCCATCCATCCATCCATTGTCCGTACCGCTTCTCCTCACGAGGATCGCGAGCATGCTGGAGCCGATCCCAGCTGACTCTGGGCAAGAGGCGGGGTTGACCCTGATAGAAACAAACATTCACATTCAAACCTACGGACAATTTAGAGTCTTCACTTAACCTACCACCTCAATTGGCTGGCAACCGAAGATAGCTAGGATAGGCTCAAGCATGCCTGCGAGCCTAGTGAGGATAAGTGGCACAGAAAATGGAGGGATGGCTGGACTTAACCTACCATTTATGTTTTTGGGATGTGGGAGGAAACCGGAGTACCCAGACAAAACCCACATAGGCATACGGAGAACATGCAAACTCCACAAAGGGGGGGGGGGGGCCGAGATTTGAACCCTGGTCCTCAGAACTGCGGCACGGTGGGTGACTGGTTAGAGCTTGTGCCTCACAGTTCTGAGGACTGGGGTTCAATCCCCGGCCCCGCCTGTGTGGAGTTTGCATTTTCTCCCCGTGCCTGCGTGGGTTTTCTCCGGGGTCTCCGGTTTCCTCCCACATCCCACAAACATGCGTGGTAGGTTGATTGAAGACTCTAAATTGCCCGTAGGTGCGAATGGTTGTTTGTTTGTATGTGCCCTGCGATTGGCTGGCAACCAGTTCAGGGTGTACGCCGCCTCCTGCCCGATGACAGCTGGGACAGGCTCCAGCACGCCCGCGGCCCGCGTGAGGAGAAGCGGCTCAGAGAATGGATGAATGGATTATTATTAGATGTTATTGTTATTATCATATAATAATAATACTATATTTACTATATACTATATTATTAGTATTATTATTATGGTTGATACAGGGTATCTGGACTGCCAGAACATACAAAGAAGACACAAACACATAAGGATTTGCGATCATAAATATTGAATAGTTTGAACATTTAGGCTTGTCTGCCTTGAAGCATTTCCGAGCAGATCTGAGAGTAACAATGACCCTCATACAACGCACAGGCGCACACCACAGTAAATTGGATAATCGTCAGACAGAATCCAAAAATCAGGTCTTTGTCGACTTGGATCAGATGGAGGAAAAATGCTCCAATTTGGTTATGTGCGTACCCAAATTGCTTGGAAAGCAAATTGGCATCCTTCGAGCAATAAGTCTCAATTTCTATACTTGTAAATACAAGTGGCACAGTAGTAGTTCAGTTTGCTTTGGAGAGAAGTAACCAGAACTGTAGCAACTTAGCCAAAATCAGCAATAAAATAAGTATACCTGTTCTCCTCAGGTATGTGAACTGCCATCATCTGCAGAGGCTCCACACATTGGACGGGCCATCCGTGTCGCTCGCTGACCCTGGCCGTTTCTACTTTGAGGAAGGTGTTTGGCATGCGGCTCCACAACACCGCATTGATGGTCTGGACGTCAAGACGAGGTGGACACTGAGGCACCGGGTTCTTATGTTCACTTTTAAAAATGGCTGATGACAGTGGCATGGCGTTCTGTACAGGGGTGCGTCACATTTGGGCAGTTAGAGAGCTCCGCGCGTGGAGTGACCATCCACAATAAAAACACTTTCAAGATGAAAATAATTTGGAACTTTCTGAAGTATGATGGAGTTACAGTATGTGAATGACTTATCCTTTGAGTCTACCCTTTTTCCGACAAGTACCCATCTTGTTACTGCAACCTTTAGCAGCTTATGAAGACATTAGAATGCTAAATGGGGGCCTGTCTGCGCGGGTCAAGAGTGAGCAATTTCCTGTGTGTGTGTTTGCGAGAGATAGAAATAGAGAGAGTGATCAGGATCTTCCCTTAAAACCACATTTCCATCAAGTGGTACGCTTTACTTTATGATAGTAGTACTTTTGCTTTTTTTTTTTTTTTTTTTTTTTTTGCAATTCCGCTCTCAAAAGATATGAATGTCACCAAAATATCATTTGTGTTCCTCACTACTTTTTGGCACCCTCCATTTGGACTACCAAGCGCAGTTGCACAGTATAATAGCCACTCGATTGGTCAAGAGAAAACTGACACAAGATTTTTTTTGAAATCTCGGTTTTCAAAATGCTGGATGGATGCCATCATTGTCCTTTGCTATTTCTTTATTGGATTGATGGATTGGTATTTGATTGGCGGTTAACACTGTGTTGTGCTAGTCACAGAAATCAAGTGAACTGATAGAAATGTTATCGAGCAATTGTACCTTTATTTTGGCGAGTTCAAACTGAAAGAGGTTAGGGCTGGTGGGTTGCACAAATACAGCGGGGAAAAGCTTGGTGTTTGGTTCCACCTGGAGAAGAGACACATACTGTAGCACATACTGTATCAAATACGTGACTTGTACAAAGCAGCTTAATGTTCAGTGGCATCACCCAGCGCTGAGTCATCGCCACGTCACCGCTTGGTATGGTATGTGTGCGTGTGTGAACGGGCTCGTGAGGATGACTCAGCGCTGGGTGATGCCACTGAACATAAGAAGATTAAACCCTTCAAAAGACTTCTTCAGGCTGAAAAGGGAAGTTGTCAAATGTCTGAAAGTCCATCCATCCATTGTCTGAGCCTCTTCTCCCCACTAGGGTCGCGGGTGTGCTGGAGCCTATCCCAGCTATCATCGGGCAGGGCCAATCGCAGGGCCCATACAAACAAACAACCATTTGCACTCACATGCACACCTACGGGCAATTTAGAGTTGTCAATCAACCTAGCATGCATGTTTTGGGGATGTGGGAGGAAGGCGGAGTGCCCGGAGAAAACCCCACGCAGGCACGGGGAGAACATGCGAACTCCACGCAGGCGGATCAATATGCAGCCATTTCCTGACGGGGGTTACCATGACAAAGTGCTACTAGATGGCTGGATGAACAATTGCACAGCGAGTCATTGTCATTCTTAGATATCCAGATATCTGTCTTTCTCAGATTATTTAATTGACATTTGTTTTTTTTACCAGTCGGTAGGTGTGTTAGCTTCTAGAGCCAATGCATTTGTTACCTGGTAGGATGTGGATACCTCCTTCCCATTGGCAGTGAATGTCACCAGGCCAGTGGCGAGGTCACTGAGACAGCCAATTTCCAGGTCAACATTTCTACGACTTGAGCCATGAGTGGCGTTGATCACGTCCCCGGCCCACACCATGTAGCAGTTACTCCTCTTGACGCTATGAGAAGGCAGTCATCATTGATTCATCTACACTGAAGACAAGATGAAGTTAAAACAGGGGGTGCATTTCACCCCAAAATCTCACCTCTCGTGGACTCGTCCTCGCTCATCACCCAAGGTTACAGTCACTGTTCTGGTCTTGCTGAGGGCAAAGTTGTTGCTATGATAATGGTAGTCGGGGGTAACCCAACCGACCCAAACACGTGCAGGGTCTTGACCAGCAAAGACCCTCACAGCGTGGTAGTACTGTAAGGACATATTAAAGATTGTAAATGTTGTGACAAAGGGATTTACTAGGAAGGTTATCAGTGATGCTTCACTACCATTGTGATGCTGCTGTAGTCCACTCGTCTACTTTCATCACTGTGTCGCACGGATCGCAGTGGATATCTGTCAACAACCGCATTTCAAAGATTATCAAGTGTATACAAAAGTAATTGACCTAGTGATGAAGCACACTTTGTTTTGGATGGATATGCATTTTTCTCCTTTCAATTATTATTATTATTACATTATTTCAGGTAGTTGGAGATGAACTTGAAACCAAGTGATTTATACCGTACTATATAGCCATCCAGTAGGTGCTGAGTCGCTTAGTGTATTTGTTAATAAAACAAAAATCGGGGTTAGGTGTTGAACCTCTGCTTGAATCTCAACTCGCAAGACACTTTGGATAATCTATGCTTTTAAATTCGTAGGAATGGTTTGGGGAAGGCCCTTTTCTGTTCAAGCATGACTGTACCCCAATGCACAAAGGGAAACCCAACACACAAACAAATGGAAACAAATTCCCAGACTGTCAAAGTCTTTTGGAGGTTCTTCCCAAAAGAGCAGAAGATAGTAGCTAAGGGAGGTTTTAAAAGTTTGAAGAACAAGCACCTGTGTTTGACTTTGAGGGTGTCATCGTCGTGCACTCCATTCATGTCGATAACAGGACTGGTCTTGAAGAAGGAGTGAAACGCCACAGGCATACTGAGACGACAAAACACCATGTCTGTGTTGCTGTTCTGGGTGCCAAATGTCTTGTGAGTAACCTTGAGACACGGGGGGCTGTCGACAGTCCCATCAATCCTTGTCACCTGAGGAGAATCGACAGGCTTATCATCCATCCAATGACCGCCATCGTTGCGATGAAGTATTTCACTGTTTGCTCATACTGTGATGTGATTGTGGTCCTTCGGCACGTCGACAAACGTTGGTAGACGCTTGCTGAACCACATGGTGAGCTCTCTGTTCATGTTGACAGCATAGGGCTCAAATCCCTCTTGAAGGCCGCACATGGTGTAATACTTAAAGGTGCTGGCATCTTTGCCAAGATTCATACGACCCACCTGAGCTAAACCCAGACTACACACCGGGATGAACCCTGCAGAGCAAGCAAGGCAGTAAACAAGGGTTAATGTAGGTCATTTTTGAATACAAATCCTTTTACAGTTCAACTCTATCCGCAGCATAGGCCAGGGCAGGTTATGCTACATACACTGAGCGTGTGCAGGTCTCATTGAAAGACCAGAAGACATCTGACATTGTCAGTCTTACGTTCTAGAAATGGTGTTCGCTGAATCCTCATTCACAAACACAGTTTCTCACCATACTCTGTTTCAAAGTCAGTGAAGCAAAGTTCAGAGCCTTTGGTGGTGATAAGTATCTCTCCATTGAGGGTGAAGATCATGGATTTGTCCTCCATGTTGATCATGCAGCCCACCACATCGCCACTGTGCCAGCAGCGCCCAAACAAGCGGCCACCCATGTTCAGACAGTGGCCCTGTGTGCACGTCAAGAAGACGGGACAAGAATATGCAAACGTGATTTGCGAAAAGTGAGAATATTGCACTTAACAGGTCATCACCAAAAATGGAATACTGAAGAAAACAGTTTGAACCTGCAGATGCTCATATCGATATTACCTCTAATCCCAGATACTCTAAGCATTTGATAATTAATAATCAAAGGTTCCAAAAAGTTTGACAAGCTTAACATTTTTATTACGACTTCATCTATATTTTATTTAACACATTCACTGCCATTGACGGCTTTAGAAGTCAAATATCCATGTTAAATGGGAAGGCTGGCAGTGAATGAGTTAATTGAAAGAAGTCAAATATAATCGGTCGAGAATCACACGCGGATAGAGTAACGTGACAAAACGTACCGGTTAAACTGACTTTTGCCCTCAGCGACCTTGAGCGAGATACAGTAATTGAAATAAACATGCGCTCTGACCTCGACAAAGAGAAATGAAAAGTAATTATGGATGTGATTACCCTGTATCCATCAAAGACAAAAGCCAACTCATCCGTGCCGAGCTCCACATCGGGCTTACACCCAGGTCTTGCCCAGCCGACTCTCATGTCTCCTCCTGTGACGACCTCAAATTCAAAGTACCATTTCCCGGTCTTCACCGCGTATGTCCGTTCTACTCTGAAAAATCGGATTTTGTCGATGCTGAGACGCTCGACCACTTGTCCTGGAAGGGACAGCGACATACAGTCATTCGAGAAGGTTATTTAAGGTATTATGTGAAGTTATTACTTGACATTGTATGGACAAAAGTATTGGTGCGCCCGGCCATTGCACCTATAGGAAGTGAAAATGGCCATTTAGCCCACATAATAAAATGAAACACACCGCCTTCTTGATCAGATGGCTCCACGTTGTAACCATAACCGATCAGAGTGCGAATGGCCTCCCGGAGGCTGTCACGGTTTGACTTCTTGGTGCGCTCATCCAGCATGGCATAAGGGACCAGGCGAGGGTTACGCTTACTTTTCAGATCCTGTGAGCACCACAGAGAGAAAACAATACTCACGTATTCCAAAAATAATCCTTTGGGAATTACTTCATCATAAAGGAAAAAAACGATTTGCTACTGTACTCAACTCGGCATACAATTCTGAAGAGACTCCATTATAAACTAGTGAAGTTGTCTTGTATAGCATAAATGGGTCAATATTTTTACTGCACATGAGCACATGCAGACAGTGTACCTGCTGGATACCATAGGTCCAACCCTGCTCGATGCGGTCTTTGGCCCACACATTGTGTGCGTTCTCTGCCAATTTGTCCACCAGCGACTCCTGACCTGGAGTCAGTTTTATGTCAGACAGGTCCAAAGGGGATGGTTTGTAACCACTGGACATCATGAAGCTAAAATAGAAAAAATATCATTGTGCGTTGCGTACATTATTCATTTCAAAATACCAAATGACTGGAGACTAGGGTTGGACCAGAAAAGGAGGCAAAAAATCCAATCTTACTTACTTCTTGGGGAGTTTAATCTTCTTATGGGATTCATCAGCATTGGAATTGACCTGAACCACTCGACAGCCCAGTGCCAGCAGGGTTCTGTGAATAGAAAACAAAATACTGTACGGAACATGTTCAATCCCAAGTGTCACCTCGGCCTCTGATTTGAGGAGAATAGCAAACGCTCGGTGGCGTGAAGTCATGCATTAAATTGTGCATATCTGCCGTAATAAAAGTCAAGGGAATTCCCAGAGGACTCCACTGAGTGTGAAACTGTCTTCACACCCTGTGTAAAAAGCTCTTTTTTCCCATGGATGTCATCCAGAGAGCAGCACATCAAGGATAATTATGGCAAACTGTGCATCATGGAAAGACTATTTATGGGAAGCACTTGAAATAGGGCGCAGTGGGACTTTTGAGAAGCCAATTTAAGTGTTGTGTGGAGCAGATAACATCGGACCTTGTTTAGATGTGCATCAGTGCAAATGGAGAATTTCAAACACAAACCAACACAGTACAATGGAAGACACATCAAAGGTAAACACATGTATTTGAGTGGTATATATTATTTTGGACTTCATTACACTTCATATTCAGGCTGATTTCTTAATGTATCATTTATTTAACCCAAAATGTACATTCGGAACTTGAGAAACAACACTATTGTAAATACAAATATGTCTTTCTGCCTCATGAGGTTTTTTTTGGGGGGGGGGTATGTCATATCTTTGGGAAAACATAGTAAGAGCACGGAGCAAATGAATCTAACGTGGCCAACATACTTGAGAGTTTCTGTGGACATCTGCAGGTTGTAGTTCTTTTCAGTCTCGGGCAGTTTGGAGAAATCCACCAGACATGGATGCTGCCGTTTATTATCATCCCTGATCTATGAGCGAATACAGAATGCGTGTCAATCGAATCTCCGTCTCCACGACGTTCATTACCGAGCGCAGTACGACACGTCTTGCCACTGTGAGCTGACAAGTGAAGAGAAATGTGTCTACCGCACGCCGCTGCTGATGAAGCCGCAAGCTGCTCTAGTGAGCATGTTGATGGGACACATCCGCTCATTGTACGAGTGAAACACCAAGCAAGAGATGTATTGCCTGTCATGAGGCTGCACTTTATGCCAAAATCTCCTATTGGCAATACCGCATGGCAATGGTCGATGTTCACCGAAAAAAGCATGCACACATATGCAGTTGGGCTGGTGGGCGAGGAGCACCAGCCAGCTCTTGGGGCAACAGCTCAATAAGATTACAAGAAGTCACTTTACAAGCAGTTTGTCACACAGCTTTACATTACATCAAAGCTGGTCGTGACTATCAGCCTTTGCAAATTATTCTCACGTTGCCTCATAAAAGATCAAAACTGTCGTAGTAATAGCGGGAGGATGTTCGTGCATAAAAACGTGTTGTTTGAGTCTTGATTTCTTCCTATTAGGGCAAAACAGATACAGCATGTTTATCATTTATGACTCATTGTGCAATAAACCAAGAGAGAGTCAAAATATTGCATTTTATAAAAGAAAACATTTAATAATACAAATTATAATCATACTAGATACAGGTACACATATATATATATATATATATATATGTATATACAGTGTACACACACATTTTCAACATAAATAAACATACTCCACTTCATTACACCACAGCACAGCAATCGCTACTCCAGCACAATCGAATTCTGTCCGATACAAAGTATTCGTCGGTATGATGCGCGGCAGTTCAACACCACTGAAAACTACAATCCTAAAGATATTGTTGAATGAATCCCTCTCTGAGAGTTTGAATCAGAAACCCCGATATATCTCAGAAGGCTGAGGCCAGCGAGAAGGCATTTGAAAAGAGAATTGAGGAAAATGATAACATGTAGTACAAATTCAAATTATACTTGAGGGTGTATTTCATTGAATTACTAATCGAGCCAAATCTCTATAACATGAAGAGTAGTACAGTCATGGTTCATTTGAATGCGTGCTACCACTAAAGGTATATTACACAACCAAAATGCCTCTGATTGAATAATACTTGATGATGCTTAAACTTAATGGTATGATTTTGGAAAATGGCTCGATATCAGCTTTAAAAATTAAACTCCAATGCAGTTTTTGTTGTCATCATTGTATTTGTCCAGACAATGTACTGTACCTTACGTCATACTACGCGTTAAGACTAAAAAAGAAAATCAAGAAACAAAGGGAGGGTATTTTTTGTATGGTTTTCTTTTTTGGGAAGGCAGTTCCCCATTCCGCTATGGAACCAGAACTGGCAAATTATTAAAATTGTTGGTCTGTATTCCAACAAATACAATTTTTGGGTAAAATCTTCACATTTCCATTTGGGCAAAAAAAACAATCCAGCCTCTTCCACCTTATATATATTTTGAGCGTGTTTTACGGCGCTTGCATTATCAATTAAAATCGGATGTTCTTCGATAAACAGGATAATTAAATGCCTGCCAGAAGTACAGAAATAAAGTAGTCATTCCTCTTGGTTTATCATTTTACCAAAACTCAGAAATCCTGTTGTGCCCTTGGGTGAAACAAGTCATTTGTGACTGAGTCGACACTGAAAGACAGACAATATGGTCGTGTTACCGAGAAATAATAAGCTGTGAGGAAGCTTCGGGCGGGTGATATGAAAAGCACCGAGCATGGAGAATGTCAATGTTTCTTTCCACTTACCCTCTTGTTGGTGTGACGCGCAAATTATGAGAGAGAAAGCAAGATGACGTACAGGCTTTTGTGATCAATTGAACACTTAACATGTTTCATTCCGATGTTTCTTGCCATGTCAAAAACATGGCAAAATGCATGGATCCTGTTTTTTTGGTGTGTTTTGATTTGGATGGCGATTTTATTGTCCTTGTAAATAGCTAAAAGGAATATTCTCACCTTGCCGTAGGACCAGCCCAGTTCAATTTTATTCATTCCCCACAGTTCATGGATGTTCTCCGCCAGCTTGTCACGAACGTTCTCTAAATGAGTTGGCATAACAATCTGAGGACCCAACCAGAGCTGGTTATTGTTTTCCCCCTATTAGCGGAAGACATACACTACGTACCCTCAAATAGAGATTCATGTCATCGTTGCAATGAAAGTACTGTACGTCCCGCTGCTTATTACCTGGCTGGTTTCCACAGGTGTCGGAATGAAGGAGGCCTGCGACCAGATGAGGGTGGTGCCGAGCAAATCTCGGACCCCCTCCGCATCCCTCTTGTACTCCTTAACTGGTTCCACCCGCAACTTCTCTTTGGGCAGGAGGGCCTCATAACAGGGGGCGTAACTTGACGGTGGCAGGAATTTAAAGTCGCCATGACGACCACCCAACAGGAACCTTACCCTGATGACATTAGAATGGGACAAACATGTCGATCACTTTCCACTCGAATAATCTGCTTCAGTCAGTCACGCTTCAACTGCAAGAGGGACAAATTGAACTCGAGTATTAAAAACAAGCTCTCCGTCATCACTGTCGAGAAGCTCTCCTGAGGCAGCCCAAAATAAAGATTAGAGTAGTAGTAGTGGTGGCGGTGACGCAACTCACTGGCTGCGGCCCTCGATTCTTAAAAAGTGTGTTTTATGAGACACGTCCACAGACGGCAGACTTTCACCCTCTTCGATTGCGAGCATGTCACTTCCCAAATTAAATGCTGCATCTGGAAATCATAGAGTGCTAAAGAAATCGCAAGGGCAGCCAATTTTCATCACAATTGATTATCCTGTACATACAGTTCAATGAGCAGTTGGACGGTGGAGCATGGTGTCGAGCAAGTCTCTCTCACAGTTCAAATGTCAGCTCAGACCTTTCCGTGGGGAGTTGAAATGTTTTCCCTGGTATTTCTCTGGGCACTTCCCAAAACATGCAGAGTGCCCATAAGTGTGAATGATTGCTTGTCTGTGTGTACCCTGCGATTGACTGGTGACCAGTGCAAGGTGTACACCGCATACACTCATATTCTACACTCGGTGTAGAAATCACAGAGCCACTCACAACACAGTGTTATCAATATTTTGCCAACAATATAGCTATGGTGTGCTAATAACTGTATTACTCCGGTCACAAGAAGGGAAAGCATTTGGTGTAAAGCCTACATATCGGATGTAAAGTGGACACAGTGTGGTATGTTCTCTTGAGCGCAACAAATAACAACAAAAACCAAAGGTATTATTCCGATTTAGTACCAGAAATGTAAATAAATGAAACAAAACACAATCATCACTCTTTGCTGTACTGTATGCGGAATGTTTTTTTTTCATGTTTAATGTACAGCATTGAGCAGTATGGGGTTGGAAAAATGTATATAAATATGTAATAAAGCATTTCTATGATTGCTTGTGATGCTACACAGTGTTGACAGTGCAATGGAAGAATACTGTATCATATTTAAAGGTCATTAAGTGGCCATACTTGGACATTAGACACTGACAATACAATGTAGATATCTGACATGGAGATTTTTGTCCAACCCCAAATCTACACCGCTACGCTGATAAACAATCAAATAATCAAGGAGGAGCAGAATGGTGGCCAACTATAGTTTGAGTAATGCTGACAACCAGAAAATCAACCCCGCTAAAGAAAGCAAAAAACGTCAAATATTTCAGGGCTTCATCGAGTTAAATCAGCATTGCAAAAAGCTGCCGGTCCCCATGAAAAACTGCCTGAGCTTGAAATTGCATTTGTGCAAGTCGATCACACGATCTGTGGTCGCCACAGCGACAGAAGCAAATACAGGCCAGCCAGCCAGCCAATCCGAAGGCTTTGAGGATGCATGCATGCCGGAGGTGGATGAGATGGACTTCCAATGCGCAGGGTTTTGTGAGAGTGGAGCGGATGTCTGCCGGTCTCAACTCATTGTGCTTGTCTGCGCTCATCATGCATGAATGAGTGTGGTGAGTGTGTTTCCCTGGCAAAAACAAATAATCCAAACTCACTTGACACCCGCCGAGAAGCTGACAACAGGGAAAAAGAGTCCGTCCGTGTTGAAGTTTTCAAACATGCCCTGAACGGGCTGTCCGTTGATGCGGAAAGAGATGCTGGGAGCTCCGAGGTCCAGGCAACAGCTCACCACATCCTCTGAGGTAAGGATGTGCTGGTTGAGGGATGCGACCGCCCGGGGGACGCGACCTAGGAAACATAGCGATATTGTCCCTGCGGGGTTCTGTTCTGGTCCTGTCTAAACTCTGCTAATGTTGTATGCATGAGGTGTGTCGGACAAACACACACACAAAAACACAAGGATCCCACCTGACCAGAGGTGCAGGCCGTCAAAACCATAGGAATAGAGGTCGTCTCCCACGCC
This sequence comes from Phyllopteryx taeniolatus, assembly GCF_024500385.1. Classification (NCBI taxonomy): domain Eukaryota; kingdom Metazoa; phylum Chordata; class Actinopteri; order Syngnathiformes; family Syngnathidae; genus Phyllopteryx; species Phyllopteryx taeniolatus. The sequence continues at coordinate 454,690 of NC_084514.1, read as the reverse complement.
GTTGCCCCCCCAGCCTTCACCTCCTCCAGGGTAAGGTGCGTAGCCTTTGGTGTTAGCCCAGCCTACTCGTAAGTGGGAGGGTTCACTGGTCACGAAGTGGTCCACCTTGTCAATCATGAGCTCGTAGTACCACTTCTTATACTGAGCCGAGCCCTCGCTCACACCGAGGAAGATGTTCGGTCTCATACTGGCAATGGGGGGGGGACATAAAAATCCCACACAGTCACTGTCATTCATTGTGTTTTTCGTCGGAGCTAATTAAACGTCTGCCTTTAGGAAAACATATTTCATGCTTTAGTTGTTTTGGCAAATGTCTCAAAAGAAATCGATAGCTTAAGGCAGAAGTGCTAAAAGAGACTTAATAAAATGATGTCACTTGATCTAATCAAACAAAGGACATTACAAAATGTCTCCCTCCTCACTACAATAATCACTCATGTCAACTTTATGAAGCGTTTTAGTCAAACAGTTAAGACCCATATATAGTAGAAGAGAAAAGTTTAAGTTGCATCATAAATTGAGAAAGTACCAATGGAAAAAACAATCTGTTGAATCAGTTGTATTTTTCTGTTGATTACTGAGTAACATTTCACAAAACCTGAAAAACGGATCCAGGATTTTTTGTGTTTGTTTCTTTAATTTGACATGATTACTGACAAATGTTTCCCTTTTCTCAATCTAGTATACAGGGTTCCGATCGGGCCTCATTTGAGTGAATTCCCTCGTACGAGTTCTTTCAAAGGTGTACGACTGGTCAGCACACCTGCCTCACAGTTCTGAGGACCCGGGTTCAATCCCCGTCCCCGCCTGTGTGGAGTTGGCATGTTCTCCCCGTGCCTGCGTGGGTGGGTTTTCTCCGGATACTCCGCTTTCCTCCCACATCCCAAAAACATGCACGGTAAGTTAATTGAAGACTCTAAATTGTCTGTAAGCGTGAAAGGTTGTTTGTTAATATGTGCCCTGCGATTGGCTGACGACCGGTTCAGGGTGTACCCCGCTTCTCGCCTGAACGTGGCTGGAACAGGCTCCAGCGACCCGAGTGAGGATAAGCGGTATGGAAAATGGATGGATGGAGTTCTTTCAAGGACAAAGCCTAGAATTCGTCCAAAAGTTTGCTTGGAATCAAAATGGCCGACTTCCTGTTCAATTTCAGACTTTTTTGTGTGTCCTTTTGTGACAGACACATGTTGATTGGTGAAACTGATGTCGGGAAAATATCAAACTTTGTAGTGGGCGCTACTGAGTGAGTTTTGGGGGAGTCGTATCGAGGACCAGGATTCACAATAATGAGTGAGATTTAAGGCATGGTGAGGTTCCCAACAGGCGAGTCGTTCGTCAGAAGAAGAATAAAACACATTGATTCCCAGAGTGCCATTGCAACACCTGCGTTTGGGCCCTAAAACTCTGGCAGGATGCAGTCGTATGTCTCTAGTTCTCAAGTTGCTAATCCATTTTAACAGGGTTTGGTCTCCTGAGTGCCATTCCATTTGTAACAGTAACTGCGTTAACATCACCTGCTAGCTGGACTGAAGTTGAATTTTGACACATAAAATTGGCTTTCTAACCTTTGGACGTCGTTGACCAGCTGGGTTTGTAGCAGCAGGTCTCTCTTGGGTAGCAAGTGATCACAAATGAGGTTTTGATTGGTTCGCACGGCGACGCCGTTACAAACACACAGCGAGCAAAGCACATCTAGAATCTAAAGGCAGAGCGGTGGGAGGAGCCAGAGAAAAAGAGGGGCAGCAATATCATAAATAATGGCACAGTAGCTCTACTCATACGTCATCTGAGATTTGAAGCGTGTGCTACTGACCTTGTGGTTGCGTCCATGTTTGTATAGCAGCGATATGATGCACTTGATGTGTCCTTTCTGGATCATGTTGAGAGCCTCTGGGCTCTCAATTAGAATACAGTGCAGAACTTCAAGAATCCCTGCAAGTATTCCTTAGTTAGTCGGCAACAGAGTTCACAAGGGATCTACCAGTTCATCCTTAACATTTATAGTGTATCACCCTCAGAGCAAACAGCGGCATCTTTGATTCAAGATGTTCAATAATGCAACCTACAAGGATGTGCGGTATGTACAAGAATGAACATGAGCTTACCTGAAGAAGACTCCAGTCTCTCCAGCTTGCTAACAAGCCAATCCAAGTTGTTGGAAAACTGAGTGCAGTTGTTCCTGTTTCCTCTGATTAATGCTGCTGCATGGCATAAGGAAAGAGTGCATGTTAATTGGACAGATGAGTACTGGAGGGTTAGGCAAATAAAGGCAGACACGGACAGCAAAAAAATTACACTTGATGGCCAACAAAAGTGCACAAAACAGACAAGCCGAGAACTCACATATACACATACAGTATTTGTACGGACTATCGAAAAGGCAGACAGGCAGGAATTGGACAGGAACTGGCATCCTAAATCCACTTAACACCGTGCAGGAGCAGATGTGGAGGTGGAGGAGGCGGACTAAATGGAAGGACGAGACATGACTGTAACTCTAATACAACCCAGTAAGTAAAATAAGCCTATGAAGGACGTAAGCTGAGGGTGAGGAGCAGCTTCAGCAGGACAGGATGACGGTCACATTTAGGACTTTGGTTGTCCACATGATCTCCTGGAGAACGCAGATATAAATTATTCCATCTCCCGCACGTACATCTTCTTCTGTGAGTTAGTTAGTCAGAGATATGTTTTGTCGTATAGGAGAAAACAGGGACATCAGTCCTGTGTCAGGTCGCTGAATGTATGAGCTATCACAGATGAGCAGAACATTTAAGAGTTTGCAAGTTGACCCTTCTAAATCCTCACAAGCTGAGAATCAATCCCGAGTGTGCACAGTCAGTCAATCGAGGGTTATATAGCACGGCTCTATCCGGACACCGCGTTAATCACAGCAAATATTATGATATTATTATTATTATAGCTTACCCAACAGCTCATAAAGCAGGTTGAGAATGTCTTTCCAAGCTTCTCCGGCCTCTGGCCCAGCACACTCCCCAAAGTGAGCCACACTGTTGTAGACATTCAGACGGTCTATGCAGTTGGACACAAGTGTCAGCATGCCCTACAAAACGAAGCCAACCAATTTGTTGTCCAAAATAGTACACTTGAGACATTTGCTTTTATCTATCTCCATCCTAGCCTGAAATCTGGAGCCGGAGCCTATCCCAGCAGACCTGCCTGGGGCGATAGGCGGGGTACGTTCCCGGACTGGTCGCCAGGCAATCGCAGGGCGCGTACACTTTCGACAAATTCACCTCTATATTCAAACTTATGTGCAGTTTTGAATCGTCAATTAAATTGCAATTAGCATGCATGTATTTGGAATGTGGGAAAAAGCCAGAGAAAACCCACGCAAGCAAGGGGAGACCATGAAACCTCCACATGCAAGATGAGTAGGCCAAAGAAGTAAGACCACTAAGAGTGTGCATGCTGTACAACCACATCAAGATCCATGAGATCTTTCTCAATCAATCAACAAATAAACTACACAGTACGTATGGATCTATCTGTCTAGAAACACATCACGTTTACCATTCACACATTAACATCTAATAAGGTAGCGTTGCAATTATAAAGGCAATCCCCTATGGCTTGACTCCTGTCCTCTTTGGTGCTGGTGTCACGGTGATTTATGCTACACGGGAGTATCTCCAGTCATCAGCTATGCTAAACGCGCCAAATGGAAATGGCTGATGATTTATAATGCCAGGAAAATTCCAGTCAGCTGTCGAGAGTGACAAATTGACCTTGCGGGTGAAAAATAAAAGGGGTGGATCAAAGATTACTCTTACAGGTAAACAGGATAGAAGAGGATGAAATCTGCCCAATTTTTACATTGATTGCCAATACATTTGTAATATTTTTGATAGGGTGATATGATTATTTGGTTGTTGTGGCCCATCAGAGTTAAGGAGGGATTGGATACTTAACGTGACCGCCCTCCCCCCTCTCAGCTTGCAGCTGACATTCGGTAATTGATGAAAGCAATTTGGATGCCGGAGAGTGCACAAAGCATCGGCGCGTTCGTGCCAGCCTCGCACTGTACCGTGGCTGCTGACGTCTTATAATGCACCGCCTCCATCCGTGCGGAACGTCCATTTTCTGAGCCGTTTATCCTCACGGGGGTCACGGGAATACTGGAGCCTATCCCAGCTATCATCGGGCAGGAGGAGGGCTATACCCTGAACTGGTTGCCAGCCGATCGCAGGGCACATTCTTGGCGACAATGTGCTCCGCAATTAGCTGGTGACCAGTCAAGGATGAACCCTGCCTCTCCATCAAGTCAGCTGGGAAAGGCTCCAGCTCACCCGTCACCCTAATGAGCACAAGCTTTGCACACTACGAGAAAAAAAGGATCGGAACACTTGGCGATTGGACTTGGATGTGTGGGCTCGTCAAGTTCTTCCACGCCAAACTCACGCAGCCATGCCGTCATAGACCTGGGTTTGTGCACTGGGGCATAATATTGGTTATGCTGGTTGAAATGTCTGGCAAGATGAATAATCGAAATGTGTGGACACTGAGGTTGACCAAAACGTATATATGTATACGTTTTCCTGGCGTGCTAAAACTCACTTCCTGTTTGAAAAGATTCTGCCTGTTTTTGAGGGAGCGTAGCTTGATCTGCCGCTCTTCGTGCTCCAGCTCGGCGTCAGGGAGCTGAAAGTAGGCGATGAGGTCATTGAGGGTTTGGAGCACCTCCTCAATGGGCAGAGCCACAAGTGCCTTGTTCTTCAAACCCAGACAATCCAGATCTCTGGCAAAGAGATACAAACATGCACAATCTTGATCATGTGTAGACAAAATCATTACCATTGATTAATTAATGAAGATGGGCTGCGATAACAAACATGATGTTTAAGCCCTGCGGGTGCATCCATACTAAAATGCTGATTTCCGCTGGCTGGCTGGCTAAAAATAGCTGCTGACGTGTGCACGGGAGGGGGTTGAGGGGATTTGTGTGTCACCACCTCAGGCGAGGCTGACACACTCTCACGTGTCTACAATTCCACACACGGGAAACAAGATGCGTGACTTGATGACAAATAAAGGTAGTCGGTGCGTTCTCTCACACATCCCCCTGCTTCCTTTCTTTTATCGTGGACCATGTGCGGACGGGCCGCATTTCCTATTTGGAAATGAATGAACGGACGACTGACTGAGCTCTTTGACGCTGTGTGACGTCACAGCTTCATTCAAATATTTTCACAATCTGGAGGAGTAGGATTCGTATAATGACTTGGAGCACCGATTTGGGAAGAAATTGTAAAGTTCATCACCAGGATAATCTGCAACAAAACCGGCACATGTGCAATTTGTTTTACAATACGACTCAGAAGCACCTTCACATACCTGATGAATCTGTTAAAGAGAAGCGTGGTGTTGCGGATGATGCGCGCTGCTCGAGATTCCTCATGTTGACAGCGCTGCAGAGTCAAGCCGTCGTCCATGTGACCTTCGGAATGTAGACACGCCTTGCAAAGGGAGAAAATTAACCGGAGAAATTGTCATGATGAGGAAAAGCTTTTTAATGGCGCTTTTTTTAGATGAGGGGGCACGACGGCATCCACGATGTCATCGTTCACACCTCGATGTATCCCAAATGATGGCAAGTTTTACATTCGGTCAAGGCTGAGATATAATCTAATAGACATTTTAATCAACTCAGATCATTATCTTGTCCCCAGAATTTCATTCATTTATTAATGTTGTGTGTTTCTGTCGGCTGTACATTCAACATTGCAGACAGAATGGCGTGCGCATTAGTTATGACACTCACTCGTCTTTTGAGAGGACCCAAACGTGCAGATTTGACATCAGGTGCCTGGTAGGAGAGCCACAGCCCCGTGGCCACGTGCATTATGAAGCTGAGCGAGTCTCCATATTTAATCTCTGCTACACCCATCCCCTCGATGTCCCGCTTGGGGCTCTGCTCAAGTTTTTCCTGTCCAGGGGAGGACAGAGAATATGATGATGATGTCAAATGTCAAAGCTGTCAGTGTAAAACAGGCTATAAATGTTGATAGACAAAATGATGGCCACTTGCACAATATAATGATGTCCAACTAAAAAAAAAAAAAAAAAAAAAATCTGCCTTTACAGAGATACCTGTAATAATGTTTACATTATGTCATGTCACACTTTCAGAGTTAGCTGGGTTAGACCCCTTCGAGGCCTCATTCACCGGTGACCACAATACCTTTGTCTAAATACAGTCTACAAAACACAAGCAGACCATCTTATTGCTCTTTGCATTCCATGTTTCTTTTCCATTAAGATCCGACATTACTCTAGCCTACACGTGTGTAAAGTTTTGGGCTTGCGTCGTGGGGTGGAAAAGACAAGCGGCGGAAAGCCACATCCACGCGAGTGCTGGGATTTCACAAAATGCTCAGCATGTATTCAAGCTGCAACTCGTTGCTCATACTTGAACCAAAACACACAAAAAAGACAGACCACAGATAATTTGCACCAATCACTAGCTATAATGCTATCTTTTATCCCATTAAACCGAGTCGAATGGTAAATTCAGTCATCTAAATTAACCTGGATGCTAGCTTCTGCTCGGTCAATCACGCTTGCCCTTGAAACATGGTGATTTCCCAGTGCGATGTGAGTGGATTGTTCTTTGCGGCTGTCTCTCAATGGAGCTTCTTTGATGAGGACGTGTGCGATCCTTTGTGACGGGGGTCACCATGTAGAGTAAAAACATGCATGTTCGTGTGGCCTCGCCTTACCTTAGAAGCTCTGAAGCAGAAGGCAGTTGAGATTGTGTCAGACCTCTCACGGTCCTGAAGCACCAAGCCCCGGTCCTCAGTCAGGGCCAAGTAGTGACCGGTTGTCAGGTGCCGCAACCGGAACGGCTGACCCCAGCGGATGTGGCTCCCACTCCAGCTACGTTGCAACATGTGCACACACACAAAAAGATGTCACGAGAATCTGGGTAATTCGGATTCCATTTGCCAAAACCCTGACGCCCTAATATGCACGAATTAGTCAATCTGAGAATGATTGCCAGCTCTTAATTATCAAGAGTGTCGTGCGATTAGGTAGAATAATTAGCAAATGGCTGAAAACGTTTGACTAACTATGCTATTTAATCATCCACGGAGGCCGGAAAAAGCAAGAAAGCAACAGCAACAAGAAACGACAGGATTGACAAAAAATGATTCCCCAATAAAAAATGAGGAAATTGTTCACAACTCACCTGATCCGGAGTGGCTCCAGCCTCCATAACGACCTCGCCTTTGCCCCGGCTTTACCTATCTCGTAGTTGACGATCCTGTCAACACAAAGAGACGCATGGGTTGGTAATGTTTTCAATGGCCAGACGCCACTATACTATACAGTGCAGGTCATCCATCCTATGTGACACAAAAACATCCGTTGGCTGTCATCTGTCACACAGATAACCACTGGGAGGATGCTTGACACATAAACCCAGGAACAATAAAGCCTGGCTTGTAGTGATTTGCTGGAAGGTCTGTTCAAAGAGAGACACGCAGCCCGAGATAAGCCACAGCAATGCCCTCTATCAAGGAATAATACCAAAGATAATACCTGGCTCATCACTTCGAGTGACATCTTAGAGAGAAATGTATGAAATGTATCTTCTCCTTCTGTGAAATTTCAAGGGCACAAAAGGAGGAGAAGCCCAAACGTTGAAATGACTATTCAATACTGCTGCCCACAATTGCCATGCTTTGCTCTAAAAATAGACTCAGTGTGTGCATGTCGGTGTGAACGTGTGCCTAGGAGGAAGATACATACACAAACACTCACATATGTTGGTATCGGGACACTTGGCCATACATCTTTCAACAAGATGTTGATCATGTGTCTGTGGTCATTTTTCTGCATTCGTCCTTCACAGTTGTGAAGTCATAGGTCATCCGATGTTGGATGCAATGAAAAAACGATCACAATAATGCTATAAAGGGCAAAAGATCTTTTCTCGGGCCATGAGAATTTCTCTCCCTCACACAGGCACCCCTTGGTTGGATGAGAGGGCGCGGCTCACATGAATTTCTGTTCTAATTCACCAATAAAGGCGTTTGATGGCGTTGAGGTCAGTCCTGGACCAAGTCTGCGGCTTTGACCCACTTTTCACCCACCCAGCGTGCCCTGTTTTTCATCCCATGAGAGTTTTGATGGTCAGGGTGGCACGATTGCTCATCTTTAAGGACTTGGTCTTTGGAGCAGGAGGTCACAGGTCCAGCTGTGGGCAAAAATTGTAAAATGGCAACTACCTGTTGTAGAGATGCTAGTCAACTTGCCGGCTACTGTCAATGAAGTAAGATGGCGCCTACCAGTGTGGTCGCCTCGGTAACGCGCTCTCTAGTATTGTCTTTGTTTTTGTGTTTTTCGTCCGTCTTTGGAGACCTTACACGACTCACTTACACAAGGGGAGACCTGGTAACCATCAAGGAGTCTACTCCAGACTTTCTGTCACCAACTTTCGAATATCCGCTCAGTTTTTTCCCAGAGTTACTCACCGGAGCGGCGTCCGCGGTTTTCGGCGCATGGAGACGGAAGCGGCGCCACAGAGGGAAGCGAGCCGGCATTCAGGTGAAACTCCGCAAGAGAGGACACAGATTGGCGTTCCCGTCGATCCACCTCGCGAACGTACGCTCCCTACCCAACAAAATGGACGAGCTTCATCTTCTGTTAAAGACAAGTAAAGACTTCGGACGTTCCGCGGCCATGTGCTTCACGGAGACCTGGCTCTGCGACGCTGTACCTGATGCCGGCATTATGCTTCCCGGTTTCCACATCCATCGAGCGGACCGCGACATGGAATCATCGGGGAAAACAAAGGGCGGCGGGATATGCCTCTATATCAACGAAAAATGGTGTACGGACGTCACGGTGATCAGCACACACTGCAGCCCGCATTTGGAGTCGCTATTCGTAAATTGTAAACCATTCTACTCGCCACGTGAGTTCGCATCATTCATTCTCGCTGCCGTCTATATTCCGCCTCAAGCTAACACGAACGCCGCATTGCTAACGCTCGCCGATCAAGTCAACGAAATTGAAAAAAAACACCCCGACTCACCCCTCATTATTCTCGGGGACTTTAACAAAGCTAAACTCAACCACGAACTCCCTAAATACAAGCAGCACATCGACTGTCCTACCAGGGAAAATAATACTTTAGACCACTGCTACACTACGGTAAAAAACGCATACCGTGCTATACCTCGTGCAGCCTTGGGCTCGTCTGATCACTGCTTAATTCACTTAATACCGACGTACAGGCAAGAACTTAAATGTGCGAAGCCTACAGTGAAAACAGTCAAAAAGTGGACAAATGAAGCCAAGATGGAACTTCAAAGCTGCTTAGACTGCACAGACTGGAGTGTCTTTGAAAATTCAGCTGGCAGCCTGGATGAATATACGGACACTGTCACATCCTATATCAGTTTCTGTGAAGAGGTCTGTGTTCCAACAAAATCATTTCGCACATTCAACAACAATAAGCCGTGGTTCACTGCTAAACTTAAGCAGCTTCGCCAAGCTAAGGAGGACGCATATCAGAGCGGGGACAGGGCCCTGTATAATCGAGCTAGAAACCAGCTGACCAAAGAAATTAACATTGCAAAGAGGATCTATACAGCAAAGTTGGAAAAACAGTTTAGCGCAAACGACTCTAAATCAGTCTGGCATGCATTCCAGTCGCTGACTAATTACAAGCGACGATCCCCCCAAGCTGAGAACAATAGCACACTAGCCAACGACTTGAATACCTTCTACTGCAGATTTGAAAAGGACAGTTTCACACCACACACCAACCCGGCCCCACCCGCGACCACAATCACACCTCTGACCTCTGCGTTAACCATCCATGAACAGGATGTGAGACGCATCTTCAAACAACAAAAGATTAACAAAGCGGCAGGCCCGGACCACGTGTCTCCATCCTGCCTCAAAGTCTGCGCGGACCAGCTCGCGCCAGTCTTCACTCAGATCTTCAACAGATCACTGGAAATGTGCGAAGTTCCATCCTGCTTCAAACGCTCCACCATCATCCCAGTCCCCAAGAAACCTGCAATCTCGGGTCTGAATGACTACAGGCCTGTCGCTTTGACATCTGTGGTCATGAAGTCCTTTGAACGTCTTGTGCTGGACCACCTCAAGAGTGTCACAGGTCCCCTGCTGGACCCCCTGCAGTTTGCCTACCAAGCGAACAGATCTGCGGATGATGCAGTCAACATGGGACTGCACTTCATCCTAGAACACCTCGACAGTGCAGGGACCTACGCGAGGATCCTGTTCGTGGACTTCAGCTCAGCGTTCAACACCATCATCCCTGAACTCCTTTCATCCAAGCTTCTCCAGCTCAGCGTCTCACCTGCCATCTGCCAGTGGATCTACAGCTTTCTGACGGGCAGGACACAGCAGGTCAGGCTGGGGGAGGCCACCTCATCCACACGCAGCATCAGCACTGGGGCGCCCCAAGGTTGTGTCCTCTCTCCGCTGCTCTTCTCTCTCTACACGAACGACTGCACCTCAGCGAACCCGACTGTCAAACTCCTGAAGTTTGCAGATGACACCACTGTCATCGGCCTCATCAAGGACGGTGACGAGTCTGCATATCGACAGGAAGCGGAGCGGCTGGAGCTGTGGTGCGGCCGACACAACCTGGAGCTGAACACGCTCAAGACTGTAGAGATGATCGTGGACTTCAGGAGGCATCCTTCGCCACAGCTGCCCCTCACGCTGTCCAGCTGCCTTGTGTCAACCGTCGAGACCTTCAAGTTCCTGGGAATTACAATCTCCCAGGACCTGAAGTGGGCGACTAACATCAACTCCGTCCTCAAAAAGGCCCAGCAGAGGATGTACTTCCTGCGGCTTCTGAGAAAGCATGGCCTGCCACCGGAGCTGCTGAGACAGTTCTACACAGCGGTCATCGAATCAGTCCTGTGTTCTTCCATCACAGTCTGGTTTGGTGCTGCTACAAAAAAGGACAAACTCCGACTGCAACGGACAATCAAAACTGCTGAAAGGATTGTCGGTACCCCCCCTACCCACCCTTGAGGACTTGCACGCTGCCAGAACTAAGACAAGGGCGTGCAAAATCCTCTCGGACCCTCCCCACCCCGGTCACCAGCTCTTCCAGCTCCTTCCCTCAGGTAGGCGCTACCGATCAATGCAAACTAGAACTAGTAGACATTCCAACAGCTTCTTCCCTCTTGCAATCAACTTCTTGAACAGCTAACTTACAATTCCATTACAACAAGCTGGCAATTTTTTGACTTGAGTTCGTTGTCACATTTCTGTATTCTGTATTATGTATTACTCGTGCACTCACTGTAGTTGTCTCGCCGTGCTGCACTATTTGCATATAGTGGCCACTCATGCCAGAGTAGCATCTGCTCCATTTGCACACTGATTGAGGAGTATCTGTAACATTTGCACAACCATTGTCCCAGATTATCGCAGTACTCGTCACTTTAAACCGCATACACTCCTTGAAGTCTCAGTGCCCTTTGCACAATGGTCATTGCACCGGACTATTGCGTCATTAGCCATTCGAACTGAGGACTCTGCATCTTTTTGCACAATTGTTGTTTGTTGTTGTTTTTTGTCAATGTCTTTATGTCTCCAAAGTGTTCTGTAAATTGACTGTCTGTTGTACTAGAGCGGCTCCAACTACCGGAGACAAATTCCTTGTGTGTTTTGGACATACTTGGCAAATAAAGATGATTCTGATTCTGATTCTGAATCTGATTCTGATGTGCCCTTGAGCAAGGCACCGGACGCACCCCACACATCCCCATCTCAAGTGGTGCAGCATTTGTTGTGCACCTCTTTTCCTCTGAGTCTCTCCTTGCATACCTGCTTGCGTGCTTTCTAATACTCCGTGCGGTGCGAAACAAATACACAACAGAGTGTGAGTTCCGATCTTATGAGGTCATCACCTGTGCCTGACCTTTAAATTACGTCAGAACACAAGCAATCGATCGCTTTGTTGTACTTTGTACCTCTGCTGCTCTTCACTCTGGTCTGAACCAGGGATGGTCACCACCTCGTCGTGCCCATGAAATAGCCGCATCACATGGCCCCCCAACAGGTAGCCTATAGGAGAATCGGACAGAAATGAAAAAACACACACTTGACCTTCAATGTCTTGTTTTATGCAAAAGTGTCACAATGTCTCTCAGAACAAGTGAGATGATAAACATGAGACAGAGAGAGAGAGAGAACTGCAATACATTTTTAATTATAACTTCATTTCATAAGTAATGCTTTTTGTTTGCTTTTTCTCATTTTGGCATTATTACTTTTGCAATTATTTCCATTGTTATCACAGGTGGTAAAAGGAGGGGCTGGCTGAGGCAACTGCTTCCATGTTATTAAAATAAAATGTAAATGTTTTTGTTTTTTTTGTTTTTTTCCTTCTTGCTTCATGTTTACAGTATAAGTGATTTATTCCAAGGCCATTAAAATGGCTCTTGAAAATGCCCCCCAAAGAAAATAGGATCGCGTGATGGCAGGGGTTTCGGCTCAGCGCTCTACCTTCCTCTACGTTGCTCCCGGAGCAGATGGGATGGACGTTCCACAGTGTCTGCATGAAGGATGCGTCCACCTGAATGTTGCCATTGGAGATTGACAAGTGCTGTAGAATACAAGATTGCACACTGTGTTGAATCTCATCGTGTGTAACCAACCAGTAAGTAGTTTCAATATTTGATGAAAAAGAAGGGGGGAAAGAAGTAAGGTCCAAGATTTACATAATACAGTATGCTCACCGATCATGTACATTATATATATATATATATATATATACACCTTTTGCATAAAAACATTCTGCGATAGAACTAGAGTATCGCATTCTTATGTGTCCTTCTGATTTCAGGGTACTGGCTCCATCTGATACAAATGTATGTAAAAAAAATAAATACAAAAATAAAACTCTGCCTTTACAAATACAATAATGTTCGGTTTTGAATGAAACTGTCAGAGTGGTATTCATTTCATGATGTGTTTATTATTGTAGTTGTAGCTTGCAGTAGTTTAGAATTGCACTGCATCATATTAAGAGGTGTTTTTAAAAGAGGTAACCAAAATAATAGAAACAGCTCAGTACACGTTTACACGATTACAACCTACCACAACAAGCAAAATCATCTGACACTGGGGTCAAACAAAACATTGTTATCCTTGCAAAGACAATTTGTGATACCTCTCTTGCATTGGATTCGATTGTAACTAATGTTGTGACCGCAGAGTGTGTATCAGACTCTAGCAAACAAAGTGACTAGCAGCTGTGTCCTGATCAGAATTTCTCCCCAGAGTACTGTGCAGCCCTTAGGAGCTACATGTCCCCACAAACTAATGTATGGGTGACAGCAAGGACAGATTGCCAGATTGACGTTAGTGACTACAAGGCACTCGCATTATTGTCGGCCACGGGCATGCTGTCACCATCTCCATGGATCACTGAGAATGTGTTCTAATGGTTTCAAGTGTGCAGTTCTATCGTGCGAAGATCAGGGAGCAGAATGTGCTGTAATATGGAACAAAGCCTCGCTGAAGGGGGTGACAAGGTTGTGACAAAGATGATAACAGCACAGACCTCGACCTCTTTTTAAAAAGCACTGACAGCGTAGCAGTATCAATTCAATCGCAACAGCATGAAAATCTTGCAAAAAAGACACGTTTGCAGTTAATGTGACATTTTATCACTTCAAGGAAACTTTTTTGAACACAAAGTGGCACCTCACCACCACTGGCTGTGGTCACCACATTACTTTTCTTGAAGACAAAAAAATAATAATAATAATGATTAATGAAATAATAATAATAATAATACATAATTAAATGAAAATATTTAAAAATATATATAGAACAATTTTATATGGGCAGGATAGAAATTACCGTCATTTCTCGTGTATAATGCGCACCCCCAAAGTTGACCAAAAAAACCCTATGTACAATGCATTTTTACAATGCATGATTTTGCTTGTGCCCAGATGATCAAATGCTCCCTGTTCAGTGGCATGTCAACGTCTGATTGAATCAAGATCACCAATGTCCATTGCTGGAATTGCTATTTATTTATTAGTATTAGTTGGAGTATTATTGACAATTATTATTAGTTTATTTAGTTTTACATCTCATCCTACCTCTGCAATTTGGAAAGGAAGTTTGCTAAGATTGGTCGCTATCATATCATTACTGCTCCCAAATGTTTTCTTCCAGTTCAGAAAAACTTGACGAGTCAACCAATGTTCAACAACTTTTGTTCCCCACACATTCATCGTTCGTGAACACCACTGGTGACCATTTAGAAAACCGTTGTGACGTGAACATGACAAACAAGAGAAACTTACAAGATACCGCTCAGAGGAAACGCTGACAAGGATGAGGTCATCACCAATGCGCACCTTCTCTCCTTCTGACCGCTGCTTGGAGGCGGGGTGGATTGTCCACCAACACGCCTCACCTAGAGTGATACACACATTTACATAAATTGGATGGTATATAAGGTGAAATACCCCACTGTTGGCACCCAAATATCAACTCAGGTTATGTAAAAAAGGGGACCATTGTAACAAACCTCATCAGAAAGGTGACAGCTCATGTACTGCAAAGACTGGAAAAACACAACTATTCAAATCTGATGTTGGGTGAGCACAAGACTATAAAATGTGTTGGAGAGATGTAATCAGCTCTGACAAAAGAAATACACTTTCAATCCTCAGCACGCTGCAGGGAATATTAACAGTGATGATAAAAAGGCACACGGTGAGATTTGCTCAGGAGAAACCAAGAGATGGATCAAGAGGAGGAGGTGTCGAGAGAGAGAATCTGTGGAGGATAAAAAAAAAGTAGTGAAGCTTCTTTTTTTTTCGTACCTGTCGAGTCCTCCTGCAGGCCGACATCAAATGACAGCTTATCGGTCTGTGACCTTGAGGTCTTCAAACAGGCCAGGTACTGTGGTCAACACACACGCGGAAAATCAAGCATTCAATTACCATGTGTGATTGTCATATGTTGAAATAGGATCAGTGGGAACTTCCCCCAACAGATGCAACACAAGGTGCTGTCAACAACCCCACGCAAATTGTAGGACCCCAGCTTTTCGTAATACAGTAAATGATGTCCCTGTGTAATATAGTATACAGCTGCCAATGGGAAGGGGAAAAATTAGCATTTTAGATAACAAATGCTTGTCCTCTACTTTTCCTAATGTGTATGGTAAAAGCATGCCATGTTGCAGAACCATATACACAGTAAAAGCCATTGCCATGGCACATATCATATTCTGCTCCTGCTGTAATCCAGTTTAATGGCGTGCAATTTCTTACCATGGAACTGAAGGAGTGCCGTAGGAGGATGGCATGTCCGTACAGTAGAGTCTTGTGGCCACCACTCTGTGCTGCCTGAGGACATAATTCACACATAGACAGTCCATAATGACTATAACTGTCATATATGACCTCAGCGAGAACCTCCTCACAGACAAAGATGGCCTCATGCTGGGCATACATATCTTGGGGAAGGGCTCATCTCCCCAGGAGATACTGTATGTGCAAGGATACAGGCTCATCTTTCCAGCAATGAGGAATGTGGGAAGGATGCCGGACTACGGTCAGTCTTGTCAACATGAGCAGGGAATGGCTCCACCAATTACAGAGTTAAAGATGCAGGAAGGTGAAGTTTTGGTGCTCTTTTTGTTCAGGCGGAAACTCCTATATTAACTCACCTTTCTTATCAGCCTCTAGGAAGCATTAAGGTAAAACAAGAGTTTCATTATTCGAAGTCTTTCTTGTCACCATGGTTGATGCAAATGACCTACATCATTTCTGTCAATAAGTACATGTTTAAGAATGAATATTCAAGAAAATGCAGTCTGTCACACCAAAACTCTTTCATTGACATGGCAAAGGAGGACTATAACTTAATGCTATGAATCTCCTAATGGCATTACAGTCTGTGACATACACTAAATGGATAAATATGGATTTGGTGGTGTTGAGATCCGGATTCAAACTCATTTTGTCTTTGGGGGGCCATGCTATTTGCACTGGGTCACCATCATGCTGGAACATAAAGGGGTTTTCGAGAAAAAGTCCCTACAACCGAACTAAGCATTGAATTCTTTGAAATGACTCGATAAGCCGGCACGGTGACGACTGGTTAGCACAGCCGCCTCACAGTTCTGGGAACCGGGGCTCAAATCCCGGCCCCGCCTGTGTGGAGTTTGCATGTTCTCCCCGTGCCTAGGTGGGTTTTCTCCGGGTACTCCGGTTTCCTCCCACATCCCATAAACATGCGTGGTAGGTTGATTGGAGACTGAATTGCCCGTAGGTGTGAATGTGAGTGCAAATGTTTGTTTGTATGTGCCCTGCAATTGGCTGGCGACCGGTTCGGGGTGCACCGAAGATAGCTGGGATAGGCTCCAGCACGCCTGCGACCCTAGTGAGGATAACCGGTAAAGGAAATGGATGGATGGATGGATGGATGGACGGACTCGATAAGCTTCAAAATTACGATTCGCGGCAACTTAAAGGACCAAGCCTCCTGCTGCTAACAGATCACTTCACTGCTTAAATGGTGTCTCCCACAAACGTTGTCCATATAGGGTATATATATTGAATATATTGTTGAAAGCCTCCCCCCATTCTTACTTATTCTGTTCCCTCTATATACAATATGCACCGTCACTGACTACCGGGACAACAGCCAGCCAGTGATTTGATGCCGAGATTGGGTGCAGCGGGCGACCACTCAAATTGTTGAGGTATACTGAGTTGAATGCAGTGAGACACATCCAGCTGCAATCACCGCGACCAATAAAGCCAAGCCTCCCACCCCTACACCACTGTGAGGCAGTCATGTATATAGATGAAGCACAGTGAAAGTGATCGAGGCACACAAACACTTTGATGCTGTTGCCACAATTACTCAAATGAGAAAATGCATCAGCTGTGAGCTAATTCAACCCTAAGGGTAAAGCGTTTTTGATGAAATTGATGTAGAAGGACGTGGATGGTGTCGAATGTCATGCACAAGTGACGTATTGAATCCAACAGCGGGAGCACCCCTTCAATGTGCAGGACTCCTGCTGCTGTTTGTTTTATTAGCCAAACTCTGTTAGACTCCGGAAGTAGCCACAAGTAGAGCAACAAAGGAAGTCTTCTGAGCAGTGCTGTCTCTTTGACGGACTGCTGCTGGATATCAAGCTCTGTGTGGTTGGCATGTTATCTTTTGAAGTTTACGATGGTCCCCCCCGTGTGTCCTGGCTAAATCAGAGCCCGCCAGCAATGTGCTTCAGCCGGCATCTATTGATAAGCCCTATCGATATATCGAGACATATTCAACCTTCAGCTCCTCTGTAACGGTGCTTCCTTCAGTGACATCTCAGCTGAGGCGAAGAATGACGAAGAGGCCGACACTATTGATAGCAGATATGCACAGGTGGAAATGGAAAAAGTGCACAGAATAGCACTGCACAAACAAACAAACAAATGAGCAGGGGTATTTGCAACGAGAGGCTAACAAAATAATGATTCCTCACTATACTGAAAACCATGCAATAGTATGACCTCTGTTATGAAGCTTAAATTGGCATTGCAGTGAATTTGTTTTTTTTCTTCACAATTTCCTGTTTTCAATTTCTGAATGATCAACCTAAATTTGGTTAGAATTTGGTATATTTGGTATACATTTGTACTTTCTCATCATGATTTTCCCATTACACTATTAAAATGCGGAAAAGGTGTTTTTCGTTCGAAATGTTCAATGTGTAGCTATATAACTGTCTGAATGTCAAAACAAATTTGATCCAGACCTGACGACTGATTGTGCACGGATATTTAGCAGACTTGGTCTCACCCATTAGTCCTTGGTTTTGCACATTCACGAGAACAAAGCGGTGTCCCAATTCTCCGTAAGGGTTAGGACAAGGACTAACACAAAGGGTTACGCAGCCCTTCAAACCAAGCGTGGTCCGAGGGTTAGGGGGTTCGGCCTCCGCTGACTGACACAGAGCTTGCTTAAAAGACGACGGAACGAAGAATGTACGTGAGAATAATTAGTGATATTCATAGTAATGATAATCAGGTTTTTATCAACAGAAATATTAGCTATGTTTTGAGTTGTTGATAAATCGCTCGTTAGCTATGTAGCTAATGGAGTATCGCTAGTAATGTCGCTTCTGACTACTGTGATGTTGGCTTTCCGTGTAGCCTATCATCACTCATATAATGCAGCGTTTCATCGACATGAAGCGGTTAGCTGTGAATAAACATTTGACTTGGAAACAGACGTGACTGAATAACCAGATGCACCCCAAGACAAGTAAGTGCCTTCTACAACAGCCCACAGTAGGTATGTTACTAAATCCCGAAAAATGCTGGGCATTTTTCTCCCATTCTATTCTACCTGAAAATCAGATACGTGAATTTAGCCGTGGTCCAATTCAGTTGGGATTTTCTGTGATTCTGACAAAGCTGAAAAAAATCACATGTTCACAGGATTTTGAAACCATATGGAGGTGATTCACTATTATTAGTCTTGCTTTCGGTGAAGTTTGTAGTAACTCTGTGACAAACACGGTGCTCTCAGTTTGATCATCAAAGTGAAATGCCCAGAAGGCTTGAGCAGACGGCGCCCTGTTTAAACGTCACATTTCCATATCAACTAATAAGAATGAAGAGTGAAGGTTTCAGTCACAAGATTCGGAACGATCTACTGCGATTTCTGGCCGGAGAATCTTGGCATACTTTTGACATAATAAGTGGCATAAAATCCTAAATCCTACAAAAGAGGGCTCATTTTATCACAGCTATTATTTATGTACAGCTCTCCAACTAAAAATATAGATAGTGCTTTTAAAATGTGTTGCAGCAAACAGTCAGTATTTCTGTTTTGATACATTTCTCACATATTTTAATTTTTCCCAAAAATGTGCAATAATCCCACTCCTACCATATCATATTATGGGAATTCTGCCAAATGCGAACAGCTGTAGGTTCTGTAAATCAATACAGTATGCTTCAATACTGCAAATTGGGAGATGCCCAACTTTCACAAGTGTAATTCATCGCATTTGAATTAGATGTCTTGCCCCTATTTGCAATGTTGAAATCAGGGGGTCCTCAGTGGACCTAACCCTCAAAAATGTGCAGGTGGTCCCGGACCTTAAAAAGGTTTAGAGCCGTGACTGAGCATTAGCTCAGTGGTTTATCTATATTTTGGGCTGACTTTTTCCATAGCTGCCTTCCATAATTCCCTGCCAGCACACCCCAGGATTTTCTCCGAGTTACTCTGCTTTCCTCCCAAAAACATGGGTGGTAGGTTAATTGAAGACTCCAAATTGCCCGTAGGTGTGAATGTGAGTGCCAACGGTTGATTGAACTGGCGACCAGTTCAGGGTGTACCCCGCCTCTCCCCCAGAGTCCGCTGGGATAGGCTGCAGCTCGCCCGCGACCCGCGTGAGAATAAGCGGTAAGGACAATGAAGGAATTAGTGGAGATTTATGCTCCTTATCCCAGTGGAATGCTTGCATCATCTCATCGAGCTAAAAGAAGATACTGTGACAAATGTCAGCTTATCTGACTCATATGAAACAAATGATACTGGTATGAAGAGCCAACAGAATATCCTGAGGACACAAATAATATTATGACACTGCCATTCGTGAAAGGGAGCTGTCTGAGAGGAGGCTAAAACTCTATTTGTCTCTGTCAGCTCTCTGTCTCTCTGTCTCTGGTGCAAGTCAGTATACTAATAGAGCATCCAATTCTACATTTTCGCCACTAACCCACAACAACCACTATTAGTCCTATTATGGAGACACATGTCTCAGTGGTATGTGTCTTCGGACGTCATTTCACTGCGTCATGCATTAGGGGTAAAAAGGGAAACGGTATGAGCAGCGAACATACCCATCGATCCGGGCCACGTGTCTACCATGTGGAAGATGGAGATTGAACACAGGTAATAAAAGACAAAGACGGAATAATAAACAGAGGACAAAAATACAGTCATATTAGGAGACATTTGGTATCAACGATGATAAATTCACCTCATATTGATGAGATGTGCACCTAACGTCCAGCTCGTCTCATTATTCTCGAAGTAGCTTGGTCATGAGCTTTTTCCACAAAGTTTGTTTCTCCCAAAGAAAACTGTGCAGCTAAATTCATCCTCATGAATATTCATGCGGGCCAGGACCTCTTGGCCACTGGGGACCCCTGGTCACTGCCGTGGGCTTATTTAGGCTATTCATCTCGAAACCTAAACTAGGCAGACTGCAGACACTGCAAATGAAAATCTTTTTCCAAATGCTGCACAGCCTGCAGTACAGAGTATGAAGCTTGCGATGGCACGTCATTTGTGATTGAGTTTCACTTTACAAGTGTGGTCTTTGCTACATTTGCGATGAGCGTTGCTCACCCCTTCACTGTTCTGTCCGCTTTTCGACAGCATCTCCTGCAGGGCCCGCACTGACAGGGACTGTTCCAGCACAAAGGTACAGATGCATAGGTCTGGAGGGACACACTGCAGCAACAGAACAGAGCGGCTCAGGTTAGAAATTAGGACACCTTACTGTAACATTTCTTTTTGGATTCAACGATTCCAAAAATAAATTAACACATACAAATACTCACTCCCTTAGCACATTGGCATACACTGTGATAAACTGCACAGTAAATGTTCTTATAGTAGTACATATACAAAGTACACACACACACACATCATTAATTATAAACATTAAGTTGATGTTCTCCACAGATATCACTCAGTTATTCCACCATATTAGAATGTATTTCTTTTAACAGCGTGGGACATGTTCAAGTAGAGGAATTGACCAGGAGGTCGCACTTTCAGACAGACACGATTCTAAGTCATCTTTCTATTGAAAAAAAACACTAGGACATAAATCAGCAAGACATGTGGCAGTTATATAAGGTACACATTCCACAAAGTACTGGTAACAAATACAGAAATGACAACAACAATTAAAGTCACAATAAGGACGTTAATTGTTGCCAAAAAAAATAATAATAATAATAATAATCCACAGGCATTGAGAGGAGCTGCTATGACTGGACATGATTGAAATTGTCTTTGTTCACGTCCGCAGCGGAGTAGACCTCACTTTTGAAAATATGCTGCTTTACTTTCATCTGCGAAATTACCAAAGCCCAGTCTAACCCGCCTCCACGCAAATGTACACTCCCCGTTGCGCCAGATTTACACCCGTCACAAAAATAGAGTCCATTGTGTTGCGTAAAAGAGCGCTGTTAAAAGACTGCATTAAATGAGTTGTACAAAATAATACAGACTCAAATATGTGTACCACATAAGTGCAGGATAAAAGTAAGATTATGTGATGTTTCTGCGGAGAAATTATACGAAACGGCTGGATGGGAAGCAGTGCAGCCCCGCCCTTCTCAACCCCTGTGGGTGATTAACAGCGGAACTTTGGTCCTCCCAAGCAATGTTGAACTGCCCTACAGAGCATGGCGGTAAAATGAAGGTCCAGGGGAGCTTGAGTGGATGATGAGTGTCCATTCCTGGCAGGATACACTCTCACAGGGCAAAGCAGAGAGACATCTTTACAGCAGCTTGTGCCAAAACCAATCGTTGAGGCAAATAGCGTTGGTGGCTTGGCTGTATCACATTATTTATTGATAGTTTCAGAAAGGCTTAAGACTGATTCCGTTCTTCTCGTCAGCTTAAATGCAGATGACAGAAGATACAAGAGGTCGTGAAAGAGCTGGCCTGATACTCTCAGTTGGTGTTCATATCAACACACTGACAGGACTGACCTGTCACAACCAGTCGGTCAATTGATTGGCTACCGTTGTAAAACATACACTTTATATCAGACCCATACTGTTATGCTGTCCTGGTGGCTGATTTCTCGACCAGCTCACCCTCACAGCAAAGCTTCGAATTCGGTATGGCTTTTTGGTGTTGTTGTTTTTTCTTGAAACAGTTGCGCCAATGAAGACAGAGTAACGCATAGGAAAAAGATCAATCACACATCTCTGGTTTAATTACCATTCAATATGGGAAGAGAGACCCTCCGCCTCCCCAATTAACACATACATCTTCATTGTGGGACCTGGTTGAGGGCAAGACCAGTTACTGAAACGGTAGATGGAACAATAATTCTCCGATGTCCAGTCAGCTATTTAGGACTGTCTCACACACCCACAGTTCGGGGTGTACCCTGCCTCTCGCCCGAAGATAGCCGTAGTGAGGATAAGCGGTAAGGGAAATGAAGGAATGAATGAATAATAGTTCATCGGTTCATCGGTCAGGCAATGAATGATGTTTTAATGAGAGTCAATGCGTACGGAAGTTGAGCTGATGTTTACAGTTTCTTTATTCATTTTTCCTAGATGCAGAAGAATTTCTTGATCTGGATAAAACACTCATCTCACCCAAGTGGAAAATGCCTTGGCTAAGGATGGATACAGTACCTATTGGTATTGTCCCACTTGTTAAAACTCTTGGGAACCATAAAGGTACTGTACTTTGTGTTAAAGTACCAAAAGGGTGAAGACATGACCGACTGAATGACTTTGGTAAAAAATGGGTTTCATTCTTGAAATAAAAAAAAACAAACGCTGATGTCTTTCATTGCTGTTCTTTCGTTACTGAGATGTGTTCTTCTTAATGATTCATTGATTAGCATGTTGCAGTGTTACGCTTCAATTATGTCAAGCTATGCGATGCTAATGCCTATACTGTGTTTACTTAGTGGACTAAAAAAAACGAACCAAATCTTTTTCAGAACCATGCCGTGGTGGGTAAACCAATTGTATCTAGTTACAGTTGCACCAACTATAAGACGCCGCATCAGCTACAGAAGCACAGCTCAGCAATAATAAAGTTGAAGGCAGCTACAGCAAGTGACAACACAGTCAATGAAACCATCGATCCTAAATGTCACAGGGGTGTCATTCAAAGAAATCCCCATCAGACAGCAGGTCCACCAAGGCAGAGTCATCTCTGAACCTATGCAAGAAACTCTCATAAAGGAGGCTGCATTAGTTTTTCTGTGCATCTCCAGTTGGCTTCCCTGACTGTTTGCTGCAACAAAGTAATGAGCTCAATGGGTGTTTGGTTCTCGCCTAGATGAATCTTGAAGCTTTCATCCAGTTCACTTTTATGTACTTTTGTGGAATTAGGTGACAAGATTAGATTACAGAAAAGGGAAGCCCAAATGGTTTAACTCCACCAGAACATTTGATCTGATTCATTTTCTTGTATATTTAAGGCAATTGCAAGGTTTCTGCATGGGGTGTCCACAGACCGCTTAACACTTGCACACAGATGGATGGATGGCCGGATGGACAAATGGAAGGTAGACAATAGACATGAGTTTGTGTGCCTACCTTTGCCTCAGATGTTGGCTCCAGGTAACACAACCGGTTGCCCAGCCCTTCGGCAGCCAGGCAAAACTTTCGGTTCTCCTTCTGGATGCAGGCCACGCACTGGAGCACCACTTCATCATCCTGTCAAGACAAAACGGACTTCAATCTGGGTGTGCGCTCGTGCAGAGCACGTGGCCACCCCCAAATCTTTGGCCGGGACACTTAGGTCCAGAGACCTTGGGACTGTTCAGTGGTTAGTTCACCACTTGCATTGCATTGGCAGTTCAATAATGAATGCAAACAGGCATAGATCATATGTGACAACCCTAACGTAAAAAGGCAGTTAGTGGAGTACTTCTACAACCGTCAAAATGGTACAGTTACAGTTGCACGAAAGGAAAATGTCAACCCTTTGGCATGACCTGGATCTCTGCATACATTGGTCCGTTACATACAGTATGATCTGATATTTACCCAAGTCACAACAAAAGACGAACATTTTTTTCTATTGTTACAGTAATACCTCACAAACAATTTCATGACATGTTTTCCTGTAAATGTCGCAGTGCAGGTGAAAAAAAGTAAGTGAACATTTGGATTTAATAATTGGTTGAGCCTGTGTCAGCAGTGACAACCTCAATCAAACGTTTCCTGTAGTTGCAGCTCAGACCTGCATGACAGTCAGGAGGACTTTTTGGACCATTGCCTTTTGCAAAATTGTTTTAGTTCAGCAAAGATGTCTGGTGTTCATCACTCTCTTGAGGTCTCAATTGGGTTGATGTCAGGACTCTGACTAGAACTAGAGAGGGTGCATTGAAGCCATTCAGTTGTTGATTTCATCCTGTCCTTTGGATTGTCGTACTGGTGCATCACCTATCTTCTGTTGGCAGACAAATGGTCTTAACGTCTCCTGAAAAAAAGTGTTGATAAACTTGGAAACTAATTTTTCTGTCAATGATAGAAACGTGTCCAGGCCCTGAAGTACTAAAGCTGTCACAATACACAATACACACCTCCACCATACTTCACAGTTGGGATGAAGGTTGGATGGAGGTTCTCCACACATAGTGTGACAAACAACTCATCTTTGGTTTTATCTGCCCAAACAATGCAGGAACTTGCCTGTAGCAATGTGGAACATCCAGGCACTCAAACTTGCAGTGATGTTAGTTCGAAAAACAGTGACTTCCTTCGCTGTGTCCTTCTTGTTTAATATTGTACTTATCGTAGATTTGATCGGATTTTTCTGCTCATTGAGCATTCTGCACTGTTCTCTTGCAGTCGTCTTTACAGTACAGCCACTCCTTAATTTGTAGGTATTCTGAGAGTTCTTTCACGCAAAGCACACATCACATCACATCAGGCAGCGGTTCTTCAGAATATCCATCCGTCTATTTTACGTACCGCTTATCCTCACGAGGGTCGTGTGCGTGCTGGAGCCTATCCCAGCTATCTTCGGGCGAGAGGCGGGGTACACCCTGAACTGGTCGCCAGCCAATCACAGGGCACGTATAAACAAACAACCATTAGCACCTACGGGCAATTTAGAGTCTTCAATGAACCTACCGTGCATGTTTTTGGGATGTGGGAGGAAACCGGAGTACCCGGGGGAAAAGCCACGCAGGCACGGGGAGAACATGTAAACTCCACACAGGCGGGGCCGGGTATTGAACCCGGGTCCTCAGAACTGTGAGAGGTGCTAACCAGTTGTCCATCATGCCGCCTTCCTTCTTCAGAATAGAAAGCTCAAAATGAGTGTGTGATTTTTATAGGGCAGGGCAGTTCTCAGCGACACCTCCAATCGAGTCATATTGATTCGGCTCGAGGTTGGCAAAGTCACTGGGCTAGGGTTTGTTATTTGAATTTTTCATTAGATTCTTTATTGGCCCACATTATTGTAGAGCAGGGTTTTCAAATCCAGTTCCTCCCTGGGACAGAAAATAAAACTGTAATAACTAATCCTAAAACCACAGCAGCCA
This sequence comes from Phyllopteryx taeniolatus, assembly GCF_024500385.1. Taxonomy (NCBI): domain Eukaryota; kingdom Metazoa; phylum Chordata; class Actinopteri; order Syngnathiformes; family Syngnathidae; genus Phyllopteryx; species Phyllopteryx taeniolatus. Next base: position 429,360 of record NC_084514.1, on the reverse strand, counting down.
GATATTTATAGTATCGAAATGCGTTGTGCGCCAGCCTGCCGACGAATACAATTTGCGAACAGCATTTTACTCTGATTTAAAATACATAAATATATGTAATCCTGTATATACTATCCGACTACAATAATCAATGTTGATAATTCAATACATCTCATATAAAATCCATTCAATAGCCCTCATGGAGGGCATCAAAATAACGCGAAACAAGCTCATCTCGCTATCCTGCTATGCTCTCCACAGCTGTTTCATTAGCCAGACAGTCAAACGGTTATCTGTCTGTCAAACCCCACATCTAAACAAAATACTTCACATATAATATTTTTGAAAACTATATTTTTTATATAAGTTTTTCATGTCAAAGACTCTTTGAGCAGCACGCTGAAACCCAAACACATTGAAATGATATTTTCCCATGAGGATGCATCATCATTTCATATTCCTCAAGCATATTGTGGTATGCTGCAAATATAAAGCCGAGCACTCAAGTACACCGTTAAAGTACAGAGTTAAAGCTCAGCGCACACGCACGCAGAGTTGTTTTTCTCTCCCTCGACGAGCTAAATGGAAGGTTTTCCTTTCCAAATGCAATGATCAAACACGTCCACGGCTGATCCCTTTGACCCCCCACCCAACCTCTGTAAGGCTATTTACACTGTTCGTATGTTGCAAATTAGGTTGAGGCAATTGATTGAAACATTCCCGGATTTGAAAACGCCTCAATGAAAATATGTACAGGAGGTTTTTCTTGGACAACATTACTGTAGTAAAAATGTGTTTTTGAGAAGTTCGAACTCGATTTCTTGGGCATGCTGGTGGCGGACATTTCAAACGTGAAAGATTGCAATGGCATACTGTACTTATAACAAATGTTTTAATGAGAGCCAACGCAAATGGGAGTTGAGCCGACCTTTGCGTGAGTACGTACGGTAAACATGCCAGAGGCATGCCGTTGCTATCGGGTCACAGTCAATTGTTTTAAGAAAGATTTCTTAGCATGTAAATAACATTATCTGAAAATGTCATACAATATTCACGCAGATGGCTGGACTCCTTGACTGCAGGGCCTCTGCTCGAGTTTTCTTCCACCGTTGCGAAGCACTCAGTGCCAGCTTGATTGCATAGCAGTTAAATGATCCCCTTTGCCAGAAGCTACTGATTTTTGTTCGAAATACAACTGCTAAAACAAGCCTCCAACAACCACCGTTGCATAAACGAGACTCGAAACGCTGAACTTGTACTCGTTACGCTGCACGATGGCAGAGTAAGCGGAAATCTGCTGATATGCGGCGCTATGGGACAAGGGAGGGGGCGGGAGATTGTTGTACAATGGCCAGCTGCGTTATTTAATGTGAGGAATGTGCTGAGAGCAGAATGCAGTGGCAATAAAGTAACAATATCCCTAAAATCTATGTTACAGTGCAGCCTGATGAAAAAGTGCAACCAAAGCTGAATGAATATATAAGAACGCACTTTTGTTGCAGGTCAGTCCTAGTAGAACACTCAAATTCTAAGCACATAGTGGAATAAAAAAAAAAAAACTGTGTCTTAACGGTGTAAATGTTGAACTATCATTTCGGGTAGCATTGATGCACCATTTATTGGGAAAGATGGACCTCAGACTCCAGCATATTGCACGAGAGCTCAGCAAGCATCAAAGAATGAGTTTTGCATTTTCTTGAGTGGTTGGTGACGCATATTCAAAAGACGAAAGGACCCGCAACAATGGCTATTAGGAGACAAAGAACAGAAGAACAGAAGAAGAATATGCTGGGCCAAAATTCAGACACTTGTATGAAATTCAGATACTGACTAACAAGAAGGTTAAAAGGATATATGAATTCATGAGATACATGAACGTGTTTAAAAATTGACAAAGGTTTACTACTAATACCACTACTTTCTTTATGGAAAATTGTCGAAAGCTGAGCAAAAATCTTTAACCTAAGTAAGAGTGCAAGGGATTTCCAAATATTGTATTTGAAACGATTGTCAGAGTAACCTGTGTAAAATGCAAAACGAAGGAATAAAAAGGGATTAGATGCCCCCCAGCCATTAGAATTCATCTTGTGACATGAAAGTGACCGTGCGACCCAATGTTATCGCTATCCATCCATCCATCCAATGTCCGTCTCGCAGACGTGCCGGAGCCTATCCCAGCAGACTGAGCGAGAGGCGGGGTACAACCATTGCCACTCACATTCACACCGATGGGCAATTGAGAGTCTTCAATCAAGCTAGCATGCATGCTTTCGGGATGCGGGAGGAAACCGGAGTACCCGGAGAACAGGCAAACTCCACACTCGGGGAGGTCGGATTCGAACCCGGGTTCTCAGAACTGTGAGGCAGATGTGCAAACCAGTTGTCTACCTTGCCACCAAGTAGACCCTCTAGAGTTGAAAAGAAAGAAAGAAAGAAACTCAGCTCACTGATACAAATGTTACTTGAAGAAGAACCACAGCTCTGTGATGTCAACAAAGAGAATAATTGAATTATCCTCAAACAATGTGAGGCTTAAATTGATTCTCCAAGGGCACCTTGAGATTGAATTTGACTCTATTCCGATATATATTTCCCCCCTCACACTCTCTTAGTCCTTTGTTCTGTGTAAATCTATAATCATGTGGTCTCCATTGTGTGCATACTGCAGCAACGCTGTCAAATCCATTTACCTCTGAGACCTGTGCGTGTAGTACTAAGTAAAGCATATCAATGAGCGCTCCGATCATGGTATTTTCCTGGCTTCGACCAATCGCGTTCCTCGGATGCATGGGGAAAGGGCAATATCGGTGGATATTTTTGCATCGTGACGGTAGGGCCTACTGAAGGTCTCCTCTCCTTCAAGCCACGAAGCCAATCGCTGGACACGGGGCTCGCTCACAGGCACTGCACGGGCTAACTTGGGCCGTGGCCCACCGGCGCTCGACTCCCCCTCCTTGTATCCAAAACAGGTCCTAGCAAAGTGCAACACCGTCTACGTCTACCTCCTGTGACATCACGCACCCAAACCTTCCCTGGGAATTGATCAAATAACTGTGAAAGTCAGCCCGCAGCATCGCCGACATGTTTGACTCCAAAGTGATAGGCAGCAAATGGTCCATCCACAATTCCAGAATAAGATCATTTCAAGGTGACATACAGTGTTGTAACATGAACCCTTCTTCGGGATGGACTCTGCAGCAAACAAAGACATCTGGAGGGAAAGTGGTCAGCCTAAAAAGCTTTATAATAGCCTAGAGAAAGCACTACTTTTGTCTCAATGAACACTCCACAGCTCACTTCAAGATAGGTCCTTGGCATCAAGACGCCACAAAATGGCAGCAAAGCACTACTTTTTTCTAAAGGAGGCTCCTCGATCATTTAAAGGTGACATATGGTGTTCCCCCACTATTTCAGGGGGTTAGGGACCGAGCGCTGCTGCCAACCGACAAGTAAATGTGCAAGTAATTGACGCTGCATTTAGAATTGACTCGTGGTGGTGGCAAGGCACTACTTTTGTCTCAATGAAACTCCTCAACTCCTTTCAACATAGTTTCTTTGCACCAAGATGCCACAAGACGACGCCAAAATAAGTTTCATTTCTCGAGCCTGAGCGAAAAAGTGATTAGTGGAATAAGTGATGATTTTGAGTTTTAGGTTCCCCCCAAAAATCTGTGAAAAGGTGAATTTGAAAATGCCGAGTCAGCCGTGGCCCAATGGTTTAGCATCGTCGCCTGCCGCTGTGGGGGACCGAGGTTCGACGAACTCCACACAGGCGGGGGGCCGCGGATCGAACCCCGCCCAGTCGGATTTTGAAGAAAAATGTTCAAAGCACTGTAACATCACGCACAGTTTGAACACTTCATTGAGTGATAGTTTTGCAGACGACTCGAGGGAGCCTGCGTAGCACCGGTTGCACTGGTATGACAGTTTGAGAACCACTCAGGTGACTTTGGGCAAGACTGGACTGGTTGGCATCTTATTCCATTATGAATGTGTCAATTCGCCCCCAAACGTGATGGGAATATGATACCATTGTGGAGCAATATCCTTGAAAATCCTGACAATCATGGGACTCTCGCCTTGATATATGTGACAACATATATATCCAGTGTTGTGGCTAAGAGTACAACTTCACCGAGTGCCCAATGCCAGCCAACAGCGTGCACAGGCTGACTCACATGGCAACACTTTGTACTTGGCAGAATGCTCCAGCTGGAGTACAAAATCCAGCTGGACAGCAATTTCACCCCCTCCAAGCTGTCTTTTTCTCGCCCATGCAGTGAGAGCATGTACTCCACAAGGGAGGTCTAGTAGTGGGCAGCAATAACAGAAAAGAAAAAAATCCTTGACAACCTCCGCCGCACCCTCGTTACAGTGAGCTGCTTTGTTTCATTGAAGCCGTGCTCCCAAAAACACATCTTTGTTGAACGAATTGGCCCGTGACGCCACGGAGTGTAGCGTATTGGTATCGCAGCGAGCTTTGATTATTTCCCGTCGTTGATACAGCTGTTACGATCCCGCCAACGCGCGCTAAGTTAGAAACCCGAGCGGCAGATCGAGGTTTCAAGCTAAACTGAACTGGAGAAGCTTGGACTAAAGAAGCTTGTTTGCAAAATGTGCCCATTTTGCTCATGAAAGGAAAGCACATGTTCATCAAGTGTGAACGTGGCTGTGGGTCATCTGACGGGCGGGCTCATAAAAGGAGGCTTTCAGTGAACTCTGCAGGCACATTGAAGCCCTCCCTGGTCTGGAGGTGCTATAAAGTCTGTCTGCGAAGCCCTGGGGGAGTTAAGGCTTTTTCATTGCCACAGTGGTAGCTTTAATCTGACAGTTAGCATTTTCGTCACCACGTTGCTTTAGACCTTTAGTCTATTGAATTGAAAGGGGGAAAAACATGAAGGAATAAACACCTCTGTACTGTATTTTCCCTGCACGCAACGTGATGGCGTGATGGCAGCATTAGGGTAAGGGGTTTTGTAGTGGGAGGAATACGGAACAAACAACCTCTTCCTCAGTTGGCTCATTTGCCGAGGGAATTGAGGCTCTTTGTGAAACAGGCCGTATTTTTCGGTGAAAAAGCTTCTTGGAGGCCAAATGGGGGAGGGGCACAAGCAGCACATTTGTTACTGCAGCGTCCTGAGTACACAAAGCGAATTCTGGTATTTGGGAGCTACTCTGCCTAGAAACAATAGCACTTGTGTTGCTGCTGTTGTACTCGTCGTATGGAACAATATTTTCTCATATGTATTAGACTTTACTCTTGTATGATTGAAGACCTTTGTTTTAAATGGTCAACGTGACCTTTGACCGCAGCTGCCTTTAGCTGGATCAATAACCTTTCAAATAAATACCATTCGTCCGGCTTGAACATTCTCAGGAAATGAATTCAGGAAATTGCGAACAGCTACGAGCAACAACGACCCGCTCCCTTCATTTGCGTCGCTGTAGACCCGAGCTGCATCATACTGACACTTTTGAGTTTTGAGTTACGTTCGTTTCTTTTTTGACACTTTTGACCTACTTTCCGTAAAATGGCCTTTTAAAGCCCGCCCTGACTTGAATTCTTCCTCCGTTCGTCCGTGCATCAATGCAGCAGGAGAGCCGAGAGCGACGCCGATGCGTCGAGCTCTGTTTGCTCAGATACGCTGATGAAGAGTTCGTGTGCCGGTGATTTGCCGCCAATCACGGCGTCATTCTCTTTCAGAGAGGCACAGTGACCGGAAGCAAAAAGATGTGATGTTGAAATCCGTCCGCCCGCAGGGGGAAAAGACCGAGAGATTTTTGTGTTTGTGTATGTTACGGTGACTGAATTGCAGCACGGGTTGTGAAAATCGGGCAAATCACAAAATGAAGCACTACCGGTTTAATCGATTCCAAAACACGCTTTGGTGACAAAAACCTCGCCCGAAGCATAAAGAAGCATAAAGAAGTATTGTTTGTTGGGAGCTGCCTTGAGCCTCGGACAAAGTTTCCACCTTCCCCTCCGAGGGAGGGCAAGGTCAGCTTAACAGCACCCAATTGCTTCAGTGAACGCTCCTCGAAATAGCTTACTCAGGGCACAGTGGTCGGAAAAGGGCAGTCGAGCACATTACAGCCAGATAGCAAAACCGACTGATTCGCAAGCACGGCCGAACGAAGGAGGATATGTGACACACTGACATTGTTTCTGCGCTAACACGCCCGTGGCTTCTCGCGGAGTTCTCCCTCTCGACGAGAGGGAGGAAGAGATAAGAGACTCTTCTTCCTCCGTGCATCTAATGAGGAATGAAACCCTGCAGATACTGTATGGTCAGACCCACCCCATCTTTGGGGTCAGCTCGAGTTGCATATGTGCTTCTTTTTTATGCAGCTGAGCTTCTCTCTGGATGGATGCATCACCGTACTATACTAGATTGCTCAAATTGGAAAGTTTTGTGCAAGCATATAACACAACACAGGTCAAGTAAGTTCGGCATGTTGTTCAAGTTGACGTGTGTGTGTGTGTGTGTGTGTGTGTGGCCATTCATTGCCATTTACTGCATGTTAGTTTGCGAGCCCTTCCACACCCTCCTTAAAAGATCTATCATTTCCAAAAGATGTAACAACATGTTGGCAAAGCACCACTTGTGACTAAATTATGCTCCTCAACTCACTTCAAGGTAGTTCTTTGACACCACAAGATGGCGCCAGAGCAATACATGAGCACAAAAAGAGCAAAGAGGTGAGTTTTTCAGCAAATAACGAAGGATAGGTTCAAAAAAAGTTGCACGAACAGGTGAATCCACAAATTGTGAATATGTGGGGGGGGGTCTTTTGGTTCAGGAAACAAAAATGAGTGCATAGCCTCTTTTAAGCAGAGATCTCACAAAATAGCCACTGTAGAAGACGTTGCTCTTGCTTTTTACATAGAACTCAGAGGTTGGATTTTGCTGTAGTGTGTTTTTACGCAGCAACGTGGCATCCTGCACAAAAGACAAAACCAACTACAGCGTAATGAGCACACACACATCAGATAACCCAGAGACACAAGCCAGAATAACATGCTCTTCCACAGAGGAAGTTGAAAGACACACAAGATGAATCAGGGCCGCTTATTGCACCACTGTGGAAATGTTTTCATTGGGCGACACGATCGATAGCTCATTCCGTCAGCTTTCGGTCGGTTCCCTCGACCTCCCGTGCCGATTTTATCTGTGGGCCTTCATCATGCAACAGAGGGAAATTGCCCCCGCTTAATACCGCTATCGCAACAAACCAACTTTGTTGAGCAGAATCATGAATTTGTCCCGGGTGATGCAAAAGGAGCGATGTGAGGGAAATCTCTCGCGTTGTAGCCTCGCAGGTGTCCATTCATCCGTATCTTTTATCAATAGTGAGAGCTTCGCATTTTGAGGAGGTTTAAATGTGCCTTTCCAATTTCACTTTACCATCGCACGACAGGACACACACACACACACACATCACCGGTGTCTGCATCTTACATCTGACAAAAACACACACCCATTGCACATTTATTCCCAAAATGTCAGTTAGTAATGAGACTGAGCGATTCACCCTTTTCGGAGCACAATCGTAATGGCGTCTATCCTTGGCGTTATTATACACGTTGCAAAATGTCCAATGGAGCAGTCAACATTTGCCCTACGACGAATCGAATTGTCCTAAATCTCAACCGGCGTGCAGCTGAATATATGAGCGCCACTCTCACAGGATCTGACACGACGCTATTAGATCACATCATTAGATAACATGTTCAGCAGCTCCATGTAGTGGCAATACATTTGGACATACGAGCGATATTACAAGTGAACATGAGGAACGACATCGGAACAACGACACCGCAAATGAATGCGAAACGCAATACTAGAAGACACACGTTAAGGTTGTCAAACATGTTTAGTCTATATTCAAATCAAACATTTTGAATGTGCTGAATCAATACGCTGAGCTGTTTTGTGTTGTTACTTGTAGGATTGTTTCTGCTATTATTATCATTGTTGTTATTATTACGATTTGTTCCTTTCTTGTTTGTCTTTAAAAAAAACACACACACATTCCTCTGCGATCTGGAGAAAGCAAGTCAGTATCATCACAGCATACGAATTCACCTAATAGCTCACATGTCATTGACATGCAAACAGCTGTGAAGGCTGTTGGATGGAAGGGAAATAATTGTGACTTCAAAAAAAAAAGAAATCTATCTTTGACAGTTGCAGAGGAAATAGCCAAGCAGACTATTCTCAAATGCATGGTACAGGGTGGTTATGTTAGAACGCAACACACAGCCGACGTTGACGCTCGATGACTGCTCTGTCATTTGCTGATTTTTGTTCCCCCTAATAAATGTTTCCTTCCTATATGTTTCCACACTGAAAGTCATCGCCAGGGTGCAAAGCGAGACCGGTGGCTTCGCATAAACAAACCGAGCGCTGCCACAGCATGTTAGTCGCACAGCCAGTCCGGCCTTTTCAAAGTCAAAACGTGCTATTCGCCTTGCGGGGGTTCCCGCAACAATGAGGTCGCGCTTGTTTTTGCGCGCTTATCATCACACGGCACGCCTTTCCGAATCCCTCCTCCTCCACTCTCATGACACAACACGCGGCGAGCCACCGATTCATTTCGAGAACTACTGTGACCGTAAACGGATGTTCGATTCATATGATTCACCGGTCATTATGAAGCCACCGTTGGTGCATCTGAAGGCATCTCCAATTCCAAACAGGATGTGTGCAGGTTCCTGTGGCATGTGCAGCCTTTTAACCAGTCCCCCTAACATGAAACAAGAGTTTCTCACAGGAAGTCTCCTGACAATCAACACTGCTCCTCTTCCCGTCAACACCAAATGACCCGCAAGAGTCCACTTCATGCTTTCCTGCACTTCTTTTCCTCTCCTCCCACAGTTGGCTTTATAGGCAGGAGTCCGGCAGGGGTCATTTCTGCTCCCACTCCAGGGAAATTACTTTCTGCTGTGAGAGAAGAGAGGCGTTTTGCAAACTGCTTTATGAAGCGCTTTGACTCCAATAATGGGTGACGTCGGGACGCCAGCAAGAAACATACACTATAGCCTCCGTATACAAAACAAAGCAGTGACTTCAAAGTATGGTACATACAGCCTAGCGTATGTGTGTGTGTGTGTGTGTGTGTGTGTGTATTCTGTTTGTATAAACGTACATGTATCCATGTTGAGCATTCCTTTCTGCAGGAATGAGCTGTGAACCGAGCACCAATGCTAAATTAAATGATCGTGTCTTCAGCCATGCCGTGCTTGGACCGATGAATACTATCTGCACTAAGCTCTGCCGTGGCACGTCCGGTGCAGCCCGACCACAACACAAAGCTCCACGTTTGCATTCAACGCACACATGAACACCTAAAAGTGCTAAATCCAAAAATAGGCTAGCCTATGAAAAAAAAAATGCAATTGTGAACGATGCCATTTCTATTCTTATCCAGAAAAGAGGAGCAGCCCCACTGAAATGTCAGCTCCTTTGAGGAGCTGATGCGCTGACCTCTAAAGGTTGAGCCACTGCGGGGACAAATAAGCAGGAAGTATCAGGCGGCAGCGAGCAAGTGAAAGGAAGCTTTTAAAAGAGCACTTCTCTTTCTCGGTGGAGGAAAGCACACGGACGACTTACGTAGACTTAGGTAGATTCATGGCAACAGGCTGTGCAACGGCGCCACGCTTCGCAGATTCCTGGTGACGTTTTGACAGGGTTGTTTTTTTTACTTCGGATTCATTTGAAAATGAACATTGACTTTGAGGTACGTAAACTGAGAAGACAGACACAAGAACTTCCTCGATATTTGTATTTCCGAGAAATCAGCAGCGTTTATATATTGATATGACCTGATACTGGCCCGGGGCTCGAGAAGGATGGATGCCGACACCGGCGCAGCCCACATTGAGCCGGAGCCTCTTGGCTGTCCTCATCCTACTGAATTGAAAATGAACATTTCAGTAAATCTTCCTTGCATGGATCTTTGCTCAAGCCTGGAGCAGCTGGCTGCCAGGCTACTACCAACCATAAGACCAGGTCAACTTGCACAAGCTACAAAGATCCTTCAAGATAACTATGCTCAGTTAAGAAGATTGTATTTCCCAAGACACCTGTTGTTTTGGTTGTTGCTGTACTGCAGTGGTGGAGATGCCTGGCAATTTTACAGAGGACTGTATCTAATATCTAGCTCCTCTTTGGTTGCTAGCTAGTATAAAATCTGAACCCCATGACAAACAATTGTCAGTATGATGCACTGAATGTTAAATGAATATTTCTCCGTCACTGCCTGAAAGCTGAACATAAATAAATGGCTGCTCCTCTGTTGACGACCTGCGCAACAATTTGTGTGGTATATTGCAAGAGCATGCACAGCTGTTCTTCCCATACAAGTCTGCAAATCATCTCGTTTCGCATCAACCGGCCACTGTAACTATGTCGATAAAGAAGGATTTAAGGAGCATGGGATGATGGACTTGTTGTCAACTTCTCCGTTCAAAGGCTGCACAGTGCATATATGGATATAAGGACTCACTGAGATTATGCACAAATAATAAGGCAAGAACCTATCAGGGTATTTTATATGTAAGAAACAGAAACATCCCACATGAGTACTTGGTTTAGGCAGAAACAAGCTCCCTTGCATGGCATGGGATGATGATGATGATGATGATGATGATAAAATGACGACAAAGACAAGCACATCAGCAAACGTCATGTACTCACAGTTCTGAGGAACTGAATCTCATCCTCTCCTTCTCCACCTTCAGCCATGGCTGCAAGTGAGCCCGCTCAGGCGCTGGCTCCTCTTGACGTGAGCATACAGCTAATCCACGGCCATACGGCGGCGAGACTGCCGGCCAAACCCCGGTGCACAAGCCTCCTTCACCAGGAGGGAGGAGGAGGAGGAGGGAGGAGGTCCGTGAAGAGGGGACGCTGCCGCTGCTGCCGCTGCTGCCGCTGCTGCTGCTGCTGATGCTGCTGCTGCTGATGATGATGATGATGATGATACCGATGCTTGGCTGGGGCGACTGCACGGCGTGGCAGTCGCCCCTCACCCTTACAATGCCATATTCAAAGAGAGATAAGAATAGCAATCAGTCTTGGGGCGTTTTCGGTTTTCGGTTTCCATTTACGAGCTCAGATGAGCAAGACGTCGTCGAGACAATCTGATGCAATCATGCGTCGGTAAAACCAGAACGCTCCTAAAACTGCAGAAATCTGAGAAAGTCACGACAGTTCACGCAAATTCCTATGTCTAGGATTTGAACAATGGGAATTGTTGTAGCGGTCACTGATCGTGCAGTCGCGTGTGAAAACTGCATTCACGCTCAATGAAGGGACCTCCCTATTCATCTGTCAATCCAATAGCGCCCTCTAACGTCAAAGCAGTGTCCTACAACAGTGGCAAAAGAATTCCCACCCACCGGTGTGACCGGCAAGGCCGTTTCTGCTCACCTAAAAGGCCTTAGAAGCACTCGTCTCCATTGTTTGGTTTCCTTGGGGCACACATTCATTTGCATTTGGGACGAACTCCAGTTTTTTGCTCCAGCGCCGAGATTCTGCCAGCCAGCCGCAGGCCGCAGCCGCTATTTGTGCATCAAGATCCAGCTTCTCCTTCGTGTTCCTGTTTCTCCTCATGCCACCGTTTCAAGTCTCCTTTACAAAGCCGCAAGCAAGCAAGAAGAGGCGCCGCAGATATGCAACCAACCACTCACTGGGAAGAGTTTCAGTATTAAAACGTTGATTTGGTTACTTCTTCATAGCCCAGATGAGCACTGTATATCACTGCGATTTGAAATGAAGCACTTTTGCCATGGCAACATCCTCTGAAGGAGAGAGTCGATGACAAATGCGAATGCGAATGCGAATGTGTGTCGTCCGAAGATGTACGGCATCTGCTGAACAGGTGCATCGAAATAAAATGCAAGTTCTGATAGTTCTGCAGTTAAAAAGTCGAACTCATATATGCAGATGAATGAAAGGCAGGCAAAAGGCCAATTCCTTCCTAATTTCCATATTCAAAAGATTTTGGGATTGTTATGCAATATTTGTAATTTCTTGAGATGGGGAATTTTTGCGTTTTTCTTTGTCGGAAGACAAATTATACAATATAAAAAAGAATGAAATATTTCACTTTTGATGTGATTTTCAATTTTTCAATACAGCTACTGAAATTAATTGAAATTTCTATGATATTCTTTGTATTTCTATTTGTTTTGTGAGGGACTCATTACAAATGTACAAATAAATATCAAAATGTTCATGTGTGTGTGTGTGTGTGTTATATTACAAATCATGTACTTTTAATCTATACTAGATTAAACTATGGCCAAATGAAGCCTAACAATCTGGTGGTGGTCATCATCATTTATTGAACATCAACACCAGATCGCCCACTAAGTGTCACTGTTTAGCTTTAGGGCTTTGAAATAAAAACTCCAAAGTGAAAAAGAAATGAAAATGGATCCACTTGGTGTCCTCCTCAAACATCGTCGTTAGCCGTCGATCGCTACCTTGGCCGCAGCGGCAACGCAACGCAACGCAACGCGACGCAACGCAACATATTGTGGGCCGGCTTCGCGGGAGATCAGCCAATCACGTCACAGTTGGCCAGTGCAAAGTCCGTCCATTGGATCCAAGCCTTGTCAATCACGACAGAGGAGCCCTGCAAAACCGCGGTTTGTCCTCCTGGCTGGCTGGCTGCCTGCAACACAGACACGAGCAAACATATTTGTCCTGCAAGTGGACCGCGTAAGTAAATATCTGCTTTGCTTTCATGAGGCGTCCTGATTGCATGTGGCGCAATTCGCTTTTCCAATGTAAGCCAGCACCACAATTCAAGCTGATGTCAATCTGGCAGAGCATCGAACAGCGTTCCGTTTGCGTTTCACTGTAAATATAGCGCAGTATTTATCGACTTCATTGGCACTTTTGTGAGCAGCGCCACGAATGAACACATGTGCTATCGTTTATTGCAAGGTGACATCAACCCCGTGGGATGATGATGATGATGATGATGATGGAAACAGGAGAGAGTGTTAAAGTGTTAAAAGTTGTTCATCACTGGTAAAAAATTGAAAAACGTGCACGGAAACGCAAGCAAAATGTGGAGTCTATGTGCGTCATGAAACATTGAACGTGTGGGCCATCTTTTGTGGTGCTGCACGTCAAAGGAGAGGAAGGACATTGGCCATTTAACTAACAGGGTTGACTTGAAGCTCAAGAATAGAGATCTGGTTTTCATGCAGTCAAGCAGTTCAGTCTTCAATTCAAGAAGGTCTTGAATGTACAGCTAATGCTGTAGTCGTCTAGAAATGACTGTTCGGAAATGTGTCTTTATGTACCGTGAATGTATTTAGTCAAATGTTTGGCTGTGTACTCTCTAACAGCATCAGGGCGGGCCATCGGATGAGCAGTCAAGTCCGTCTTCGGGCGGACCGCCTCCCGGGAGACCTTTGGTGAGGAACGTGCCGCCCATCATGGAGGGCACACATACCGTTGTGCTTCTGTATGTGCCCGTCCGTGAGCTCAGCAACACCAGCCTATATTTCCCCTAAGCGGCCGGTCCCCGGCTTCAAGTACAAGAGCCGCAGCCCTCCTTCAGCCCAGACCGCTAATGACCGTGACTGTGGAAAGGAGCAAAGAGGCCAGTCTTCCGAGTCCTCGGGCAAACCCTTCGGCTCCCGACGGGCGACGAGGGCGGCCGTTGCGGAGCTCCGCTCGCTGGCTGCCGAGCGCCACCGATTACTGGCAGACGTCTCATCCCTGTGCAAGGATTGTGCCAATAAAGTCACGATGGGTAACCGGGATGGCGACCCAGGAGCTGAGGTCGACTGCAGCAGAAACTTAACAAGTTCGCCACAGCATACAGCAACAAAGAGTAGAACGATGAAGATGAAGGGAGGCAAGAGGCTTGAGTATTCCCCACACGGTCGGATGAAGACGGAAAGTTCAAATGGAACGCCGTCCTTTGATCTTCCCGCTAGGAATCGTGCAGCCGCGGTCTCAACAATGGAGGAGATTCCAGGTACAGCGTCGTCCGTCCATGCGTCTCACGGTCCCTTTGTCAATGCACTCACTAATCCTCTCCTGCTTATGGCGGAACCCTTCCAGATCACACGAGAGCTCTGGGACTTTAAGGAGGACCGCAGGACCTTTGACTCTGATGTAGATTTCTGCAATGGCTTCTCGGAGTGTGACGGCGAGCAAGGTTTTGAGTCGGCCTCTTGCAGCCTGACGGAAGGCCTGAGCCGACGGGAAAGTGGGAGCAACCTCCGGCCTCTCGAGAAGTTTGCAATAGTCGAGTCCGCTCGGCAGCTGCTTTGTGAAAGCAACCGGGGAGATAAGGGGCTGCGGTCGGTGGCTAAAGTGCACGACTTAGAGGGCAAAAGGCAACGTGTCAGTCATACAAGCCCGAATGGGTCAGGGTCTTCGGACTCCGACACAGGAACCGGCACGTACCCAGAGGAGTACGGACAGGGGAGAGAATCGAGCGGAGACACACGTGGTGTGGTTAGTCGAGAAAAGCTTGCCGAGGGCCTACGCTTGCCCCTTTCCCGTACCCGTGAACTCCAGAACTTGGCTAACCCTGGCGCCAAAAGCCCCTCTTCACCTTTTCTCGCTGGCGCCTTCAACACATCCTTCCCTGCCTCCAAAAGTCTCCAGAGCAGGTCACCGAGCCCGAAGCTCAACCGTCGGCTAGCGCTGCTTTCGGACAATGACGGGGACAGCTCCGGCAACGCAGATGAGCCCAAATTCTACGGCCGCGGACGAACGGCCACGCGTCAGGGTTTGAATCTCAGCCGACGGCCGAGCAACTCCGGAAAGTGGAATTCTTCCGGCAACTGCGCCGCCACAGGTAAGCGAATTGGAAACACACACGTTCCCGTCGTGAAGCCTTGACGTTAATGTCGACGTCGGTCGTTGCATCTTCGTCAGCGCTTCGTCACATGGATCTTAACCGCTTCCGTACTTTGAATCGTGGCCTGCGATCGTTCGAGCCGAGTTTTTCCTTTGTCACTCCAGCTTTTCTCCACCAATTGTTGCGGTCTCAGTTAGTTTTCTAACGTGTGACATCCACCGCAAATGAAAAGCTACCCAGCAGAGTTGAACGATGCGGGAGATGATCCCTTTTGAAACTTTCTGAGCGCTGCAGCCAGCCAAGTCGGAAAAGGGAGAACCTCCGATCGCAAACGCGGTTCTCATGTTCACTGAAGCGTTGCCAATTTGCTTCGAACTTCACAACCTCCGACCCCACCGGACACCAAAGAGGAAGATGTTGAATGTTCAAATTTGCCCAACCCTTTTATTCACTCATCTTGAATTGGATGCCTGCCTGCAACACATTCTAAGAGAGATTGCATTTTCATATTATTTTCATAGCCTGCCTTCAATGTTCAAATTTGTATTGCAGCACTGTGAGTATTTGGATGAGCACCCCAAGCTCGAGTAAGACAATCAACTCTCAACCCGGGGTTGATATGGTTTAGGCACGCTGACATATTTTCACCTTAATGTGTCATAGTTTGACCGGCATATTTGAACGTTTGGTATAACTGGGAACGGATCCGCTTTGGAGGAGACCACAGATGAACAATAAATCCTCTGAACGGCTCAATGCTCGCCTTGCATTGATATGACGAAACACCGCAGCTACCGCACTCGACGGCCGTTCGCGACTTGTAGGTTTAGTCGAGGCGATCCTCTTTTGCTTTCACTTAACTTGCCAATTGGGTGTCTCTCGCAACCTAATACCTTACATATTTCTTATCTGACGTATGGCGGGCATCTTTCTCATCAGATTGGCAAGCTGTCATTCAACATCATGTGCGCTGAGAAGAGGGGTCGGCTCTTTTCACGTAATGAAGCAAAGACTGTCCCTTTTGTGTGTGTGTGCGCGTCCCAATCCACATCTCGGTGTAGCTTCATTACATGCACTTTTATTAGGCTTCTCCTCTGCTTGAAATATTCATTCCCCAGTAGAGCGACGCAAAGTTTCAACCTATTCCTGAACCCGAGTCGGTGGCCTATCAATTCCAATAATATTAATATTCCTCCTTTATTTGTATTTCAATTGAATAATGATGCGCGGGAACTTTGGAGTTATTCTGCCTTTCCGCTCCGGTGCTCAGCGCCTAGCGCAGCGCTTGTCTCTGAGGTCCAAATGTTGTCCATCGGTCAGCCTTTCACAGCAAATGTGTGGTGAGACAGCCGCGATGGTCACAAGAGCAGCTCAGCGATCGATGATAAGCCCTGCATTTCTCCTGGTTTCTACCAAAGTTGATGGCTCAAAAGCGGAAGCTGCCACATGCTCTCACCGGGCCTCGTGGCCTGCCTTGCGTGACTTGCACCGATTATGTTATGGATTTCATTGGACAAAATAGGACATCGTTGGCGAATCTGTCGGAGGGTCTTCAATACATATGACAACTGTTGAATCTTGCTCGGTCAGCGAAGGTCAATTATCTCCACATCCTCACAAGTCAGTTCGCTTTTAGCGAGCATTCTCTTTAGTTTGCATAAAGCATCCCTTGACCACGGAGAAA
This sequence comes from Phyllopteryx taeniolatus, assembly GCF_024500385.1. Lineage (NCBI taxonomy): Eukaryota > Metazoa > Chordata > Actinopteri > Syngnathiformes > Syngnathidae > Phyllopteryx > Phyllopteryx taeniolatus. Next base: position 412,859 of record NC_084514.1, on the reverse strand, counting down.
GAAGAAGAAGAAGAAGAATGAGCAGTCAGAGTGGCAAGTGGGTTCATCCATCATCCTTAACGTTGCCACCCCGTCAGGCTCTGACACCCGAAGGTCCCTGAGCTCCGCAAACTAGGCGGCCACTTATTTATCGAGAGCATGACGGGGCAACACCCGCGCGGCGTGACAGTTGTTCATGTTCGCGTTTTCATTGCTTCGTTGTCACGTGAAACCCGCAGGTGTGCACTTAAGAAACTCTTGCACCGCACATACAACTGGCTTGGCCAAAGAGCATAATGTTCCTATGGATGAGTATGATCCAGTTTTAGTGTAATGCTCTTCATGTCCTACTTAAGTGCGTCACTCGAGAACCACCTCCCGCCTGTACCGCGTGCTGCCACTTATTGACATTAGGAGTCTGACTCAGCAGGGAGGCAGATTCAATAACTATAAGCTTACGTTTCCTGCAGGATCACGCATGCATGTGCCAGATGAAGCCTTCTAAATAAGCTTGTCATTTATTTTAAATGATCGTTGCAGTTGTCCCATTGCATAATGCACCAAAGCATACAGCAGTTGCGGTGGTGTGTGCGTGCGGGCGACGACATTGTGATTAGCCCGTCCCTGACCAGATGGAGGCAGTGTAGATATCCTTATGCATATTTAACGACGTTGTTCCGTTGTATATCGTCAGTACTGCGTATGTACATGTATTGTAACATTGTAGTGATTTGAGGTCTCCTGTGGGAAGGTTACCTTTAGAGCTCTCAAATGCTCCAGAAGTGAGCATTTGGAAGTGTCCCGGGGTCAGCGCACGTTCAGCAGTCTTCACCGCGGGACCACGCAGCATTTTTCGAACCAAACACTCTTCATCTCATCCTCCCTTTTTCCCTCTTCTGTCCAAGCAGCCGCCGCTGCTCATCACGTTTGATTGCGGTGGACACCTTTGCGTGTTTTCCATGACCCAGCAAAGCTTTGGACTTGGCTGTGTGCGTGTGCGTGCGAATGTTTGCGCGTGTGAGCTTTTGGGGGCCACGACTGAATTGAAGGCATTTGTCCAAGGCTCAAAATCTCTCTCAGAAGCAACTGTGCAGTCATCGAATTGAATTTCAATTATACTTAAGACAAAATGAGGTTCGAAGACACTTTCATGAACAGGATGTGGTCGTATTCCTGTCCAAACAAGTCGACGTGTTGTCCTATAACTTTAGGAATATGAGGTCACTCAGCTTTCAAGGCTTTGCCTTTTCATTCTCTACTTTGTTTTGTCCTGCTCTCATGTCCGTATCCCTTGACGGGTGCGCCCCTTTCTCTCTGTGCACGAGTGACCCCGAGAAAATAAGCAAAAGGAAGCATTTTCTTTGCTTGCCATTTGTCACGTTCGGAAGCTATTCTTTTAACGTTGAGGTGCTTCGACGTGAGCGCTGTACGGCGCGCACAAGGACGCCTCTGCAGGTTGCCGTGCCACTGACCTGTTCGTACAAAAGGCGCTACGTTTCCAACGACAGAAAACGAAATCCTCTTTTTCCTCTCCTGCTCGGTGAATTGACGCCACACATTTCTGGCTTTACAAGGCGCACAAACGGTTGCAATTTGACTTCTTTTTTGACAACGAAGATGCAAGTCAATATTCATTATGATATTCTATCGAGATTGTATTAGCGAAAGGTATTTGGGTGATTTTTCCCCTTGCTGCCGGCGTGGCCGGTCAGACGAGGGCCGAGTAAGCGCCGCTCAAAATAGCGCCATGCCCCGAGGCGTGCTTGCAGAAAAGCAGGACTCTCCCTACATGTTTGATGCTAAACGATTCCGACGCCTCCTTTGGAACCCTTACTATTAGCCACGCAGACTGCACACCCGACACCGCGAGTAAAACTTTACTTGCGTAGCAACTCGGCAACGCCGCATGCATAGCACGCTGCTAATTACGCTGGGGTTGTGTGTTTGTGTATTCCCTCCACTAGAGGACTCCCTCCTGCGTCACGGAGATATTTGGATGCTAGATGGCGATGACCCTCAGGAACCCCCGTCCCTTGTTCCCCGCCCGGATCACCTGGATTTCCTACGCATTACACCGCCTGAGGATGACATCATCGGGGATACACCTTATTATCCCAAGCCGGAGTGCACAGTAAGCACCCGAAGCTCGAACAACACCGGCATTCGCCGCATTGCCCGGTCAGCCGTCCGAGCACATGATCACAAATTCTTGAAACGGATTAACGGGTCACGGATTCTAATCTGTCGACAGATCCTAAGCCAAAACTGTCTCGGATAATTCCTTGTTCTAAGAAGTAACGAGAAAATCACAACTTCACTTCTTACCATCCAAATTTGGATGACCAATTTGAGTCATTATAGAACCTGTCGCACATCCGGTCTTCTTCCAACCAACACAAGCTTCAAATATGTATTCATTTATAAAACCCCAAAAAACCACACATATGGCAATGTTAATGTCCTCCCCTCCATACACCTTAGCTGCATATTGACTTGATTGTCTTTGCTCCCATTTTGTTGTGGACCGACAAAGTGAGGGACCCAAATGTAGTCAATGTCAACGTAGTAACACTTTTATGTATTTTGTGTTTTCTTTAGCTGATCTCAGGGTTCGTATCGGGCCATGAAATGTCAATATTATTACTACAAGCCTCTGCGATCAATGTTAGTAATGCAGGGCCTCTCAGGGGATTGCGTGCGTGCGCGTAGCATACCGCTGTGATTATATAACATAATCCCTCAGAAGCACTCATTCTATGTGAGGCTTTTTCATATGAATGCATCATAATCACTTGAGTGTCCTGAAAGGCACCTACAAATAATACAAACGACTATGTGGAGAAACGGTGATAAGGTTGTGCCCTTTGTGGGGGAAAAGGGAAGAAGACTTTGACACAACAGCATTAGTATGAATACTGAACTTTCCTTTCCATAATTACAATGCCCCCATCAAAACCTTTTGGTGTTTTGCACATTCTTCCATGGGTACAGATGAGGTGTTCAATCAAGCGGGTTGTGCGATGGATGATGGCCTTTTGTTGCAAGTTCTCCCAGCAACGTTTTGAGCTGAAAAGAATGCGTTTTCGCAACTAACGGCAGTCGGAATGAGTCACACTTTAATACTGAGTACTCTGAAAGGCTACTTTATGTGTGGCTTTTCAGCAGGTTTATCAGTGTTTGCATGTCAGCTACCTCACAGGCTCTCCATTGCAGTTGCCGCTTGATGTTCCTGGACCGCCCTTCTATGTTTGCTACTTTGCCACGCTGCCGTTTTTGCGAACGTGAGGTAATCAGACACCTGTGACTGGCGCTCCAGGTTTCCTCCCAGAAAGGGAGGGACCTGGAGGAAGGCGTCCGCAGACTGGCCAGACCAGTCAGACACATTCTTTTTCCCCCGACCTGCAGTTTTTTGGTTTTGTTTTTTCTCCGACTTTTCCTTCTCGCTAAGACAGACGTGAACCAAAAGGAAAGTCTGTGCTCCGTCATGGACCACAGACTTTATGGCAAGGCTCAGAGAAGGCTAATCCACATCATCAACACGGAACATAACAGCTCACCTTGTGGGAATAGGAGGAAATGCTTTGTGAAAGTTGAACTCTCTCACGGAGATTACGACAGGACATAGAACAGATTGAACTTTACGACTACACACACGTAGTAGTCTTTCGGTGACCCAATCAATTCCCGTTTTGAGTTCGCCTGCTTCTGTGTCACACATACAGTAGCATTATTATCGGTGCCCTCTTGGAGAAGGTAAGAGGAGATTTGTCCGTACAACGAGCTTTTGTTTTCTGCCAATCTTTGAGGTGGAGCGGCTTTGGGATTCGTAGCTTGGACACCTTGGCAAAACCGCCACATATTGTGTTTTCTTTCACCCGATGCCAGTGTGACGTTTGCATGAGAATGGACAATTCGACCAATCTCTCTGACGCACAAGGGACAAAGCCCGCTACTTCCTTGTTAAATGTACTTAACAATCTACTGACTAGGGAGAGGTCAGCGTCAGACGTGCAGCCCGCTGCGCTGACGTCTTTTAAGGAACTCTCGGATGTTGAAGAATGCCCAAATGTGCTCAAAGAGCGTGAGGATCTCTCTCTGCTCGATGGAGCTGCGTCCTGTTACAGAGAACGAGATGTTGACCAATGGGAAACTCGCGAGGAGTCTGGCAGTCCGGTTAAAGAAGACCTGCCACGCTCGTTGGACCGAGATACAGTCCTGGTAACGAGAGTGGAAACGTATAGCGACTCTGAAAATGAAGAGGCGGAGGCGGGGCTTAAAAGCAGTGGCCTGTCAAAGAAGCTGGTAATTATCAGGAAGCCCACCCTACCTGAGGATAGCAAGCGTAGTGATGGAGATGTACAGGGGGGTGCCACTGAGGCGGAGATCCATGTTCCACAGTTTCGAATGCACGGGTTTAAGATATCCCCTTTAGAATCACTTGTGTCTGCAGACGGATCCAGCCCAAGCGCTGACGTTCCAACTGTCCCTACGCTCCCAGGTCCCAGAGAGAGCGCCACTACTGTATGTACCGAAGGACAAGCATCGCGCGCACAAGACGACGCAAGTCAACCGACAAAAGAGTGTGACAACTATGAAGGAATAGATTGCTCTTTGCATGTTCCCTCCATCGTCCTCGGTCCTAATACAGAGCTATCGGCAACGTTGCAGAATTCTAGCCAAGTGTCAGACAATTTGGATCAAAAGAAACCAATATCGCTCTCACCTGGTCGTCTCCAACCGAGTCCAAAGCTTTCAGCCCAGCATTCAATTTCTCCAATGAGTCCAGCAGCTGTGTCCCCGACCGTCTCACCCCAACGCAAGGAGGCAACACTCTCGGCGCCCCATTCTTTTCAGATGCCAGCACTCTTTAGCGGTCTGCGGGTGCTGAAGAAAGGTGCGGTGGGAGACGATAGAGAGACTGTGTCACAGATCAAGCAGAGTGACAAAGACGCTGACCTGGCATTGCTCGGCCTCAAGAAAACGGTGAACAAAACCAAGCTCCGACCTGAGCAGAAGACATCCGCTCCAACCCGAAAACTATTTGAGCCTCAGTCTCTCCCAGCAAATCTGAGAAACAGTCAGCACCTTAACTTGGATAAGAACGCTGAGGCCGAAACCGAAGGACAGGAAGTTGATCCAGAACCTGGCAAAGACAAGGAGTCTGACACTGGAGATGAAATGGCAGGAGAGAAACCCTCGCATCCCGAAATGCGGAAAACCTCTGACTTGGCGTACGATACTTTTAGGAGCCTCTTTGGCCCAAAATCTGTCAAAAAGGAAAAAAACGAACCTGTGGATCTGGAGGCGGTGAGAAGGAAGATCAAGAATGACAAAGAAAGTCTTCGATCTATTTTCGAGAGAACCTCCAAAACTCCCAGCAGGGAACCGAAAGCTCCCTTAGAAGCGAATGTATGTGGGCACCTCTCGCCATTGTTTTATTCACACGACACATTGTGATGACCCTAAAAGAAATACTGTAGCACTGTCTTTGTATCTGTTCTCGACGTCACAGACGGAGGCCACGTCGCCTGCGGACAGCGAGGACCGGACTCCGGGTCGTCTGCAGGCTGTGTGGCCGCCGCCCAAATCTAAAGATGAGGAAGAAAAGGTCGGGCTCAAGTACACGGAGGCAGGTAAGAACCGGACCTTTATTTACCCCTCGACCTCTGCGAGCTGAGCGCGGAGCCCACGGAAATGACAAAAGAGAATTCCGACGCCGGCATCTTTTTCTCAGACTGGGTTGTGCAAAACTGCCCCCAAAAAAGGGTTTGAATCTCCGCTGTCGGGCATCTTGAAAAGCAATGTGCGATTTGCGTCAGCAAATACTGTACATCCATTGTGGCCTGGGAATTTGAATTGCTCCATCATCAGACGTCGCTGTGCCGATGCGCCAATCAAAACGGCGAAAAAGATTCCGTTGCGAAATGTTCCAGGTTCCTCGCATTTGTTAATAGGATCATTCACAAAATGGCATGGGATCTGTTGTCATTGTGCGACACAAATTGGAATCGTATGCAATCATCCATAATAATAGGCTGCATTATGGTAAAAGGGTATGGCAAAGTACGCCATTTGATTTGGGAAATTTCCTGGTCTGGAAATGTGTGGAAAATGGAAACTATTGGACGGAGAAATGTCCATTTTTCCAAGCTCTATTTTCTATCTAAAAACATATTCTTTGGTGATGACTGGGAATGACTGCTGAGGAGGAATTACTGGGAAAATGAAGAGACAAGAATGATCAAAACAACAAAATAGGCGATTGAAACGCAGACACAGCTCCTGGCACAAAAACCGACAAATATGAACTGAACGCTTCACCGGTGATCTTTTGGATTGTAGCCTGCGACAATGTTGTGAACGCCGACGTCAAGTCCGGCATTGCCAGCCTGACCGCCGCATCTAAATATACCAAATATGTCTGCATGTGTCCTAATAAAAGCGGATCTCATCATCACACCTGCGGTTGTTAATTATCATGCTCGGACGTTGCAAGAAAAAAAAATTCATTGTTTTCGTCAAACTTTCTGTTTTGAATACAAAACGTAATTGCATGAATTGTTTTCGTTGCCAAGTGATCACGGAATAAGCGGGTTAGTGGCCTTTGAGGTGTACAATTATCACGGATTAATGCTTCAAATTATTGACATTTGTTTTCCCCGACGAGTCTGGAAAACGTATGGAATTTAGAAAGCTTCCATGTGTAGGAAACCTTGAACTCATCACAAAGCTTTATATATGATAAACGATATGCCTAGGTATGAGGAATTGTTTTTATGCAGACCACTAATATCTTTTTGGCCTGCATATGAAATGAATCCTGCTTAGTTTCTGCCTGTATTTATTCGGATCAAAAGATCATCTTAGTGATGTTTGACTTGACAACACGTTTGATTTCGGAAACCACTTTGCCATGGTTTTGCATGGTTCAAAACGGGTTGGTTAAGTTGCAAAACTGGTCCTCTCACGAACAATGACCCAACCCCTCGATGGAATTTTCGCAAAGGACTGCAAACAACACTGTAGTCAAGCCAGAAATTCAACATGCGTCAGGTTCAATTCGTCACTCTCTGCGTAAACAAGCGATAACGATGTCACTGTCATGTCATCAACATATAGTCCAGGTGAATTGTGTTCCGCCTGCTTTCAGAGCACCAGGCTGCCCTCCTGCAGCTCAAGAGGGAATGCAAGGAAGACCTGGAGCAAATGCACGTAAGTTATGTCACTGCGGCAAACCACCTTCAACGCTGCCAATAGAACAGAAAGACTACAGTGAGACTAGGATTGCGATACACACTGCACAAATGCACATCTCGCCTGCAGTTAACGATTACGGACACGCGATGGCGCCAAGTAAGCATGAAATGTTCAAGCACAGCAGCAGAGCACTGGTACCCGCCTCGACACAATATGAGCCCAGAGTCGAATTTAGACTCCAATACTACATACGACTTGACTTACTGACAGGCAGTGTGTCCATCCGTCATCTTGAAAATGCATTCCGTTTCTATAACTTGTGTCGCCAGCAAAACCCTTCAATTGTCGGGTTTGGTGTAGAGTAAAGATGAGATTATTTTACTCCTGTAATAATTGGAATTGGAATTTGACCTTGTAAGGTGACCTAATTTCACCTCAAAGCAAGTAACTGAGGAGTGCACGTGTCACATGACACTCCAAAAAGTCCTTCCCGATGCCCGTGGCAGTCATTGGCCAATCAGAGGACAGCGATGTGTCGCGGTGACGATGGCCCAGAAAGAGACGAGAGGCAATCGAAAGGCTTGATAGGCAAGATGGTGAATGATAACATTTGACGTAGTGTAATAAAGAGGAAAAGCTTTGTATATCAACTTTTTGATCTGCAAAAAGAAATCCGGATCAGCTGTAGATGACGACGTTTATGTATCATGGTTTATTACAGGTTTTGAATTGTATGCAATGAAATCAAATATGCAGCTCGTCGCCGAGTATTTGCTGACTTTTGTTCTTAGTAAGTCAAGCTGGCAGGAATTGCTAAACACGGCACACATCACATTTTGGCAAATCCGAACGTTCGCAAGAGTACAAAAACCTACAAACGTCAGCCCCCATAAACCCCCAAGTAGATGGGATGTTTTTAACTGTACTTTTGAGAATAAACCCTTGGTATAGAGCGGCGGCACGGCGGACGACTGGCTAGCACATCTGCCTCACGGTTCTGAGGACCGGGCTTCAAATTGAACTATCGAAATTGCCCGTAAGTGTGAATGTGAGCGCGGTCGGTTGTCGGTTTCTACGTGCCCTGCAATTGGCTGGCGTGGCGACCGGTTCGGGGTGTACACTGCCTCTCGCCCGAAAATAGCTGGGATAGGCTCCAGCACGCCCGCGACCCTAGTAAGTATAAGCGGCATGGAAAATGGATGGATGGACTTGGTAGATTGACGTAAACAGCAGCTGAAAAAGAAGATAAGCACATTTAAAATATTGCAAAGATTTGAAATCTTGGGTTTACGTCTCCTTTAATGGGAAATTGGATACAGACTCAAAGTACTTGACGTATCATGAAAGCAGGGGGAAAAAGAGAAATCCACTAAATGAATTGAAATCCCACCCCAAAAAGTGTTGAATCCAGGTTTATTTATGGGTGAGTGCTTGAAAAGTGAAGAATAGACAACCTTAACAATTCTAAACTGATGCTGTTTATATTTGAGCACTATGGAGTCAGTGGTATGATGAAATGTTGCATCGTTGTATAGTCGAAGCCATCCATTGTCTTCCTCTTATCACGGGGGCAGAAGCTCAAGCAGGATTGATTAATTTGGCGGGAATGTGGACGAGCGGTTAGCACATCTGGCTCACGGTTCTGAGGACCGGGTTTCAAATCCCGTTGCATGTTTTCTCCCCGGGCCCGCGTGGGTGGCTTTTCCGGTTTCCTCCCGCATCCCAAAATCACGCGTGGTAGGTCGATTGAAGACTCTAAATTGCCCGTAGGTGTGAATGCGAGTTGTTTGTCTGTATGTGGCCGGCGACCAGTTCAGGGTGTACCCCGCCTCTCGCCCAAAGATAGCTCCAGCACACTCGTGAAGATGAATGAATGCAGGAAGGGAAAATGTATTTCGTTCTTTGAATGACACTAATCCAAAGAAAAGACAAAAGCTGGCCTAATGAGAATTGTGTTAGGGTTATTGTCCCCTCATTTTGTTGCTCCTTCACATCCAGCTAGACAGTTATGAATTGATTCCAAATCTGACCTCTGGAAGGTATGTTTTATATCTCGAACGGAGCGAGAAACGTGTCCCGCAGTCAGCCCGCGACAAAGGGTGGGAGCGTGCCTCATGCTGTTTCCAAGCCAAACAAGTTAATAGGGAACATGTGTAAGGTTCATTGCTCAACAATTTCCGTCTTGTTTCCAATCAATACTTTGCTTTCGTTGTTTTTCTTTTTCTTATTGTTTGACATGACAATCGAAAAGCGGGTCGCTCGATCTTCCTTATTCCCCGATAGTACACACAATAACTAACATGTTGTATGTAGGCTGTGCAGTCTTATGCGGGAATGGTTCATATTCAATGCAAGCTCATTAAAGGGCCAATTCTTGTGAAATGACCATAATATCCATTATTGTGCTCTTACAGTCCGATTTTGAGCTTCAGATCTTCCAACTTCGAGGCGAGCATGCTGTTTCAATAGCAAACCTCGAAGGCGTCATAGCCAAGATTCAAAGAGACAAGGCCTACAACGTGGCGCGCGGAGAGACCCGAGACGCGGCCGTGTCGACCGCAGATGACTCGACGACCAAAACTTGCCGCACTGTGGGGATCCAGACGGACAGAGAGACGTTCATCAAGAGCCCGGAGGTTGAGGCGGGCGGTCTCGTTCAAGCAGCCGGCCAGAACGTGCCGAAAAAACTCAACTTGGACTCTATCGGACTCAATCTGGGGCTTAAAACAGCCTCGGGGCCTGCTGGACCAGCCCCGCCTCCGCCCCCCCTGCCGGGCCCCTCAGGACCACCGCCGCCTCCGCTGCCAGGCATCACGGGAGCGCCGCCGCCGCCGCCGCCGCCGCCGCCTTTGCTCGCCGGGGGTGGCCCTCCGCCGCCTCCGCTGCCAGGCATCATGGGAGCGCCGCCGCCGCCGCCGCCTTTGCTCGCCGGGGGTGGCCCTCCGCCGCCCCCGCCACCTCCCCCTCCTGGTCTACCTGGAGCAGGCCCTCCGCCTCCTCCCCCTCCTCCAGGCAGTAACCCCCCACCACCTCCATTCACGGGGGGGTTCAGTTTCACTCAGATGTTGGAAAAGCCCCCTCGGAAGCCCGCTATTGAACCCACCTGTCCCATGAAGCCTCTGTACTGGACCCGGATACAAATACATGACGATAAGTATGTGTAAGCTATTCATGTGTTGAACCGCAACTGAGAGGCCTTTTTGCATTCAGTCATGATCGAACCACGCAAAGTACACATTGGTCGGACAAGTCGCGGGCCTTTTTTTAGGGTAATGAACCGTATTCGGAAATGGATGCTAGCTAGTATCATCGTGGGATTTCGCTCGGTCGCTCGGGAAGGAAAGCCGTGGAATTCATCACATCAAATAACATTTCAAAAGCTGCAAATTGGTAGGCTGTAAGGAAAGCATATCATTAGGAGAAATATGGTGGAAGTTATCACCGATTGTCATAAAATGCGAAATACGCTTACCAAATAAAACAAAAAATGTTTACGTACAAACATTTGAACTGGATTAAACATGGAAAACCAGATGACAAATACTGTATGGGATTTTACCAGCACCATCAAACATTGGTAATAATCATATCAATATTAGGAATTCCCTTATCAGAAAACAAACCTGCAGAATGACTCCATAAAGCATCCAAAATCCAACTTTCTTTTCAGCTTTCGTGGCCCGTGTTTTTTAAACGATGAAAATTCCAACTAGCGCATTCACCCTGGCCAAGTGGGGCCTGTCCGGCACTGACAATTGTTCAGCTCAGACTGTGCATTTCCGTGGCAGGCGTTCGACTTTATGACCTTGCATTTCCGTGGCAGGCGTTCGACTTTATGACCTTGCATTTCCGTGGCTGGATTAGTCGGGGGGGGGGGGGGGGGGAAAGCTGAGTTTAGGCCCGTACGCTCTTACCGGTCCAGGACCCGCAGCGGCAGCTATAAATGGAGCCGAGTTAAGAGGCATTCGATGGCTTGAACTATGACTGCATCAGCTGAGAGTCGGGTTTGAAATGTGAACCAAAGCGCACATCCTAGCTGGGAGCTGAAACCACAGGCGACTGAAGTTAGGAGACCTACACTTTCGTTCCGTCTACTCAGTCATGGAGTTGCCTTTGGAATGCAAAGACTTCATTGGATTCATTCACAGAACTTTGCGTCAAAGAACATTTGGGGATAACATTATCTCGGCAACGGTCTGTGAGACTCCAACTTGATTTGAAGTCATGAGACGCCAGTCACTTTGCGTGGGTTCGTGGTTACCGTTGGAGATGAGCAGATTGATCCGTTATCACCTTTGTGTTGCCTTCAAACAATATCGTCGGTGTCTATTCAAATGTTCGACACAAGAGAACCGAGCTCACTGCCCGACTGTGTGGACGAAATTGGCGCTTCATCTTGTCACTTCGCTGCAATTCGGAATATTCCACATGCGAAAGCCGAATCCAACATTTGGCACGTTCAATTGCGTTGCGTCCGAAAGGTTCCGGGACTGGTGTCACAAAAGATATATGTCAAGTCCGAACTACTTATTCGACTTCAACGCGGGACATACGATCCACCGGCACATCGACAAAGAGATTCCGTCAGTCAAGGGATGAGAGTTGCGGCAGGGCAACTCGCGGTTGCTTCACCGTGACGACGTACCCGCTCGCGAGGTTCCGGCATCTGACGATTCCCGGCCAACAAGAACATCGCTTTGCTGGAGAAACCTGCCTACGCAGACGACCTGGCTCACCGAGCTGTTTTCCTCTTTCAAGGAAATTTCAAGGGGATCGTCAAGGATCGTGAATGACATCAAGATGGTCCTTCCGGGAATGCGTGGAAAGTTCCTCAAAAGCGGAAATCTTGCACTTTGGATTTGAAATGTATATTTGGAATGACTCCAGTCCTGAAACCTTTCGGACACGCCTCTCATGCACGAGTGGGCATCGTTTGAAAGGGATTGGCTTTGCGGCGCTATGAAGTGTCACGGTCAGAAGCATTTTTCCCCCAGATGTATAATCTACCACAGACAAATTGACAAAGGTCTTTTTCTCGGCTGAGTTCGACTTCCGCACAGTGCAAAACGATGATCGAGAAGAGCTACACGACAATGCCGTGTTTTGGACTCCAAATACTGATTGCCAGAATTTAGGAGGCTTAGCGCAGATGATCGATGTGTTGATAACAGCAGAGTGTTAAACATCCCCTTGCCTTTAAACAGCTCATGTTCTTGTTTGTCTTTATTGTCCGTGTTACTCAGCAACTTCTGAATTCATTCGAGTCCATCAGGACACAAACGAGCTGGCGTCAGTGTTTGGTTTTAGGTCTCACCTCGCGCATGAAGCCTCGCTATGCTTTGTAAGGGTTTCGAAGCTTTAAAATCCATGTTTTTAGCCTGACAATGAAAATGCAAAATAGCGGTCGGTTCAGTAAACATCATATAATCTTCCACGAATACAACACCCAATCCATCCCCGCTTAGGAAGTCGACTCGAGCCTTCATCTCGCTGACGGAAGTGTTCTGTTCCTTTGCTTTGCGCTGCAGCAACAACACGTTGTGGGGCTCCCTGGAGGAGCCGGGCATCATCGAGCCGAAAGAGTTTGAAGATCTTTTCTGCAAGGCCACGCCTCAGCCGCTGAAGAAACCGTTGTCAGACAACTATGAGAAGAAAGTCAAAACAAAAAAGGTACATTCAATTCATATCACCTTACCTTTTAGTTGTCACTCGTTGCTGGAAATGACACATGTACGCATCTGCCTCAATAGAGCAAGCAGCCTCAAGCCTTTTTTTGTTTCTTTCTTTTTGCATGCTCTCTTATCTTACATTGTTTAAACAAGGTCCTTGTCCTCTGTCACCTCTGGTCATAAATTAAAGCTAGAAATAACACCATGTGAAACAGGAAGAAATGGCCATCCTCCAGAGCGCTGTTTGCATTTGGTAGTTAGAGCAGTTCAGGTTTATGAGTTCACCCCTTTGTTTATTCATTGTGCTAGACCGTAAAACATTACATACAACGTTACATTCTCCCTATGGGACACAGGATTTTGAGGAAAATCTTGGAAATGACATGAACGTCTTACTCAATGTCTAAGGCGGAATCAAATCTGTTCCAGGGCACTTCCCGTCGGCAATAATAGAAAGAGAGAAAATCGGCCCCATCGTAAAACCTTCATTTACTGCACAGGCCTTGTTTCAAGTCAGTGGTTCTCAGATGTTTCACACCAAGTGCTAGCTTACAAATGCCTTGGCTAGATCAACTTTCAAATACAGTAGTACTGTTTTTTCTTTTTTTGAAAGTTTGTTTACGATTGTTTTAAATAGCTACTGTAACAGTAACACTGCCCTTAAATTTGGGGGGACTGTACTTAATGATTCAATTGAAATTGAAAGATTTTAAATAAATCGTTTTTCAAGATGAGATACAAACGTATCGCGCATAAACGTTAAATACAACTGAACTCGACATAACAAATGTGCCGTACTGGATCCCAAAACCGCTTAAGTTGCTGGAATACGACGCACAATTTGAACATAAAATGAATTCGGTGATGCTTTCACGTACCACTAGAGGGCGCCATAGCACACTGAGAATCACTGCTTTGCATTCTGGTGGAACAAGGAGTGAACAACTGTCAAAGATAATAAGAATACAACTCTGGACCTAACCATTTGACAGCAAGCGTCATATGCCTTCGGCATATGACGCTTGAGTCTTATTCTTGGATTCTTTTCTTTTCCTGACACCCTCTGTTAAAGCTGCTTCTTGTGACACACACAAGCAGAATGTGTCGATTCTTCGACGCTTGCTGAACGGGGGTGCGGTGAGATACGCTGACAATTTTGTGATTTTGTGCCACTTGGATGGATGCAATTTCTTTTGAGTTCAGCCGATCGCGGGGCACATACAAGCGAATAACCATTCACACCTACGGGCAATTCAGAGTCATCAATGAACCTAGCACGCGTGTCTTTGGGATGCGGGAGGAAAGCGGAGTGCCCGGAGAAAAGCCACGCAGGCACGGGGAGAACGTGCCAACTCCACACAGGCGGGAGGCCGGGGATCGAACCTGCGAGGCTGACGCTCTAACCGGTCGGCCGCCGTGCCGCGCCAATATTATCACTGTGTTTTATGCAGTACAGTACTGTTGAATGCATTTGTATTCTGGAAAAAACATTTTCAAAATGAATTTGGGCGTTTTGGGGATGAAGTGTGTTCCCCCTCATTTCAATGAATGCGATACGAGTATTTTGAGGGAGGTGCGTGGTCACGCAAACGAATTCAACTAGCATCTCAAGGCACCACTGTACTTTGAGTGAAATTCGAGGTGTATTTGACGGAATTTGAAATTGTACTACGTTTGGCACGAGAGGGTGCACTGTATTCACCTAACCACGAAATGTTTTAAACAGTTGCAGTTCCGAACATCTGCTGCAGCCGTTGCCCTGTCGGCATGTTGGCCGCCTTGTGGTCCCGTCCCGACTGCGGCGTCCCTTCTAAATCTATACGCATCCCTTACTTATTCTGATCAATTTGTGAAGGCTCCACACGGGTCCACAGGGTCACAGTGTGCGTGCGTGCCTGTGCCTGTGCCTGTGCCTGTGCCTGTGTGTGCGCGCTCGGTATCCATGGCCTCATCCTCAGATCACCCCATTCAGTCTGGTCACTCGAAAGTGGCAAAAACATTTGATCCGACAAAGACATTAACCGCCAGACGCAAACGCTTCCAAGTGCCTCCCGGCGGGGGCTGACATCAGCTTGGAAGAAGTCTGACCTGAATCGGGGAAACTTTGCCGACGCACCAATCGAGAAGCTTTCTGTGAAAAATAACACGTGAACTTAAAGAGGACCCATAATGCTCATTTTCAGCTGCGTTTTTTTTTTTTTACAGCTTTGATGACAGGCATTTCTAAATAAACTGTATTTTGTGGTTCTGCCCTTAAACGTTACTCTTCAGTTCCTGCGCTGAGGAATCCACAAAAGCTGTTCAACTCTTCCATCTTTAGAAAAACAACTTTCAGGGCAGCGTCAGCGTACGTATGATATGACTCAGCTGTAAATAAGGAGATAATGACGTGAAAAGCTGACGAACGACGGGAAAAACAAGTGTTCATGTCAGCCCCACACCTAAGCATTTGTGTCACCTCGTAATTTGGCCACAAACCAACACGTCGTCAAAATCAAGTGCTGTTTGAATCAGAAAAAAAACAGCTAAAAGAACACGTTTGAACATCACCGTACTTTGCACAATTCTTGCCTCGGGTTTTTGGAAAGTTTCATAGCGGGATGTCGGAATAGAGCTGCTGTTTGGATGTGGACTGCCTCCCAAACCTTTTCGGGAAAGTATCATCTGCATAATATTTTGGAACACAGTCAATCGTCATGCGTCCAAGACAAAAGCATTTTCAGGTCCATCCTGCATACTTTTATGGCCCTTGCGGCACAATCATGCTGGACTAGAAAAGGGTCTACCCCAAATGATTTCCCAAAAGTTACAAGCGGTGAATTGCCCGCAATGTCTTGTTTCCACAGGAACAAATTCATTTGTTCAATCATGAATTAAGATGCGCGTGTGCGTGTGCGTGTGCGTGCGAGATGCATGTCCTTGGGCATTTTCCGCACTTGCAAAAAGTGTTGCCAGATCATGTTATCATGTTGGGAGGGACTGGAATGTATTCGTACATTATGCATAGGATCCACTTCCCTGATCTCGTACAACTCCGCACGCCCTACGTTTAACGTTGCTGATGCCTCCATGAGTGATTTAATCTTTATCACGTGTGCCACAGAAAAAAAAGTCAAAGCTCTTGTTTACTCTGCAGCCTTTTTCTGTGTGCCGATTAGCATATCAAAGACGCTTTTTTGGGCGGGGCTGTGTGTAATCGCGGGCATGTGGCTTCGCTCCACGAGCATCGCACCTATAGGATTTTGGAAAAGGGGCCGAGCCGACAGTTTTCACGTCGGCACGGCCTCGGTTGAACGACGACACAGTCGAAAAAGTCCAGCAAAACGGCCATTTCCTCCACCCTTATAAATCAAGCTTCTAGATTACGGCCCTCCTTAGACACAAAGAGCAGTTTGCAAGTGCTTCGGTGGAAGGACTTATGTACAGTCGGGGTGCCTTTATTGGCGTGAAGACATCTTTGAGAGTGGATGTAAGATGAACACCATCGATGAATAAGCTGCTCGTTGTTGCTGCCTGGGCGATAACGGACAGATTTCCAGGCAGACCGGCGTGCTGAGTGCTGCTCGGCTGTACAAACTGAAAACTGCTTGATTCCTCCCACTGTCAGGACCGTCAGCCGCCTGTTTCTTCTCTCGTCGTTACCTCCGCCGAGGGGAAGTTCTTCTCCTTTTTTTTTTTTTCTTTTTTTTTGGGAGGCATTCTTCCGAGGATATTTCCATTACATTTTGGGGAGAATTTAGACATCGACATCATCAATCAACGACTCATCCCACTTCATGCTAACAGTTAAACAGCAACTTACTTTATGCATGCCATTTGTGCCACCTTATACCTGTTTACAAATCTAAGTGTGTCATTTTAGATGCTCTATTTTTTTTCAATGAAGCGACTTGTTTTTTTTCCTGCACAGTAAATTCAATCTTCAATTGGATCACAAAATGTATCATTAACTTTATCAAGAGAAGAAATTGCTTCATGATGTTCGATCTAATCCGATTTTGTTCGCAGGGTTGAGAGCTGTAATCTCAAAAGCAGACACACGGTGACAAAAGTCTCAGCCAGCGTCTCGTTTCATTCGGAAGCCTTTTCTCTTCTAACTTTTTTGATCAGAGTGCCAAGATAAACAGTTCCTCTTTGCTCCACGGGAGGGAGCCGTTTGCTATTGCCGCCGACCTTCCTCAGCATCAGCGTCGGACTCTTCCGCGCCTTATCCCTTAGCCGAGCGTCTACGAAAAAGAGACCCGATATTCAGCATCACTCGTCTTCTCTCACGAACTTAACTGCCGTTTGGGCTAATTGGCAAGCTTCTGCGGCCACAGCGAGAGGGGACGGCTTTAAGTGCGGCCCGTCCAAAGCGGTTAATTAGAGGTGTTGAGGAAAGCCTAGCCTGGTACTCGGCCGTCTCGTGTCCACAGAGTAGGAGATCCCCGGCGATCCAGGTAATAGAGCTGGAAGCAGCGTGGCACCCGCTAAGGCCCTGTAATGCAATACCCACTTCTAAGGCTTCTGCACACCGGCTCCCACCCGACAACGCCATAATACCTAATGAAGAAGCCTGACACATTAAGTTTTAGAGCGGGGCCTTACCTTGCCAAAACTCTCTTTGGCTTTACGGCTAATTCACTCCTAAGTAATTGTGACCATGTGTAGGCACGAATACAAACCCTGTGAATTTATAGTTTGTTATAAAATGGCCTGCCTCTTGTTGCCTTGCTCTTCCAGACTGTCCTTTTATGGTGCCAAGCTTTTATGAAGCCTTTGTACTTTCACTACGACGAGATATTTTTTGCTGACGGTCTCGGGTTGCTTTTGCCGTTTCGAGCTGACACCGTTTTGACACCGTCTTTCCGTGCAGGCGTGCGTCTTTTTGTTTGGGTCAATTCAGATGATTCCCAGGCACCTGGCCGATTTATGCTCTCTGTCAGCAACTCGTGCCCAAGGGATATTGAATATGTTCTTTGAAACATTTGGTTTATAGCTACGGTACCTCATGATCCTGTTATCCCAAAGAACTATAACCGTACCAATGACCGGCAATGCTCTGTTCCGTCTAACAATAGCGAGGAATTTTGTTTTCTCGCCAGATAATCAAGCTGCTGGATGCGAAGCGTTCACAAGCTGTCGGCATCCTTATATCAAGCCTGCATCTGGAAATGAAGGACATTCAGCAAGGTAACAAACATTTCCTGCTATCAGCTTTTCTGCAGTAACTTTCAACGTTCAGCCTTCTAAACCAGCGACGAGACGTTGCAAAGTTTCTTTAGTGATAAAGTGGAGAATAATTTCCTCCATTTTTGACGGCTTCTAATTTGTAACGAGAGACGCGTTTTAGTATTCGTTTCCCTTCCAAGTGGAATGTGGAGGATTTTTTTCCAGTTTCCACGATGGGAAAGAAAATGCCTCAATTTGTCAAAATGCGAGACAGCGGCACTGGCGTGAAAGCAGACATCCGAGTCTAGCTCGGCACTGTTTAGAATCCGAATGCCGTCACCCTAATGCGAAGAACTGCACGCTTCTGTGGTTCGTTTGTGGAAAATGCAGGCGTGCGAGTAAACACACGAAAGAGTGCGTTCGGGACGGCGTCGGATGGGCCGGGAACGGGTCGTGGCGGGGAGCGCTTGCCGCCCGCTTAGTCTGAGCGGATCTGTTTATTGTAGCCAGTGACGGTTTCCGCGAGCCTAATGGGACTGACACCCCGCTAATGATGCGAGCATGAACAAAGCCACCTTCACCAGTTAGCAGAAACGGAGCTCTCACATCAAAAGTCAAGAAAGCCACGCGCGGAACCAGGTCGCCCGCTTTCTCCCTTCTCATTGTCATTGCCTTAAAAAGGAGCACTCACAACTTACTTGAGCCTGTTTTACTGGTCATTGAAGCGGAGGTGAAGGTCAAATGGACAATTTGAAGCTACAATAAAGCAACCTTCATTGCGGTAATCTGTGTAAGGATGCTTCGATGAGGCCCGGTCTACTTGCCTCCCCTTTGTTACCAAATGTACAGCCAAGCCCTGTTTATCACAGGGATACGTTCCAGATTGGTGAAAAGCCACACAATTCAGAGACCGTGTACCCTTTTTTACCCCTCCCACATGCTTCAAACTCGTTAAAACATACTCAAGAGATGAAAACATTGTATACCGAAACACCAAAACGGTCAAGCAAACCACATCATTTCATCGGACGAAGGTCCGCCATCTTAATGCTAACGCCAAATGCCATAGATTGGCTCATGGAAATTAGCATATATGTTACAATAATTCTAAACCTTTAAACCACACGGAGCTGCAATACATACAAAGAGGCCATACAACAATACTGTATATTCTCTCTAGTCTGTGGAAACGCTGACTATTAGTGGATCTTTGTTGGGGACATTCTCTGCTTCTTCTTATTGTTCTTAATTACAATGCATCTCTTCCGGTATGCCCGGCATGTTGCGGCACAACGTAGTACTATACGCTGATGGCGCGCAACTCTAAATTCCGACTTGCCTGTACAGTATATTGTAAAAACCGATGAAAAAAACCCCAAAAGCAGTCGCTTAAGAGTCCGGGCCCGCTATGGCGAGGCGTGAACAATGAAGCGCGATATAGCTGGGGAACACTTCTCTATCCCTCTAGTCAAGAGAAGGAATAAACTACAGCCGTCGGGAGTGACTGGGGGACCTCAAGGGTCACCATGGTTCAAGAGCAACAGGAGGGTCTCCCCTGCGCAACGCCTCAGCCCCCTGTACACACACACACACACACATCTTCTCACCTAAGCCGATGAGTGAAAAGTGGAAGGAGAGGGTGCGAGGCGGTTGGCAGGCAAGCTTTGATCCGTCGCCGCGGAGAGAGATCCGGCTCCCCTCGCGCCGGAGCGGGCCCCCCTTTGGTGTGTGATTGACGGCCGCGTGGCTGAGGCACTGAATAATCCCCTCTAATAAGATGTAGCGAATGGACCTCCAGTGCTCCCTCCGAACCAGACACGGCGAGCGCATTGACAGCTTTGCTGCAAGAGCAGCAGCTGGGAACCAGAATGCAAAGTGTTACCTTGTCGCACGATTGCAAAGGAGCTCTGTGCCGTGTTCATGGAGAAGCCTTTGCGCCGACATTTTCCAGTCTGTATTCAAGCCTGTGGTGTTTTGACGAAGAACAAATGAAAAATGAAATTCCTATTTCTCTTCCAATTTCATTCTTGACAGCAGAAAATAGAAGTGATTCATTTGTACAAATAACAACACAAATAAATAGAGTAGATCAACAGATTTGCTCTAATTCTTTTTCCTAGTCACGAGCCTGGCCATTTATGCCAAATTAGTGTGTGTGCGTGCGAGAGAGAGAGTGAGAGAGACAGCGAGAAAGAGAGAGAGAATACAATAGTATCACGATATTTTGCAATGTCTGTGTTATTTAAATGAGTACAACTTCGACAATCTTGCCTTGTATTAAGCATAGAAAAATGGAAAACAAATGAAATCATTTGAAGAATACATAAAAGAAGATACAAGAAATGCACTTTTCTCTCATGAATATGAAATAGCTCTGGCATTATCAGATTGTAGTAGGTTTAAGGACAAATCATTAACAACGCGAGTGAGTCTCCTGTTTGTGCGCCCCTCAGTGGCACACTATTTGTGTGTTTCGACAAAGCATTGCATTTATATTTGATGTTGAAAACAGTCATTCTGTACAGTATACATATTAACTGCAATATCAATACTCTATGTCGCTGTATTGATACTGTATCAAAAGCGAGAATGATGCAACATCCTCACTTGTAAGTTTGCTACTGATGCATAGTACTCGTTGGGAAACGGTCAATTGCCGATGGATTGACTTGAACCTTGAGTTGAAAGCTGCCATGCATCTGACGTGTCGGATGACCCGGCGGCGACGGAGGCGTCCCCCGTGCCCCCCGTGCCCCGTGCCACCCCCCCCCCCCTCGCCGAGCCATAAACCTGTGACACCTCTCCGACACAGAGCAGGAGTTATTCACCGAATATTTACATGAAACGCACGTGATGAAGACGGAGCAAAATTTGTCATAGGACACTAATATATAAAGTATACAGTATAGTGTGATTCAAATGCGTTGTCATCTGAAAATGTGTTTCGGATGTTGCTGGAGGCCTCGTTACTACACCACTAAATGAGGGCCTATGTTTTTTCAATCGTTGTTATATCACTAAATCCAGATTGACCGGAAGTCATATATCATCATGCAGTTTGCTACGAATAAACAACATTGAATTTGAAAAACAAGTTTTGCTCATCTTGTCCATGCTTAAAAGGCAGAAAACTCGTTCTCCGCTTTATTAGACTCACTGTTTATAATTCATACTGCGTTGACTGTTTCAGCTGTTCTTAATGTGGATAACTCTGTGGTGGATTTGGAAACGATTGAGGCCTTGTATGAAAATGTAAGTATGTTTATTTAAAGTTGTAAAAAAGAGCTGACGTCATTCTATACCTTTTATGGCAAATCTGTTTGTATTGGCATATACCGGTTTTGTTTGTTTGTTTGCTTTCCCCATCACAGAGGGCCGGCGCCGATGAGCTGGACAAGATCAAGAAACATTACGAGACTTCCAAAGAGGATGAGGTCAAACTGCTCGACAAACCTGAACAGTGAGATGGCTCCGCAATGTTCCGACATTCCGACAGAATAAGATGCATCGTCAAACTGCGTTTGAAACATAGTTTGAAAAAAGTCGAGCCGTGCATGGTTCGATGTCAGGCGTTATTGAAATGTTAAGTGACAGTGACAAATCACAGTACAGTTGAAGCGTCAAACACAATTCCTTTTTAGTAGTAAAGCTTATAGTCCAAAAACCAAATCACAGACTTGTGTCTGAAGAAGTTAACAACTGTTAATGGTCAAACCTGAGGTAGTTTCTAGTATAGACAAAATATTCCGTCACACAGCCCATTTTCACTCGATTGCTTTCTCATCTCTGCCATATTTTACTGATCAGCCAGGACAGAGACGTATACTTTCCCACTTCACATTATTTTATACTTCGCATTTTATGGTATTTAGGCTTTTGGGCCGTTATCACAGTTTTCCTCTTTGTCATCGTTGCGACCCTTCTGTGGTGATGTCACAAAAAAAGCTAAAGAACAATCAAAACAGACACTTCAGAATATGTGAAGTGCGAAATGTGGAAGTGTCTTGTGTTGTCTTGCAGTTTCAACTGAATTTTGAGCTGTATTTTTTGGGTCTAATTCCAAATTGGACAAGCTCAGTGGCGTTCCGTTTTCGAGGTTCAACTCGACGCTGGTCCGTTGACCTTCAGGCGGAGTGACGTAGATGAGCTCGAGAAATTCAAATGACTGACCTGATTTCAGGCCTCTCGGCAGAAAAAACCTTTTTGAATTCACGTTTACCGAGGCACCTTAGAGACAATATAAATAAGTCCCAAATACTAGAAAAGGTAGGTCTGGTGAAAGAGGGCGCCTTTAAGATACGAGTGCAGATGGTGCCAGTGAACTCGGCTAACTTCACAGCAAGCAGCAGCAGTTTGGCACATCATGAAATATCCTTGGAAAAGGCTATCGACATTCCCAGGTCAAAGTAAACATCAAACAAAGCATCGCTTTCAGTTTCTGCTAACACAAAAACAAATGTGTTTTTATTAAGGTTTTTTATTGCTTCCAGGCAGACATTTTTGTTCGCCGATTTTATTGTTTGCCAAGCAACAGATATTTGAACACAAACGGTGCAGCAACCCATGTAGATAGACACGCACGAGCATAGTGTTCTTTGTCTTTTGTGGAGGAAAAAAAATGAAAAATATGACTGCATCTTACTGAGCCACTTAGTTGGAAAACTCTTCTTGGTCTGTGTCTGTATGACCGTATGATATGTCAGCATCTCGGCAGCTGCATTTCGACGTTCCCTTACGATCGAAACGTGCAAAACAGTTAACTTCCGTTGCCCCAAAATCCACCAGAGGGAACATTCATTCATTTGCTCTGTGTTGGGCTGTCAGTCATGTCGCCCTGCCACGCTGGGCACCTCGGTTTGCTTATCGAGCATCTTGTGTCCTCTGAGTTGATGGGACACGTTTGGTCGAAGGATTCATTCTCCGTTTGTTACAGGAAGTGCCACTTACTGTAACATTGGCGCTTTTTTCTAAATGCCCCAGTTTTGCCACATGTGAGACAACAGTTTGGCACTGGCTGGCGAAGACTAAATGAAATACTGGTCCTTCCATTCAGTTTTAAAATGTCTGTTCCAAACTTTTGAAAAGCTGGCAAATCTGTTTTGCTAAACTCATGCTTTGATTGGCTCATTCTGGTCACGTGATCGCAACAAGCGCAACAGTCGTACTGCATACAGCGCCGCACAGTCCGTGACGGTGGTCTGTAGGTGAAAAAACGGCACGTGACGGCGCACGTACTTTATCTTTATTTAACAGCAATTGAGTCAAGGTCTATCCACAAGAGACCTTGACTCGGTCCAGACCCGGACCGTGGTCCACCATTTGAAGAGCATTGATTTATTTAACGAGTAACGTGTATGGCCCCGGAATGAATTCAACGCGTATTGTCAAGGCACCACGGTATCGTTCGTAATGTCTGAAATGTCTGTCTGTTTTCGTGTGTGCAAGGCTGCGTACGCAGACGTGGCCTCTGCGGCTTTAAGTCGTCGGGGTTAAGTCTTTCAGGCCAGTTAATGAGGCCTGGATCCGGCGGTGCCGCTCAGCCTGGCCTTCCTACTCCCATGTTGGACCAGAGCTGTCACTGTGGCCACCCGAGTCATCCCTACTCAGCGTCAGCGGGCCGGAATCACACAGGATGTTGCGGCTCCGCTCCCCTCCGACACGCCGCTGTTTACATTAGTCGTCCCGCGTCGAGCCCAAGCCAACTTTGATCAGTCGGCGGATGCCGCTCCGTCCTTTCTCCCCTTTCGGGGCCGGCCAAGCGACACCGCCCGTGACTATCGCCTGCCGGGGTGCACCGGCACTGACTCAGCCGGTCCTGCGCGGGGAAGCGTGGCCTGCCAAGGACCCGGAATAGTCCTTCCTGTTAGACATTTTCTTTCATTCTGTCATAACACATCACACCCCCAGTCTCCTCCTCCGCTTGTGTTTTCCAGGTTTCTCTATGAGCTCTCCCAGATTCCCAACTTCGCAGGCCGAGCCCACTGCATCATCTTCCAGTCGGTTTTCCTTGACACCATCTCCTCCATCCGTTGCAAGGTGGAGATTATAAAGAGCGTATGCAAAGTAAGAGCACCAATTCATCCAAGCGTCATCATGCTAGCTTCAGACTTTCTGTCATAAAAGCTGAGCGTGCGTGCGTGCGTGCGTGTGTTTGTCAGGAACTGCTGGAGTGCAAAAGTGTGCATGAGGTAATGGGTCTTGTTCTGGCCTTTGGGAATTATATGAATGGAGGGAACAGGACAAGAGGTCAAGCTGACGGCTTTACTCTCGAGATCCTCCCCAAGTTAAAGGACGTCAAGAGCAGGGTAATGGTTCGCTAAATTGAACGCTCAAAATGTCGTAGTATTTTTACTACAACAACTCATTCATTTTTCAGGACAATCACATGAGTCTGGTGGATTATGTGGCTTTGTACTACCTGCGAAATTTTGATAGCGTGAGTTGTCTTCAATTGAACCAACAAACACATCCAAAAAAAAAACAAACAAACAAACATTCATGCATTTAATCATTGTTATATTCTTCCAGCATGCTGGTACAGACAAGAGTGTGTACCCTTTGCTGGAACCCCAAGAATTATTCCAGGCTGCACAGGTCAAATTTGAAGATCTAATGAAGGACATCAGGAAGCTGAAGAAAGATTTGACAGGTATGGTACACATACCTTCAAACCCAAATCATTTTATGTGGCCCGCAAACTTCCATGATTCTTGCTCAAATTTCAAATTGTCATATGTATTAAGGTTAAGGTTAGCACATCTGCCTCACAGTTCTGGCGACCGGGGTTCGAGTCCCGGCCCCGCCTGTGTGGAGTTTGCGTGTTTTCCCCGTTCCAGGGTGGGTTTGCTCCCACATCCCACAAACATGCGTGGTAGGTTGATTGAAGACTCTTAAATGGCCCGTAGGTGCGAATGGTTGTTTGTTTCTATGTGCCCTGCGATTGGCTGGCGACCGGTTCGGGGTGTACTCCGCCTCCCGCCTGAAGATAGGCGCCAGCAGCCCGCGACCCTAGTGAGGATAAGCGGTAAAGAAAATGGAGGGAGGGAGGGAGGGAGGGATGGGCACGTTACTGCCTGTCCGCTTGTAGGACACTTTGCAGCACAGGTGGATTTTGGACCTTTAAGTTAAGACATTCCTCCATCAGCTCTGCAGCTTTGCATTACTAAGAAGCAGAAGACTCAAACAAAAATAACTTTTCTACATCAGGCATATTCGCCTTGGTAAATGTTCACATCCCTTTGGAGATGACTGAGTGTGTATTGCTCCCTAATTACTGTCTGAGCTTTAATTATGAATAGTTTTATTCTTGCCTGCGACTGGTTGGGGACCAGTCCAGGATGTAGTCTACCTTTCACCTGAAGATGGATGGATGGAAAGTTTTTATTTTCCATCATTTTTATTTCCTCTGTTTTTTGTATTGTTAACGACTAGAAACTTTCTATAGCTAAGGTTTACTTTTGAATGTAGCCTGGGTGTGTGCGTGCGTGTGCGTGCGTGTGCGCGTGCGCGTCAGTGTTGGAGTCAACTTTCTAGCCAGTCAGTCTTGGCTAGCCAGGGCCACGTAGAGGTTAAAGGCGGTGCCCCCTTGTGCCCCTGGTGTCTGTTGTTATTTAAATCAACCAATAATACGGCATATGAAAGCAATTAGATTCGCGCTCAGTTCTCCCCTCCGTTTTTTGGGAGATCGGAAAATACAAAGCGTCTCCTAAAGCCAGCCAGACCCACCTCAAGCTGTCACTCATTTCTGAGGGAAAATGGAAGACACAAGAGCGCTCGTATTTGATCTGTCGCAGCGCGGTCTGGCACGCTAGTCCTCCGGCATCACGGGGCGAGCGTTGGATTGTGGACTTTGGGTGAGCCCCACCCACCTACGACTCCCACCGGCCATTATCCTGTACGGCCTCCGGGAATAAATATTTATGCTGGGCTGTTATAAACTGGCCTGAAGAAAGCAACTGGTCTTAATTAGAAAGCTAACACATTGTGGACAGCGTGAAACACTCCCACTGAATCCCATTTTAAGTCTGTGTGCCCCTCACCTGATCCCGAGGGGGCAAGTGCAACCTCGGGTAAAGGTCGGGAGACTTGGTGTTAGCCCCTCTCCTGCGGTGCCGCCCACCCTCTTCCCGATTGCCGCTGACAGTTTGCATCTCTTGTGATGATGAGATACTTAAGTCTGCGGTAGTGTGTTTGCAAAATTGACAACTCTTGGGGCTTTTAGTGTCCACACAGTGTTTAGTCGACGTCGATGTGGATGCTCTCGGTCTCGGTCTCGTTCCTCATCGGCCGCTTTGCCCTTTTGCTTTTGCTTCTGCGGAAACTCGATCCTCTTTTGATCGCTTTCCTGTTTGGCGAGAGGCCGATGACCTCGATGTGTGCTTAGGGGGAGATCTAACCCTGCTGTTGGACTGTAAACCCACAGAGAAAAGTGCACTATTCTGTGCTCTATTCATAAAAATGAACATTTATGTGAGATTCAGGATTACGGGCACCACAGTGGACGAGTGTGGGTAGCACGTCTGCCTCATAATTCTGAGGTTCGGCTTTCGAATCTCTTCCTGTGTGGAGCTTGGCTGTTCTCCCTTGTGCTCGCGTGGGTTTTCTCCAGGCTCCTAATTCCAAAAACAACAGCCATGTTGGGTTGATTAAAGATTGTAAATTGCCCATAGGTGTGAATGCGAGCGGGAACGGTTATCGGCCGGCGAACGGTCCAGGGTGTGCTTTGCCTCTCGCCCAAAGTCAGCTGTCAATTTACCTACGACCCTCATGGGGATAAGCGCAATAGAAAATGGATGTATACACATTCGCCATACGAATGATAGTGGAACCTCCAAAAAGTCAAACATCCCCAAGTGTGTTCACTCTTTGTGTCCACACATAAAATGAAATATTATCATTTTCTTTGTTTTGGGATGTAACGAAGTAATAGATGATAGATTTGGCCAGACTTTTCTTTCATCGGATCAACGATTCACACTCATCCACTGATGTTGCTACTGCATTCTCGGACGAGCACGATGGGCGACATTCTTCTGCTCTTTAAGCAGCGGAAGGACGCTCCCCATAAAAGAGAAACAAGAGTTCTATTGCTACTCGGGGGAGTTCAGTGTTTCACAGAAACCCTGGCCCGCGGCTCGGCATTCATCGCTGTGGCAAATCGGACCGATTTTCCTGATTTGAAATGTCACTTTTTCGATGGGGCCTTTCGTCTGAGGTCCATTTTACAACGGAGGCTGCGCTCGGAACGCCATGCGCGAAGTAGCACCCTACAAGCCAAACGATGCGATTGACAAGAAACTCACAATGGAATTAGAGCTACAAATGGGGCACACAAAGTTTTTGAAAAAAAAAACCAAACAAGTTCTGTTCATCAATATCAAGTACACAACTCTCTTTGGTTGGCATCCAGTGTGAGTCCATAGCGTCCACCCAACATCTCATCTCATTTCTTTCTCTTGCGTTGCCGTGATGTGCATACTTTACTTTAGGTCAACTCAAAGTCCATACGAGCTAAATGTCAATAGTTTTTCTTCCCACTTACTGCCCCGCAGCCACCCTCATCCTATCCTACTTTATTTTACGCAATAGCTGGTGGACGCTCTTCTGCAGAGCTTTTGCAGATTTTTAAGTGCTACTTTACCGCCGCGGGGTATCTGACTAATGTTTATCTCTTGTGTGTGGGCTCCTGCTTGGATGCGCTTGCAAATCGCCGCTGGCTCAGGAAAGGCTCAAATTCTCTCAGGGGTTTGTTGATTTAACATAGCCTATAAAACACACGCTAACATTCATCACCAAACTGGCTCTGGAAACGACTGAGCCATACCAGCCTTTTTTCACGATATACTATCTAGATGGCGAGAAACTTGGCTGCCGAAGATGCTGAGGCGACCTTTAAAGATCGGTGCTGGCTCCCATCATGACCCAGACTGTCTGCCTGACCGTCACTAGCAGAGGAAAAAAATCTATGGTTGTTGTCTAGCCAGGGAGTATTAAAAACACGAGAGGGTTTTTGACATGGCAGCTATCAATTGATCTCAAGACACTCTCATTATCTGGATTCAACAAATTGTTTGTTTCAATTTTGTCCGCAAAACATGCGTGAATCTCTGTCTTAATTGTATGTAGTTTGCTTGCACGGTCATGTAATTTGAATTTCAAGTTCACGCCGCAATCGTCCTATGGTCATCCTACCATCCAATTAAAGTCATTTGAGCTTGTTCTCATTGGCTCTCATTGTTGCAGTGTAACAAATATTGACTTGGATATTTGTTTTTTATGTACAAACTTGAAATGGAGTTTCAGTTTGTACTGCAGTATAACATTAACGGGTAGCTAGGTCACAGGTGACGGGCATTTTGATTCATGTGACCATCAGCTGACGTCGTCCGTCCGTCCGTCCGTTTTCTGTCGCGCTGCTCCTCACGAGGGTCGCGAGAGTGCTGCAGCCTATCCCAGCTGTCTTCGGGCAGGAGGCGGGGTACGCCCTGAACTGGTTGCCAGCCAATCGCAGCAGCTGATGTTGTATTTATATGATTCTATGAATATATATATATATATATATATATATATATATTCAAGTTCTTCCAAAGTCGGTGTGGTAGAATAGACTTGCGCCTTTAATCATGGAACATACACAGAAAAATTGAGAAAAATATTACAACATACGAATACATTATAAGTATTTTAAAATTGGGAGTTAGTTTTCAATCACCCTGTGTGTGTGTGTGTGTGTGTGTGTGTGTGTGTGTGTATATATCCGGGGTTCAAATCCCGGCCCCGCCTGTGTGGTGTTTGCACGTTCTCCCTGCGTGCGTGCGTGCGTGCGTGGGTGGGTATGCTTTTCTCGGGGCACTCCGCTTTCCTCCCACATCCCCCAAAACATGCGCGGTAGGTTGATTGAAGAATCATAATTGCCCGTAGGTGTGAATGTGAGTGCGAATGGTTGTTTGTTTCAATGTGCCCTGCGATGGGCTGGCGACCGGTTCAGGGTGTACAGTACAGTATATCTATTGCTCTATCTAGCTAGCTAGCTAGCTAGCACTTTAGTATAAACTTCTATATTGAATATAGACAGTATAATTGACTTTTATGCTTTGCACTTTTGTATTTTCGATTTGAATACAAAATGTTCAAAACCTCAACCCACTAAAATAGTGGCATTTTAAGAAAACAACATTATCCTCCGCGCCTTGTTCTGTTGATCTATAAATTAGGCGAAAGTTTCTTCATCAAAGAAATGCCGTTATTAGGCATTTAGGTTCCATGAATGAATCCTGTTTGTTTGTTTGTTTTTTTTTGGCTTGTATTCTTTCTTGCTGCTGTGGCTTTGCGCCCTTCCCCCTTGCGGCGTTTTCTGTCTGGGCCACATTTTGAGTCGAGCCGCTTCTAAATTGTTCTCTTTTGACTTTAATGGGCCTTTTGGAGTTGGGGTATTTCTGCAGAGGGAATGCGGTTTGTCGAAACGGAATATTTTGGTTGTTCTGTTTATGGGTTTTTGGATGTTGTCATAACTGTTGCCTCTCGTGTATTTAGGAAGTGAGTCTGATTCTGGCTCTTCTTAATTACACAGACATTTCCTCTGATTTCACGAGACAGCCAATAAATGAATAAAAGATGAAGAGGGAGTTTACGGAGCTGCACGCGAAAACATCTGAAAGAGACAACGCAGAGCTTTAAATGCTCTTGTTTGTTGCATAACAATGTAGCTATTTAGTCATCAGAAAGTGGAGGTATTTATTGCAGCCATTAATGACTTACAGGTCGGAGCAATCTGCAAAAGTTCTCTCATCCGGAGTCTGTGTGTATGGCATCGCAGACTTTCTTTTGACAGGAAGTGGGAAAGGTATCACTTGGAACACGCTCAGTCACGCGCGAGCCACGTCATTTGGCACAACAACGAAACGACACACGCGCACATGACGGAACCATGCCGCAAATTTGCTCTTCCCTTGTTGTCGTCTAATGGCTGCGTCGCATCCCACATCTGTTCCCCAAACATAGAACGTATGATTTGCCGCCCTTCTCTCCAGCTTGCGAGCGAGACGTGCAGAAGGTGTGTGCTGACTCGGCAGAGGAACACCTCCAGCCGTTCAAAGAAACGATGGAAGGATTTGTCTCTACTGGTGAGTCAATTGTCCATTTTATGGTAACATTACTGATGAGGCTTGAGTTTTGTGGGCAAATGTCGCTCGCGTGTACGTGACAAGTCCCCTGCCGTGATTATTTGAGGCTGTCAAATGGACTGCTGCAAATATTCTTGCGCTTATGTCATTGGAAAATAGTCCGTTTCTGAATTTAGCGCGGGGGGTTCTCAGTTTCCAATAGAGTTCCGTTCCTATGACTGTGATATAACCCGAATTAGAACACAAGCCTGTGATCTGTTACTAACCTCTGCTGAGACTTCATTATCTACATGGGGAAAATCTTCTCAGCCGTAAATTGAAAAAAAAAAACAGTAAGTAGAGCAGAAGACTGAGCATCGTCTTGTGGTGTGTGACTCGTTGTCATGGACGGAACAGAGGAGAGGACCCAAAAATGCACGACTCCAAAACAAAAGAAAACAAAACAGTTTCCAAAAAGAGAGCTTTCATAGACGGGCAGAGGTCGGCACACAGGCGGGCGATCCGAGAAAGGCAACAGTGTCCAAAAACACGAGGCAAAGAGGCGAGGTCGATCATCGGGACGGGGTCTCGTCTTACTGCGAGTCGGTGGCGTGGAAACAAGGAACGCCGGAACGCCACGACAAGGTACGACGAACTGGCGACGAGAGGGAATGAGACACGAGGTGAAATGCGAGGGGTCGTTAGGGAGAACGAGGCACAGGTGGTGAGGATGCTCACAGGAGCAGGTGTGTGTGAAACGGGGGGGGAGCCAAAACCCGGAACACACACACACACACACACGACACTTGTATTCTTCCACCGTTGCGCAAACTAGTTCATCGTAACCTCGAAATGTCGTCAAACAAGGTCCCCGTTTTTCAATTCTCATGTTAACAAGGTATTCCAGTAGCGGTTACTCCTCTATATTCAGTATGAATATGAATGAAAACAAAGCAATTTTTTCTGTTTGGGTAAATGGAGCACCAGTGGGGACGTTTCTCCGGATCTTCAAAGAGGAGCAGAAGAGCGGGTCAAAAAGCGGAGCTTCTCGTAGAGCCTTTATGTCGAGGAAGCTATAATGATGGTTTTTTGGGGGGTCATGTCGTCGTATGTGCGTACTCGCTGAGCCGGGGGCTGCCGCACGACAGCGTAAGGGCAGTCTACGGGCCCGGAGAAGGTATCGCGTTGCCTCGAACGGGACTCCCTCGTACTCCTTGTTGCTATAAAGCTAGTGGGAAATCTCTGGCTGCGGCGAACCGGGTCTCAGTGGATCAGCGTGCCGTAACAGGAGCTTCTTTCTAACCCTAACCCTCTGATTAGCTCACACTCCTGACCGAGACACCGGCGCTCTCCCCGTCTCCCGTACATGCGTAGGAACCTGCCGCTAAAATATCTCGCAGGCTTCCACGCTCATATTTTGACGACAGCGATGATCGTACTACATCGAAGTGATTTGAAAACACTGACGTGCAAATATATATATATGGTTGACGGAGCTGAATGTTGCGCAGCTGGCATGCGATCAATTTCCATTCAATTTCAATTCGGCCCTCAGTCAGCTGTGATAGTCTCCGGCCGTTGCTATGGTATAGAAAATGGAGATGGGCCTTTTTTTGGAAGTGCTCCAAGGCTGCTACGTGAGCCAGGGATAATAACCAGCTGTTAGATTCTGTTGATTTCTCTCGAGGAGCTTTTGCCCAAATGTTGCTGGTTCCTTAGAATATTTACAAGCATTCTAAGCCACTCAAGCTGCCGCGACATGACAAAAGAACATCGGAACGGAAAGTTACTTTTCACCTCAAACTGTCTCCGAAGGCGCGGAATCATCTTTTGCGATGATTCCGCGACTTCAAAGGGCAAAAAGTCTGCGCATCAAACAGCCGGCAAGGCTGTTCAATTCGGAGTCGTCAGTGAGCGACTGGATCGGTCGAGCTGAGCGCGTGCGCGCGCGCGCGCGTGTTTGACACATTGCGCAAATTGGATCGTATCCGCAAGACACGCATGTATTTGCAAGCACGCGTGTTCGGGCGAACCCCGCTCGGTCCTAATGCCCGACAGATAAAAAGCGGCTTGTGAAAGTCGTGTTCCTGGGGAGAGCTGACGTGCGGAGAGGCTCGCAGCGAACCCGAACGCCCTGCACGCCCCGTATGGTCTCTGGCCGCTTCAACGGCGGATCCCTATCCCAAATCCGGCGATCCGTGCGTTTGTCCCGCTGCGTCTTTCCCTCTCTTTGGAGCCACTTCGCAGACGGGAGTTCATGTTTACCAGCACGCAATTCAATCGACATTTCAAAACAGATTCAGAGTTAATCAAAGACCAAAATATGCTGCTCCTTCCTTTTCTCTGCCTAAACACTTTGCCAAATGTTTTCCCCAACATATTTGGCAAAGCCCCCCCCCCCCCCCCCCCAAAAAATCCTTGACGTCGTGGCACATTGCCTGAAACAGCCAGTCAATTTGCTCTGATGTCATCCCTCGCGCTGCTCGCAGCCCCCTGCGGTGATTGCCCTGCAGACCCTTTCCACAAAAAATGGAATGTCATGGAAAAGTTTCTTCATTTCCAGAATTCCATTCAAAAAGTTCAACTTTTATAGATTCTACATTCAGGGCCCACAATGGAAACAATTTCAAGTATTGATTTGTTTATTTTTTTACATCATTTGGGTTTCCGGCTCACCAAACCCACGAAATCAGGAATTCCAAAAAGGGACAACACTGTGAGGAAATCACCGTTTTCTTCTCGGTTTTTGTAGGGAAAAACAAGAAAGAAATGACGCTCACATTAAATCAATCAATCAAAATACGCTGCTTTCAAAACGATATTCATTCATTCATTTTCCGTTCCGCTTCTCCCCACGAGGGTGGCGGGCGTGCCGGAGCCTATCCCAGCTATCTTGGGAAGAGAGGCGGGTGCGCCCCGAACTGGTCGCCAGCCAATCGCAGTCCAAACAATCTGTTAATCTTCAATAGTTGGTTGGGAATCCCTTTGCTTATGGGAGCCCAGATTTCTTCTTTGTTTTTGGGTCCGGGGGCCCCTCATTTTCCTCTCGATAATACCCCATAGATCCTCAATGGGGTTTAGATCCGGCGAGTCGGCTGGCCAGCCAAGCACTGCGATGGCACCGGGTTTTTACCCTCTCGTTTTTACAGGCGCCGAGCCAGGTGGCAATAAGTGTACCCCCACCTGCTCGGCCCCTCTCGCCGCGGGCAACTTCAGAGTGGAAGCGAGTCCGACCCCTCTCGAGAAGACTGGTACCGGAGCCCAAGCCGCGTGCGGAGGCGAGCCCGACCATATCTAGTCAGAACTTCTCGACCTCACGCACCAGCTCGGGCTCCTTCCCTGCCAGAGAGCCAGCTTCGCTGCCTTCGGCCACCCCCCAGCTCACACTGCAGCCGACCCCTATGGCCCCTCCCACAGGTGGTGAGCCCATGGCAAGGAGGGTGGGCCACGTTACCCTTTCGGGCTGTGCCCGGCCCGGTGCCTCACCGAGGACCTGTTTACGATAGGTGACAACTTGGCTCCTGAGATCACTGGGACGGACGGACACACAAAGCCCTCCGCCACGACAAGGTGACAACGTTCAAGGGGGGGGGACTTTCGTTCAAGATTGGGGGCTCAAAATATTGTATCTCTGAGGTGCATGAGACAGGACCACAGGCTGATAAGTGTAATTCTTGATCCGTGTGGTCCTTTGACAAAACTTATGAAACCCCCATTCTTGAATTGTGGAAGAATTTGTGAGGAGAAGCGGCTCAGAACATGGATGGATGGATGGATGGATGGGTTCTTTCAATCTTCAATATTCATGTGTTGTCATCATTCCCATCTTTGCTTTCCAAAAGAAAACAAACTTGAATGATGCCTCTTTGGATTTCCTTTGAACAGGAGGAACCCTTTGAAAGCTCCGGGGATATTTGGACCAACATTTCCCGTGTCCAACACCGGCAACGGCTGATGGGAAACAAGTTGGTCTTGCTGGCTCTGCGGGGAGGTGTGAATGTCTCCGCTATGTTGCCAGCGAGCCACAGCCCGACAGTCAGCGAACCCTTTGGAAACCGCTCATTTGGATCATTTCGAGCGAAGTGAGACAGGAAGGGATGCCCCCACGGTCCCTCTTCGAATACTCGCCGCTCTTTTCTTTGTGATGGGAGCACTTGAGAAAACTTGAAAGGGCAAATGGATCGTCGCTCTCAGCATGCGCGTCTCGTAACTTTGGAGTTAGCGACTACTGGTTTCATGTTTGCACACGGGGAGCGCAGAAAGCGACACTTCACACATGCTGCGCTCTCTCTCTCTCGGCTCCAGTGCCACCTCTTCACAGTTGCGGCACCGGGGTACCTCAGGCGCCGGCCTGACCCCCACTGAGCCTAACTGAGCCATTGGTCACGGCCCCCTCCCCTCCCCTCCCGCTGACCCAGACGCGGTCAGCCCCTCCCTTCATTAGGACTACCTTAGTTGCAGTGGTCCCACATACATGTAAAAAAAGAATGAAGTCGAAGGGGTGGCCGGTCGGTGTGTGAAGCTTACCTTTTCCCAAAAGAGCCCCCTTTGAACCCTTTTTGGGGAGACTTCCCCCTCTTAAATCTCCAAGGAAGAAAGGTCCCTCGTCATTGTAAAAGGGATGAATCTGGAAAAATGCAATCGATCTGAGATTGACACAGGCACCCTTTGGCCCGAGATCAATTGTTGCACCTCGGCCGAGCCCAGCGCACACATCTGCCTCGCATTTAGACACTTTGAAATGGCGAGTCCACGGGAGCCTCCGTTCGACCTCCACTGAGTGCGCATACGCCTCGCGCGCTCACGCTCCCGTGCGTTAACACACGGTGGCGTGTGCAATTTTACAATGGGCGCTCTTTCTGCCCATTGCTCTTCTTCTACTGTCGGATTGCAGGATAGGCAATGAGCGCAGTGCCCTCTTGTGGGCTGCGATGGGTGGGGCTCGTTTTTAAGCGGCTGTTTTTAAGCCCACTTCCACAGGGATTTTCAAGTTGATTGAATTGTATTTTCTTCTTACCGCTTCTGTAGATCAAAGCGCGTGCCCACCGACTTGCATCACTTACGCTAACAGCATGGCTGCGGGTAGAGAGGACGTTTTCAAAAGTTGGCCATTCGGTTCCTACATTTAACGACTTTTCCGGTGACTATTTGACCAAAAAAAGCGACTCGTGACTTGAATTCGTGCTGAGCTGAATCATCTTCACATTTTTTCGCGGGTGACGAGAGAGGGAGGCGGTCACGCGAAGAAATCGCGACGCTCATCTGTGCCACACATCCACAATGCCAAAGCAGTTTTCCTCGCTATTTTGCAGACGTCGCCCGTACAACTTGACATGAGAATCATAAAGTGGTATTACTCTTCCGTGCAATAACGCTTCTTTTTATGACGTTAAATTGTTGAACATTTGACATGTGAAGCAATGAAGTGTTGTTTTCCCAAGAGGATGCAATTATTTCATTGTTGTCTGTCACTTAAAAAGAATGTGTCGCTATTATGTCTGTGGAAGTTGATCCAAGTAAATAAATGAAACGTGTTTCAAAAAGTCTTTGGTATCGGGAGAAATCAAGTCGATCCCAGAAGGGGCGGGACAAAGAGCAAAACTACGTTTGAATCGGTAAGCAAAATCGGATTTTTCTAGAGACAAAAATGAATCGTCCAGTCCTACCTTTGAAAAGAACCAGCCCCATGTGGATCATGGACTTATGAAAGTGTGAAGCCAATATTTTCTCCCTCTTTTTTCACAGCCCAAGCAGAGCATTCTACTGAAGAGGACCGCTTCAATGCTGCACAGAAAAGGTAGGAGACCAAGAAATTGGAATTGGAGTTTCCGCCGAGGCTGTCGCCGATTCCGTTCAGAACTTTTCTGGACAGCATTTCTCGGTCCGGTTGGGCGCTTTTTGCAGATGATGTGCCTCTGTCGGCTTCATCGGGATGACAATCGGCACCTCCGAATCGGCGGCGTGCCCTCTCCGGGTCGGGGATGAGAGGAGACGTTCAAACAGCAATTCGCACTCACTTTCACACCTACACACGATCGAGAGTCTTCGGTTAAGCTAGCTTGCATGTTTTGGGGAATTTGGGGGGGGGGGGGGACCGCAGTACGCGGAGAAAAGAAAACCTGTGCAGGCACTGCGAGAACTGGATTTGAACCAGGTGCCTCAGAACTGTGAGGCAGATGTGCTAGCCAGTGTCCCCTGTGCCGCCTCTTGATATTCAGCTTTATTTATTCCCCCCCCAAAAAAAACAGTGATGGATACAACACATGACAAGTCCTATTCTTCATTTAAGGCCTTTACTTCCCCACTTTTCTGAGGTTTGTTTTCTCGCAGACGTTTGTAGTGGATTCTGATTTACTATTGTAAGAGCCGCTATGGCACCAAGCTCCCGTTCGGCGGGACGAAGTAGTATCTCGAGTATTTCGCTGCGATAGCACATGGAGGAGCGGACGGATGGAAAAGGCCGAGTTTTGGAGTTTTGTTGCAACTCTGCCCACTTGAAATGTAAGGAGAAAGGGCCTGTCAGTTTGGATGCTCACCCCGACTATTGAAGGAGCTTCCTTCCTGATGCCATCTCACGCACGACTTCCGCCACTACAATGATGGTGTTGAACTGGGAGGGGATTATTGATCAAAAGGCCCCTAAGCCCTTTGCGTTCAATGAAGTTTGCCTTGAATTTCATCTGGCCGCCTGGCCAAGTGAGATGCGGAGGACAGGGTGGGGGTTTCCTCTCAGGTTCCCATAGAGCCACCTCATAAAAGTGACACGCCGTTGATGAATACGGGCGTCAGTGGGCTCACCGGGCCCTGGGTGGGCTCTCACATCTGTGCCGGATGAGGGATGGGAGCTCAAACACAAGCGCTAACATGAGGGCACGCTGTTAACAAAGCAAATTGACAGCCAATCCCGATACCTCAGCCTCACCGGGAGGCTGGGAGTTGAGACGCCAGCAAGTCGGGCTAAAGAGGCTCGCCATACGTAGCGTTATTGTCTATTGTCGACATCTTGGTTTATTAGCAGCATCCACAATTCGGTGTTCTACGCTACTGTGTATCTTCCGTCCGTCCATTTTCTACAGCGACCGTCCTCATTAGCGAGCCGGCCGGAGTCTATCCCGGCTGACGAGGGTCGGGGCGTCCGACGGCAACGGCGATGCGTAGATCGTCTTTGGCCTGCTTCCTCTGCACGACATTTGGAAGTGACGCCATCCGAGGCCACGTTTACATTATGTTCCTGCCGTCAGCCTGAAAGGTAGCGCGCCGTGGGATTAGCCGGAGTTTAAAGGTGCATTATGGGTCAGCCTGTGGTCTCCCGCGGACGCTCCGTCCCGGCCCGGCCCGGCCCGTCGAGGCTTTCTCCGGACGAAACGCGGACACGCCGGGAAGCTTTGGAGAACGGACGGCAGAGTCGACCGAGGCTCCCCTGCTGAGCCCGGCTCCTCCGAAAAGATTCGTTCTGATAAGATGACTAATTCACTATTCCCTCTCTTGCACCAAAACAGGAAAAAGAGATTGCTATTCACACACACACACACACACACACACACTCATACTGCCAGAAAATGCTCTCTCTCTCGCTCGCTCGCTCTCTCACATTCACGATGTCACATTATAAAGAGGCAAACCACAGCAGGCATCAAATAAAACATGCCTCGGCTTCGGAAGAGTTGTCGGCAGCTTATCCACACCGCGACTGCTGCGGCAAAGGTTTTGACGCCTGAAAAACTCGCCAGGTACGACGACGCTGCAGCCCAGCCCATCAGCAGTACGTCAAAACATCCATCCGCCGGCTGTATACCTTTAGCGCTTGGTTAGGTTAGCGGGTACGGCGAGACTAGTCGCCAGTCCATCGCACTGCAGTTACAGGAGAGGCAAACGCGCGTTTTCACCGAGGGATGATTTCGAGTCTTCGATGAACCACATATGCGTGTTTTTGGAAGGTCGGAGTACCTGAAGAAACGCCACCCATTCGAACCCAGAACTGTTGGCCTGTGAGGCATATGGGCTAACCGCTGAGTTCCGGGCTTCAGGGTTCCAATCCTTCTGTGTGGACTTGGCATTTTCCCCCCTGTCTCGCGTGGGATTTGGAATTTGGATGGGTGCTCCGGCATCCTCGCATAGGCCACATACACAAAAAAAAGGAATGTCGGCGCGTCTGGCCAAATCTTTTGTTCTGTGTCTTTTGTTTTGTTTTTGTATACAGCCGACAGTGAAGAATGCTGCCTTGCACGGCAACATCATCATCCGTGTGAAGACCAGTGCCGCTACATGTGTGAAGTGTAGCAGGCTCGCCAAGTTCCGCTTGATTTTGTTTAGATTTGTTATGCCTACGCACATGTGCAAGTGTGTTTGGAGTGAAGTTTCGTCTCTCCGCTTGTTGCACAAGGAGAAGGAACCGTTGCTCGGTCCGCGCGTGCTTTGACACCACATGAGGACCTGACCGACCGGAAACGAGAAAATGGCGCAGGTTCTGCGG
Organism: Phyllopteryx taeniolatus; assembly: GCF_024500385.1. Classification (NCBI taxonomy): domain Eukaryota; kingdom Metazoa; phylum Chordata; class Actinopteri; order Syngnathiformes; family Syngnathidae; genus Phyllopteryx; species Phyllopteryx taeniolatus. The sequence continues at coordinate 374,289 of NC_084514.1, read as the reverse complement.
GAACGGCAAGCAGGCTCCCGCGGACGTCCACTTTCTTCCGCCAGTTCTCTCACCGCGAACGCGTCTTAGATTAGCGTCGCCGAGGCACCTTGCATCCGGACAAGGGAGCATCTCTTGAATCGTGGCCTCTCGGCTCGGAGAAGCGATCCGATCGGATCTCCCGCCCGTGATTTGCTGCCAATTGGATTTCGACTGAGGGGCGGACCTACGACAGACGATCCCGGAAAAGGGATGATCGAGAGGGTTGCGTGCTTGCCGGCAGAAAAAGAATGTTGCCGGCCGTTCTTGACGACGTCGCTCCCCTGCGGGCCGCGGGGGGGTCAAGGCGATCACGGAGCCGCCGCTACTGGCGCTCCGCGAGCTGTTTCCAGTTTCTCGCCTAGGATTTTGAACCTGTTATTTTCCATCCTTTGCAAATCAACTTCATCTCAGCGCCAACAAGCACGCGACAACTCCTCCGCTTGTAACCGAGGCTTCTCGGAACCAACGATGTCATTGCCATTATGGAGGCTCAGTGACGCGTTGGCTCATTTTATGTGGAATCAGAATCAGAATCAGAATCATCTTTATTTGCCAAGTATGTCCAAAACACACAAGGAATTTGTCTCCGGTAGTTGGAGCCGCTCTCGTACGACAACAGACGGTCAGTCAATTGACAGAGAACACTTTGGAGACATAAAGACATTAACAAAAAACAACAACAAACAACAATTGTGCAAAAAGATGCAGAGTCCTCAGTTCGAATGGCTAATATCGCAATAAGCAATGCACATTCTCCACATACGCAGGTTCCTTACCGATGTGGGATCCATTACAGTAAAACGGAAATAACCGCGCTTCCCAACTCTATTAGCGTTTGTGAGCATTTGTGAAGATTTCTTTGTACACGCTCAAGGCTCTGTTTGCACCGACAGGTTCCAGGACACGGTGAGCTACTTTGGGGTAAAGCCAAAGTCAGGAGATCAAGAAGTGGCCCCGAGTCACATCTTTATGCTCTGGTACGAGTTCTGCAATGACTTCAAGAACTCTTGGCTCCGCCAAAGCAAGAACATCTCCAAGGAGAGGTGAGCCGCGTTCCCTTTCCCGTTTGTGTCGCTTACAATCGCTTCGGCTTTTCATCTTAGCTTGTTTTCTGGAATGTAAAAGTCTTTCGGATTTTGTGAATTTCTTCTCGGAAATGTTCAATTGTTTTGCGTCTTTCTTAAATTTGGATCGTTTGTTTTCACAATTTGTGATATTGTTCCGCACTTCTCAGCCACCGTATAACGGAGCCGAATAAGGCGATCGAAAGGTCAAATGCAACCTAAAGACACTGAAATTGCCATCCTCTGATTTTTGTGGCATTTTGGACAGCTGATGTTATGCCAAATGAGCGCCGATTGTGGATGCTGGGATGTCATTAGAGAAGAGAGGGAGGCACACGTCAGCCTCTGAGCCGACACGTCTTTTTTTTGGGGGGGTGGGGGGGGCATTCCACCGAGTCTGCCGCCGGGCGGGCATTATGGGAGAATTGATCAGCACCGTAACGGAGCCGGACGAGCGGCCCGAAGGGCAAAAGCCGAGAAGACGGCGGGAGCGCCGGACTCATAGGCGATTTGTTTTGAAATTCATTTCCGAGTTGGCGTTTGCCATGATTTGCCTATGAAGCGAACTCCGGCATTTGCTCGAGTTCAGGCTTACTGAGGCTATCAAATCTCACATATCTCACAGCTGATCGTGCTTATGTACAATCAGGTTTTTTAAAGGCCGCCTGGTTATCTCATCGAGCCGGCAATCCAAGGGGCTTTAAGTGGGCGCGTGCCGGAGACGAGCTGGCAGTCTGTCGAGGTCTAAAAAGTGCTGAATGTAACTGAAAGAACCGAACAGGTACCGTTCTTTCAGGACACCGTCTCCGATGCCGGACCAAATTCCGCATTGAAATAACAATGAGGCCCGTCTGTGACTTTTACATCGGAGCTAAGCCCTCGCAAATGTGGCCGTAGTGCCTCGCTGCGGCTTTGACGTAACAAACATTGAGGCGGAATTTTGAATATCGAACGGAGACCGTCCGAAACCGTCTGGAGGATCTGTGCCGTACTCCGTGGCATTCATGTAACAAGTGAAAAGACAATTTGAAAGATGGCAATATACTGTGGAACCCACGTACAAAGTCAAATGCCCCGAAAGAAAAACATCTCCCACCATTTTCTGTGGGGAAAATAAATACATAAATAAATAAGTCGATAGAATATGCTTTGAAACTTGCCCTTTTAACCAAATCTATTTCATCATATACACCGGGGTGCACATACTTCTTGCTAATTATAAACCCACAATGCTTTGCGTTCCAAAATATTACGGTAGCGTGAATAACACAAAATGCATAGAACAAGTAAGGGCACCAAACCGTTCTTTGAGTTGCGGCATCTGGGCAAGCTGAATTTCAAGCATAGTTCGCCAGCTGACCGCACGCCGTTTGGGTGGAAATGGAAACGTGGTTAGAACTCAGTAACTCACAGTTGCGCCGGAGAAGTGCGGACGCGGAAGCGAGCGCTCGAGTTCTTCTACGGCCGGCCGGGCAAGGGAGGATCACGCGTCACCGGCCGCCGCCGCCGCCGCTCGCTCTTTTCTATTTACGGCCTGGGAGGCTTTTTCATTGAAATGTTTACATTACATCATTCTATCCTCATTGCAGCGTTAGCGTAGGTCGGTGATAGACGACGCCGCCGCCGCCGCCACCGTAACTGTGTCGCTAATGGTCTTGCGTGCAACATACAATATCGCCGTGTGCATATAAAAGACACTGACGACGGACCGGGTGTGTTCATCAAGGTTGAAGGAAGCTCAAGAGAACATCAAGAAGATCACAGATGAGAAGCGAGTGGAAACGAAGAAGATCGACGCCAAGAGTCTGGTAAGGTGTCCGTTGTTATTTTGTGCATCCGCATCGCGAGCTTGCGTTGCATTTGCGATCCTCGAGCGCGTGTCCGTTTGTTGGACAGAAAGAGAGGCTGCGGCAAAAGGAGTCCAGTGTGCCGTCCAGTTGAGCGACCCAAAGAATCTGCTGCGAGCGGTGAGAGTCCCAAAGGCCAAAGGCCAAAGGCGGCGCTCATTCATCCAGCACGGCGTGACCTCTCGGCGGCCAGCTTGCGAAAGGTCTCAGTGGCTCAGTTCACGTCTCTGCTGGCGCATCAGTCTCGTTCTTCCTCGAGAACGGATCCCGTTCCTCAAAGCTCGTCCGGCCCGATGCCCGAACCCTTGGCAGCGTCCTTTGCTGCAGAGCGAGCCGCTTTTCGTCGACTCCTTCTGAAGTCAGTGTGTCGGAGCAGGGGGCTGCGCTACGGAGGCAATATAAAGAACACCGGCTTTCTTTCCCGTCGCGTCGGCCGCACGTGCTTCGTCTCCCGCTAACAGCGTGTGTGCTCGCCGGTTGACGACAAGAGCGCAATCCCGGGAGTAAGTCCGGCCCCTGCTTCCTGCCGCTCACGCACGCACGCACGCACGCGCATATCAGGTATCCCCATACATGCACTTACCTATTAAATGAATTTCTCCCTCGCACATTGTGTGACACTTTTTAATCATGCAAACTTTTCTGCTCAGCGTAGTATAGTTGCATCTTTCCGGCGATGTTCACTCGGAGGGATTGAATCGAGCGAGCGCATATCGGCACAGCGGCGCACGGCGCCCCATTCAAGTCGGGCTTCTTCGGTTCTGAATATTGAAGGCCAAAAGCCATGCTTGTCATAACACCTCTCAGAGAAACCTGGAAGGTGGTGGGAGTTCATGTCAAGATGCACGTCCAGTGACCCTTTTGCCCCTCCACCCGGGCCATTTATTTTGGATGAAAATCAAGCGGTTGCAAAACTGGGACAACAGAAGAAGGTGAGCCGCTTGGTGGGTCTTCGACGCCCCCGGATGCAGCCGTGTCATTTTATGGAATTGCTTGGAATTTCAAGGATCAATTCTGGATGCTGACACGACAGCAGCACTCTCTTGATTTACGACTGCCACCGAGAACCTGCTATGAATGTTGTGACGAAGAATTCAGCCATTCGGAGGAAGAAGGAATTCACCTCATTTGGCTTGAGGTTTTGAAGACGGGAACGTTTCCTGGAAGGTGCCTAACATCAGCGATTAGTGTAACCATGTGGAACTGGTTAGGGTTAGGTTATTGGAAGTTGCTTTAAAGACGGCTTTGTTTTGAGGAATGCGAGGCTATCCAAATGGAAAATGTTACTTTGTTTGCTATGCCAGTGATTTATTAGCGCGACAACTCGGTTTTACTACTTTACATCATGGGAAATATATTGCGAAGGCATTCACAAGTGGGTTTTTTTCGTAAATCACGTGCCAGTCAAATAACCATACAAATTATGCTGGAAGCATTTTGAACCACACTAAACACATTTGACAAATCCAAAATGCGCCTTTCCAAAGATACGAGCACTCAGTGTTCACTGGGAAATCGATCATCCAGCCATCCGTTTTCAACAGCGCTTGTGGCGGTGAGAGGGGTCACGGGACGCCGGGCACATCCGTCACGGAGCGGGAGCCGAACCCACGCCGCCCGCGCCGAAGTCGGCCGAGTGCACCGCGACACCGTCAGTGACTCGGAATTGAGCATATTTGCATGATTAATTCATTTAGCTTACTTTGGAAAAGGCGCAATCATACAATCGCTTTTGCGTCTATGAATAAATATACCATTCCATCGTCTTCTAGGAAAATGATTTTGAAAAGATTTGAATGTGTAAATCATTCCATATTTTTGTTTAAAACAACATTCGAGAATCCATTTGTTTTCTATTTTTGGGGATAATTGAATGAGTACCGTTTACGTGCAACAGCTCCCTATTTTTACCTTCATGGGCCACAAGCCACCACTGTACAAAAAGGACATTTTCACATTCAAAAGATTCATTCCAAGAAAACATTTCCCATTTACAAATGCTGCTGTTCATTCTCCCAAATCCACACAGTGGAAACATCAAAAATGAACTGAATGTTTGAGTGATTTGGTGTTTTGTGTTTGTTTTAAATAAGCCAAGGTGAGGAAGTTGTGCATAAAACGTGCGCACTACCGTGCAGTGAATTGCCTCCGATCCCAGGCGTCTTAACACTGCGCAGGTCAAAATTATCCTTTGCACTTCTACATTAGATCTTCATATTTGCTGCGCGAAAGGAGGGTGGCGAAGATCGGATGCAACGTTCTCCAAACTGGAGATGAAAGCACATCGGCTTCTCTTTCCTCTCAACAAGAAAGCACGACAACGGGAAGAAATGGGAAATTGGCAGTCAAGGCCAAGAATAACGTTTGCCTCTCACACGCACACAAATATCGCTTCTCACGCACACCAAATAACATCTCTTGCATTCAACAAAAACATCTCAGACCAAAACTCAAACTCACCTCCGAAAAAGAAAATAACTCCCCCCCCCCAAAAAAAAAAAAAAAAAAAAAAAAAGGTTGTCTTATTGTCCAAGAGCTTTTTATGGCGTGTGTATTGGTCTGAGGGCTTCTTGCTTTGTTTTGTTTTGTTTTGTTTTGTAAGACGTAGTTTGGGGCGCCTAGACCGCCGTCACTAAGACTAACCCTAGTCCAGGTCTATGGATATACAGCGGCACTGTTTGACGCGCCGGATGCGTTTCTTCTTGGTGGGTGGCTGCAGGTCGGGACAGTCCAGAGTCAAAGTCACGGTGGTAAAGCGCTTGGGTTTGCAGAAGGAGCAGGACCGGAAGGCGCCCTCCTCCCTGCGGACGTGTCTGGGGATGTAGAAGGAGTTGCACTGTCCGTAGCAGAAGCGGTTGATGACGGTGCGGCTGACGCAGCCCTCCTCGTGGACGGTCTGCTTGAGGGGCTGCGTCTTGCACCAGTCCCGTTTCAGGTACTGCCGCTCGGTCACGTGTAAAGCCTCCCGGCTGGACTCCAGAACCTCGTCGGCCCGCGGGGGTCGAGGGTGCCGCTCCGACTCGTTGGGGCCGGTTTTGTCGGGATGAGGAATGGCGCCCTGGGAGCCTCGGTTTCTTTCGGACTCCCCGGGAGAGGACAGCGCGCCGAGGATCAGCAACACGCCGCAGATCGCACGCGTCGACTTGGCCATCCTAAACCGCAGACGCGTCGGCCGCTGTACGCACACCATTGCGCGCGACGTCAGAAACGTCACGTCAAAATTCCCCGCTCTTCTTTCTGTAGTTTGGGGGCAAAAATCACACTCGTCGACGGCAGCACGTGCGCGCTCAATCGCTTGGAATGTAGGAAATGACTCGTGTGCGTTCCGAGCGCACTGGATACAAAATCGTCTTTTGTATCCGGTGTGGAAAAAAAAACGATCGTTCCGATAGATAGATAGATAGATCGTTCGATTCGATTCGATAGCTAGACGCAAACAAAGTGCCATGGTGACCAATTTACCGACCTGCAATCCTGAAGTTTGGATCCCGTCAGTTGTCAAGAGCACCTTCCGTGGGCAGGCACCCACTATCACTACTGCCGTCTGTACACTGCGGCGGGGACCGTGGCAGGGTGGGAGACTTGAGGAGGGCTGGGGGGGGGCTGAATAGAAATTGCTCCAGCGCCGTACTGTCGCCCCTTTAAATGTTTGCCAGCTGAGATCGGAACAACACTTCCCTCCACATTATTGGCTAAGACAGATATGGAGAAACTCTTATCCGCCCCTTAGACACTTGAATGCATCACATGGAGCAAAGAGGGCAGGGCAAGTGAACGCGTCACAGGAGGGCAGAACACTTGCTTCCACCGTCAGTCGCGTTCAAAATGTCGTTTCTCCTATTCACTCCTCCTAACCCTAAACCCGACACTCAACGCTGCTTTCGAGAAGTCATGTTAATGTTCCAACTCATCTGTCAGCACAGTGCGGTGCGGTGCGCTCGTCTATTTTGGAAGTAGCGCGCCCTCTTTTTTCTTTTGCTTTTTACGTTCATTATATACGTTCCTCAAATAGCAAAATCCTTGAGTTTCTCATAAAAAAATATCTCTTGCACTGGTCATGCCAATTCATTTAGGACAATGTTTGCTGGGCTAAATCAAGTATTGCATATATACACACACACACACACACACAATAGTGTAGTATGAAACTAATCTAACAAAAGGCCCGCTAAGTACACTCACTTTATTTTTTATTTTGAAACGATGCAACGCCGCCCAGCGGCTGCTAACGTGAGCAGCATTTCGCAACAAGACGAACACGGCGAATCTTTCCCTCGCTTGTTTTCTTCGTCGTCATGGGCGCCGCTGGACTTTTTCATTCAATCAATCAATCAATCCTGCGCGGCTATCGAATGGTGGACTTGTTCTGGCTTATTACAAAAGCCACAAGAAAATATAAAAAGGAAGCGTTTAGCAACTGGAAACGGCAAGAGCCGTCGGACGCGTAGCGGAACGGAAAAAGAGCTCAATATTTTTTTCAGTAATTCCAGCCATCCAAATAATTCAACAGCACCATTTAAAACCTAGTGGAAAGCACATTTCTTTCGACGGCCATAGGACAAGACAAGCAGCGATCCCACATCAACAACGCTCAAATCAACCCTAATTTAAGCTTGCAAACAAAAGAAGCGATGGCTACAAGTCAACAGGCTTGGTGGCCGGCAGCAGTCTTGGTCGGTTCAGAGGGTCTCTGGGTGACCCTCGGTCACGCCGCGCTTCAATCTCCGCAAGCTGCGGCGAAAAGGCCTCCCGAGCGCCTGCCGCATCGGCGACAGACGAGTCCACGTCGCTCCCGCTTGGGACCTCGTTGGTCACGTCGCCGAGAGCAAAAGCCTCGCTTTTAGCGGCCCGGGTGTTCGGCTTTTTGGCCGGGACGGGGCGCGGTCTCTTCGGAACCAGCGGACGAGCTCCCTCGGGCGGCGGGCGCGGGGACAGGCCGCTCTCCAGGCTGACGGCTTTCACGGCGTTGATGCCTCGAGCGTGGGCCGTGTCCGAATTTCCGGCAGGTAGCCTAGTCGCTCCGTGGCTCGAGTTAATTCTTCGGACCGCCTGCCTCACGGGGGTGCGCTGGAACTTCAGCGGCGACCTGACGTGTTTGGCCTTGGCGCCTTTGGGAGACTTCAGGGTGAGTTTGTTGAAATGTTGAATGTGGTCTGCCACACGGGGCTGGTGCGGCTGTTGGATTTGGGGACCGGCTTCTGGAGAAGACACGTGCTTGCGATGTGCTTTACCGATGCCAGCTGCGCTCAGTTCAGCTGCCAGCTCAAGGCGTGGCGTATAGGGAGTGGACCGCGGTCCTGGCGAGACACCAAGTCTGAAGCGCGCTGGACTCCGCACGCTGGACTCCAGAGCTCCAACCGGTCTACTCCAGCGAAGCCGCTCGGCCGAGTCGTCGCTTCCACCCGTCGCGAAGCTATCGTGGCCGACGGCTCCCGGCGCTGGACGACAACTCCCAGAAGAACTTAAAACTGTACTATCAATATGCAGAGGTGATAAGGCTTCCGAGTCAAAGGTCATATTTAGCTCATTATGACTCGGGAACTTGCGCGTGTCCTCAGTCGGCAGAGGGAGCGGGGTAGCGTCTGACGGCTGCGCTTTCGCCGTCTCGTGTGTCAGAGTTCCGAGGGCGTTCTCAGACGCTACCGTTCGGCTCGAGGCTTCGGAAACGGCCGACTCGCTTTCCAGGCTCTCCGCACTGGAAGCGCGACACAACTTTTGAGGGAGGCCGGACCCAGTCGCAGGTTTGGACACGACAATGGCGGGTTCCGACGTGCGATGGTTCTTCAGATGTGTATCGGGGCTAAAGAGCCGGGATCCTCCAGGGGCCTCTGCGCTCCACGAGGTGCGGCGGGCGCCCGGCTCACACTGGGGGGACAGCAAGTTGTCCTCAGACTTGCTTATAAAATGGGAACCTATCAAGTTGGGATAGTAGCAGGTATTAGTCAGGCAAAAGCTCAAAGCGCATGAAACGAGCATGCCCAAGTACTCACTGTTGGATTGAGCAATTCTGGGCAGAAGCGATGCACTGAACGTGGCGGTCTCTCTGGTCAAACAGAAAGCGGTGGTGCTCTCCTGGGTGGCAAGTCGCCAACCTATGGACCCAGATCCCTACACCAGCGACCAGCGTGGAATGAGAAATGAAAGATGAAAGACTTTCGGCATTAGTATCGAAGTGTTAAATGAACCCCCAGATGTTACCCGGAACACAACACTGATTGTTAATCGGATGCATTTTGTCATTAGCTCACTCAGAAGAAACGACATATGGTCTTTTGTGGTCAGCAACTTTTATTGAGTCAAACATTAGATGACATTTCTTCATCATTGACCACTCAACCAAAGTACCAAAGTTAGTGCACTGTCTATACATGATTTATACTTAGAACTTGTGGCATAATGTTGGAAACTGGGTATCCAAAATGTAGTTTAGCTTCGTACCCTACCCCAAACCCAAATTTAAAGGTCTGGGCCAAACAGCACTCGAATCATGCATGCGCTTGTCACGCTTAAAATGATTACAAAATGATTAAACTCAGTCACCACAAAAGTGCCAACAGTTGACCCCATGTGCAAACACAAGTTGATTTCCAAAAGACTTTCACCGTTGTTCGTTCGTTCGTTCGTTGGCTTCTATCAGGCAAGCGCACTTACGGCATCTTTGCAGCTCCTCCCCAAGCTGAAACGCTGGCGCAGAGACTTGTGTGCTGCTTCTTTTTTGTCGACTTTGGGAGAAAAGCAGCCGGCTCTTCCAGATTCAACTCTTGAAAAGGATGGAAATCAACACCACCATCAATATGAGATAAGCCAAGGGAGCAACAGGTCACCCAGCACATTTGTTTTAGCGAACCTACTCGTTAAGATCCCTCAAGGGGGGAGGGAGTGGGCAATGCAGAATTCTGCTTTCACAAAGATAATGTTGATATGCAAATATATAGCATTGTTAAATTGCGTTACTTAGCTATATGATGGGCAATATATTAAAGAGAAGTTCTGAAATCCCGTATATCTGTATAATAAAAGATTCAATAGAGTGAAACCTTCCAAGTCAAAACAACCCGAATGGACCACTTTTGGGCCCTTGACTTGATTTGGAGTTCGACAAAACATTACTGGAAAAGCACACCTCAAAATTGAAACTAAACAATGACGTCAACATACATACACATATACAGAAATGTAGTAGACCAAACAATGCCATGTTCACCAATGACAATACAATTACATTTCCAGGAAATGTTATTCGCATATAACGCCACCAGGTGTCAGTATGGCTCAGCAAACATCCTGTTCAAAATTAGGCGTCTGTCAGGCACCTTTCAAAAGTGCATAATAGTATTAGACTGTAAGTAACGTCTCTTTATGGCTGTACGACCATTTGGAACGTCGACATTTTACCTCAAACAATGCGTGTAGTTAATAAGGGTTTTACGATGAATTCACTTTGTTACCAGCCCCCGGCGTCAGTCATGGCATTGACTTTGTACGGTATTAAATAGTTGTCATGGAAAAGGTTAGAGCCCTTGCATTGCAGGTCATTGGTTTGTTTGGATCTACCCAATCGCGTGCACAATGAGTGAGACGTGAAGGCTGGCCGGGAACGCGTACCTGCGGACTACACGTCTGCTGCTCGGTCGTCTGCTCTTTCTCCTTGCCGAGGCGTCTGAGTGCCTTAGAGACTTCCCAGCCGAGGAAAGAGTACTTTGGGGCGAATCCAACACCCCTGACGCACTGCAAGCTTCATATAGAATAGTTCTTGAAACAAATCACGCAGCAGAATGTTTCGATAGCAATCCAAAATACCTGATCCAGGGGTGGAGGTGCCGCTGAACAAGGAACTGGGAAGCAATTCCATCCCCAGATTCTTCTTGACAGATCTACGTTTCTTGTTTGAGAATCCAAAAGAAGGAGCGGAATCTAGAGGCAGTTTTCGCTTGGAGGATGGGGTCACAATCACAGGAGTGGCAGAAGAAAATACTAATACATTTCAAAAAAACAGAAAAACAAGTTCATCCACTTGAGGGACTTCAGCTAAACAGAGATGAAGACAAAGCCTTTTGTTTTTCACTTAATTGGGGAAGGGTATGTCACCAAATGTCCTTGACCGACTAGGAGGAAATTTTGATGCACAAGTAGACACAAAGCTGTACCATTAAGAGGGACCCCAGGATCTATTACTTTTTCTGAATAATTACTACACAATGAATCAGAAATACATTTTAACATTTTACAAAATTGGGCCAATGAATTATTATGCCCTCCACTCAATCCCCAACAATCACGTTTTACCTCCGAGACTGTGCCCGTGTCTCCGCCTCCTCCCTGAGTTTTGGTCTACCTCCTGAAGCTCAATGAATGCAGGCGACAAAATTGCTGGGTCACGGTGCATCATGGCTGAAACCTTCTCTTCAAGGAACGGTGGCAGTGCACCTGTAACGCACCGATGAAGGAAAGAGTTTTAATGCTCAACCAGATGGAGGCCAAGAGGAGGAGCAAGTCAAGTGTGTGCAGTGGTACCAAAGTTGTGAGCATGCTCTATGAAGCAGTGAACAACAGCTGTCTGCAGTCTGATGCGTTTTTCTGTGTTGGTGTTCATCTTCTCTGTACCTTCTCCACAGTGGAGGAGATTGGGAGCCAAGATTACAGACAAATTGGCACTGTCCATCTTATTCTCTGCACTCCTGGAATCAAACCAAGACAGCAGGGATTAACACAAGGAGAGGAAAAAAAAACAACATATTGGCTCAAGCATTAATCACTGTCCATTTTGAAAAGGTCGTTGAAATCACATGATCAACTGTTGTGAAATGGAAGTCACTACACACTTGTGAAAATGAAGGCCGTCAATGTAGCAACCCAACCACACCAGTATTCCTGCATCGCTTCAACTGTTCAGGTGCACCACGTGCCAGTCACTGATGGTGTCGTGGTGCATTCGCCTGACTTTGGTGCAGGCAGAGTGGGTTGAGTTCCCACTCAGTGACGGTGTGAATGCGAGTGCGAGTGCGACTGCGAGTGAGAGTGGTTCTCCGATTGACGGCGGCCAGTTCCAAGTGGAGTCCGCCTTTCACCTTTAGTCAGCTGGGATTTACTGTATATTATTTTGTAAAAAAATCAAAACGATCATTTGGGAACACTCACACACAGCAATCTGTACCAGGCAACTATCGAGCCCTATAGAATAACAATACATTTTTCCCACAGAGGAGTTCAATTTGGCCTGATTTACACTGAAGATATGAGATTCCATGCCGTTGTGTGTATTTAAGATGCCATGACGCACACCCAAACTGTGCCACTTCGAGTGAAAGTGGGAGTGGGGGCGGGGCGGGGAATAGTTGTTTTCACTTGAACCAAATACTGCATTACATTACTGTCAAAAACATGCAAGCACCTCTTCGAGACATTTTGGAGGAAGTCAAAGAAATGGCACAAGACACTGAGGCTCCGGTCAGGCAGGACACAAGAGAGCAGCATTGTGGCGGAGGTGCGCTCCTCCTTGGTGGGAAGCTGCTGGGCCTTGAGGAAGGCCTCCTGCAGCTCGGTGGGTAACACAGGTTCTGGCAGGTCCCTAAAGAACTGCTTCACCAGGCCAGCCACATCGCAGGGGAACGCGGCAGACAGGCACTCCTCACCCGAATCCACTTTAGTCTGGAAACATGAAACAAAACCCTGCTGTCTGAAAGCCCTTTCAATGGGGTCAAGGTCGCTCAGTGAGGGCCAAGTCACCAATCACTCACCCGAAGGCCTTTCAATCGAACAACAGAGCCCGATTTTCTGAACAGGCCCTCCGTGTCGACATGCGCCTGCAACTTCATGCATGCATCCACCAGAAAGCTAGGAGAGCACAGATATGCGATGTTAGCTCAATTGTAATAAAGGGTTACTAGCCAAGTTGCAAGTACTCAATACAGTGGAGCCACCAAAAAAACTCAAGTCACTGCCACTGACGGCTATACAAGTCAAATATCCATTTCAACTGGGAGGTGTCAATCTTTGAAGAGATCTGACAGACATAATGGAAAAGTAACAGGACGGTGTTTGCAGCGCATTATTGGTACCTACTGCCATTTTACAGGTACCGTCATTTCTCGTGTATAATGCGCACCCATGTACAATACGAGTCGACCTATACATTCTTGAAAACCTTTCTACCCATGTATAGTGCATTCTTACAATGCATAATTTTGCTTTTATCCACGTGAAGTATTATCGGTATTTTGTTAGGTTTTTTTCAAAGAATTATTCTGAAGTTAAGCCCTTTAATTTGAACACATAATACTTTTTATTTACTTGCTCTTATTTTGAAATTCACAGCCCTACTTTTATTGAGTAAATTAGAAAACACACAGTTATGCTCATGTTTCATTACCCAGGCAGAATTTGTAAGATGGGTACACTTCTTTAAAGAAAACATAAAGGACCAGGCGAAACACTTCTTCCTCCTTTCTGCTTGTCCCGTTAGCACATTTAATTCTAATGGGATTCAAATTAAACGATCAAGCATTTCAGAAACAGATTATCATTAAACAAAACATAACCATAAAGAAATTAATGATGGTTGTTGTTCAATCATATTAAAAAAAAATGAAAGTAAAAATATTTCACAAATTCTGCCAGAGTATGTAAATTTATGAGCACAACTGTACATATATGCAGTCATATATATGTATGTACCCCTGTCATATTGGAATGAAAGTGTAGGCGACACCTTTTTCATAACCGCTAGGTGGCGGTGGCATATTAGAATGAAAGTGTACACTATTCTCATAACCTCTAGGTGGGGGTGGCATTTTGGAATGAAAGTGTACAGCTTTTTCATAACATATAGATGGCGACATACATTTGTAAAATGTGAAATGAAATGCGCACTATTGACTTTTGACAATTTTTTTTTGGGGGGGGGGGGTGCTCATTATACACGAGAAATTGTGGTATTACTGGAATTGATGAGTAAAAACGGCATCCTCAGTTTGCAACGGAGTTCTGTTGCTACGACACCAATGTAACCCAATTTCTTCTATTACCTAATCTACGCTAACGCAGTAGTAAAGTTATAATCACATTAAATACTTCAAGCACACTTCTTGTTCACTTGAAAATGGAAGGGCTGCAAACTAGACCACTGTAAAATGAGGACCCTGTATGTGTATTTTAACTTTATTATTGTGCTGTTTCTACTATACTGTACTGTGGAGCCAGACCCCTTCACATGTCGCCGTAACTTCCAGTTCTGGTTCTATGGCATTAGTTATCATTACACACATACTGTATCTTCTTTGTCATAATTGGTACACGTTTGCAGTGTCATCTATAAAACAACAAAGAAAAAGAAAACCACATCTGAGGTCTCAGAAGTAAGACGCTCACCGAGCTAGTCTCAGAAATCGAGCATGATTTAGCTGCAGACAGCAGAGTAAACCTGAGCAAAATAAGAGCAAATGCATAAACAACAAACTGTAGCATTATATTATTAAATAATACATTACATTGCGTGATGATGGTCTATTTGATTTATGAGTCATATTTTTCCAAAAAATGTAGTTGAATTTCAAATTGTACATCTTTTAGTGCCTTCAACTTTGGAAGTTCCACTGACTGTACATGTGAATGAGGAGCAAAAGCTCTTACCTTGGCACTCTCCCACGTGCCATGTTATAATACGGTAAACTCTCCAATGGTACTCCAAATACCTTTGTCTAGGGGCAACAATTGAGAGAGAGATTAGAATGAGAGACGACCTTATTGAACTTGAATCTGTAATACCTGCATTGCATCCTTGATATTCTCAATAGAAACAAACGTCAAAAATATATTCTCAATATATATATATATACTATTTGGGTACTCCTACTCAATCTAATGTGATCCCATACAAGAGCTGTATCAAACATTTGACTTTTACACTTGAGTGACACTGCAGCATATGTATTAACGTAGCCTTTTTTTTTAAATTATTATTGTGGTTGTACATATTGATAAGTGGGCTTTCTAATACATTTTGGGAGCTTTTTCATCTTTAGTAATGTTATTGTATTCAAATCTTTGTCCAGGTCTCCAATAATGGTGAGTCTTTGCTTTACTGCAGACTTTCTCCACATTTCTTTGGAGCTAACCCAAATGGGGGAAGTAAAATGTCATTTGAAACAGCATCAAGTCTCGTGGACATGAATCTTGTGACTCCTAAGTGTCCGTTTAAAAAAAAGAACAAAGCTTGTGTTAGAATCTCTCCTGTCTGTTTAAAACGCTGCTTGGTTTTTCCAAAGTGTATAGCCGGAACATTTTCCATTTTAGGTTTATGAGAATACATTAGCCTTTGTGTGCCTTGTTTGAGCTAGCTTGTAAAAAAAAAAATAATAATAATAATAATACAAAATAAAAAAATAAAATAAAAAGTTTATAGTGAGTGCAATCACAGAGCAACCAAGCAAAGCTTCTGACAAGATCCTGGGAACAGATGTCGGGGCTCATCAGTGCTTTCAAACATGTGTAAATATATTCAATAGTCACAACAATAGTAAAGCATGACGCCGCATATAGGCTTACAGGGCAAAAAGTAACAGCAAAAAAAACATACAGTGCTAATATCGTGTTTTCGAACTCACCGAGTTGGTTGTTGCTGTTGACTTACAACTGGCTGCTTTGTTTTTGTTCCAGTTCTTTGCCTTGATCCCAAACGCTGTCCGGAGATGTTGCACAGCCACTAGGCGAACCAAACTTCTCTCCTCGACCATCATTTTAGCTTTCTACCCTGCTTGAATTGCACGCTAAATACAACGTTCACCACCTCACAAAAACCAGGAAACTCCTTTGTCTTATTATACAAACTGTCGCTAAGTCATCGTTCCGTGTAATTCATTAACACGCACAAATTTACAATCACGTTTTGCAAACAAGAAGAGCAAGTTTAAAAAAATAAAAAAATTAAAAATAAAAACTAAGAGGGTTTCTTAGTCCAAAATATTTTTTCCCCAACTAGTCAACGAGTTTACATGAGGAGATCGCAAGTGGCTAGCAAGTCGGTCACCTAGCTAACGTTAGCCAGCCACAGAGAAACATTTACGTCGTAAAGACAAATTATTTTCAATATTATTATCCCACTTTAGACGTCTGAAGCATCGTCCGCTTTGAATCGTACCGACGTAATTAATTTGCTTGCTGACTACATCGCCTCCGCCCTGTACACACTTTCTCTACTTGGGTGGAAAGTGTCTGCCTGCCTCGTCTCTTTTCCGCAGTGTATTCAAACGACAGCGCTGCCTTCATTCTGCGCTCTGATTGGCTGGAAAACATTTGAATGCCATTTAATGGTGCGCTTGCTTTAAAATCGAGGGCAGCATTCATAGGTGGGGCGATGTTTTTACCAATCTTTCAACACCGGGGCACCCCGAACCCATTTTACAGTAACTTTTTTTGTGATTTAAATAAGAACGAACGTTGAAATATATAGTCCAATCATTGACTCAATTTAGCACTGTTATTGCTAGATCGGCAACTTCTCAGGCAGACCACCCTAGCAACTTCACCCCCAAAAAGACCTAACAATATTTTTTTTTTAAAAACTAGCAATATATCTATATTTCTAATTTAACATTTATTTATCCAGGTAAGGAAATTGAGAACAGATTTCCATTTGCAATGCCGACCTGGCAACTGACAGTTTTTGTAGTTATTTTTCAACATTTGAGCAAGAAAATAGTTTTCTCTGTTACACAGAAACACATGGTACAGCTTCCCATTTACAAAGGTGTATGTTTTAAAGACCCTGTGAAGGGATTGCTGTGATTTGCTTGTAAATACATTGAATATGTTTGAAGGTAAGTGCTGAAATGTGTGCAAAGAATGAGAACAATTTAAATTGTGGAGCTATCGTGTTAAGCTATCATGTTAAACTCTTTTTCACCATTTCACTTGTCTGGATTTTTGGGACAGGGTTAGAAATTAGCCCAAGTACTCACTTACTTATTAGTCGGCACTAATAATAAATTGGCCAATTTCTGCGACTAGAGCATGTAGTTAACTAGCATGCTATGCCAAAAATGCATCTTCCCAGAAGTGTTATGTGTTATTTGGGCTACAGTATCGTTACTGTGCGGACCCACACACGACGCAGCGGAGGGAGCGATCTGCGAGCCCACTAGCAGTAGCCAGCTGCTAGCGGGCTCGCTAACCAACGTTGGTGCTGACCAATATGCCATTGCTTGAAGTGTAATATATACGTAAAACATACAGTATACATAAGATGTATTATTTCAGTTGTTGTCATTAGTGAATTTAGCATTTTTTTTTGTTACTCGGTTCAGTTCAAAAGGTGCACTTTTTTTACTTTTACATAAACACATGAGCGGTAACTTTTTTTTTTTTTTTTTTTTACTTTTATCAGTGTTTTTTGTTTTTCACAAGTATATATACAAGTATCAAACTCATTTTTGTTACAGGCCACATTGTTGGTACAATTCCCCTCAGAGGGCTTTTATGACTTTGAAACCATATAAATGTTTCATAGCCTCACTATAAATCAGTGGACCCCCACATATCATGGTTTGGGACCTGCAGATTTACCTACTCGCTGATTTTTTATTTTATTTTTTTCAGTTTTCTTAAAATAATTTTTCCCAAAATGGGCATCAGTTATCTGTGATTTTTTGCTATTCATGGTCTGGCCCGGTCCACACAACAAATTGATGGATAACTCTATTTGAAAACAGAAGTCCTTTGTCTGTTCAACTACTTATCAAGATACTGTAAAACAATGGGTTTGGTAAAAAAAAATAATAATAATAAATGCTTGTAATATACCTGTAATATCTCAATGTTATTATTACATACAACAATTTGAAATGTTGGTACAGATTTTAGCAAGAATCATACAATTTTCTTTTGCGGGCCACTTAAAATGGTGTGGCAGGCCGAATGTGGCCCCCGGGCCTTGAGTTTGCACATGATCTATAGTTCTCCTTAAGTACAGAATGTGAGGACTTTTGCCACTTGTGATTTTATTTTATTTTTTTAATTATTCCTTGGCTTTCAACACAGCATAAAACGCTGCCCTTGCTTTAATTTTGTATTTGTTTTTATTGTTTGTAACTTCTTTATATTGTTTTTTTTTTTCATTCTGTATGGCTCAAGTCAAAATTGAAAACAAAGAAAAATACAGTAGGTGTGAGTGACTGACTGACTTACGTTTTCACTCCAATCCAGTTGGTGGCGGTGATGAACCCTCAAGCTTCTTTATCAACCTAGATTAAAAGGAAAGGAAGAAAACAATCGTCACACTTCCGGCTTGAAGTTATTTGGGTTGGTCTTCGTCTCATGACTCCTTCATGATCATTTTAGTATCATTCCATTCATTTCGATACAAAGCACCAGTATTTCCCCTAACCCAAGTGATGCAGTATGGCAGCCGCCGCGGCTGTTGTCAGTCGCCGTATCCGCCTCGCGGCGTTAACCCACACTTGGAGAAATAGTGCAGCGATAACATGCAGCCGCCGGCGGTTGTCTCCGGTCCTGAAATCCGACCGCGGTGTCTCTGGCGACAACACGCAAGTGGACCGGAGAGCTCCGGCGTCGGACAAGGGAGGAGAAGACGACCGCAGCCACCCCCGCCTGCTGAAGTCGTTGGTGTCCGTGGGCTTGGGACTGTGCGGTGCCGCCGCGCTTCTGGACGGCCGAGAGGACGGCGGTGACCCCAAATCACGCGGGGTACTTGAACGCATCCTGGCGACAGCCGAGTGCGCGTCCCCCTTTAAACCGGACACTCCTCGATATAAATACAACTTCATCGCAGATGTGGTGGAAAAGTCGACTCCGGCGGTCGTCTACATCGAAATCGTGAGCAGGTGAGTTCGCATAACAGGTGGGCCGAACGTCACTCATCCCAACTTCCAGAGATTGGGACGAAGGCGCTCCATTTATTCCCTTAGGTTGACTCAAGTAACATTTTGGATGCGTTGGATTTATCGGAATGCTTTTGATGAAGCATACTTTTGAATTTGCCTCGAGTGTGGATGTTAAGAAGACACGAAACTTTTACTCCGTTACAATAATCTACTTTCATTTCTCAATAATTGCGTGCGCAATCCATTTTTACCCTTTTGTTTCGCCGTTGCTGCAATCCACTGTGATTACCACAGTGGTGTTTGACTCAAGTTCACCAATCAAAGAAAAAGACATGTAGTTATTATTATTGAATTATTTTTAGTAAATCAATGTAAACTCTCGCTGCACACTAATGTGCTGTGTGTGGTTACACACGCACAGCTTTTCCAGGAAGGTGGAAGCAGGAGATTTAGTCACTACTTAACTCCGTATCAAAGCATTGTGTTGCAAATTTTGTTTGTCACTGAAATTTGTGTGCGGATCTTTGATAAATACACTTTTCTATGCATTTAAAAAAAAAAAAAAATACAGACATCCATTTTCCGGGAGGGAAGTGGCAGTGTCCAATGGCTCTGGATTTATCATCAGCAGCGACGGCCTCATCGTGACCAATGCTCACGTGGTGGCCAACAAGCGAGGGGTCCGCGTCAAGCTCACAAATGGAGATATGTACCATGCCGCCGTGCAAGATGTCGATCCGGTGGCGGACATCGCAACCATCAAAATCTCTGCGAAGGTGAGTAAAAAGCGGCAGAAACCGTTCAAAAGGCCTGCTACACACAGTCGTGCAACATTTGTATGTATGTGCCTTGTTTCTATGGAATTTCTGTACATCCATCCATCCATTTTCTGAGCCGCTTCTCCTCACAAGGGTCGCGGAAGTGTCGGAGCCTATCCCAGCTATCTTCGGGCAGGAGGCGGGGTACGCCCCGGACTGGTCGCCGGCCAATCGCAGGGCACACACACAAACAAACAAACAAGCATTCGCACTCACATTTGCACCTATGGGCAATTTAGAGTCTTCAATGAACCTACCGTGCGTGTTTTGGGGATGCGGGAGGAAACTGGAGTGCCCGGAGAAAAGCCACCCACCCACCCACCCACCCACGCAGGCAGGCAGGCAGGCAGGCAGGGGGAGGACATGCAAACTCCACACAGGCAGGGGCGGGGAATTGAACCCCGATCCTCAGAGCTGTGAGGCAGTCGCTCACCGTGCCGCCAATTTCTGTCCATTTTGATTGTTTTTATCATCTTATTGCATTGAAACTGGAATTCTAGGGGTTTATGACATTCAAATTGTATCTCCAGTAAGTCGTAATGCATCATAGTCTATCACTAACAATTTGTGTATTGTTAGTGACAAACAAACAGAACAAAAAGGGACTGATTCTAATTAGCTTTTTAATCTAGTGCAAAAAAGGTTAAACAGATCAGATTCGACATGGGCCGCAGGACTCAATTTCTTTTTAATATTGAATTGGTCAGGTTCACGTGACAGAGGATCTGAGCCTAAAATTGAATTATAAAAATGTCCAAAAAAAAATAATCTTCATTTTTAAGTCTTTTAAGAATTAGGCCCGCCACTTAGAGAGTGACGTGACTGACTTTATTTATCACAAAATGAAACTACAGGACCCGTCATCCATTTCGCTCCTGCAGAGTATTTGACTTTTTTTTTTTAAACACCACCGTCATAGATTTGAACTTAACCAATCAAGACGTGATACAAGTGTAGACTTTCAGCTTTAATTCAAGAAGTTCATCAAAAATATGTCTCTTTTTTTTTTTAAGGAAGTAAAGCCAATTTGTTTTGAAAACCTCAATTTCTCGGGGTTCAAACGTACTTTGATGAAGTGATATAATTGTCAATATAAGCATACATTTTCATATTTGGCTGTGTTAACTCGAGGTGTCCCGACGTCAGCAAAAACAAAAACGAGCATCGGATCAGATTGGAATCTAAAATCTCAGATTTGACCACTTTTATACAAGCAGTCCAATTCAATGTTCCGCTATCGAGCAACTTTCCAACAACAAGGTTGCTAAGGTGCAAATATAGTAGCAAGGAGTAAGAGTCAAAGTCATTTATTGACACTCCAGTTGAAGTTCAATGTAAAACTCAACAGACATAACAAAAGAATGACACTTGTTGAAGGTTCGAATACATCACAGACTTCGTTTCTTGGTTTTCGTTCACAAAAACTTGCTTGCTCAAACCTCACACACGATGAATCAAAAACACCATTGGCGAGGTAACAAAAATGAGCATTGAACTCGTGGCACTTGTATCTCAAAAGAAGGAATATTGGTACACGAACGCTGTATAAACTCATACAGACAGGCAGTCTAACAATACTCTCCAAACTGTGAAAAACTAGTTATAGTCACAATATTCGATCGTTATTTTACTTTCTTTGTTCCTGCAAGTGTGTATTCAATCAATTACGTGCACCACACTGCCCCTCAGAGGTCATGACGTGCACAGCAGGAACAGCGAGCCCATGAAGGCAGGCAGGCAGACAGACAGACAGACAGACAGCTAGCTTAGCACCACATGGTTTCTACCCAACACAACGTTGCCAAGCAAATTCAACCCCAGTTGCATCAAGAAGTTAAAAAGTGTGTTGCCACAAATGTTGTTCCCACCATATACTGGCAGTAAAAGAAAATACATTAATTGAACTTTATTTTGCCCTTTAAGTGTATAATTATTGAGGGTTTTTTTCATTTAATGTATTCAAATGTCAAATATGATTGTGTTTATGTTAAGCAGTTGTTATGTTGCAATTGAAATATATATTGTTGTTGGTTTTATTGAAGTACACTCTTATTTTTAAAGTTACTTGATGTAACCCATTGGTCAATAATAAATGGATCGGTCTTTCTAATATCTACCGTTGCTGATTATTGTTCTCTGTTTGAGTAATATGAAGCCTTTTCTAACATTCCATCATACAAAATAATGAAAATATGTATGGTTATTGTTGTAACACTCTGTATTGACATAAATTTCAGTGTCTCTTTATTGTACTTTTTGAAAGTGCATATTCGCAACCTCTGGGTTCTGTTGGCCCTCGAACTGTCCATGTTTGAGTGTGTTATGTTGTTTAATCTGACCCGCAGAATCCTCTACCCACGCTCGCCCTGGGCCGTTCGTCCGATGTCCGTCAAGGAGAGTTTGTGGTGGCCATGGGAAGCCCGTTTGCGTTACGGAACACCATCACATCAGGGATCATCAGCTCTGTGCAGAGGGGCAGTAAGGAGCTCGGCCTGTCGAACCCCAACATGGAGTACATCCAGACTGATGCGGCGATCGACGTGAGCGTCAGCTACACCGATCACGTGTACAGTACTGTATATTTGCGTCTTATGACAATTGCTTGGTTTTGCAGTTTGGCAATTCCGGAGGCCCGCTCATCAACCTGGTAAATCGGTGCTACTATCTAAATCCGGTGTGGGCAAAGTATGACCCGGGGGTCATGTACAGAATACACACTCTTTTTATTAATACTGTAATATTTGGACGTCAATATGCACATGTCCTCAGGATGGTGAAGTCATCGGGATAAACACTATGAAAGTCACTCCAGGCATCTCCTTTGCTATCCCGTCCGATCGCCTGCGACTTTTCCTCGATCAAGCTTCCAAAAGAAAAAGTATCAAATGTTTTTCTTTTCTCATGCATCCTGAACAGAAAGTGAAATAGTTTCTCGAAAAGGCAAAACACTGACACACCCTGTTGTTGCAATTTCAATCCAAGGTTCCTGGTTTGGCGAGTCCGAGACAAAGCGGCGGTACATTGGCGTCATGATGCTAACGCTGACTCAGAGGTCAGCATTTTCAGTGCGAGGGGACACAGTCCAATCCACCTCAACAGTCACCTGAAACACATTTTTTATGTTGTTCTGTCCTGGTGCCTTAGCATCATTGCTGAGCTGAAGCTGAGGGATCCATCTTTCCCAGAAGTGACTCATGGAATTCTGATCCACCGAGTTATAATGGGCTCCCCGGCGCACAGGTAAGCAGAATGAGCCAAACTGGATCACAGTCGTTATCGGGCCATGCATTTGGTACCTTTGGACCTTCAGTGGGAACTGAGGTGACTAAATCCACCTCTTCATACCACCACCACCACCATCATGTCCCAATGATAGAAACAATCAGTGCTATACAAAAACCTATGGTGGCTAATGCAGGCAGGAATGACACATAAAAAAATATGCTGCAAGATGAAAATGCGGCAAACACACAAATCCCAAAACAACCGAGAGAAATGCTGCATGTTCACGATACACAACTGAAGTCTGCCAGGCCACTAGGTGGCGCGACCGACAAGTCCTGTGAGACCAGGGGGTGCCTTTCGTAGATACTCGATGCGCCCGCGCGCCGTAGCAGCAAAATCTCAGTATTTAGCCAGCACGTTGTTTCTTGATATTTTATGAAATGTAGGTCTAGGTCAGTACTTCGGATGGTGTTTAGTGCAGCAGAGAAGGCCTTGCTGACAAGTATTCAATCAAAAGTCTCCTGACCCGTCACATTTACTCATTAGTCACATTACTACTATCTTTTTTCAGAGCCGGGCTGCTGCCAGGAGATGTTGTGCTGGAAATCAACAGTGTGAAAGTGAACAGCTCAGAGGAGATCTACTCGGCCGTGCGTAACAGTGATAAGATCACCGTGGTGGTGCAGAGAGGAGAAGCGCAGCTTCAACTGCAAATGACTCCTGAATCCACAGAGTGACGAGCGGCCACGCCGCATCTGCTCACATTTTGACCGGCCAAGCAACTTAATCACGTACATGAGGAAAACCGTGAAACCTGTCAAGTCACCGTGACGGTAGGGAATGAAAAGAAAAGGGACATGTTATGGAATGCTGTATGTACATTGTTTGTATCTGGAGTGCCCACCCAACAAGTTTGCTATTACACATTAAAAGTCTTTTCTAAGCAAACCTTTTTTGAAAATGTTTGTAACATTACTATCACGTGAAAGTCAAAAGAAATATGGTTGAACTCAGATTAGTGTCTGCTGACAACACGGTTGGGCAACCACAAGAGGAGATCCGCACATTTGGCAAGTGCTGCCTCAACCGGTGAAAATGCAATGCATGCTTTTTTGTCCTTACTGTTCGCTTGGCTGAGCACGAGATGCTCCATCGACAGTCGTCATGGTTTCCAAAGCCGTACTCGTGTTGGCACACGCCTGCAGTGGAGAGGGGCGTGGGGGGGGTTAAACCTTGGGGTCGTTTACCCAAGCATGTCAAGAAATGTCATTAAGACAGCTGGGAAACGTTTTCAATTGTGAACAAATGCATACATCTTGATAGTTTTAACAAAAATGAAAGCTTTTCTTGACTGATTTATGATACATTACCCAGAATTTCTCGTTTGACACCTCCAGACAAATACGTTACTAACATGAAACAGTACTTAGAAGACAGCCATTTAATGTTAAGACAGCAACAAGAAGCATGGTACGATTGATTACTTGATCACAGGTCGACTACAATCAACTGAGCGATGTTGGACAAATCAATGTAGTTATGATCACATTAGTCAAATGCAGCAGGCTCAGATCCCTCTTATTTCCATTTTAAGTGTCACACACTAAAAAACACCCAGGCTGCGCTTGATTGAGAAAAAGCAATGTGAAGCGAAGCAAACCAGGTGACTTATTTCATTTTGACA
This sequence comes from Phyllopteryx taeniolatus, assembly GCF_024500385.1. NCBI lineage: Eukaryota > Metazoa > Chordata > Actinopteri > Syngnathiformes > Syngnathidae > Phyllopteryx > Phyllopteryx taeniolatus. The sequence goes on along the minus strand of NC_084514.1, from coordinate 349,794 downwards.
GAAGCCATACAGCGTGAATTTCGCTGGTATACAATAACGCGTACAGTAAAGTCGTAAAGTGACTGATGTACTGGACTGCTACACAAATGTATTCAAAGACTAAAGAATTGGAGGTTTAAACGTTCATATTTGTGGACTACAGATGTTAAGACATACAAGCATGGGAACAAAAAATAAAACTGTTCAAATCATCTAGTTTAAAAAGGCTTAATATATATTGCTGGTAATAGTTTTCTTTTTAAGAAAATAGAAATTGTGCGACTGAAGCTTACAATACGCTGCTGGCAGTTGCGCCAGGTTCTTGGTGACCTGCTGGAAAAGGTCATCTGAGAGACTCAGAGGACGAGAGAAATGGAAACAAGGAGCATCAACAAACTGGAAAGTCGTGATACCGGAATCCCTCATGGTGACGGAGACGCCGCTATGGCGTTTGCCACAGTGGAATGCTATGGACTTAATATGATGTGCGCAAACGGCAGCCAAACCGGAGGTGGACGTATTTAGATACATAAATAAGAGGAGAGGAGAAACCGTAGTGTCCAGTCGAGCCCCCAAAGCGGACTCAGTTGGTGTGGTCCAACGCACGCAGAAGCTCCTCCCCCTGCAGCAAATACTGCCGGCCCTGCAAGGGGGCGTTGACCTCGCAGTCGTAGCGGGTGAGCTGCGGCAGGTTCAACAGTGACGAGGTGGCCTCTGATGTGGTGCCTAACAGGCAACTCGCCAAATCTAAAGACGACCACAGCTCATATTAATGCTGGAACAAAATCATCAACAAAAGGTCTCCATTTACCTGAAGGCAGCAGAAGTACAGTTTGGATTGTGCCCAACTCAGCCTTCAGTTTTTTCCCTTGTTCCACATTTTCCCTGGGCAAAGTTCCCTGGGAAAACATGAATTGTGTCAAACTCCGATCTGGCCCTCATGTCATTTCATGTGGCCCGTGAAAGCTTCCTACAAGTTGATGCAAAGAAACAGATCTATAGGAGAAATCTGAATATCGAGACACTGTATACAATGTCTCGCGCTATAGACTAAGAATATATCGACATATTGGTTTTGGGCCACATTACGGTAACACGCCTGCGATGGCTGGCTGGCTGGCGGCGTGTTACTGTAATCCGTAGTATGAACAATTGTTATGACTTAAGACCAAGTGGAGGCTGGCCTCACTGCAGTCGATTTTCATACACTGAAGGTAACGCCACTTTGGAGAAATCACATATTTCTTGTCCTTCAAGCAGCCAAATGAAGCCCCAAGAATGCGTTCGCCCCTTGGTGGTTGGCTGACTACTGGTTTTCAAGTTCATGTGCAGCAGAGCCCACATTTTAAATGTGACAATCAAGCTCATTTAATCGTGGAAGCCAAAATTGTGATCACGATGAATTGTACACCCCTACACTACACGTCTACGCAAACACAGTGCGGCTCAACTTCTGGCTATCCATACATATGCTTGTGGCGGAGTCAATGGCTGTGTTCGGAATAGTCCACTCATCCCCTACTCTTAATCAAGATCGAGTTTCCCCCCAGGGCCCGAGCCCTGCCGCCAAGCCCGACAATGTTTACAATTGCTTATAGACACCCGAATATGTGGGCAAAGCAGTTCTTTAAAATTAGACAAGGCTATGACCTGACTAAATGAAGCTCCTCCACTCATATAGTTCCTTAGCACCAAGATGCTTATATTAGACATGACTTTGGCCAACCGTAACAACAATGTGGCCTGGAACGAAAACAGCTTTGACTGACACTGCTGCTCTAACTTGTGATGTTACCTGGCCAACAATTTCTCCTATGTCATCCAGTTTTCTTTTGCGCTGTGCATTTTGAGCTGCCAGGGTGCGGAGGGACACTTCCTTGTCCAATTGTGGTGTTCTACAGCACAAACATGACATGATGACACTCGCAACACAATATGGGGGGACAGGGTGGCAGGAATAAACAACATCCTGAGCATATTGTGAAAACTCTACCTCTTAATGAAGACAGGGGAAGCAGAAACTGGCTCGGGTGGTGCCGGGGAAGTGCTGCCACCACCTGGCGTACTGACAGGCAGGCCGAGATAGTTATGGAGATCCTGCGCGGCGGGGGCAGGGGAGTTCTCGAGGGATTTGACAGGTCCGCAAGACAGCGGCCGTTCGGGGCTCACACTGCGCAGCTGGAAGTCGTCATCCATGGGGATGTAGGGAGCCAACATCTCCAGGTCCAAGTCCTCCATTGTCTTATGAGGAAAGGAACATCCCATTATTGTATGCACCTTGCTTATCAAGATCAACCATGATTTTCATCCATGCTGCCTGACACCATTACCTGTGTGGTAAAGGGGGTCTTGGGTTGTGTATCAATGGCAAAAAGCTTCTCCACTAAGTCTAGTTTGAAGTCAGAGATGTCCGGGTCCATGGTTAAGCAAAAATCCGGAGGAGGAGTAACCTACAGATAGGAATCAAGTTTCCTTTTATTGGAGAATGGAAATGCCTGGAAATGCCTCACCTGGATTTTGTCATGCGGTCCAATATAGAAGTGGATGAGAGTACAAATACAGCGTATTCTATCGAGTGGGAAAGTGGAGACAGTACAGCAATTTAAATAGCAATTCAATTCGAACAAAAATGTTGCAAAAGTTAATATCTCAGCTACTGCAACAAAAAAGAACAAAGCGTATCATGTATATGATGCAATATTTGTTCCAAAATCAGGGTCATTCCAGAAATGAGGTTCCACAGCAAATCCATTTGTTGGCGTTTACAACAATGAAACGATTGAAATGAGATGAAGTCAGCCTTACCTCTGCTGTGCTGTGGCTGGTTGTTGACGTGGCTGCGGGTCCGGCATAGTTTTCCCTTTTCCCGTTCACAGCGGCGACATCGACAGCGAGGGGCTCACTGGGCGGCAGAGGGGAAAGAGGCAATGCCAGCTTTTCACTCGTGGCGGGAAGCATCACGTCATTGTAGAGAGGCACGTCCTTCAGCAGCTGAATGTCAGAATCTGTGGCAGACGATAGATTCCGGACATTAACACACTTCGGGACTACCAAGTGTGCATGAGGTCACAAACCAGGGCAGGTGAAGTCCAGGGAGATGATGGTGTCTCCAGCCGCTGGGGCCAGCAGAGTCAGGGCCTCGGGCTCTTCCTTCAGCTGATCATACAAGCTGGTCACTGGCTTCGGCTCAGGCGTTTGAGTAAACAGCTCGATGACGTCCAGCTCCGCGGCCTTTTCCTCCTCTTTCTCCTTCTTTTTCAGCAGGGTTGGCGACTTCTCCAGTGGGCAGTTCTCCACAGCAAGCTTTTGGTCATCCTGCTGCTCCTCTTTTACAGGCTTGACATCTTCTGTCTGCTCCAGAGACAAGATCAGTTTCTCTTCCTGGATGCCGCTGTGGGAGACACGGTATATCGTGAAGCGTCGTAGTACACTACTCACAAATTCATCTATTTGCAGTTTCTTCTGAGGAACCTATCCTCATCTAAAACGGACCCATTTGTGTTTTTGGGCACTTTCTATTATGCCCTCAGAAGCCTCAAGATGGCACCAAAGCCCTGGCTAATTCGAAAGCAGTAACTGGCGTGAAGGACATACTGTATTTTGAATTGATACATCTCGACTGAGAGAGAAGCTTCGCGTGTCGGCTAGAAGCGAAGTTTACCCTGGGTTTCGCTTATCTAATGATGGAATTCGTGGAACTTGCAAAGCTCTTTAGTACCTGAGAACAAAGTTGACACAGACCACACATTGTGGCTGAGAGTTCTTATTATTGTAGATGACAGTTGCTTGTGTCTCCACCCACACAAACCCTCCTCTCTTGGCCAGCATCCGGTATTGGCCTGTGCTAACCTGGCCTTTTGCAAACACTGAAACAAATGCAAAAACAAGCACGTTTATGGCACAGTTGTAGTTGATTTTCAACATCATCCAGACTATATTCAAGATTGCACAAAGTCTGAGCAGTGATTCTTACAGTTGTGATGAGTCTTGGTGAGGTGGTCTGAGTCGAGAGCGTGATAGTACTCGTACACAGAACGATCCAACAGGTCCTCCGGCTCATATCCCAAAAGCTCAGTAATTCTGTAGGCGCGCAATATATGATCAACATCCACTGTGCCCTCTCCTCAAGTGGGAAGTTACAAATCAAGATCTTGTAGTAGCCACAGTGAGCACAGAAGGTGACAGGCAACGAGAAGGACTATAATCTGCGCTCACCTCTCATCACAATATGTGAACTTCATATCCATTGTGTGGCGACTGAGAAACGTCTTGGCATCCAGAGGGACCTCAATGTTGGAAGGGTGTGGAATAGGATCACAGATCAACACCAGATAAGGAACCCGCGGCTCCTCGGCAGTCTGCTCGTTGAGGCCACTGTGTAAGCGCACGTGGCCGGCGCAGTGGAGCACCTGTCGGTGTGCAAGTAGAACAATGTGTTACTTTTAGACTGGATGTCCTGTCGTCCAGCGTATTTAAAAGGGAACTTTTGTTTCTGCACAAAGGGGACTGTATTTCTTCATAGTATTAGAATCTAGTGGTGCAATAATAAATAATAATAATAATCATCATCATCATCATCATCTGTATCAATCGTGGTCATGGTTCGGTACGCACTAAATGACAATAAGTCATTTCATTAGGCTTTATTTGAACACCTAATACTTTATTTTTATTTACTTGCTCTTATTTTGAAATTCACAGCCCTACTTTTATTTAGTAAATGAGAACACACACAATTGTGTTCATATGTTTGATTACCCGGGCAGTATTTGTAAGATGGGAACAATTCTTTAAAGAAAACATGAAGGGCCAGGCGAAAAACATTTCGTTCGATTTTAATGGGATTCAAAAAAACTGTCAAGCATTTCAGAAAAGCATTATCATCAAACAAAACATAACCATAAAGAAATTAATGATGCTTGTTGTTCAGTCCTCAGTCGTATTTAAAAAAAACAAGATTTCACAAATTCTGCTAGGGTATGTCAACGTATGAGCACAGCTGTACATATTATGCAGTCAGACGTACCCCTATCAGATTGGAATGAAAGTGTAGGCTACACCTTTTTCATAGCCTCTAGGTGGTGCTGGCATATTAGAATTAAAGTGTACACCTTTCTCACAACCTCTAGGTGGCAGTGGCATATTGAAATGAACGTGTACCGCTTCTTCATAACCTTTAGATGGCGGCATACGTTTATAAAATGGGAAAGTTTTATTTCATTTTCCCGTATACCCATGTATAATGTGCACCATTGATTTTTGACATTTTTTGGGGGGGGAAAGAAAAGCGCATTACACACAAGAAATTACGGTACTTTGGTTTTAGTCTTTTGGCAAGTGTGTCTGTCGTAGACAAAAGTTCAACGGTATGTCTCACGTGTCAAACAATGCTTAACTACGTTGGTGGAAATACAACAAACATGACATCACATTCACACCGACATCACCCCAGGGAGAAAATAAATGGCAGACAAAAACAAGGAGTATGCGTCCTACAAACTTTACCCGACATATTGGGACAGCATGATTCAAAGAGGGCAAAAAAAAAATTGACAGTGCTATTGCTACTTTTACTGCTGTCAACATGCACCACTTTTATAACTTGTGGACAACGCCGGGTTTCATAACATGCTGCCTGGACACTTGAGCCCTGTTATAAGAAATTTGCAAACCTTGTTGTTGCTATGACCTCAGACGGCTGGATGTCAGGAGCGACGCAGTTAACTCAATTACAGCACTATATTACTACGACTGTAAGATGAAAAGTAACGTTCTTCAGACACGCCCCCTCGACAGTCACGCTTCTGATGATTTAACCAAAGGTCTGACAGAAGCTGTGGTGGTTAATGCGACCAAATGTACAGGTACAGGTACTTTTCAGAGTATTTTCAAATTCCGTACACGTATAAGTCGCATTTCTTTTTGTAATATGAACGACTACATAAAAAGACCAGACTGAACAAAAAACCCAAAATGGGCATCATGCTTTGCAGTATGAACGTAGCCAAAGTTAAGCTGTGTTTTGGCTATGGAACTGTCACGATGTAGACAAGTTATCCGAACTCAGTAATTCTATGGTTAATATCTTTTGTATGGGCTTGAGGCAGAATAGCCTCCTAACGGCCTATCAGATGTCAACATCTGTGTACAGTACATACGCAATTATAGACTGATTGTTTTGGATTTCAATGTTCACTGACTAATGGCCACTTTGCTTTGCATTTGGTTATTAGGTTACTAGTGATGAAGACATCAGCCAACGTGCACTTTATATCCTTATCAAGGTTTCAGTCCAACTATGATTATGACAACATCCTTCCATTACCTTCCATGTAGCAGACTTGACATTGACAGTGCGGCCCCGGCTAGTGAGTGTGCACTTCATTCGAAGGAAGAAGGTGCGCTCTGTGTTTGGTTCCTTTGCCTTTTTGGAGCCTGAAAATAGACCACAAAGAAGAGAGTCAATTCAAAAGATGGATATTTTGCCATTTCTTTTCTCTGAGTGATTAGAATTTAAAAGTGCCTGTATCGTAATGGTTCAGGTAGGATGCTTTTCTCACTCAGAAAATGCAATATACAGTGGGTACGGAAAGTATTCAGACCCCCTTAAACTGTTCACTCTGTTTTATTGCAGCCATTTGCTAAAATCATTGAAGTTAATTTTTTTCCTCATCAATGTAAACACAGCACCCCATATAGAATTGTTGACATTTTTTCAGATTTATTAAAAAAGAAAAACTGAAATATCACACAGCCATAAGTATTCAGACCCTTTGCTGGGACACTCATTTAACTCAGGTGATGTCCATTTCTTCTGTTCATCCTTGAAATGGTTCTACACCTTCATTGGAGTGCAGCCGTGTCTGATGATACTGATTGGACTTGATAAGGAAAGCCACATACCTGTCGATATAACACCTTACAGCTCACAGTGCATGTCAGAGCAAATGAGAATCATGAGTCAAGGGAACTGCCTGAAGAGCTCAGAGACAGAATTGTGGCAAGGCACAGATCTGGCTAAGGTTACAAAAAAAAAAAAGAATCTGCTGCACTTAAGGTTCCTAAGAGCACAGTGACCTCCATAATCCTTAAATGGAAGACGTTTGGGACAAACAGAACCCTTCCGAGAGCCGGCCGTCCGGCCAAACTGAGCAATCGGGGGAGAAGAGCCTTGGTGTGAGTGGTAAAGAACAACCCAAAGATCACTGTGGCTGAGCTCCGGAGATGCAGTCGGCAGATGGGAGAAAGTTCTAGAAAGTCAACCATCACTGCAGCCCTCCACCAGTCGGGGCTTTATGGCAGAGTGGCCCGACGGAAGGAAGCCTCTCCTCGGTGCAAGACACATGAAAGCCCGCATGGAGTTTGCTTAAAAAAAAAAAAAAAACATCTGAAGGACTCCAAGATGTCTGAGAAATAAGAGTCTCTGGTCTGATGGGACCAAAATGGAACTTTTTGGTCTTAATTCTAAGCTGTATGTGTGGAGAAAACCAGCCACTGCTCTTCACCTGTCCAATACATTCCCAACAGTCAAGCATGGTGGTGGCAGCATCATGCTGTGGGGGTGTTTTTCAGCTGCAGGGACAGGACGACTGGGTGCAATCGAAGGAAAGATGAATGCGGCCAAGTACAGGGATATCCTAGACGAAAACCTTCTCCAGAGTGCTCAGGACTTCAGACTGGGCCGAAGGTTCACCTTCAGACAAGACAATGACCCTAAGCACACAGCTAAAATAACGACGGAATGGCTTCAGAACAACGAGGTGACTATTCTTGAATGGCCCAGCCAAACCCCTGATTAAACCCCATTGAGCATCTCTGGAGAGACCTGAGAATGGCTGCTGGCCAAAGTTCGCCATCCAACTTGACAGAACTGGTGAGGATCTGCAAGGAGCAATGGCAGAGGATCCCCAAATCCAGGTGTGAAAAACTTGTTGCATAATTCCCAAAAAGACTCATGGTCTGAATACTTACGGCTGTGTGATATTTCAGTTTTTTCCTTTTTCATAAATCTGCAAAAATTTCAACAATTCTGTTTTTTTTCTGTCAATATTGGGTTTTGTCTGTACATTAAATGAGGAAACAAATGAACCTAAAAATGATTTGAGCAAATGGCTGCAATATAACAGAGTGACAAATTTAAGGGGGTGTGAATACTTTCCGTACCCACTGTAAATGTCACTAACATGTATGTAATGAATGAAGCCCATTCATCAAATTTCTATACCTCCTATCCTGTCCATGGTTGTGAGGAACTTGAGTCTATCCCAGCTGACTGCAGACATCAATTAAGTATGTAAAGGAGAATGCAAGCTCAAATGTTGTGCGATTGTTTGATTCCGATTGTAGATAATGGTGGTGGTGGTGGTGGCGGGGTGGGTGTACAGTAAATGTGTAATAATGTGTTCAAACACAGCGACAGAGGAATGTACTGGTGATAGAGCATATTCTTCCAGTACACCAAGGGAAAGTGCTCGTACACTTTGTTCTTGTGAATGATGATGATAAAATGCTCCATACCTGTTCTGTGAACCAGCATCTCCCTCAGCTCCTCCTGGTCACAAGGGTGTGTGAAGTCATACACGCTGTGTCCAGTCAAGTCAAACTGCAGAGTGGAAGACATTTACACGCCAGCATTTCATGCACCTCTAACCTCAGTAAAAACATAGCCTTCATTGTTTCTACAAATATTCAACACACGACCCAGACCGCTTCACTCAACGCTGACACTTTCAATTTAAACTTACCTGTGCCAGGCCAAGGCACTTGTTAACATTCTCGGAGAGATAAATGATATCGCCATCTTCTGACAACACCATGAGAAAGCCCTCCAGAGCTTTTAAATAGGAGCTGTTCAACTGTGTGTCCAACTCGCTCTCTTCCTCTGCTTTCAGCTCATCTGGGGGGTGAAGAAAAGCAAACAATGAAATTAAAGCAGCATCGATGCTTTTGTTATGCATAAATGTGCACGATGTTCACATGTACCGTATGTGACGGTTGAAACTATTAAATGTTGTGTAATTGGGTTCATTTGTGATTTTGGCTCAGCTATCATGGATAATTACTAATTTGATAATAATTAGGAAGGCCTTAATTTCCTCTCACATGATTACTTAAGTACAGTATAGCTATCTATTTATCTACATCCAGATTGAAACTAATGTTATCGATTCATTAAGCGGGCAGGAATTCACCTTCTGAGGAGTATTTTCCTACCAAATTTACATAATAAAAATCACTTTTATTGTTTGTGTGTAATTTTCTAATTTCTTGAGATGGTGAATTGTGGGTTTTTGATAGCTACAAGTTAATGCCGTTAAAAATTGTTCCCAAAAATAAATAAATACAATCAGTGTGTAGTGAATCTATAGTATATAAGTGAACATTTGTAAATTGAACTACAGAAATAATTTACATTTCCCATGACATTGTAATTTAAGATTCACCTATATATTGTTGCTGTTAGGTAGAAACCCTCCATGTCCAAATACGGTAAAGTTAGTATTTTTTCACAAATCTACACGATTGGTCTGTCCCCACATCATCATTTATTTTTACATAATATTCACCATTTTAAAGTGTTAAAAATAGCTTGCGAACATATCTAGTAAGTCTCTTGGACACTTGGAATTTTCTGAGAAGTGTTGCAAAACTGCACCTCTTCCTCACTCTACAGGGACTGTGCAGCATTATGTCAATGGTTCTACACCTTCATTGGAGTGCAGCCGTGTCTGATGATACTGATTGGACTTGATAAGGAAAGCCACATACCTGTCGATATAAGACCTTACAGCTCACAGTGCATGTCAGAGCAATTGAGAATCATGAGTCAAAGGAACTGCCTGAAGAGCTCAGAGCCAGAATTGTGGCAAGGCACAGATCTGGCTAAGGTTAGCTCCAGAGATGCAGTCGGGAGATGGGAGAAAGTTCTAGAAAGTCAACCATCACTGCAGCCCTCCACCAGTCAAGGCTTTATGGCAGAGTGGCCCGACGGACGGCCCATTATTTTCACCTCAAGATAGGAAGTCAGGATGTTTTTAAGACAATAACAAGCGAAAACAGGTTAGATAGATTTGAGTAAGGCTGTTTTGTTAAAAACGGATGACTGTAATGCTTTGGTGCAGAGGAAACTGGTCGGCCACTACGCTAAGTTTGCATGCAGATTACTTTCTGCTAATGACACTGCTGAGACTCCTATCTCACTGGCCTGGAGACGAGATGACAACCTGATGGCGACTCGAGTCCCCCCTCGTTGCGGAGACGTCTCCTGTCGACGAGCAGGGTCGCCACGGAGGCACATGTTCGATTTCATGGGAGACCTTTTGGCGACTCCTCTATACAGAAAAACCTTAAAGAATCGCAGTGAGCGCATACGTTGATGGACACAGCTGGCGTCTGGAACCTGTTTTGATAAATTACAGCATAATTTCCTGAAAAGTATTGATTTTGGAGATGCGAGGGTTCCACCCAACAGCAACAATATGGTGGCCAATTATGTCCTCCTTTTAATTCCAGCCTCTGTGACCTCTCACAATGATAGCAATATTATTTGACCCTTCCTGAAAACATCTGAAAGCAGTGACTGACCAGTGCCAAGCAATTTCCTCATGCGCAGGTAGCTGATTGTGAGCCTCATGACGGACGCCTTGTCTAAGCTGGAGCTGACACTGTGAGGCAACGGCAGCTGTTCGGCGAGTTCGTAAAACACCTCCGACTCCTTCCCGCGCCGACATCGCGCCGCATCCCTTGACTTCTCCTTCCTTCTCTCCGAGCTCACCCTGCGGGAGACAGGTGGGCGTTAAGTCATTGGGGCCACATAATGGCCGTACAGCACAGAATTACACTCCAAGAAAGTCCATCCCTTCACATGGCAGCTGGATTCTGAGAAACAAAAACAACAAAAACAAGCTTACAGCCAAGCCATCATCAGTAGGGTTGGGCATCGTTTGAATTTGAGCGATTCGAGTCCCGATTCCGGTTCTTCATTTAGATTCCGGTTCCAAACGATTCTCGATTGCGATTCTTTTAGGGGGCTGGGTCAAAAAAGTTGCATGGTTTAAATAAGGGGTGTCCAAATTCTGAACATCCATTTTCTTAGCAGCCCGTAGCAGATTAAGATAAACATTTGACTCAGAGTTCTTTATAACCAGTTTGTGTAAATAAACCAATTGACTTCATATTTATTAATCAATGTTTCAGCTGAAAGTTAAATATAGCATTGTTAAAATAGTTATTTGCGACTGTTTTATCACATCAAATGGTTTGCATGTGCACGTTTTAACTTGACTTCCTGTTTTAAGTATAGAGCCTTTTATTATGAAGGGTATGCACCGGAACTCAGCATTTTGGTACGAGAGGTAACTTGACACCAGTGAAAACGAAAAGTAAAAGGAGATGGCATGAAAAAAAGTCATGAATGGAACTAAATGCTCTGTAAAACGTTGATTCCTTTACCTTCCCACCGATGAGGCACAAGTGTTAGTGTTTTTGATACTGTTAGACAACATGTATGTGGATTTTGTCCCAATTGATTGTGATGTAAATAAAGTTGCTAGTTTGACCTTTGGTAAAGTTTGAGCTTAATGTTAAGCTTGCAATGAGACTGTGTCTACTTTCTTTCCAAAATTATGAATATTTAATTTTTGTGTCTGTCTGTCACAAGCTCTTACGTTGGTTTGAAGACTAAAATAAACGCTAAAAACCATGCGCATTCTTCTTCGTTGGTTTTCGCCACTTTCTTCTTCGGGGTCAGCGAGTGGACCGTAGGCATCGAAACTAGGAACCGGAGTTTTTAAATTTGAACGATCCCGAGAGAACCGGAATGTTAGTCTCGGTTCCAATCAGTTCTTGGTTCTCGATGCCCAACCCTAATCATCAGGATCACAGTCAAACTCATTCTCGTACTTGATTGGCCTGCAATGAAGTATGCCCTCGCACTTTGGGTGCGCAACACATCATATTGACATTTTGAGTACAGCACACCCTCGACCCTAGTGAGCATAAGCGATTCATAAAATGGACGGATGGATGAGTAAAACTTAAAAGCTACAAACAGAGAAGTAAAACTGGTACTATTGCACAGACCACAAACATTGAACATCTTTTTTGCAACTATTAGGTAACTTTAATTTTTCCAATGTTGCAGTTAAATGGTAGTGCAGATAAATTGTGCACCAAAATAAATGTAAAAGTATGTACATCATTTGTTTCACAAAGTAAACCTCTTTCAAATTGAGAAGCACATGCAGCTCACGGCCACTATGTAATTTGAAGCTCTTTAACAAAAACAAAAACAAAAAAAACTTGATCAGCTTACAAAATGTTTACTTTCTCACAAACTATTTCATTGAAGTCCATACTTTTCAACACAATCCAGGGTGCTATGTATTATGGCAAATAAAATAAATAAGACATGCCAAAAATCTAAGTCTGCATACTTGTGGGCTTCTTATTCATTTTGACAAGTCAAAGCAGAGAGAATAGTTAAAAATAGTTCTGCATGATGGAACAGTATGGACATCAGGAGCGTGCAAACAGAGCCCTACCTAAAATGTTAATTGCACTATCTAGAGTAAAATGCTTCGAAAGCATCCAAAATGTCTACGTCAAAGGCAGCTGATGAGAATGTATTTTTCAATTTGTAAAAGGGGAATGTTATTTGGCTAATTTGTGGACACCGCCTTCGGAACTCCACCAGGTAAATAATTCACCGGTCTGAGTGGAGTCATTATCCACATTGTTGAGCAGTTGATTTCCCAAGCGCCTTCACCAATCGATACCAGTGAAAAATATTTATGCAATGCTATATCAGTGACAACCTCATAATGTGAAATTTTTTGAACACTTCTGCCGTTTCTGTTTTATGTCAATGTCTCGATTACATTTTAGCATTCCTTCCTCCAATTTTCACTCCATCTGTAAACAAAGATTCATGAGCTACACACTATTAAAGTTATTTCAAAAAGGTATATTCGAATCCTTCAATTCTACGGTCACAAAGCCATCTAGCAAAGCTTTGAGGTTATTCAGCGGTGCAAAATGAACCTAAACCACATTCTTTGGGCAGGTGGACTTTTAGTCCCAGCTTCGTCATGCTAAATCCAAGAAACGCTGGCAAGTTTTTAAACAACGGCCGCATAATATTAGCTGCAACACCAGTAGTTGTATTAAAAGTGGAAAAAACAAAACTGCAGGCTTTTCTTGACTTGAAAGAATACAACCCGTCTCCTGATTACCTTCAGCAAGAGAAACTAGTTGTCCTATTGAGTTATGACTATGTAGTTCAGATAGAAATAAAATGTGCTTCACCAATGGCACAGTCATCAAGCCACACAAGACGTAAGCATATGGCACAATACTTCAGTGGTTTGGCAACTGCCAATAGATAACAAAAGAAGCCTGGAGCCTGTCTTAATGCAGTGGAATGCATTGCAGGGAACCTTTCGTGAAATGCCAGCCGGAGATGATCCAACTTTGAGGCCAAATGGAAGCAACAGGGATGTGTGACCATAATAAGGATTCTGAGGCTAAAGAGACATTAGCCACTGGCTCTAGCCAGCTAGCTGCAATTATTTGATTCAAATTTTTTTATTGAGGACACATTAGTTCACTTTTTCAACATTAACACTTGAGTGACAGTTGGTGTTCAAGAAACAACACATTCTATTATACCCTCATCATTAAAGTTAATCAAGTGTATTTCTTTAATAAAGGCTCTATGATGCTGACACTCGACAGTGTCACTCTGGAAAGGACCCAACTCAATTGACATTTTATGGGGAAATGCGGCACGGTGAACGACTGGGTAGCACAACCGCCTCATAGTTCTGAGGGACTGGGTTCCAATCCGGCCTGGAGTTTGCATGTTCTCCCCATGCTGGTGTGGGTTTTCTCTGGGTACTCCGGTTTCCTCCCACATCCCAAAAACATGCACGGTAGGTTAAGTGAAGACTCTAAATTGTCCGTAGGTATGAATGTGTTGTATGTTTAAATTAGACTTTACACCGATCTCATCGGTCTGCTCGGTATCGGCCGACAATTAGCATTTTATGCTGATCGGCTTTAACGTCACAAGTCGCAACCCGATCAATGACGTCACTGATCTGCTCCGCAAAAGACATTTACTCCACGTCGCCGTCGTCGTGTACAGTATATTAGAATCCAAAAGCGAGTTTATTTTTAGCCTTGTCACGTCTTTCGTTGTAGTACTGTAAATATATGACCATCGATAAAGTTCTTTAAATAAAACGTCAACGGTGTGAGACAGTCAACATCTAACGCTTGCATCAGACGACAAGACAAATTTGGTCTTTCACGATTGCACTATGTCAGACAACTGCAATAAAATCTTGCATTCCGATACCACCGCATCCCGTTTTTTACGATCACTGGGATTCATCTTGCCAACTTAAACATGACCGGATACACTCGTGACCATGGCGACGACGACAAGAATGGATCGCGCAGTGGGTTTATAAGAACAAAATGGGGGAAAACGTGTTGGTGGTCACCAGTGCTCGGGAGAGGACGTTCGTTTAAGGCTTGCTTGAGGTATGTTCACGTACCTTCAATACGATACGGCTCGCAAGCAGGCAACAAAACGTTATGTAGCCTAGCCAGCTAGTGCTAGCACTAACTGTTGTAAGCGAACATGCAGGCGTTCTGTCGAACCATGCTCTAAAGTTTTGGTGTGTGTGAAGTAATTGAATTACAATAAAGTAATTTAATTACAGTAAGTTAGCACCCATTATTTCTGGCACACCAACAAACAAAAATGTCACAAAAAGTGGATACATTAATTAATGTACGTACTTCCTGCCATCTAATAGAAGACCATTCATTTGTTCTGGAGAAGAAGAAGAAGAATCACCTTTTATTGTCATGAACATGCATGCATGTACACAAAATTTGTTCTCTGCATCTAACCCGTCAATCACAGTGAACACATACACGTCTGTCACATTCTGTCTGTCCCTATTCCTCACTGGCATAAATAGATGAACAAAGATACATTATTTATTGTACATATAATTTTGGGAGCAATTAAGTACACAAGTACATACAGTAAATGAACAAGTCATTTAAATAGACACATTGCTCCATCTTGTGATCGGATCGGTGAACGGTTATCGTTTTTTTTAATTCGCTGATCGGTCCCAAAAATCCTGATCGTGTAAAGCGTAGTTTAAATGTGCCCAGCGATTGGCTGACAACCAGTTCAGGGTGTAGCCCCGCCTCCTGCCCACAGTTAGAAAATGGATGGATGGATGAATGCGTTTCAAAATACAAAGGAATCAGAGGTCGACGTTAGAGGTTCCACTGTACTAAAAAGGTGACAGGTGTCAGCCTTTCCAAAACATAATCAAGACAGAGGATTGTTTTCCAAAGTATAGTCTGCCATACAATTAATCAATTCTGTTCATCAACATTCTAAACTGCAAGATGCTGCCCCAGGGAGTTCATTTGCTTTTTGTGTTACTAATCTAAGAAACAAAATTGCTGTTTTCCCACTTGTTTTAATGAAGGCGCGCACACTGCTTTCCCTCTATATCAAATAGTCCAGGAAAACAACAGTCCCCAGCAGATACGAACAACTTCCCCGGCGAGAGGCCAATATTATATAACAGTACTCATACACGTGGGGTCTTGCTTGACCAGCAGACCTCTGCAGTTCAATACTACAAAACACAACATGTATGGTTTATCTTCTCATATTATCCTTGTATCATTTTCAAATACAGTACAAATAAATACCGTGACTCTCTGAACATTATGTATACTAGTCAGTAACAGATGTGAACCAGTGAACAGGAGATTAATGGTTAAATAAACCAGTGCACAATGAAAATCACTGCAGCCAGAGGGTGAATTTCTGGGGCTGTTTGTTTCGACGGACTAACACATTTCACTGGAGATGTCAACATCAGTTGGTAAGTATCGTTTAATTTGAAAGTAAACGTTGTCTAATATATTACGTGATTCAGTGCGCAGAAGCACCACAACTAGAAGCTCTGTGAGAAAACCAGAAGAGGGCTGAAAATGTCAGGCCAACGACCCCTTCGCTGACATTATAGGAAACAGGACGCAAAACACAACACGTGATGACTGACTTATCTAATTTTCTCCAATAAAAACCAGACTGTACTGAAAAGACAAGTCTCATGTTTAAGAGCATTGTTGACAAGAATAAATAAATAAATAACAGACCCTAATTGCAGCCTGGGAAAAAAAAGCAAAGAGGACTGACTCCAGGAAAGAGAGGGGGCGGGGGGGGGGGGGGGACAGACTGCCAGTAATCCACTCTCTAAACAGGGTGTCAACATTCCTCTCGCTTAGTGTTCTGTTCAATGGCTGCAAGTGTTCCTCTAGTGCCATTCTTTTTGGGGAGAGCTCAGTCCAAAACAAAAACAAAAACAAAAAACCCAAGGGACTTCATACCAAAATAATTCCGTATACAGGCTGCAGCTATCAAGCATTCGAGTATCTTCTGGCAAGGATTGATTGTCCAGTTCACCAAACTCTCCAAAGCCCTGAAGTGCTTAAAAAAAAGACGTCAAGTCAACCATCGATTCGAAACTACTCTTATATCACATCTGTTCATTTTGTTAACATGAAGGAACTATACTCTAATACCTAAGCTCAACCTCCACTGCAACACAAATTTAGCAACTGCTTCTGACGTCAATCCTCTGTGATTCAGGGATGAGGCAGAAATAATACCGCAAAGTAGCATTGTGCAAGTTAACTTGCATCCAACCCGAGTACAACTATGACAAAGCAGAAGTCTACACAACCCTGTTCAAATGGCAGGTTTTTGTTATAAAAAAAGACAAGAGAAATATTTCTCAAAACTTTTCCCACCCCTCCGATACCGCTGAAGCTCTGCAGACCACTGCTTGTGCTATAAGACGTGACTATAAAAATATCATGATAAAACCAACTTTAAATGGCAGCAAATGTGTGCTGACTGGCATTTAACATGAGTTTGAATGTGACTGCTTGATTCTGAACACAGCCACATCCCCAGTTATAAGTGTGCACACTTGTGCAAAGCACATTATTTAAGTAACTTTTTTTCCTCCACCTCACCCCCAAAAAATCTTTTTTTCCACAATTATATTCTATAAGTCATAGGTCACATTAATGGTGGCAAAAACAAACACCTGGCATTTGAACAACCGTTGGTAGACATACAGCCACTTTAGTTAGCAAAATACACAGAATTATCAGACCTGCACAAGGTAGTAAGTAAAATGTGCCAAATTTCAATTTGGCAACAAGAAAGCAAGGTGGACCAAAGGGGACTGGGCTACAACAACATAACTTCACCGAGAGGTTTCTTTGAAGGGACGAAATAAGAACGGTAGGTAACTGGCGAACACACAAAACAATGTTTGAACAATTTTATTTCTGAAGACTGTCAATACTTGCTGCGTTGCCCTGTCGTTACACTGCGGTGTCATTCCTGTTCCTGCCAACATATTTTTACACTTAGCGGCTGACACAGTAATGACCTACAGCGGCAATTTAAACATTTTTAACAAGAACCACAACGCAGCAGTGCTCGCAAGAGATAAGGGCCATCAATCGCTACAACGTCAAACCTCAACAGCAGCTATTGCCACGATAAAACGTGTCAAGAAAACTAGCGAGTCTCACCGACCACAAAAAAAAAAAAGAAACTAAGTGTAAAGAGTTAGCCGATTCATTAAATTGAAGTGTTTTCTCAGACATGGGGTAAAGTTGGGGGAAACAAAAGTAACCGAGACCAACAAAGGAGCGACAGAAGCTCGCTCAATAAACATTATGCGGATAGCTCGCGACGCTTGCTAGCTAAGTTAGCCATTAGCTAGCAAACACATGATGTCGTCGTAAACGCACTACGAGTAACATAAAACCTTGAAAATTCAATCGCGCTAAAAGCTCCAGGCACGTATTTGGACAAGTTGCCCAAATGACGTTAGCTAGCGTCGACGTTACCGTTTCTTTTCAGGTACAATTCCTGTGTCCATTTCAGGACCGAAGGACCCGGAGTTGTGTCGCTCGATCCGTATCAAGCTGCCTCCTTCACCGTCGACGAATAATGCCAAACACCTGCCGATATGGGCTCGTTACTCCTGAAGTGCTTTTCGTATGAGTTAGCGCCGTGCGTATTTGGCGAGGAAATAAGTCTTCTCTGCGCTTAAAGGCAGGCCATTTTGCCACGCTGTAAAGCTGAAACTACTCCACTAGCTCAGCTCAGCTCAGCTCAGCTCAGCTCAGGCACTAACTAACGCTCGCCAGCTTCCCCCTCCGCCCCTCGTATGTCACAACTCTCCTCCAATGCAACACTAAAATACTCACGTGATTGGCGCTCAGAGTGGAACTGCGCTAATGTCCGATATTCTCTGCTCAACATGTTGTGTGGCGGGACAGTTGCAGGTCGGATCCCATTCGTTGAAGTTTGTTGTTTTCAGGACACAAGATTTCAGCGACGTCACCGAGGCATTTTTTGAATCAATTCCCCTTCGTTGTGTGGCTTTTTGCTTTTTGGCCCTTGCA
This sequence comes from Phyllopteryx taeniolatus, assembly GCF_024500385.1. Classification (NCBI taxonomy): domain Eukaryota; kingdom Metazoa; phylum Chordata; class Actinopteri; order Syngnathiformes; family Syngnathidae; genus Phyllopteryx; species Phyllopteryx taeniolatus. The sequence goes on along the minus strand of NC_084514.1, from coordinate 331,278 downwards.
ATGTTCCAAGCCAGTTGATATGACGCAAGCGTTCCGGTCTCTGGATGCGTCATTATTTTCGGGGGGGAAACTGCATCTGCTTTTCTGTCTGATTTTTGTGACTGCAAAGTTGTCCCTTTCACAAATTCCAGCTGCTCCATGTTAGCGTGGAGTGAGCTGAAGATTTGAAGCTTTGAAGCTTTGAAATGCGCTAAAGACGCGTGACATAAACGGCAAGAGTGGTTTGACCAAAGAATATGAGCTCTGCCACTCTGGCAAAAACGTCCTGTGTTCACCCACATATTTTTGCTTAACTGTGCCATTTTGAGGGCGAATTTGACAAATGATTTTCTCGAAAGATCACGATCCGACTGGGAAACGTCGAGCTATGCACGAAACAACCTAAACTTGGATATGCTTTCATGCCTTCATAAGAGCTGCATGGAAACGGGCAAAGAGCTCCGGGTTCGCCACCCCTGTCATAGGCCATCGTGCAAGCACAGTTAAACGTTGCTCCATCAAGCCTTTATGAGGCGCCCTCTCCCTTGACCCCTTGACCCCTTGACCAGTAACCAAACGCGGGTCATTCCACTTTTCCCAGCCGAAATGACGGAAACATGCATTTGTTGTGTACATTATAATTGTCCTGAGACGTAATGTAACTGTAGCTGTATTTAGAACAGCAAATAGCTCGCGAACGCCCCGTAAAATGGATTTTTTCTGTTTCCTTCCCTCCTGATGAGTAACTTACATATCAGATATAACTGCTAAGTTTGAAAGCAGCATTTTTTGGGTGTGTCTTCCTCGTAGTTGTTTTATTTTGTTTTATCACACATATTTTAAATAGTAGTAATTATGCTCTGAACCTCTGTCTCTCAACATAGACGCAAACCTCGTTACTAAAACGTTTTATGACATTGTAGAGGATGAGGTAACAAGTGAGCCCCATGACTCAGCAAAAAGGCCATCAATAAGCGCGAGCTCAGGTCAGCGAATTGTCGAGTGATTGAGCCACCTTTCGAGCCCAAGCTAAGCTAAGCTAAGTCCTCTCTTCCAATTTTGTCAGTGGTTTCAACCATAATGGAGTGCGTCACTCAAACCAATGCAAGCCTGGAACTCATCAGGAAAATACAAACTATCAAAGTTTTTCTTTGTTATATAGCTGTATTTGTTCTTGACCAGAAAGTATAGCAGCGAACACAGCTACTATGTACTCTTGAACTAAAACTCGAACGTTAGTATTGATTAGAGTAAAATGAAATGTGTATTCAAATTAAACTTTATTGGAAAAGGATTTCTTCAACAATATTTTTTTTAGATGGCTGAGTATGTGTCGAAGGGTTGCACCAAACTGCAAAATATTTGATAATCTGACAAAATCAAACATCTCATATCATTTTTCAAAAAGGTTGGTGCCTAAATTGTCTCCCAGTTCAAGAATGACTTGTGTACTACACAATATTGAATTTTGATCTTTGCGTCACTTCTTCCATGTTTAAGTTGTTGAAAGAAAATCAGAAATGATTTCAGAAGTGCATATCAAACTGATAACCCTTGGCCTTAATCAATAGACCAGAAATAATTGTAAGTTTCAAAGAAGTTGTTGACCTCAGTCTCCACCCTCACGCTTTGTTGTCAACAAGGAAAAGGAAGACAAGCGCCCTGCCTGCCCTTTAACCTCGGCATCCCCTCCAAACGGTGAGAAAATACTCCAGCAGATTTCCCTCACTGTGCTCCGGACGTAGTCGTAAGGGTGCAATGTTGACTTTGACGTGTGTCAAGCCTTCTCATTGGCTGCCTGCGCAATGAGAATAGCTAACTTTGGTATGCCTATAAATGAGCTCAACACAAGCACTTTACCCATTCAAACACTGAGCACAGGACAACACTACGCTCGTTAAGATTTGACTATTCGTCCAATTCTTTACAATTAGTGACGTGCACAGTATAGTACAATTCAGCTCTTTTAAATAGATGCTTTTCTGTATTGATTATTTCAGCCTCTTCAATTGTCCAGCTTCTTAACAAAACGCTTCGAAATGAAAATACGCCGCTTATCTTCACCGTATTCCACATTATTATACATGTAGGATTTTAAGTTCAATTCAAATGTGAGCTTGCGCAAATGTTGTTCTTCTGTATGTTTACGATCACTCTTATCAGGTCTCATACAAGTTTGATAATGACTTTTTCAAATAAGTTTGATGAAATGGCAAATTACGAAGTCCCAGTTTTTTGGACAAGCAGTGAAAAAGAAGGAGCTTTGTGTTGACGGAAAGTGTGGAACGGTCCAATGCCGTGCAAATGCATGTTCTCACTGCGCTTGTGTGGGTTTTCTCCCACATTCATTCATTAAAAGCATCCGTGTTAGCTTAAGTGAAGACGACAAATTGTCCTAAAGTGCGAATGCTTGTTTGTCTATATGTGACCTGCGGTCGGTCAGCTTGCGCCCGCTCCAGACCCTTCCGCCAATGACCCGAATGAGAGTAGGCAAGATGGATGCAGAATTCGAATCGATATATGCTTCAATAGAGCTCCAGCTTTGAGAAAGTCATCATTTCAGGCCTCCCTCTGTATGTTCCAAACATACTGAGGATTGGAAATAAAAGCGCCCCATACCGTCAAATTCCCACGTTATTGTTGGAAAATTAGGAAAGTGAATTCCCCCCTCCGTTTAACCATTGATGTAAGAAGTCTAGCAAACAGCAAAATGATGATTGCAAAGGAATATGGAAGCCCCCCCCCGCCCCGTCTGCTTTTTGGGGCAATGCATGTGGACTTTGCTGATTCAATCAAGCAGCACTCACAGACATCAGTTTGTCTTAGTAAGGAAATTTGAGACGAGGCTCTTAAATCTGTACTCCCGTTTCGACATCAGCTGCCAAATCGGGCCAAACAAAACAATCGAGCGTCTCATTCTTTCAACTGCCATTCGCCCACCACGCAATGCCCTGCATATTCGTAGGCGGTCGATGAATCCTTCTGTTCAATACTTCAAAATTGATTTTAGGGACATTCTCAGAAACCAAATGAGACAGTCGATATGAACAGAAATGTAGCTTAAATGTTACAAATGTGTAGATATTGCTGCTGACCTGCGTGAGTGAATCAAGGTCAACAAGTGGGCATTGATTTATTATATTGCAGGTGTTGCAACATGCGCTTGCTTGTTAGTCATTTCACTTCCACAAAGTGGGTAATGCTGTTGGACAAAAGCTTGCAATCCCCACATGGTAGGGGGGCTGAAGACAGAAACAGATGCAGGAAGTACATTTGTGCTCTTAAAGGGAGGCGCACTCCATATCGGGGCAAGGCTCATCATGTCCGAGCAGTCAGGTGCAGGAAGTTGATGCTCGGCAGGATACGTTCCCAAAAAAGGGAGGGGGGGGGGGGGGGGGGGGCGTGTCCTGGGATGTTTGCTCCCGGGATGTCACTCTTGACAAGGCAGGTGGAAGCTCCGCCCCTCAGTTCCCGTCTGATGTTGTGAATCGCCACACCAGCAGGAAGTTCAAAAGTCCACTGGCCGACTTGGGACCCAGTGGGCGGAGTCAGCATCATCACTGCGGGTGGCTGTGTGACCTACCTGGGCGTGGTCAGCATCCGTCATCTTATTGGTCGTCCTCAAAATCCTCCAGAGTTCCACGGCCAGCGCCAACTGCAGGACCTGACAGGAAGCACGTGACGACGGCCGCACCGCTACCCACAATGCATCGTCGCCGCCTGCTCACCTGCGCCGCCATCAGGCAGACGTCCATACCCACGACGGTCACGATGTTCTCGTGCAGCCAATCGCTGAGCTGCTCGCCGCAGCCCTTAACACAACCTAGCGTTAGCATCATTAGCATTAACTCACAAACAGAGAAAACACAGTCCGGCGTACGTGTGTGTGTGTGTGCGTGTGCATGTGCACCTGCGTGTGAGTGCGGTTGGCGTGCGCAACGGCGTGCGTGACGTTGAGGTCAGGCGAGCACCAGGGCGTCGATTCCAAGTTAGGTCGATGCGAGCGGAAACATGAGCAAGGAAGCACGCGCGTCGCGCTCGTGTTGAGCATCTGGACGAAGGAATTCTGCAGCCAATCGGAGGAGTCCGTGAGGCCGCAGCACGCCCCCTGCAGCCAGAGAGCAGTGTTACACTTGTAAGGCCTTGTCACTCATCTCCCAGTCCGTAATCACAAAATAGCCATTTTCTTATATGGTGGACGTAGATAGTTGTGAAAATCTGTGCCGAAACAATTCATCGAGTGACAGCTGATCTAGCCAACAGAATGGAAATAAATAACTCTTTACGTTCGCAATTATTCATCATTCCCGACTTCCGAATGACTAGATTGAGATTTTTATATAGCGGGCTACATAGCTGACGATGAATCGAACAGCGCCACTATCCGCGGTGCGACTGTATATAGCAGAGAGGAAGTAAATCCCAAGACAGTCTGATCCAATCATGCGACAACCAGAAAGTGACTGACGTGGCGTTGCAGGTTGTCCAGGAGGCGGTCTTTGGTCCCGTTGCCATGGTAACGGCGTATCATGCGACCCACCGCCGCATCCGCGTGCTCCTGAATCTGCTCGCAAAATGTGGAGCGGCAATTAGGTGTGGAGCAAATGTGCACTTTGACACGATGAGGATGATGATGATGATGATGAGCATGTGTGTTTGAATGCTCACCTGACCTTTGCTGATTAGCAGCAGCAGGAGAAGGCTCACGCAGCACAGGAACAGGAACAGCACCCCACACGCACACTAAAGCGCAACATGTGACATCACCGAATCAGTTTATGAAAAAATTCGTTCTTTTATCTTGGCCGCCAGGCAAGCGAGTCGGCTGGGAGCGGAAACGGAAGTGCTGAAAAGCGTTCTGTCGCTCACTTCGGAATCTTCGGCGAATGGCCGATGAGCAGCTAGCGTCAGGCAGCACCGTGCAAGCGGGGGAGGGACTTAAAGTGAACTGAGTGATTCGTTCAGTGAACTTGTGTACTGAGCAACTGAAGAACTGAAGAGCGAGTCGTTCGTGGAACTTACCGTTCACGATCCGCTAGACACGAGTGATTCGTTAGTGATCCGCTAAGGAGCGACGTACTAATACGATGGGTGATTCGTTTGCGCAGGGAACGACGGACTACGCAGTGACCGTACTTATGAGTGATTTTAACCGCAAGTCCTGACGTCCTCGAGCGGACAGCGGCCGTTTCTTCAAGCTAACGGCTAATTTTTGAGTCAGTCAAGCATATGAAAACAAGCACACATATTTAAAATAAATGTAAATGAAGAATACGTTTTTACGTACACATACATATAATTTCCTCTGTGTCTCTAATGTGATTATTAAAGCTTTTTATTTCATAATATTAATAATAGCAACACATTCAACTTCTATAGCGCTTCTCAAGACACTAATCAGGTGACAATCACAGTAAGGCACGGGTGTCCAACTCATTTTTGGCCACTTTGCAGTTCTGGTTCCACTCGGAGAGCCGTGATGGCTGCAAACCAATATGATTGCGTCATATTATTACATATACACAAATGAATGGATAATTACTTTTGAAATCAGAAGCCAGTAAAAACTGTTTGTTATTTTAAAAGGGGGGTTGGTAACAAAAAAATGCTTGCAATATCTCAATATTTGTAAAAGTCAAGCCAATTTGCAATTTTGGAAACACAAAGTCGATGCACACTCCCACAGGCCACATAAAATGACCTAGTGGGCCGGATCTGGCCCTCGGGCCACCAGTTTGACACCCGTGAGTGAGCAGAAAGCCCGGCTGGCGGGGGCTGGTGGGGGTCAGCGACGCCGTCCACCGCGGTGGAATGCAGAAGTTGGACGTAAGCGGACGCGGAAGGCTGTTCGGTAGTGGAGCTCGCCGCACGCATGTTCTCGACCGGTGTTCGAGAGCTTGCTGAGAGAGAGATCAAGGTAGGTTTTTTTTTATTTGTTTTTAAATCTCCCCACCTTTCCTGGTGTATGACATGACAACAACAACCCATAGTCCTTCGGTGAATGTGTTGAGTGAACGTGAACCTCAGGGATGGATCATTAAATGAATGAGGAAGCACTTGAATGAGTTTGTGGAACAGAATCGCACGGTTCGGTGAACGAATCTTTTTCATGAACTGATTCGATTGATTCAGTACACTCTAAGATCTGCCGTGCACATCACTACTGTGTGACATTGTGATGACGTTTACTCACAATCAGCATTAGAATTCTGTTTTCCCAGCAGGCACCTAAACACGCCACCAGGCTGCACGCCATCACCAGGCTGCCAATCAACAGAAGCCCCGCACCCACAGCCTGGAGCTCATCTGAACACACACACACACACACACACACACACACAAGTAAGTGATGTGTTGTGAGAAGATGCCGACGTGGCGTTTGAGCGTTACCGGAAGAGACGGCGCCAATGAGGCTTCCTGAGTCAAAGCAGATCCAAACGCCACAACAGGCCACACCCAAACCCAGAGCCTGCACACAGGTCAAAGGTCAGGCGGCATTGGCAGGGGAAATGAAGATTTGTTCCGACTCACCAGAAGGACGAAGCTCAGAAAAAGCAAGAAGAGCTTCACGACGTCAACTTTCACCTCCAACTTCATCGCTGTCGGATCTTCACACAACACACACACACACACACACTTCCTTGTACATTTAGACTTCCTGATTGGCAGTGAACTTTAACCCCTGGTCTCCATGGAAGCATGCTGAACTTTGGACATACACACGTCATGTGAAAAGCAGCACACACATAACACACGTGTAATAATATAAAAGTAAATAAAAGTGTACGTTGGGATTTGTTGTTTTGATGTTTGACATTCTTGAGGATTGTGTTCATCAAACACACACCTTTTATGCATGCATGCGTGTGTGTGCGTGAGAGTTTGTTGGGATTTGTTTTGTTGGACATTCTTCAGGACCGTTGTCATCGCCCCACGACTTTTGCAGTGTGAGTGTGAGTGTGTGTGTGTGTGCGCGTTGTGGTGACATAGCCCCGCTTCGGGAGGTGACCTATGAACTCTGCCAAGGTAACGGACATCATCTTCCTCATGTTGCTCATCTTCATCAAAGCAGAAGTCAAGACGGCGCCTCGGAGGATGACCTTGCGACCCCGACGCCGGAAAACAGCGACCTTTGACTACTACGACTACTGTAAGCACACACTAATGTTGTCTTGTATCACTCGTGTACTTTGTATTGTGTTTTCATGAGTATTGCGTTTTGTCTCACACATCGAAATCTTTTTTTCACAAACATCTCATTTCAGATTTTAATTGATTTTCACCACCACTTACAGAAAACAACTTTTTTGTTGGTGGAGTCCTCGAGCTGTGTGTGCGTGTGTGTGCGCCATATATTATATCACCATGAGATGCCCTCTCAAAAAAGTGGAGATTGAGGAACTTCTATATTATTTGCATTCAGTCAATGTTATGCTGTTAAAAATGCAAACTGCATTTTTAAATAAATGAACTGGCAGCCGACAAAATTCCTGAAAACAAAACGAGAGCCTGCTGGCAGGGCGGACAATAACGGGATGGACATTTTTGGCTAACGTGAGCATTTGATGTTGGACCTTCACTTCGTGACACCATTGAGTGAGCAAGATGACTGAACTTTTTTTTTTTTGCAAGCTGACTGAAGTGTTCAACAAACCGATTTGGAGTTTGAGTGTTTTCTCTCTCTCTCCCGATGAGAGCGGACGCGTTCAGCTTGACAACATCCAAGTCCTCACGTCACAAGGAAAGAAGTTTTATGATGTAAAAGCACCTTTTCGGGGGCGATAATGTTGATTTTGGATCATTCACACTATCATGGCTTAAAGTGAGAAAAATCTCTGCACTTGAATTTTTTTTCAAGGTGGGGTGGGGCACAACCTCGGTGGTCAGTGAGTGTGTGTGTGTGTGTGTGTAAAAGCGTGGTGGGGCGGGGTCATGCTTCACCTTCACGCCATGTTGCAGATTTGAAATATTTACTAGACGAGGAAAATATGTATAGTAACTTATGCTTTTGGATAATTGCAACAAATTTAAAAGGGACAATTTTGGCCTAAATGACACACATACTTGTCTCCACAAATTTTTATGATTATGATGCGGGCACACGAGAGATGCATGACTGTTTTGTGTGCGTTTCCATGAGCATGTCAGCCTAACATGTTTCTACCGTGTGTGGAAAAGATTGCAGCACATTCAGCTACAGGAGAGTCATCTGCTTTCATATTTTTGGTTTTAAATAAAAAAAATTATAGCGCAAGAACACAAAAACTTCAAACTACATTGCATGAAATATAAAGCAAATACTTGAAGTAACTGAAACATGGTGATTAAAATGTTTACAAAATAAAAAATGACATTGAGATCTTTAAAATATGTAAAAATGTGCAAAACTTTGGTTAAAAAGGCTGAACCACTTTAATCCAAACATGTAACTGTCAGACTGGAAAAAAAAAAAAAAAAGGAATTCATTGTTGTAATGGACCAATCAGAGCCCTAAATGTTTGTTGTGTTTGTGTGCAGTTTCAGCCACATCTCCACTAAAGCCTAAAAACAAGGAGCATAAAGGTCATGACCCTGACAGCAGGACAGGTGACCTTTGTTCAGCTGACAAACTAATACTAAACAAAACGAGCGCAACTCAAATCATTTTTTCCTCGTCTTTTAATTCGAAAGATTTGCCAAAATTCTCGGCCATACATTTTGTTCCCCTCATAATGAAAAGAACTTAGGAGGAAGCTAACAATGCTAACACAGGAGCAAGTCAAAGGAAACAGCTAACGTGCTTAGCGGACGCTATCGCAGGGAAACAAAAGGAAACGACGAAAAGTGAGGAAGCGTTCCCATTGGACGATCCCAAGCGGCCGGAGTTCAGTCCCACCAGGGCAGCGGCTGCCCCGCGAGCGCCATGTACTCCTCCAGCTGGGCGTCCAGCCGACTCTTGGACCTGGACATGTACTGGTCCAATTCGGCGTCCAGCCGGGTCTTGGACCGGGCCATGTAGCTGTCCAGTTCTGCGTCCAGCTCCGTTTTGGTGAGCACGTCTCGGCTCCGCCCCCTCGGCCCGTTCCGACGGAAAAGACGGGCCGCTCCCGGCGGGGTTCCGCCCGGAGCTACTTTCCGGAACGTGGCGGATGCGGCGGGGCGTCGCCGAGCCGGTCTTCCGCTGCTTCCTGCGCGGGAAACACAAAGCGCGGCGCCGGCCGCTTTACTTTGAAAAGCTCCTGCGACCGGGAAGTGTCGCGGCGTGGGCACCTGCTCTCCTGAAGGCGGCGCGGCGGCACCTGGCTCTCCAGCCGTACTTGTTCCGGAAGGTCCAGTAGCCGAGCTGCCTCCAGCCCAGCCGGGTCCACACGCTCGCACGCCCGGTGGGCGGAGTCGCGACCGCCGGCGAGGCGCACGGCACCCCGACCTGCAAGACGCTACACGCCTAGCATAGCGTAGCGTGTTCACGTTCGTTAGACTAGGACAACACTTTAGCAAGAAAACCACATTGGTTCCATTTCATCATAAAACACCTAAGGGTGCATTATGAGTTTTACAAAACTTTTGTACGAAGATAAAACACTGTGACAAATGGACGGACCATGTTGAAATATGTTTTGACATAATGCTTACGGCGCATGTCAAAATATGTCATATTTGTTCCATGGTTGACAAAGTTTACGTGCCCTGTCGGAAGAAAACGGAGCCTCCCGATTTCCTGATAGCTCACCTGCAGATTGAATGAAGACGTGGAATCCACCAATAGGAGGACCGACTTGGGAGCGGCCGCCATGTTGGTCCGCATCGTTTGCTCAGCCCGCACCTGAGAGAAGCTAGATCAAAAAGTGTATTCATTTAATCAATTCAAATTCATCAAAAAGTACTCTAGACCCCCCCCCCCCCCAATCGATTCAACAAGGCTTATTCGATCATTTCAGAAGACATGAATTTCCCCACCAGCATTTATAAAGTATATATCCATGATTCGTGAATCACTTTAATCTCGACAGAAACCTTTGATTCGGTCCATAGCAAGAAATGTTTGTCGTTAGAAAATTAAGTTCAAATGAATTCGTGACTTTGGTACACATGAGAACATCTCAATTCTCACCGCTGGTGGAGGGAAACGTTCGCCGAACTTTCCAGGCTCACGCGCGCTGGGCCTCGTCTCATCCTCTTCTTGAAAACCAACACAAAATGTACACATTTACCATGAGTGAATCAAGTGCTGAAAGTTGGGCCTTGCTGCGTGGCGTACAGACGCAGATGAGCGCAAGTGCTCAGCTAATGCAGGCGGAAGGCGCCATTTTCAATGCACGTTAGCATACAAGCTAACGCTAGCGTGACACACTTGACTCCGTTTCACGTCCAAATCGTCATTCGAGCTTGCTCGCGTTACTATACGCCAAACGTGACTCAACAGTACGTCAAAGACCCAAGTGTCGCCTTAAAAGGCTTCGAGTTTGAATTGGAAACACAACATTACAGCGAAATCGTTGTCTACCAACGTGCAACTTCACCTTTTACATCCGTTGTAGAAGCAAAAGCAAAAGTATACTTTGCAAAGTTTTCTTGGCGTCTCAGTCAGCTAATTCCTATTTAGCTCACCTGTGCGCATGCGGGGCTCCTTCGCAGTTTTGAAGAAAAAGGAGACAAGGTGACAAAACGTTTTGCTCGTGAGCAGGTGTTTATGATGGAAGCACATTCCAGAATACATAAATCAATAAAGGATATTTTGGGAAAGTAAAAAGAAAGTTTCATGCAGAGACCGATTGGTCACCCACATGGCGCGAAAGTATTCAGACCCCCGTAAATTTTATTGCAGTCATTTGCTAATCATTTAAGTAAAATTTTTTTCCTCATTAATGTACACACAGCACCCCATATTGACAGAAAAAAAAATGAATTGTTAAAATGTGTGCAGATTTATTCAAGAAAAACTCCAATATCACACAGCCCGAAGTATTCCGACCCTTTCATATATGAAATCGGGTGCTGTCCATTTGTTCTGACCAGCCTGGAGATGGTGCTCCACCTTCATTGGAGTCCAGCTGTGTTTGATTATACTGATTGGACTTGATTAGGAAAGCCACACCCTTGTCGATCAACGTCAGAGCAAATGAGGATCATGAGGTCAAAGGAACTGCCCGAAGAGCCCAGAGACAGAATTGTGACCGGGCACAGATCTGGCCAAGGTTGTCTGTCTTTGGGTGTTTCTTCACAGCGCTCACAACCCTTCCGTCATCCACTGCCGTCGATATCCTTGGCCGACCTGTTCGATGTCTGTTGCGCCGTATGCCAGTAGTTTCTCTCTTTCTCAGGACATTCCAAATTGTTGTGTTGTTATGCCAAATGTTTGATTGATTTTCCCTTCAAAAGGAAAATGCTTTTCTCCCCTAGACAGCTCTCTGGCCTTTGTTTGCTTAACATCCAACGCAGTTTTCACAGGTAAAAACTCAAACCCCAAAACAAGCACTAATGTTTAAGCAATCAAGCTCAAAGGCAACACCTGAGCAACGAGAAACCCCCGTCAGTCACATGTTCCAAAATATTTGGGTGGCTTCAAACCAAAGGTGCTCTGTCCGGAGTTGTTGAACACATCTAGATATAAATACCATGAAATAAAAAAATGCAATTCTGAACTTTTGTCTCATATTCATCTTTTGATCTGAAACCTAAATGTCTTCAGTATACAACAAAAACAAAGGAATTGACCTCGCCGTGCCAATAGCTTTGGAAGGGACTTTTTATTTTTTACTGGTAGTAATGGCTTCCGCCATGGAGTAAAACGTTTAGCAGGTGCAGAAACAGGCTTCCACAACAAACAATACCTGTGGAAATGTGAAATTTTGTATTTTTCGGGGGTGCGAATGAGCTTCCATAATGGATCCTTCTCGTTTCACAAGCACAGACCGTTTCAAGCGAAACCTTTCGTCACACTTTTATTCTCATGGGTCCGTGGCGCTTTGAAAGGCCATTGAATTATCACTTGACTTCATTGGACATTTCCCAGTGACCGCCAGTAGCAAGTGGGCGGGGTCGTATTAGGAGAGGTGATGATTGACAGGTCACGGTGAACAAAAGCAAAACGGAACAAAACGGGATGAAAGTGAACAAAAAGAACGCTCACGCCAAAGCACGACAAACATGTCGGGAATGTTACACGGAACGTTTCTCCACGGAACGCTGTCCGACACGCCGATGAAGAAAAAAACAAAAACAAAATCATCATCATCATCATGGTATGCATTATCATCATCTTCATCCTCATAGTCCTCTTGGAATGTGGTTGTCACATGATGCCGTTGGTGAAGTACTGGAATCCGTCGTAGAGTTTGGTGGTGAGCGAGCGCATGGAGCCGACCACCATCTGCTCCACCAGAACCTGCAGCTGCTCCTCGGTCAGGCTCATGTGGAAGCGTTCCTTCAGGCCTCGCATGGTGCTGGAGCCGTGGAAGCAGGGCAGCTGCGAGCCTGTCGCGCACGCGTACGGTCAGGTGACGAGGTCACGGGACATGTTAGCGTGTTCTTGGCGTGTGCCGACCTTGTTGCATGATCTCCACAATCTGGAGCACACGCTCCATGTGCTTCCTGGCGGCGATCAGGCCCTGAAGCATCAACATCTTGTAGTAGTTGAACATGTCACCATCAGGACCGCCCATCACCTGACACACACACACACACACACACACGCACACACACAATGAGGGTGTGGCTACGGCAGCCGTCAGGGCCAACGGGAACGAGAAGAGACCTCGACGAACTCTGCGGTGAGTTTGAAGGCAGACGTCTCAAAGCCGAGGTTCTTGGGGGAGCTGGACAGGATGAAGCCGAAGTCGATGTGGATGATGTGTCCGCACGCGTCCAGCAGGATGTTGCCGTTGTGCCTGAGGGGGCACCGCAACGGAGACGTTTGAGGGGCAGCGCCTCCAAATGTCACTCGGTAGCGTCGCAGGAATGTTTGCAAACAAAAAGGAGCCTCTGACACCCGTTTGACCAATTCGGGTGGACATCAGAGCTGCCACGAGCGAATATTTTTAGAATCGATTATTCCATCGATGAATCAAATAAAAAAAGATGAGACCATTTTTATTGCAAAATATTGCTTTTCTCAATGACTTTTGATGAACGGATTATTGTTGTTTATTGATGAAACAAATGCAAATAAACAACCATGAAGCAATACGACACCAGAGGGAGCGACGACGTACTTTTTGGAAGTGTGAGCAAATTCTTGGCTACAGAGTCCTGTGAATGAAGGGCTACTAGTTCGATATCCAACTACATGTCAATTGTTATTTACACTATGGCAGCAAATAACCCTTTTTTTAACCATTCAACTGACAACTGATGATGATTCAGCTCCTGGTTTGGTCTGTGACATGTCAGAAAGTAGGGAAAATTGTTTTCCAGAGTAAAATCTGCTTTCATGGAGGACTACAGAAAGGGGAAACTATTTCATGTTGAGAGGCGGAAATTCTGATGAGTTGAATCTGACTTCTTTTCCTTTGGGCTTGTCCCGTGAGGGGGTGGCCACAGCGCGTCATCCTTTTCCATGCGAGCCTATCTCCGACACCAACTGCCCTCACGACATCCATCAACCTTCCTCTAGCTCTCTTGCCTGGCAGCTCCATCCTCATCACCCTTCGACCAATATACTCACTAGTTCTCCTCTGGACGTGTCCAAACCATCCAAGTCTGCTCTCTCTTAACTTTGTCTCCAAAACATGGAACCTCGGCCGTCCCTCTGATGAGCTCATTTCTAATTGGATCCAACCTGGTCACTCAACATCTTCACGACCTGACCGCACTCCCCATTGCTCTGGACGGTTGACCCCAAGTATTTCAAGTCCCCCACCCTTGCTATCTCTTCTCCCTGTAGCCTCACTCTCCCCCCCCCACCACCCGTCTCATTCATGCACTTCTATTCTGTCTTGCTTTGGCTAATCTTCATTCCTCTTCTTTCCAGTGCATGCCTCCATCTTTCTAACTGTTCCTCCAGCTGCTCCCTGCTTTCAGTGCAGATCACAATGTCATCTGCAAACATCACGGTCCACGGGGATTCCAGTCTAACCTCATCTGTCAGCCTATCCGTCACCACTGCAAACAGGAAGGGGCTCAGGGCTGAGCCCTGATGCAGTCCCACCTCCACCTTGAATTTGTCTGTCACACCTCACCGCTGTTCTGCAGCCCTCATACATGTCCTGTACTATTTGAACATACTTCTCTGCCACTCCAGACCTCCGCATGTAGTACCACAGTTCCTCTCTGGGTACTCTGTCACACGCTTTCTCAAGATCTACAAAGACTCAATGTAGCTCCTTCTGACCTTCTCTGTACTTCTCCATCAACACCCTCAAGGCAAATAATGCATACTGTTGCTCGCAAATACTCACTTCTGTCCTGAGTCTAGCCTCCACTACTCTTTCCCATAACTTCATCGTGTGGCTCCTCAACTTTATTCCTCTCTCGTTCCCATAGCTCTGCACATCACCTTTGTTCTTAAAAATGGGCACCAGCGCACTTTTCCTCCATTCCTCAGGCATCTTCTCACGCGCTAGAATTCTATTGAACAAGCTGGTCAAAAACTCCACAGCCACCTCTCCTAGATGCTTCCATACCTCCACAGGAATGTCATCAGGACCCACTGCCTTTCCATTTTTCATCCATTTTAATGCCTTTCTAACTTGCCCCTTACTAATCATTCCTGGTCCACCACACTTGCCTCTTCTACTCTTCTCTTTCTCTCATTTTCTTCAGTCATCAAGTCCTCAAGCTAGTATTCTTTCCATCCATCCAGCACACAACTCGCACCAGTCAACATATTTCCATCTCTATCCTTAATCACCCTAACCTGCTCCACATCCTTCCTATCCCTATCCTTTTGTCTGGCCAACCTGTATAGGTCGTTTTCTCCTTCTTTAGTGTCCAACCTGGCCTGCATGTCATCTTATGCCTCCTGTTTGGCCTTTGCCACCTCTACCTTTGCCCTGTGTCACATCTCAGTGTATTCCTTTCACCTCTCCTCTGCCTTTGTCTGCCTAATCTTCCTCCTCACCACCAGAGTCCTCTTCTTTACCGTCTAGCCACACTCTCCCCTACCACAACCTTACAGTCGGTAACCTCCTTCAGATGACATCGTCTGCACAAGATGCAATCCACCTGCGTGCTTCTACCTCCGCTCTTGTAGGTCACCCTATGTTCCTGCCTCTTCTGGGAAAAAAAGTGTTCACTCCAGCCATTTGCATCCTTGTTGCAAAGTCTACCAGCATCTGTCCCTCCAAGTTCCTTTCCTGGGTGCCGTACTTAGCCATCACTTCTTCATCACCCCCGTTTCCTTCACCAACACGTCCATTACAATCTGCACCAATCCCGACTCTCTCTCTGTCGGGGATGCTCAGAACGACTTCGTCTAGCGCCTTCCAGAATTTCTCTTTCACCTCTAGGTCACATCCTCCCTGTGGGGCATAGCCCCTCATCACATGACACACAACACCCTCAATTTCAAGTTTCAGCCTCATCACTCCATCTGATACTCTTTTCCATCTGATACCAAGACATTCTTGGCCAACTCTTCTTTTAAAATAACCCTGACTCCATTTCTCCTCCCATCTACACCATGGTCAAATAATTTCAACCCTGCCCCTAAACTTCTAGCCTTAGTGCCTTTCCACCTGGTCTCCTGGACATACAATATATCAACCTTTCTCCTAATCATCATGTCAACCAACTCCCGAGATTTTCCTGTCATAGTCCCAACATTCAGTTCTAGGCTCTGTGTTTTCCTCTTCTCTTACTGCCGAAGAACCCGCTTTCCACCTCTCCTCCTTCGTCTTCGACCCACAGGAGCTGAAGGTTGACGGTGCCGGGGACGGACGTTGTTAACCCGGGCCCATGACCGATCCGGTGTGGAATTCTTTAGATGAACGCTCATATTTGTTTGGCAAAGTTTGAAGCAACCCTCTGCATTTATCCGGGCTTGGGACCGGGCTACAGTTTGCACTGGCTTGTGCCCCCCAAAGGGCTGCATTGATGATTTGGATCTGACGATTAATCAATTGACAAAAAAGTCGATTAACTGTGGATGAACCAATTAATTGTGACACATCTAGTGAACCAATTTATCATAAGGGAACGGCCCAAAAAGTCTGAAGGACCCACACGGCAAAGTGAAGAAGCAGCGTTCCGTCCATTTTGTTAGGAAGTCGTTACCGTAGGCCGCGGACTGACCTGTCCTTGACCTGCAGCAGGTAGCAGATGAGGCTGTAGCCGGCGCAGCTCTGCACAAAGTTCCGCTGCGCCGACAGAAAGGCTTCGGTGGTGGGCGTGCCGTGCTCCTGCAGGAAGTAGTCCAGCAGAGACAGCTGGCTGTGCTTCTTCACCTGATGCAGCGACACGGCGTTCACCACCGGCTCGATCATGCCACTGTCCGAGGACAGCACCAGGATCTTGTAGGGCTTGATCCACAGCGGAACCCGCTCCGCCTCCCAGATGGACTGCGGGACGGCCGGCCGGCCGGACAGAGAGAGAGAGAGAGACCGCGAGACCGTGAGGCCGCGAGCACGCCGGCCGGTGCCGCGTTGACGCCGACTTACCTTCAGTTGCCGCAGCACTTGGAAGGCCAGCAGCTCCTGACGAAGGTCGTCACCGCATTTGACGATGACGGACAGCAGGCGCCACGTGGGCATGTGCCCGTAAGGAGAACCTTCCCGGATCCTCCTGAAGAACACCACGAAGGTTACGGGACGTGCCGAGGCAGAGGCGGCGGAAGCCGAAGCGATGGACGCCTACCGGACTTTCTCCTCCCACGGCTCCTTAAGGGCCACGGCCGACGGGTCCTCGGGGTCCCGTTTGAAAGTGGTGGGGGTCTGCGCCAGCTGCTCCGACAGACGCCGCCTGCGCACGCACATTACGTTATGACGGACACACCGACATGTCGAGCGGGACTTTGACGGTACACTGAAGCGTTGACATGCTGTTGACGGTAGGGTTGGGAACGATTAAAGACACAACACTTCTACTTTAACTGCATTTCGCCGTAGCATCACTATTTTCAACATCAAACAGCTTTTCAGGAGTGAAGCTACTTTTGTAGGGCTGTGAAAAAATAAATTCGGCTAAGTCAACCACAAAAATGGGTCGACGCCAAAATGTCTGCCTCGAGGTAACGGAAAGTGTGAATAAACACATATTGGCGCTGCCCACCGTCCATATTTCCCGCACGGACATTTGTTGCAGATGGACGTACTGTCGGTCCAATGGAACACTTTGCCAAAAACGACAGAGGAGCTTCTGGAAGTGATTTTTAAGACACTATTAGATGTGTAATGGTAGCGCACCCCCCCCCCGACCCAAAATGTCATCGCTAGCGCGCTAATGCTAACCTAAGGAAAGGCTGATTTTGTCGTCTCAAATTCTGTGCAGGGTTTATACCCTACATTCAGTACCAACATATGCAGTTTAAAAGGATAGAAATCCAGCCATCATAAATGAGAATAAAATGCATGTCAGTAGTAGTAAAAAAATACAATAAAAATAAGAGTCCATAGTAGTCTGGTGTTTGACATCCTCGGTCGGAAAGGAGGCGGTGATTACTCGAGTACTCGACGTAATCTCGAAAGGATAATTTAGTATTCTAAAAAGATTTGATAGTGACGGCCCTTTACTTTGGTGATCACCTAGCGATAGCAAAGTGGCGATCGCAGATGCTAGCTACATTTGCCCAGGAAGTTGTAAACATAAAATGTAATGTCACAGTACGTACGGTTTCTCAAGGCTGCTGTTGAAATGTGTAAACGCGCAACCGGAGACAACGGCAGAGGTGTGTACATCTCTGCAATTCCAATGGGCTCGTCCTCAGCAAATGAATGCTCACTGTCCACTTCTCCATACCGGTGTCGGTACTGCGCAACCCCCCAAAATTCCAGCGAACATCCAAGGCGTCCGTTAAAAGGACACCCAACCAGGCATGTCCCAAAGCGAAACGCAACAATCACCAACTAAGCCAAGATAGTCGTCACAATTTAAAAGTTCAAAAATTCAGTCAGCGCTCAGCAAGCAGTTTGTTTCTAATAATAATTTTTTTTTTTAAACTAGCAGTGCGTACATGTGCAGGGGCCGTCCTAGCTTGAATGGCTTCCCTTCTGGCTCTGAATAGTGTTGGTGTAGATTATTTTCTCTACAAAAATAAACTGTTGTGGTCTATCCAAATAATTGATTAGATTTTTGAAAATAAGATATCTTAGTGTTATTTTACACTTGAAAATACTTGTATGAATGTCATTTTATAGAATTTGAACTCAACAAATGTTAACTATCGAATCGGATAGTCTCGCTCCCATACTGAACCGAATCGTATCGAACCGTTCCGCCATTAAATCGTTTTTTAAAAATCAAATACGTATTGAGTCGGCCTGAGGCCAGAGATTTGACGGACATGTCGGCGCGCCTGACAGACATGCGGACATGTTGACGGACACGCCAACTGACGGTCGACTGACTTGGCGACGTGTAGACGAACGCTCGATCGAGGAGCGGGAAGGGAAGGGAAGGACCGACCTGATGTCTCCGGCTGCGATGAAGACGGGTTCTTTGCTCTCCAGACTGCTGATGCTATCCACGGAGAACTGACTGATGTTGTCGCAGCTCGCGTGGACTTCCGGAAGCTGCCAGAAAAGAGAAAACAGTCCCGTCGTGCAGCAGCCGTTGAAATCTTTTCGGCGAGAGCAAATCCGGGGCAACGCCCACCTCCACTTGCAGCTGGCCGATGTCGTCCACTGACCAGGCCTCGTCGTCATTGTCGTAGTTGGGCACGGTGGAGAAGCTTCCGGCGCGCTGCTCCGTGGTCATGCCGCAGTCGGGGAGGTGCTCCACGGAGCGCGTGCTCCTGATGCGGTTCTCGGGGATTCGCGCCGGCACGCTGGACGTCTCGAAGTTGTCCACCTCCAAAACCTCCACGTAGATGAGGTAGGGCGCCTGTGGGGTCAGAGGCGGCGTAACGTGGGCACGGTCTGCGCGGGTGGCCAGATCGGACACTCGTTTCCCAACGCATTTTACGGCCAGCTAAAAAGCGGGTGAGCCAGGGGAGTGGACGTCAAGCGGGCCGCCTTTAACGTGCGCGCGAGGCCAAGGTCGACCACACGTTTCAGGACCGAGCTCTGCCCTGAAGGGCGGACAGTCGCTACACCCACCCATAAAGGCTTGGGATAGCCGAGAGACACCACAAGTGTCGGTGGTGTGTACAAAGACCTTGTACACACAAGATGTTCAAATCTTTAAAGATTAATTGATGAAGATTTAAAAAAAAAAAGAAAAAAAAATGGTTTGGTTGTACTGGACGTGGTGTGCTCCAATAAGCGCAATACACGCACACACAAACGCGTAAAGATTGTGTGCCACCACCGATCGAGAATCCAGTCCTCCAAGACAGAAATCTCATGTGATCAAATGTAATCCAACAAAAACCAAGAAGAAGAAACATAGCAACAGCAAGATACAAAATCAAAGAGGAGACAGAACTTCAACTTAAAAACAAATTTAACTTGGCGAAGATGTTAAATAAGCACTCTTGCACTTCCCGCACTCCACAAGTGGGTCCATCCGACTTTGTGTATGGTTGTGGCGTAACCTTGATTGGCTAGCAGATATGTTGCGCCGATGTTTCCGAAGCGACCAGAGGCCGGAGTGTTGTCGAATGGACATTCCGTTTCACGTCACAACTCACCGAGTCGTGACTCGGGAGACGTCGGATTTTTGGTCTTACATATTGCACACCTTTAATATTTGAGATTCAGACACACAAACACCAAAGGCATGAAAAAGGTGACCCAAAATTGTAGGCTGGTCTGGGGGGGATCCCTGGGCCCCCGCAGAGAATTTTTTGTTATTTGAAAATAAATTCAGCAATCTTCAAGACTCTGAAGAGTACCATAAAGCAAAATGAACAAATGTTCTTCTCGCAGACAAACATTTATTTACAGCGCTCAAGTACATGTTAATGTACAAATTGAAGATTCAAATTAAATGCGTTTCATTTCTTTGGTTTTTGGTTTTGGCCTCCAACCTGAGCCAGGCCATGTCCACCTGGACCTGATGCCTGCTTCAAGCTGTGCCACATGAATAGCATCCTCCTCTTTAAGCACTTTCATCCTGGAAAAGAATTGACTAAAGTCATCGTGTGTTTCACTTTATTTTTCACTATTACCAACTTCAAACGCAACCTCCAGGAAAATATTAGGTACAGTATTTTCCCGTTTTTATTGGCCATGTCTGAATTTGAAGTGAGTTCATTGTGTTGTGACATAATCGCCAACATCGCTACGTCGCCCAATACATTTAACATTAACATCAGTAAACTAATTAGATAATTGTAGGCGCGTTTCCTAATGAATACAAGATGTACTAGCGGATCAACTCTTGTCGCCGATGTTACGTGCACGTCGCGGTTTCGCTGGGACCGCGACCCGCAGCACCACAATGCCAAAATACAAAAGGCCAGTGCAACAAATACGACACGGGCTGACCTGGTGAGCAAAAATGAGTAAGAGTACTGTTACTTGACAATAATGTGACTCCAGTAAAAGGAAAAAGTCGTCCTCCCACAAAATTACTTAAGAGTAAAAAGTACACGGTGAAATCATTTCTCAAGTACTGAGTAAATAGTAAGTAACTTCTGATTTTTTTAACCGCAGCATGAACATCCATGAAATCAAAATACCAAAATCAAATGTGAACGTGCAAATTCTGATATTGCCGTGCGTGTGTGTGTGTGTGCGTGTATGCACAGCCAAAACTGCATCTGCAATTTACGGCAAGGTGTTTTAAGCGGGCTGAAATTTTTGGCCACGTTTGGGCAGGCAGTGCCAGACAAACGCTACAATACATGAAAGCTGTTGCTTTTATGCCTCGAAATGTAACACGGCCGCCACGTAGGCACGACAATCAGCGGGGCTGGCTTATCTAGTGTTAATACCTGTGCCCGGGAAGCCCAATAGAAGACGACGTGTGAGGTCATGTGACTTTGTGTCGTTTGACAAAGTCACTTCTTAACTTCTTAACAGCAGAAGCGGCGGAAGTGTTCTTTCTGGTCTCGTCAACTGCTGTGACTTATCCAAAGCGGGTCCCGAGCGCACGGGCAGAAGCGCTGCCAAGTAATATTCCCAATTACATGTGGATGTGTAGAACGGATCTAGCTGCCAGCGTTCAAGGAGTACGAAACAGCCTATGACGACGGCGACCCCGCCCCAAGGAAAAACCCATCGGATCGATACGATTCGCGGAAATGGCCTATTTTGAAGATTGTCGGGACAAATTCACTCTTGACAGACGTCAGACCACAGGATCATCTTACAAGAGTTAGGATAGTCTGGGGTCGGAAAGGAACAGGACCAAAAACTCGTCTGATTATCTTCGTGTGTGTACCAGGCCTTAAGAGAAGGCGACCGCGAGACTAGATTAAGCTTCAACTTTGACATGAATCCTTGGGCCCAAGATGCCAAAAGATGGGACCAAAGCAAAAGCTTTATATTAGACAAATAACGGAGAAGAGGTCAGCCAATAGGCAAAGTCGCAAACGTCTAACGGTGAATATGCGAGGGCCGACTGTATTTCCGAATGCTATTGTGAAAGAGGGCGTGCGGGTGCGTGGGCAGGCCTCACCTTGTCTTTGGAGTTGAGCACCACAGCCTGGGTGTGCGGCACACGCACCACGTGGTGCTCGAAGGCGGCGGTGGGCAGCCAGACGCGGGCGGGCAGCTTGTGGTTGAGCAGCGACAGCTCGGAGATGAGGCGCTGCGTCTTCTGCTCCTTGGTGGGCAGCGTCGCCAAACGCTTGCCGATGCCCATCAGAGACTTGATGAACTCTCGCTGTGGCGCCAGGCGCACCGGCTGCGGGCGGGGCCATCACACCAGCACAAGCCGTCACTCATTATTTGTTAGGATTCACGACAACGCGCAAATGCCGGATTCCCAATGTTAGGATTGCCAGCATCGGGCGGCACTCGGAACATCTCGGAATCTCTGCGTTTGATATTTATTCTTCTTCTGACCAATGAATAGCAACGGGACAAGATTTCCCCAAAATGACATGCTAAATCAACTTGTGGACCTCCGAGATAGTTCCTAAAATGCCCACTCAAAATCATTTTGTAAGGTACGAGTGAATGAGTGCTTGCGAACGCGCCGACCGCACTCAAAATCATTCGCTCATTCCTTAATCCCGATTCACTTGAATGAATGACTTTTTAAATTCCTGGGGAAAATGTATGGATTTTAGGGTGACCAAACAAGACTCCCATAACTCATTCAGTAGAAAGTTGCTCAAAATTAAACTCCCACAGCAATTGACATGAACAGAACACAGAAAAACGTCTCAAGGTCTATGCCCCAAAATGAACAAGAAGATTACACCCGACACCAGTTTCAGGGATCAACACAAAGTTGGCAGGACATGCCAAAACCGTGCAGCAAATCCAACAGGAAGCCATTTCGGTTGATGCTAAAGCTCGTACTTTGCCGAACTCCTACTAAGGATTGCGCTCCAATCGGAAGCGGGTTCGCAAGACGGACGGCTGGGCGAAGGCGCTAACCGACGGGCCCTTTTGTCCTCGCCAACCGATGTGAGGGTCGGCCATGAGAAACCGCTTTCGTTTCTATGACGTCTGATTGCGTGGACACGGCGCAACACACAAGTGCAGGGGGAACTTGACTTGGGAGTTGGATCTGTTCTGTGACCACGCCCCTGACTCGCATCAACTTTCCTCATTGAAATTCAGGAAAATGTCCCTCGTCTGTTTTAATATCAAGAGAAAAAAAGGTTTTCCTCTCAAAACACAAGTAAAGAAATAAACTGGTTTCACACACACTCAGTACAGTGGCGTTTTGTGCCTTTGAATGGCATGGCCGAGTGAGAGTCTTGTAGTGCTCTCTCTCGCTCTCTCTCTCTCTGCACTGAAGCTCTCCAAGCAAGCCGGGCCATCTGTCTGCCTGTCTGTCTGTCTGTTCATCCTTCTTTCTTGAGCAAAAAGGAGCTTCCCTGAACAGCGGCGCTTTGCAACGTCCGTGCACAACCAGCGATTGGCGAGTTGCATTTCTGCGCCATAGGAACGGAACTCCGTCGCCCCCTACTGCCAAGCAAAATGTTAACAGCTCTTCGCTAGAAACTTTGGAATAAAAACACTTCCTTCCGCATTCGGTAAAACGGGTCTAAGCATCTCCTCCCGGTTCAGGCTAATGGGGCCGTAGCAAAGCAACCGTACGATGTCTACAATGTCTTTTTTTTTTTTTTTTTTAAAGAACACAAGATGTCACCACAGACTACAGCAGCCTAACATGACAATATTCCCTGTTTAGGCTTTGTTTATGTTTACATAGATCATATTTGTATAAATAAATGATATACATGTATTTGACTTTGGTCCAAAGACAACAGCCATAAAGAAAAAAAAAAATCTTAGCAAGTGCAGCTATAAAAATCATGTCGTCAAACCGCAGTCATGCTCGTTAGCGTAGCATACACACGAAGTCTGAACCCGTTTTCCGGGTGAGATCACGTGACGTTCCGCATATAGCGGGTGGCTCCACTTATTCCCCCACCCCCCCCCCCCTCAAAAAAAAAACAAAAAAAAAACGGAAGTTGGGTTACGTAGTCATAAGGTATCACTGTACATGTATGCATTCATAAATAAATATATACATGAGTATATATACAAATCGTTTCTGTGATGTTATTAGAATACAATATGTCATAATATAATTACAGTAACCCCTAGCTATACTGCGGCTCACGTTTCACGGTTTTTATTATTGCGCAATATCTAAAAGGATGAGATCCTGCCCCAAGTGGAGGAGTTGAAGAATCTCGGGGTCTTGCTCACGAGTGAGGGAAGAATGGAACGTGAGCTCGACAGGCGGATCGGCGCAGCGTCTGCAGTGATGCGGACTTTGTGTCGGTCCGTTGTGGTAAAGAAGGAGCGAAGCCGAAAGGTGAAGCTCTCAATTTACCGGTCGATCTATGTTCCTCCCCTCACCCAAAGAACGAGATCCAGGATACGAGCGGCCGAAATGAGTTTCCTCCGCGGGGTGTCCGGGCTCTCCCTTAGAGAACGGGTGAGAAGCTCGGTCATCCGGGAGGATCTCAGAGGAGAGCCGCTGCTCAGAGGAGGTGGCCGGGGCATCAGATTCGGACGCCTCCCCCGTGAGGTGTTCCGGGCACGTCCCACCTGGAGGAGACCCCGGGGACGACCCGGGACACGCCGGAGCGACTACGTCCTTCGGCCGGCCCGGGAACGCCTCGGGATCCCCCCGGAAGAGCTGGACGAAGTGGCTGGGGAGAGGGAAGTCTGGGCGACCCTGCTAAAGCTACTGTCCCCGCGACCTGACCTCGGATAAGCGGTAGAAAATGGATGGATGGATGGATTTAAAAATAATAATAATTTAAAAAAAAAAAACAATTTTTAAAAATGTGTTTTCTCTGAATGTTTTTCTTTTTTTTAACCAGTTAAGGCAATTTATACTACAGGTAGTCTCTCTGGGATGCAAACAATCTTTTTTGGTATTAATTTTGATATTTTTGCCATTTTTTAAAATCCATTGCTCTTGGACTCTCTCAATATATTCTGTGTTTAAATGTGTGTATATCGTTTTAAAAGTGTGTTTGAAGACCCTAAAACAATTTTATCCATCCGTTTTCATTACCGCTTCTCCTCACGCGGGTCGCGGCCTCGATGGCGTCTATCCCAGCTATTTTCGGGCGAGAGGCGGGGTACACCCTGAACTGGTCGCCAGCCAATCACAGGGCACATAGCAACAAACCATTTGCACTCACATTCACACCTACGGGCAATTTAGAGTCTTCAATCGACCTACCACGCGTGTGTCGTACGTTGGCCGACCGGTTAGCACATCTGCCTCACGGTCGTGAGGAGCGGGCAGGGTGGTTCAAGTTCAGCCCCGCCTGTGTGGCGTTTGCATGCTGTCCTCGTGCCCGTGTGGGTTTTCTCCGGGTACATCCTAAAAACATGCATGGTAGGTTCATTGAAGACTGCCCTTGGGTGTGAATGTAAGTGCGAATGGTTGTTTGTCTCTATGTACGCTGCAATTGGCTAGCGACCAGTTTAGGGCGTACCCCGCCTCTCACTCGGAGTCAGCCGAGACGGGCTCCGGAACACCCGTGACCCTCGTGAGAAGAAGCGGTTCGGAAAATGGATGGATGGATGGACACCACGGTCATCACGAGCACAACCAGCACCGGAACCCCAACCAGAAGAAAAGCCCACCAGAACAGAAGAAGCAGAACCGGCCCAGAACCACAAGAAAAAGGTCAGCCTGATTGATTTCCCACAATGCAGCGTGCACGGGGTCAAGTTACAAAACTTACAGCAGCGTTGACAGTGTCAACAAAGTCCAAGTTGGAACCTTCCTGAGGGTGAGAGGTCAGAGATCAGAGGAAGCTGTGGACACGAGCCCCGCCTCCTGCGTTACAATTTGCTGTTTGCTGATAGGTCACGTGATGTGGCGGAAGTCAACTCTTGACTTTTACTTTCGGAACATCTTGAAGACATTCTTGGTGACCTCCAACCAATCGGCACATAGGACACAGGCCAAACACGTACTGCACATATAATCGTCTTGACATAATCCCGACCGTTGCTTTTTAACGATGTGCAATTTGACCTTAGAGAGTCTCTAAAAGCGAACAACCGAACGGGTGCATGGTGAAGGAGGAGAGAAAGGAGGAAGTGCAAGAAAGTCCTCATTCGCCGAATCGGGCTAATGGAGGAGCTAGCTAGCATATCCCTACGGCCGCAGCTGCTTGTAAGTGAATATTTCACGATCCCGTCACTGACATTTTTTTTCGGCAGTATTCTAGCCAAATTTGTATGCCAGTATGTGCTGTAGTGACAAACTCGTCTGTGTGGTTTAAAATATTTAATTAGGGTTACATTTTGATGTCATCTTAATTTTGGACAATTTATTTGTATTTTTTTATAACAAAAGCTTAAAATGCTGTTGCGCATATTCTCCTGGACATAACGAAGTTATTCATTGTTAAATATTGCCATACAATATTCTTGTGCCATGTTTCATGCAGAAGAATAACACAGTTAACAGTTGTTAACAGACTGTGTTAACGGTTAACACAGTCAGTCGCTACGTCTGCAAACTCGACCATGCAAAGTGAAAGCCAGAAACGCTGCCGGCCGGCTTCTCTGGCCCCGAGCTCATCTCAGATGGACTGCAGACGCAATGTGGAAAAGTGTGCTGTGGTCTACCAGTCCACATTTCAAATTGTTTTTGGAAATCATGGACGTGGTGTCCTCCAGGCCAAAGAGGAAAAGGACATCCGGATTGTTTTCAGCGCAAAGTTGAAAAGAAGCCAGAATCTGTGACGGTATAGGGGTGTGTTAGTGCCAATGGCATGGGTAACTTGGACATCTGTGAAAGCACCATTCATGCGGAAAGGTACATACAGGTTTGGGAGCAACATGTGCCGCCATCCAAGCAACGTCTTTTTCAGGGACAATGCCAAGCCACATTCTGCACGTTTTACAACAGCGTGGCTTCATTCGTGGTAAAAGAAGTGCGACTATTAGACCGGCAGTCCGGACCTGTGTCCCATCGAAGATGTGTGCAGGTGCATTATCAAGCGCAAAATACCGCAACAGAGAACTCACCCTGTACATCAAGCTACAAAGCTTCAACAATTTGTGTCCTCACTTCCCAAACACTTCAACGAGTGTTGTTAAAAGGAAAGTGGGAAACATGCCCCTGGCCCAGATTTAACAACAACAACAACAACAACCTGTCGCAGGCATCACACTCACAATGAGAGAGTATTTGCAAAAAGATCATCAGTTTAAATGTTAACCATCTTGTCTTGGTAGTGTATGCAATTGAAAAGGATTTTCAAATCATTCTATTTGTTTTACAGAACGTCCCAACTTAACTGGAATCGGGGTTTGGAAATCTTAAATTAACTTATGGGTCACAACTGCAAAATGCATTTATACTACTTTAGCCAATCAGAGGTCTGAAAAAAGTCTTTCAATGTCATGAGTAGATGACACCCCCAATTTGTCAATTGTGAATGATGTGGCGACGCGAATCCCGACACGAACGGTGCATTTACCTCATCGTGGCTGCTCTCCACCTTCGGGTTGCTGGCCGTCCTCTTCAGGTTGCTGCTGAGGCTGACGGCGGCGGCGGCGTCCGACTTGGAGCGTTGGTGCGTGCGTTTGGAGGGCGACAGGCCGCGCTCGGGCCCCGCGGGGACGGCGGCGGGGGGCGGGGCGGCGCAGAACGGCATCAGCGTCAGTGCGTCCCGGCGGGCCCGGGCGGCGGCCGGATTGAGTTGGTCGGACAGGATGAGCTTGCGCAGCTTGGCGCCTCGAGAGTGGCGCTGCGTGGAAATGTGCATGTCCGACGAGTACGCCGCCAGCAGCCACGCGCACTGAAGACTGAACGAGATGCTCTGCCTGCAGCGATGCACCTGAAGGCAACACGCATGCAAGAGTCAAGGCCTCTTTATACTCCCGCGCTCGCGAGGCCGACAACGCCCGTATTGCATCACGTGACCGACGCATTGGCCCGTGCGGCCCCTCTGCGTCACTTGACGCGAACACGACAAAAATGTTTGCTGCGCGGACATCATCTTTCGTGATTGGTCCGTTTTAGTCACATGCTGTGATGCCGTACTCGGCGTTCCTCTCGGTTCTACATACCGCCTACGCCGCCGCCTTCTTGATCGATTTTGCAGCATAATTAAATGTATCATCTGGTCATCTAGGTCCATTTGTTCTAGCAGACACTGCTCCACGGTCGCCATTGTTGTTGCTTTGTTCCTTGTTACGGAAAGGAAAGGATAAACGGCTGCCGGAAATGGCCACAAAATGCAGAGGAAACTCCACCCTGTGGCGTCCTAGCCGATACCGGCCGTAGCGACACCACCGACTTGGAGGAGAACTGCAGTACATTTTCAAAACTGCGCGCGAAGGTTGCGCTCAAGTATAAAGAAGCTTTCACTCACGTGCGCGGTGCTCCGTATGCTGGATTTGGGTTTGTGTATTACAGTTTATGTACGTGTGTGTGTGTGTGTGCGTATACTGTAAACCGCGTTTTAAATTGTTATGCAAATTATTTTTCCCCAAATAGTCAACACAAATGACAGTCAGTGACAGTTTTTACGTTATATAACTGGAATGTTTTTGAACAAACGTATTTTTTGGGGAAAAACAAAAAACTTAAAATGAACTGTTCCAAATGATTACACACAACAGTTTCAAGACATTTTATAGGTTTTAAAGAACTGAAAATAGTCACTCATTGAATTTGCAGCATTAGGTCACATTTACTGAAATCAAATGCTATTTCAAACAAAAACATGAATGCTCAACTCAACTTTTTTTCTAAAGCACTTTAAATACAAGTCACATTTTAAATATAGGCCCTATTTTGTATAAAAACCAAAAATAATACAGTTGTGTTTTGAGATAAGAGTTGAATTCGTTGCATTGCCACGCTGCATGTGTGCCTTTAAGGGGCGTGGCCTAGCGGGTGATGTCAGGAGCTGGAATTGGTTATCTGCGTGTGAGCGCCTCCACACGAGT
Source organism: Phyllopteryx taeniolatus (assembly GCF_024500385.1). Taxonomy (NCBI): domain Eukaryota; kingdom Metazoa; phylum Chordata; class Actinopteri; order Syngnathiformes; family Syngnathidae; genus Phyllopteryx; species Phyllopteryx taeniolatus. Next base: position 302,716 of record NC_084514.1, on the reverse strand, counting down.
TTTGGCCCTACAGCGGCTCCTTAAGAGTGTTTTCATTTTCTAGTTTTGTGTTTTACTAAAGCGTTCAATAAAGGGCGACTGTGGCTCTCCTTGCCCACATGCCAGGGCATCACACAGCCTCCACGGAACCATTTTTTTCACTTCACTTGAGCAGCGGCGCATCCGAAGAGCGCTCGTAATTGAAATTTTGGCCAGCAACACCAAGCAAACAAAAATATGACTAAGCAACAGCTCGGAACTTGAAAAAGTAAGTTGGATAACTCACTGTATGCGAGTTATGTAGCAAACTGAAAGAAATGTCAAAATCTGAAGTCCAGTTGGATTGGCTACTTCAAATAGTGGACCTCCTAGTTCCCTAAAATGTCCACTAAAAAAAATCCCTTTGTAGCGATTGGGGAGTGACGAATGATTGCGTTCGCAGCGAATGCCACACAATCATTAAATAGGACAAATGGAAGATTATTGGTGAGAAGAGCAGCAGAATCGCTCGAGTGTCAAATGTTTTGTCCTGGAGGATTTTCGAGGCGTTTCAAGTGTACATTCCACGTGTGTGTGTGTGTGTGTGTGTGTGCATAGCGCGCGTGTGTTTACCCACCACGTAAGGTTTGATGGCGTCGCCCACGTGCTCGTCCATGTGTACGTACATGTTGAGGAGCTGCGGCAGGAAGAAGTCGACGTCGTCGTGCGGGAAGCTGAAGAGTCGGTTGCCGATGTAGGCCTGCACGCCGGGCTCCTTGGAGTTGTGCAGATAGGAGATCGCCATGGAAACGTCAAACAGTTTAGACTCGAACAGGCGCAGGAGCCACGACTGCTTGGACGCCGGGTTGTGCCGCTGGCGCCGGCGAGCGCCCTTCGCCGAGCCGTCCTCTTCCTCATCCGCCTTCGCCGGCGGGGCGGCGCACGGGGCGGCGGCGCGGGCCTCCCGAGCCGTCCCGTCCCCGTCGGGGGCGGGGTCGACGTGTCTCAGCTTGAGCTTGTGCAGGACCTCCCGACACGCCCTCTCCGCCACCGCCGAGTCGATCAGCAGCCCCGCCCCGTCGGCCGCCGCCGCCTCACCCGCCCCCTCGCTGATGACGCCCAACGGGGGCGTGGCCGAGGACGGGGACGGCGTGGAGCACACAGAGAGGGAGGGGCTGTCGGAGGGCTCCGCCTTTGTTTCCTCCATTGCGGCCGCTGAGAGGCTCCACCCACCTCCGCTGCAGCGCACACAAAAACGCACGGTGTTGTTACCTCCCCCAAGGAAGGAGAATCCTCTGCCTGTAAAACCTCGGTCAACTTGAAAACTGGTCAGTTTGGTGTTGAATTTTTAACTGAACTTGCAGCATCACGCCAACAGGGCAGCGCTGCATCACATCGCGAACAGTTGCAAGTGGCTCCTAAAACAGTAGAGGACAGATTGTTCTTGCCTACCGCGAATGCTCCCCTGAACGTCACCGGTGCTGCGGTGGAGAGAGTGCGCAGCACCAAGTTCTTGGCAGTGCACATCACAGGGAACCTCTCCTGGACCAACAACACCTCATCACTAGCCAAGAAAGCTCACCAGCATTTCTACTTCCTGCGCAAGCTGACAAAAGCCAGAGCCCCGACCCCCATCATGTGCTCGTTCTACAGAGGAACCAGAGAGAGCATCCTGACCAACTGCATACCTGCGCGGTACGGAGCCTGCACCGCATCCTGCCGCAAGACTCTCCATCGCATAGCGAGGGCAGCTGAGAAGATCATCGGAACCTCTCTTCCCTCCCCGCAGGACATTGACAGCACCCGCCTCACCCGCAAAGCCCCCCCGCATAGCGGGGGATGCCACCCATCTGTCACACAGCCTCTCCAGTCTGTTGCTATCAGGGAGGAGACTGCGAAGTCTGCGGGCCAGGACTAGCAGACTCAATGAGTCAAGTTTTATTCATCAGCCTGTCAGGAATCTGAACTCTCTGCCCGCTCTGCCCCCTCAACCTCTCCTGTCCTCTGCCCACCTGAACTCTGACGCCACACACACACCAGACTCAGGGTTGCACCAGCCACTTTAGCAGCATTGGGGTTTTGTCATCTAATTTACTTATTTGCCTTGGTTCTCTGACCTTGACTATGTTGCACACGTCACCTGATCTTTGATATTGCACATTCAATCAATAGTTTCTACACTGTATATACTATATACTATACCATACAAAAATAAACTGCTATAATGTGGTTGCACAAGTGTGCACAGTCTCTTCTAACTTGGGATGTGGCTGTTTTCACAACATTGAAACGTGTTAAATGGGAGTCTGCACACACGGGCCACCATTAAATGCCAGAATTAAGTTCAGCCTACTAGAACAGCTGAACTTTATTTGGGGTGAATCAGGCGGAATGTGTATGTTGAATCCCATGAAGGTGATTGGTTAACACAGCCTGAGCAGCCACATCATCCTAGTTTTGCTCGACCTAAAAAAAAGATGTTTTCAATTGAGTTGTCAAGTTTATAAGTCACATTAACGGTGGGAAAAGTTTAGAAATGATTCCTCTTGGTCTCATTGTTTTGGTATAACCACAAAAACGTCGCCTTTGAAGAGGGGTGTGTAGACTTTTATATTCACTACATCCAAACAAGGGACTGGTCGCCTGTTGCTCTCTGGACTGGCATCTGAGTGGACATCGAGAATAGCAGGCAGCTAACATTAGCGCACAGTCTCGGGATTAGCATTGAACACGAGATGTAGTAGCGCAAGTGTCTGTGGGCTAGCGGCTAACAGTCGGCGAGGAGTAGTTAACGCAACTCTTTTTATATTTTGGAGCTATCACACGTGTGTGGGTTCGTGCCCTTGCTGTGTATCCGTCCGGCCGGTTCCAAGCAAGCCTGCCTGAGCTCACTCGGAAGCTTTCCAGCTTCGTTAGCATTAGCCTCGGCGGCATTAGCCAACTGTTGCGACGTTTGCCGAGGACATGGCGGCGCTCGACGCGCAGCTAATGTCGTGTTGTCAGCTCTGTGACGTATTCACGTACCTTGTTATACTTTAGCGGCTGCCAATTGTGTCGTCAAGTCAACTTTGTTTCTCCATTGATGCTGTCGACTAGCCGCAGCCACACCGGATAATGGCCATTGATCACTAGGGGGGGATACGCAGCTTTATGCGCCTCGTTGCTCGCTTGCTCGCACGCGTAGCTCGCCGCCATATTGGTCCGGTCAACATTCGTGTCGAAAGATGTCAGTAAATGCTTTTTACTGCGTAAGCACTTCTCACAGAAAGGTCTCACAAAGTACTTAACATGGTTCAAATACAAAATCATACATCAACCAGGTAATTCAAACAAAACATCACAACAGAGTTTTACGAGTCTGGAGTCGCTGTGTTCCAACAGCTTTTTACAAAATGTCTACAGTAGATGCACCTCCTCGCTCAAATGGAAATGTAGGCTACAACTCCTGGCACACCGCAAGGCTCTGTCACCTTTGCTTTTTCAATCTTATGTGAGCATTTGTCAGTAAACAATAAAATGACACGCCGAATAACAAAGGTGGGTAGTGTTAAGGACGTAATAAAATGTCAATGTTCAATAGATCATGGAACCTTCAATCGTCCTTGCGCGTTCGTTGTCTTTGTTCAAAAAGAGAGGAAAAAATAAGACACCAGAGTGCTGAGTCTCGGGGTTCATTCAATCAACTGCACACCAGAGTCAATGACACACCTGGTTTATTTGAGCCAACTCCTTTTATACACGTCAGAAGGTTTCGATATGACAGCTCTGGCCTTGGGTGTTATCAAAAATGGGGGAGTCATATTAAAACCCTCATTCCTCAGTAATCTAAACTCCTACATAACTTCATGGATTTAATCACGTATCACCCTAGCGTTTTGGAAACGGAACTTAATTGGTAGATAATGGAACATAGCTTCATGAGTAAGAAATAGAACCTAGGGGCCCATCCACCTGGTCCATCAAAGGTCACTCTCATTTCAGCACTCGAAAAGAACCTGAGAGAAATCTGACTTCAGACCTTTCTTGGCACAGTCTAGACACATCAGCTTATGTGTCTTGTTTAGCACTGGTCTTCTTTCAGCTTTTCTTACCTTGGCCATGTCTCTGAACACTGGACGTCTTGTACTTTGAGGTATTACAGGTTGGTTGCAGCTATGAAATAAGACAGAGCTTGAAGATAATGGCTTCCTGGTAGCTTCACGCTTGATTCTTCTCAAGCCCTTGGCAGTTCATTTGCATCTTTTTCTTTCAGTCCCGTTGACTATTTTTGACGGTTCTGCGATCACGTCCCAATATCTTGGATATTTCAAGAGTGCTACATCCCTCTGAGAGACTTCAGAGTCAGTTAAATCTCTTTTTTTGGCCCATTTTGCCGACAGAAGCCGCCTAATAATTTCACACACCTTTACATCGGGTGTTGTACTCCACACTCATGACACAAATACACCGTAGCTGCTATGCTTAAATCCATTAGGGATTCAAGTTTATCCAGCCGGGAGCTCGGAAGTACTGTATGCCTAAAAGTGATAATGTGGTCAAAATAATTGTCCAATAATCTTGCACACGGTGTCATTCATTGCAAACTCCTCATTCGTTGTTGGTTGCAAAACACATGAATCTTAACTTTATGTATTATATGTATTCTAAAAAAAATGTACCGGCATTATCAGATAACTATGAACCCTTTATGGCTCAGTGACTGTTTTTTTTTGGTTTAGTTTTTTTCTCAATGTCTTTCTGTCTCCAAAGTGTTCTCTGTCAATCGAGCGTCTGTCGTCGTACTCGAGCGGAGACAAATTCCTTGTGTGTTTTTTGGACATACTTGGCAAATAAAGAGGATTCAGATACTCGGATTCTGATTGATGCGAATCAACATGACCATTACGGTGATGCAATTGAAAGTAGTGAGTGCAATGTAGTACAAAGTAACCAAGTAAAAGTAGCGTTCCTTCCTCATAAAAACACACTTTTTAGTATGACTAAAAAGGATGTTGTATTGAAATTACATATTTTCCCCAAGTAATTTTTTCCCACTCAAAAGGTACTCGAGTAAATGTAGCGTGTTACTACCCAACTCTGCCGAATAGGGAGGAGTCTGACCATTGAGGGCTCTGGAAGCGACATTTTGCACAGAAGGGTAAGATGAACACGGAGCCAGTGCGAGTGACGTGGCTCAACCCAAGAGGTCGACAATCTGGACTCACTGGAGATCAGAATCAGATGATGCTCTAATGACGTTTTGTTGGGAACATGCAATGTTCATTTCGAGTTGACAATGTGCTAACACTGACCTAAGCTCAGAATTGGGTTTTTTTTTGGTGTGGAAAAAGTTCCAGTTTGAATGCGGTGTTCCTCGAGAAGCTTGGCCTGATCCAATATGAGCCCGAGGTTTTTCACGCTGAGGCACGCACTTGTTGAAAAAAGTGACCCTCAACCGGTGGCAACTTCAGGATCCAAGGTGCCAGGTGCAACCATTTATTTGGCTGTAGTTCGCATTTGTCAAACAATGCACACAAGTTCTTTTTGGGCATACAAATGTTATTGTATCAAGGAGAGTCCTGGACCCTAGTGGTGCTGCTGCTAGTAAGCTCACAATCATCATCCAAGTGTGTATTTTGTCTTGTTTATAAATGATGCAATTCCAATAGCAAGTAGTGCTGATCGTCGATGGGTTCTTCTTGGCTCAAGATTCAAATGAAATATTTTGTTTGATTGACAGGCACCCGAATAAGAAGCAGGGAATTGTTGGTGTCACAGCCAGATGTCGGACGTGCAGTCTCCCCCGGGGTACCTCAGCTCGTGAGCCAGTGCCGGACCACCGGGCTCTTTGCCAAAGTCCACCAGGAAGTTCTCGTTGAGGGTCAGACCGCCCTTGACACAGTCCACGTCGAGCTGCATCATCATGGATCCCTCCCTGCAAACGACATTAGCGACGTTAGCTTCAACATGGCCCAAAGTCATACAAGTCCGCAAAATAATGCGTTAGGACTGACCGGAGCATTTCAGGGTAGAACTGTTTGTCCCAGCCACTGTACAGTGACGTAGTTACATAAAGCCTGCGACCATCCAAGCTTAGCTGTAACATCTGAGGACCACCATGGACAAGCTTCCCCTAAATACACACACGTAGATAGACAGATACTGTAGACCTGGAGATGGCTAGATTGGGAGGTAGAGTAGGCGTTTAGATCGAAAGAGAAGACGACTGATAGCGAGCTAGATACTCAGGTAGGTAGAGAGGCGGACGTTCTGTCTGACAGACCTGGATAAAACGAGGGCGAGGCTGGTTTTCTGGGTCATCCGAGACTCGGACTGGTCCATCGCTGGTGATACTGCCTCCCAAAAACACCTGCAGGCAGGCAGACAGACAGACAGACAGAAAGTAAAACCGTCTCCCTTGAAGAGATCCGACTGTCGACCTCCTGACAAATGACACCAGACCTGTCCAACCAGTCGGGGGTTCCTGGTGTCACTGATGTCATACTGTCTGATGTCACCATGCAGCCAGTTACTGAAGTAAAGGAAACGGTCATCCAAGGAGAGCAGAATGTCAGTGATCAGACCTGCAGACAGGCAGCAAATCAGTGATGGACAGGTGGGACGGACAGACGGACTCAGGTGGTGTTGATGCAGACCTGGCATTTCAGGTAGCATCCATCCTTCGACTGTCTTACTGGGAACACTGATGACCTTCTCTGCAGCCCACTTTCCTGTCTGAAGGACAACACAGAACACAGAATTCTGGACAAACAATGGTGGCTAATGGTGACATAGAGGGCCTTGTCAAAACCAGACGGGCACAGCTGATCCTGGTGGCGTCACACCGATTGCACCTGCGGGCCTTGCAGGTCCAGGTAGGAGTACTTAGGGTTTGCTCACTGGTGCTTTGTAGAACCGGAACACGCTTCCCTTGAGAGCGCAGCCAACAAAACCCTCAGTGGCGCTTGGGTCATGGAGGAACCGGATCTCCAGTGGAATGGCACCCTCTTCTCCCAGATCCAAGGTCTGCACCCTCTTATGGGTGGTCCAGTCCCACACGTGGAGGGAAGTACCGTACTGACCTGGAAAAACAAGGAACTCATGTTGGTTCTGAGGGTGAAGATTCAAATGCTGCCTTGGTACCTACAAGAACCTGAACCTCAATCTCTGAACCCTCTTGATTTAGGATTTCCGGTACCTGACTCTCAATCTGTGAACTCCCGATGTGATGTGGGACTTTGGAACCTGACCCCTCAGTCTTTGAAGTCCTAATTTGGGACTTCTGGAACCTGAACCTCAGTCTGTGAAGCCTTGACTTGGGACTTCTAGAACCGGAACCTCTCCCTGTTAAATCTTAATTTGGGACTACTAGAACCTGATACTTAATCTGTGAAGTTCTTGTCATAGACACGTGTCTGTGGAGACCAGGGAAAGTCAACCAAAAAAACAAACCTGCTTTATGAAAGGGCTCGAGAGTGCGGGTCAGCTATAGTCAAGATCTCTGCATGAAAGAAACCAAGAAAATATGTGTTGTCTTTGTTCTCACCTTCTGCGACATGAGCGGGATTAAAACCATCTGCGAGGGCTTTGGGGGCCCCCCACTCGGTGCTGATCATTACATTGTGGCGAGGCTGGTACCAGAAGTCATAGCCGAAGGGGGCGGCCTCACCGGGATGCTCCCAGTTGCCGATCACCTCAAACGTCTCGCCGTCCAGTAGGACAAAGCCCCCTAAGAGGGCCACAGAGAGGATGAGTCCCAAAACTTGTAGCTGCCCGGGGTCCGCTCTAGTGCCGGTCTAACCTTTTCCGCCCCCCGACGGGTCCCCCATGCAACTGATCAGGATCTGACCGGTACCCAGACAGTGGGTGGTGTGGGGGTTGGCCAGGCCGCACTTCCAGTACAGCTCCACGGGCTCAACAGTCTGAGAACAGGACAAAAACAACAAGAGCCATGTTAGTTCTAAAATCTCGGACAGCGGTACTCAATGACCAAGACCCCGGAGACCAGGACCAGAGACGGGGAGTTGAGACATTGCGACTTGGTCTCGAGTCGACTCGAGTCACTGTTCTGATGACTTGAGATTAGATTTGGGAGTTAAAGACTCAGGACTTAACTTGAAACATGATCATTTGCAAGCCTTGATTGTTCTTCATTTTGTATGTTCAGTTTAAAGATTAAACGTCAAATGATTGAGTTACAATATGCGAGCGCACGCTGGGAACGCTCGTGATCGGAAGCTTCGCCTGTCAGTCAGTCGAGCCCCTCCCTCGCACAGAGGGGCACGCCCTCTCATGTCAGACCGGGGACGGACAAGTGTGATGTCAAATGGACACTCCACACAACAACAATCAACGTTGTGGCCAGTAAATAGCCGTCATTTGCTTTGCCTGTTCTTAAACTCAGAACAGTCGCTACCTGACATTAACTCGATAGGATCCCAAGTTCAGGGATGTTGATATTCAGGCGAAGACTCTCAGGCCACGGCTGAATCACGGAGGCCACCTCTGCTCGGCTCGCACCCAAGACCCTTTCATTTCATAAGTTGCAAACGCAACAGTTTGTCAAACGGGAAATGACGTTGAGATAGTCTGCAAACAGACGCGAGTGTAGTCTTGGTGCCAGTTTTTTGGGGGCACGAAAAAGAACAAAACAAGATCAAGTTATTTGGAGAGCAGATAATTCCACTACATGATGATGATTATTGAAGTGGAGTACGTCATCTTGAGAGGTTTTACACATGCCGTAATCCGGTTGGAGAAATTGGCCAGTCATGTTGTTGTTCTCTCTTAAGGAAGACCAGATACTGCAGGTAAGACCGCATTAACATGGAGACTCGGCCTGCCCAAAACAAAATCACTTGGGACTTGCTTGAGACTCGAAAGTTAAGACTTGAGACTTGCACGTGACTTGATCCTATCTCTGGTACTCTGTGACAAAAAACCAGAGTGCTCAGCAACTATAACCATACTGCTGGTGGACTTTGGCTATTTGCGAAGGGTTCTGTCCCCAGTTGAGCGAAAATTGAAGTCTGCTCTTTTGTTCTTACAGACACCACCCGTCGTTGTGTTGAAGACTTGTTTGCACCATGTTTGAAGAATCATTTATTTCAAAGGGTCGCTGCACTTTTGTACGACCTGGTTTATGGGACTGACAAGTGAACAAAGTCCATCATGTCCCGCTTGAGAACTCCACAATCTTCCCAGAAGAAAACTTTTAGATCTTCGGAAAAGGTGATCTCCAAGCGAGATTGCGGCAAGCCTAACACACGAAGCGGACCAGCAGGCTGATACAATATGGCAACATTTGTTCGGCGGACCTTGTGGAGTCTCGGTTTCCTGGGGTCAGCGCCGACGTCGACCACGTAGACCCGAGAGGAGATGAGGGCGGGCAGGATGAGGCGGTCGCGCTTCTTGGACGCGTCGCCGAAGCAGCTGCTGCACGCGTTCCAGCCGCTGTGGTGTAGCTCGTCGTTCACGTTGGGCATCGGAAGACGGTGGACCACCTGGAAACGGCCGATACGGGTCAAAACAAGCTGGACCGCCTGGAGTGGGAACTGACTAGTAGCGGTTAGCGGGAAATCTTGGGAATTTTCAAAGTCAGAAGCTTTTCCCGGGGATTCAATGGGAAGAAACAGGAATTGAACAAAATTGAAGGTCGGCTCTTAATCGGCAACTTGAATATAGATAGTTGGGAAATATATTTAGCATAACCCGGACAAAGATGAGCCAATTCAAATTCATGCAAGTTCAGTTGAATATGAAGTTTTAGTTTTGCACTAAGGCAGAGGGGCTTTTTTGTTTGCATGTTAAATGAGCAAAAGGCGAAGCTCTTGATTTAGCGCTCCATCTCCGCGCGTACCCTCACCCATAGTCACCAACAGAGAACGCGACCGAAAGGGAGTTTCCTCCGCAGCCCTTAGAGAATGGCCGACAAGCTCGGTCATTCGGGAGAGGCTCAGATTCGAGCCGCTGCCCAGATGAGGTGGCTCGGGCGGGCATCCGGTTAGGATGCATCCGCTTCCCCCGCCACCCGAGACTGGAGAAGCGGAAGAAAAGGTTGGATGATGTCAAATAAATGACTTTGGGTTTTTTTTTCCCCATTCATATTTGAAATTGGACTTTGCTGTCAATCATGGGGGCAATTTTGAATGGTTAGCGCAGGGGACGAAAAATATTTAACCCAATATTCTTGTTTTGTATGTTCAATATGTCAACCTTGATAAGGTTCTAATGTTCTTACAGATCAATCTGTTGAAATGTCAAGCGTTTAATTGGATTCTTTTTGCATGGTCGTCCGCTGATGACAAAAGGAAATGCTTCAATATGATATCTTTTCATTGAGTTACCCTCAATTCACAATTCAAGTTTTCAACTTGGAAATATTTCCAAAATTTCCCACCTCAGCTTCCCATGGAAATTTACTGGAAACCTTTTTTCCAGTTAAAACAAGACGGCCAATGACGACGATGGAGGCGTCACCTGGCAGTAGGATGAAGATTCGGGGTCCACGTCCACGGTGGCCAAGTAGTCGGCCTGATGAGTGGACGTGTTGCGGTAGATGCACGGCAGATACACGATCTTCTCACGGTCGCCTTTTGACACACACACACACACACACACACAGTGACACACACACACACACACTAACACACGAACACACTCACCCTTCATAGCGTCGAGCGGGCTCCGGTATCCTGGTCCGCAACCTGAGCAGCTGGCTGCGCAGACACAAGGGCAAAGGTCACCAGACAGGAAGTAGTGACTGGGTCCAGCGTGACCTCTGACCCTGCCACAGAGAATGCCACCCATGTGGAGGCAGAGCCAGGAGAAAAGTCCCCCCCCTTTTTTTGTAGTGTCAAAATGTATGAAACTCATATTTGTCATCTTTTTGCAAAATTATGAAGAATCAAAAAATAAACCAGATGTACAGTACATAAGCATTTGCAGCTTTTGCCATAAAGCTGAAAACGGAACTCCATAACGCGTGTCATGGCAAATTTCAGATTTGAGAATTGATAACACGATTCTCAGACCAGGGGCCTCATGTACAAAGCCTTGCGTGGTCAGACACGAAGCGGAGGACGGCTGCCCGCCGCCAAAGCGGGGCCCAAAGAGGAGAGAAGCGCTGCTCTCTCAGGGGTGATGGGAGCACACGTGGCTCACTATGATCACCCACGAGGTTGAGAGCATGCATTTTGAGAACTCGGGACAAATGTGTTCGGACAGCAACCTACACTCAGCCCGGTCATGCGTAAATGTCGTGTGTGTGGGATTTGGAATCAATCTTTGGAATTCAAAGAGAAGCACATCAGCATATCAAAGAGGATATCAACAACTGACTCCTTTTATTATTCTAACACACACACTGACAAAAAAAAAAACAATTCTGTTTTTGTTTTTTAGGAGAAGAGGGGTAAATGATGTCAATTTCAACACATTTGAATCGTGTGCAACCGATGCACGTTCAATTCAAAGGACTCTTTTTTTTTTTTTTTTTTTTCCAGCACATGTGCTGCAGTCACCAAGCGATCGTGAGGGCAAAAGGCGCCATAAATGATCGCCTCCATCAATTCATAGGTGGTTCATTAACTACGCCGGTTAACAAATGAATTCCGAGTCCTTGCCTGAATTGCATTGTCGAAATCAAATGTTGCCGGGCGTGAATTGTTCATCAGTGCGAATCATTCATGCGTCTCTGGTGTGCAGATTTAGGAGAAGACTTTCCCAGCATCACCTCCAAGTGTCGCCAAAGCACCAAAAGCCGCAGAAAAACGCGCGTACGCCAGCCATGCAGTTGGCGCGAGGGACCGCACAGTTCCACGGTCACGCCACTCTTGATACATGTGAACTTTGCCGTGAAAAAGAACAGACGCCACGTTTTTGTGCGTCCGCACCTTTTGTACGTGAGGCCCCAGGAGAGACAAAATGAGACAAAGGTCTTTTCGGCCCGAATGACAGACATCAAGCAGGCGTCGCTCACCACACGGCCAATAGCCTGGTCCCCGTTCGGTGGGCGGGGCCAGGGTGAGCACGGGGCCGGTCGCGTCCTGCTGCGGATTTGGACTTTGGCCCGCTATCGGGACTGAACGAAAGAGGAATGCAGTAACATAAGAAGGTGGAAAAGGGTTGCCTGTGATTATTCTCCTCCATCCAGGTCATTTCAATGTCAGGGTGTTGAATTGATGGCAACTGGACTGTTGTGGTTGGCTTCCAAACGGACGACAGAAGAACATAAGAAAAGGTTTGTTTGTCAGACAAACAGAACAAGTGTGGAAAAAGGCTCGTGTAGGTCAGGGCTAAACGTCAGCAGGATGTTGATGCTGCAACTAAGGCCAGGACACGCAAGGATTTTTCAAATCTTAAGATTTTTTTTTTACCCGTGACAGACTCCACTCGCAAAGAAACAAAATCTGGTATTTGACAGTGTGGGCGTACTGTCGGTCGGTCGGTCGCTTCGACACACTTCCAGATGCCCGCTAGTGCCTGGGTCCAAAGGCACGACCAAAAATGTGCACCAGACTTGAGGAAAACAACAGGAAGTGAGCTGACGAAGGCTATCGGTGAGGGGTCAGGTCACACTGATGTAAGGTCCCGCATGCACAGGCACGCACACACAGCGCACACTCACGCACGCACACGATGGAAGTGTGAACTTAGTAAATGAAGAAATCAAGTGTCCAATGTTTTTCTGCTGGCGAGCACTCACCCATGTCGACTCTCGCTGGTGTTCAGCACGCGCACTGGGAGCCACGTCGCCTCACGTACGCACATTTATGGCCCTGCCCCACCAATCAGACGCCAGGGGCGGGCCTAGGACCCCCACGGACATCAGAGGGTGGGCAGAGCCTCAAGCGAGAGGACAAACCCCGCTTGAGAAGACATGCAAAACAATGAACGTGTGCACGTGTGTGTGTGTGTCACCCAAACAAATGTGAACTTCGTTATCTTCTCTTACTACAAAGGACATTGCATCATCACAATTTGGCCGACCTGCGATTGGCTGGCGACCGGTTCAGGGCGTACCCCGCCTCCTGCCCGATGACAGCTGGGATGGGTGACCCGCGTGAGGAGAAGCGCGACAGAAAATGGATGCATGGACCATTTGGTCGATTGTTTTGTTTCTCTTTTCTCTCGGTTCCAATATTTTTGCTTACTAAACTTACAAACAAAAATAACAAATAATTGCCGTCAATTCTCCAGGGATTTTCACAGTTCGCGGCCCAAGGTGCTTGCCAGCGGCAGGGGTCCGCTGTACCCGCCCACTTGTTGGGCCCGGGAACAACGCAGCTCGGTCCTCTGCAAAACTTTGCGTCACGTGCCAAAGACGGCCAATTCAGGAATAAATGGCTTCAATTTATTTGGGGGAAATTCATCAGTATTTGGGAACCACAATCGTGCCGTGTCCGGTCCCATTTCACGGACGATGGCTTTGTAAAATAAGCGCACACACACACACACACACACACACACACACACACATGCCGGAAGCGCATTTCGGGGTTTGGACAGAGCCGCCCGGCCGGGTGACCGCCGCCAAGCCGTGCAGATACAGTTCATAAAAGTATGCAGTACATGTGCTGTGTTACGCAACAATAATGAACTCTTTGTAATGTTGAATGCAACTGTCGATTAAATAGCAAAGCGTGCACAAGAGATGAACGCCGCGGGCCAGTTAGTCGACGTGATTGAACGGGACCCCGCCTATCAAAACATCATCATCTCGTATATTTGCAGCCGCCAACCGTCACTTCAGTTCACATTACCGATAAGTGGGTACAGCTTGAAAAAGGACATACATTAAAGATTATTGAACAAAAATAATTCGAATAAAAACAATTTCAAACATTGATGGAAGGGGACCTTTAAGAACGCCGCTTTTAATACTTGATCTCAGCAAGAACTCTGTTGCTTTTAGATCATATTTTTAGTCGTGTTGTGTTGAGCAAGAAGAACTCGCAAATAGGATTGGAAGCTGACACCGTCAGTCACTCCCTACAAAGTTTTCACAAGCAGTAGTTGACAATAAAAATACTTTTATACTGACAAATGTGAAATGACGAGCATCATTCAGGTGTCTGATTGGCCCCACCCACCATAAGCATGTGACCTACGACGATGTCACATGGTTGGCAGGAAGTGACAAAACCACAACAAAAAGATCACTTCACATTTGACCTTTGACGAGCCGGTCGCTCATATTGTGGAAGCTAGGCTATATGCTATAGTTAGCGTTAGCATGCAGCGATGCTAACAAAGTCACGCATTAGTTTGCACGGAGCGTTCCGATTGGGTTGGGTGCCGTTAAGTGAGAGGGACTTAGCATTACCCGAACTAGCTCAGTTTGGTAGCTAGAGGCTAGGAGCTAGCTTTCCATGTTTGGGCATCTGCTTCACACGTCGCAGTCAAAATGAATGATGATCAAGTTTTTAGAACGTCAATCGCGAGCGTCACGGAAGTGCCGGACACTCGAAGCCTTTCCGGCCGTGCATCCCAACAGTCCTGCCGGTCCACTTTGGGTCCTCGAATGACATTGAGTGATCTGGAATGACCCTCAGCTCTGGTCCATTTGTTGAGGCTTGCCCTGGTTCGTCTGGGACCCCTCCATCCTGGTCTCCGTCCTCGTCTTCATGGTTATCTTCCACTCGTCGCCGACTTCCTCTCCGATCATGATCCTGGTCTCCCTGCGCTCCTTGGTAGCCTCCTTCCTGCACTCGTTCTCCTTCTCGACTTCTTCTTCGCTGTCCTCCTCCATCGTCACAAGCTGGTCTCCTCCATCTATTTCGGTGTCTTCCCCCAGTTCTTTTTCTCCTTCCTGACCGTCCTCCTCTTTATTCTTTTCCCGGTTCATGTTGGTGTCAGCCTCTAGATCTTCTTCTTCTGGATCACCCTCCTCTTTGCTCTCTTCGCGTTTCTCTTCGGACGTCTGGTCGTCTTCAGAGTCATCGTCATCCTCTTTATCTTCTACTTCTAGGAGGTCCAAACGGTCTTCAGAAGGCAGCATTATGTCTTCAAGCTTCTCCAGAAGGTTCCGTTGTTTCTCCCCTCTGTCAGGAACTTCCTCACCAGGGTCTGTCTTTGGCAGGATCCCTGTAATCTCAAAAGACGTCCTCCACAGCTGGCGGAGGTCTTTGAGACGTGTCAAGGCTTGGACCGTCCAGCGGATCAGCATCTGAGCAGCGCTGTCTTGCAGATGTCCAGGCGCCACCTCTTCAGGCTCTTTCGGCTTGTCTGCACTGAACTTGTTCCAACGAGCTCGGAAGAAACGCTCCAGAGCCGGCTTGATGCCAAGGTCCAGAGGCTGCAGGAGAAAGGAACACCCTTCGGGGATTACGGCGGGAAGGGTGCCCCAGCCGCTCAGGTTACTGAGAGAAACGTCTCCCACGTGGTCTTGGTGCTGGTCCAACACCAACATGGACTTCCTGTGGTGAACTGGCCCGGAAATATGCTGAAGCCAAATCCTTTGAGTCCAGAGCTTAAAGGCCTCCTCAGCGGACGGGTTCTGCGAAGTGACTTCTAGCACGACAAAGTCTGGCAGAACCTCATCGATTGGCTGTCTGTTGGTCAGCACCAAGGCGGGCAGCATGGTTCCGTCGGCCAGCGCCGACAGACACACGGTGACCAGCGGTACCGATCCTGTGAACTGCAAAGCCTCAGCACGGTGACGCCGGTCCTGAAAGCTCCTCAAATCCACAAAGAAGTACAACTCATCCATCACTGCGACCGAACTGTCGGATAGATGGTGAACCCGGATCACGTTATGGGTGAAGTCTTTGAACGACTGAACGCTAGCCTGCAGAGATGGCGGTAGAGCGCGAGCCCGCGTCCCTTTCCTGCCTGCGGGCGTCGGGCCGAGCTGGTACCGAAGCATGAAGAGCACGGCCCAGTCGTACGACATGTGGAAGGTGTCGCCCAACTCTCCGTTCTTGTTAAGCGTGGCCGCTTTGTGGAAGAAGACGCTCTCGCTGACAGGAAGCTGCTGCTCGCGCTGGCTCAGCACCCAGGCCACCAGGCAGGCCTCGCCACCCCCCTGGACCCGGACCTCAAGTTCACGGTTCTTTTGCTTCAGATGCTTCCTGGCCTCCTTCAGCCAGAACCGGATGAGCTGCGGCTCGGTGGCGAAGACCATGGAAGCTTGACGCAGTCCGCCGCATAAAGCCAGAAGCGCCACCCTCAGTTGGTGAGCCGACAGGAAGTCCACTCGCTCTTTGGGGACGGGAGCGGCCGATTGGCTGCTGAGATCTGTCGGATGAGGCGAGGGGGGGGAAGGAACCTCCTCTTTTATACATTCGCTTTCCTCAAGCTCGTCCGGACCCTCGTCTTCAGAGAAGTCCAAGTCCTCCAGAGGGGCCAGATGGTCATGGACTTTGTCAGGCTCCGCCTCGCCACTGTCACACACAATCAACGCACAAGTCACACACCAAGACGGCTGCACAACTGAAATGACTGAGTATTATTCCTCAGGTGTAAATGCAAGTCTTCCAGCAAAATCTCGGGCTGGGTGATTCACAAATTCTACCAATGAATTTGAGTTTGCCAGAGCGGTGGTGGGATTTCGCAGCCTCCATATAAGCACCGTAGAAGTGACTAGCGACTAATTCCTGCTAAGAAGCAGATGTAACGAGCCTTTTCACAGCAACGAGCCCCGGTTGAAGCCAACTGCGCAGTCAAACGCGCTGACCATTTATACGTTATGGTCCACAGCGGAAACTTTCGAGGTACGCTATATTGCCCGAGGTATTGGCCTTGACTCGCATACGAGTATAAGCGGAGTCCCGTTCTTTGAAGTCAGTCCATGCTTTGTAACTGTAACAGCTCAAAATCTTGTGGCAAGGTTTGGGATTGCATTGATGGGAATTTCAGACCAAGCACAGTTGTGAGGTCACGCGGTGATTTCGGACGGGAAGGTCCGGGTCTCAGTCTTGGCCCCAATCCAACCCAATTCAAAGGTGTTCGATCGGCTTGAGGTCAAGTTTCTGCGCAGGCGAGTCAAGTCCATACCCACCGGTTCCAATCAAAGAAACTCTCTCAATGCTTCAGTGTACCAACAGATTCTGAACAATCTGTTTGGGGATGGCCCCTTCCTGTTCCAACATGACTATGCACCAGTGCACAAAGCAAAGTCCATAAAGACACGGATAAGAGAGTTCGGTGGGGATGAACTTGACTTTCCTGCAGAGTCCTGACCTCAACCTGACAGAACAAACTTTGAATGAATTGGAGCAGAGACTCATCCAACATTCAACATTCTTGTGGGACCTTGCGAATTCCCATACCCAACAGACTCCCAAACCTTTTGGAAAGCCTTCCCAGAAGACTTGAAGCTGTTATAGCTGGAAAGGATGGACCAACGTCATTCGAAAGCTGGAAGTTGGGTTTTTTGGTTTCAAAAAATAGATATATTTTCACCCACGCCAATAGTAGAGGAGAAGACAAAATGCTGATTAAGCTCCTCGAACATTTTTCTTTATTCTTCAATAGTTGCTTTTTTTTTTTACATTTAGCGAATGCCCGATTCATTTTGGTGACGCACCAAAAATGACACGACGGCACGGAAACGAGGCATTTTGCGACGGCGGAGTGTAGTTGTAAAACGCTCACTAGAAATATGATTTTGAAAATAATTACTGCGTTTGACAAATGAACAACCTCGACCTCTTTTGGAGGTGCGGTCAGCTTCTCACAGCGGTGCGGGCGGTCAAGACCCGCCACTCGTCTCGTCCTTACTCATCTGCTTTGATTGCTTTTGTTGATCTGATTTCTTCTAATGTGTGTGCGTGTAAGTTCACGCGCTAGTGACCCAGCGACGTCGTCGGCGAGAACCTTTATCCACTCGATTATACCTTTGAGCGTCGTGACGCTGCTGCCGCATCACCACCTGTCGCGACGTGGAGCGGTTCTCCCGGCCCGCCACCGCGCCTTCCCGAATGTGCGGCTGAGGTCCGGAGACGTGACACGAAAAGCACGATCGAGATGAGAAAAGAGGAAGAAGAACAGGACGAAAGGCGAAAAACGTCCGGCACATCCGCGAAGCGACCCGCCTCCCCTCCCGCTCTACGGATTAAGAATGGGATGCCACTTAAATTCACATGCCAATACTTTTGGCAATATGTGCTTCCGAGCCGCAAATATGTGGCCAGGGTCACCTGGCGTCACCGTAAGAAAAGCATGAGGGAGCCGGAGGGGCAGTGGAACAAACTTGGAAAGTGGCCGAGGCGTGCGGTTTGATGTTCAACTGGAGCAGTAACACATTTACTCAGCGTCGCGCTCGATAGGGAAGCACGCAAATGGGCGGTGACTCCAATTGGGATTCGAGCGGGCGAATCTGGAATTTCGGACTCGAATCAGAACAAATCTTAGACGATGGCGACTTTATTTTGACGCCCGCAAAACCCACCCTCTATCTTTGGCCACGCTACGGCGAGGGATGCTGGTTCAAGTCAGCCGTTTTCTACTAAAAAGAAGAACTTTTTCGGAGGGAGACGCGACAGACAAAACGTCTTTCCAGTTTCCAGGTCAACAGAATCAAATTGGATTTTTCATTTGTTGGACTCTGACGTCTTTATTTCGAAATAGTACGATTCAATTCTGATTCAGAAGTAACTCGTTCTTGTCGACATAAATAGCAAATCCGAGGCCTAGTTTTTACATATGATTTGAAAACACACATGCTCTGAAAAGGCCCTATTTCCTCATTTCTGCATGAATTGATGCCAGTTGGGATAACGCGAGTGAACACGAAGAAAATCCCAACCGAAAAAGGTGACTTGAATAATGTCGCTGTCATTTGGTTTTTCTCGAAGGCAGAAATGTGAAGACCCAGCCCTACCCGAACCCGAGCAACGGGATCCGATTACCTCTGGCCGTTTTCGAGGAATCCTACTTCTGTTAGGCCTGTGGAGAACAAGGGCAGCTTTAAGCGGCAATTCACATCAGCAGTCAGCACTGAGACCTTCAGATGACCTTGGGAGAGGACAGACAGACCTTTGTTGCGAGGCGACAGTCCGTGAAACTCCCAGAAGCATCGCGGCTCTTTGCACAGCCCGACTCCGCACGCAACGCAGCCCCAGGCGCCGTCCTTGGTCCCGTCGCAGTGTTGGCACCTCTCGGAGCAGCCGCCGACCTTGCCCATCCGGTGTCGTCGTCGGACGTTTCGATCCGGCCTTTCCGCTTTGGGCCGCCGCGCGCCGCTCTTTTCCGACAGCTTCTGGGCGCACTCGGCCAGCTGGATACCCAGACGCCTGCGGAAGGTGACCTGCGTGAAGAGGCCGTCCCGCACCCAGGCCGGCGGGCTGCCCTTGCGGCTCTCGCGCAGAACGATGAAGGCGTTGACCACGCTCAGGTTGACTAGAAACCAGAAGAGACCGCGCCAATGGCGATCCTGCAGAATTCCACCCAAAGGGTTGCAGGCCAGCAGCTGCTTGCAGATGTCCACCCCTCGCATGTTCTCCTGCAGGAGTCGGAAGGCCATCGGCCGGGCCATGGGATCCAAGCCGCCCACTTTGGTCAGGGACCGCCTCCACACGGTGTCCGCTTCCCCCGCATGGGCATTTGTGGACAGGCAGCCCATCTCCTTGGTGTCCCTCCAGCGTGTGGCCAGCAGGGAACCCCAGCGTCTCTGCAGGAAGTCCCCGGGTTTGTCCAGCCGGCCATCCTCCCAGAGTGCCCCGGGCAGGATGCGGCTGGGAGGCGGGAAGGAGCTGGAGGCGTAGATACCCTGCGCCAGAAGCTTCTGCACCAAAGGGACGGATATGAGCGAGTTGGCCATGTAGATCTGGTGGTGCTTGTTCTCCAGACCCTTGACCAGCTCCTGCACCACGTCAAAGCCCGCCTCCTGGCTCACCTTCTCGCCCATCTGGATGAAGAGGCGGTGGCAGTAGCCAGACTTGGAGTCACACAGCAGCCACACCTGAGGCTGGCTCTTGGAGTTACTCGTTCTGAGGTCCCCCTCCAGACCGGGAAGCAGCGCTCTGTCCGCAGTCAGGCAGCAGTTGGGCCGGTAGGCGTCCCACATGGCGCCGCTCAGCATGTCCAGCATGCGCTTGAAGACGCGCAGCGGGTCGCTGGCTTTGCGGCCACGCTCGTACTCGTCGGCGCTGAAGCTTCCCATGCGGATGTTTGACGCCAATTGCTTGAAGCGTTCCGGGCTCATGGTACGCTGGAAGGTGGGGCCGTCGTCACGCTCATTGCAGGACCAGTACTGAGACGGCTCGGGCAGGTTCTGAAGTCCCATCAGGATGCACAGACCCAGGAAACCTTTGATTTCTTGGGGGGTGACCGGAACCCAGTCCTGGCAGCCTGAGCCCAAGTAGCGGCAGGTCTTGGCGTGGGCATTGGTCTCGGTGGTGATCAGTTCTACCAGCGCCGCGGGGAACAACAGTTTGAAGAAATCCACGGCGTCACCGTTCTTCAGTAGAGGCTGACGAGGTCCGCAGGGCTGAGTGAACGGCGCAATGCAGGTGTTGGCGTCCGGGTAGTCCTCGGGTTGTTTCCAACCGGCCGCCGACCTCCAGTCCTCCATCTGAACTGGCTCGTCGGCCTCGACCACGCGTGGCGTCTCTTCGTCTGAACACAGCTGGATGTCTGGCTCAACGTACACTGGAAACAAGAAGAACCTTTAAGAAGCTTAAAGAAATGTTTCCGAGTATGCCGTCCTCGGCAATGACATTTATTCAGAAATCGTTTTTACGAGGGCGGTACACAAATGGGTGGGTGGTGACTCCGATTGGGATTCCAAATGTTCTTTTCAATGGAAATGTCTCAATCCTGAGTCTTTTACTCGTGTCTTTCATACTCAGTGGACACATTTTGCACCCTCTGGACTTCCACCACAATCAACCCTTTTCCCCGTATTTTTGTCTGTTTTTCAGTTCCATGTGTCCTGATAAAACAGAAAAAAATAGTCCGAAAAGCAGGGTGGAAAGAAATTCGTCAGAAAAACAGAAACAAATATTGAAAAAAACAAAGCCCTCAAAGACATTTTTTTTGTATCCAAGTGAATTCAATACGCACTTGTCACAGATGAATGGAAAGATCTGTGCGATCGTCTCTACTTCATCGGATGTGTGCGTCGTGCAAGCTAGGCGGGCTACCGTATCGTTGTTGTTTTTGTTGCTCTTTATTGGACTGACACAACATTCGAAAGCGTGAGCGAAGTCATTTCCAAAAAGCATCCAAAGAAATGTGCAGCATATTCATCTTTTCAATGATAATGTGACATCCCACTTTCTGATTTTTTCCGGTGACAACTTTCCCTGAATGGGTTTGTTGTGCCAAAATCAACCAATGAATTGGAAAACAACGGACAAACGAAAAAAAACACCTGAATGAGAATTTCCCCGTGTTATTATTATGGAAGACTTCTTCAATGAGGAGCTGTCATCCTCCTCTTTTCCTCCTTACTTCAAGTTAATGAGCAATAAACTGTTATCATGTTTATTTGGTGTTCTATTTCTTGATAATACTGTGTTTTAATTATGTTTAGTTTTAACTGGTAAAAAAAAAAAAGGTACGTCAAATCTATTTCGGGGGATGGAACGGATTGATTGCGTTTCCATTCATTCCAACAGGAAACATGCCCTCGGTTTATGAATGTTTGGGGTAACAAACAGGGTTAGGGAACAAATGAAGTTCATCATCCGAGGTTCCGCTGTGTACAAAGTCGGTGTCGGGGAAAGTCTGCACGTCGCTCCAATGGCGGACGTTTTCGATACCGTTGATAGTTTAAAGGTTGGCTTTTCATTGAAAGACTCTTTTTGGGGGAGGCGGGGGGGTTTGTTTCATTGCTGGCACTGGGTCATGAAACAATGTGGCTAAACAGAATCAAAACCTCCGAGCCACACGCGTGAAGTTAGCCACAACATCACGTGTTTATGCAGCTCAACCGTTGGCCAGACTGAGCCAGTCCTCGTCGCCGGGAAGCTCGAAGGATGAAAACTACCTGGACATCAATCAGAAGTCGGGATCAACAATTCGGGAAAATACTCGGAATGGCGAGGGTTTGTCGTTTGCTTCTCCGAAACAAATATTACCACTGCCATTTAACGTGATTTTTTGGGGAGGAGGTTTGTTATCTTCAACATTACTCCCTAAACACAAGAAATAAATGATTCTATAGTATGACTCTTTCCTGAAGGCCAGGCCTAAATGTTATGATGGATGAATTGATGTGAAGGACAAATCTGGATTTGACGACTGAATTGTAAAAAGAAAAGCCTTCAATCACAGTCGTATATTGACTGATTGAGTTCACTTCATGCCTTGTAAAAATGTTATACTGCATAATGAAGCTCTTGCCAGTAGCAGTAGCGCTGCTGTCAGTGTCGGCCGAGTATAGAGATAAAGCGTGTGACGTGAGTGACACAAATTGATTCACTTGTTACTTGACAATCCTCAAGAAGGAATTGAAGGACTTTAATATCGAACTGTAGAAAATTCAGACTTTTGAGTTGAAGATAAACAGCCATCCATCCATTTTCTGTACCGCTTGCCGGTAAATAGTAGTAAGCTAACTTTAGCTGTCAGATAATTGTAAGATTGAGACTATGTTTGCCGTGGGCCTATAAATGACTGGCTAGCACTTTGGTTGTGGCGCCTAGCGCCAAAGTGCATTGATGAAGAAGACAGCCAGCTAATGTGAATTGCGGGACACGTTGCACGTCGACACTTCAAACGTACACACGTGTGCTTTAATTCGGCTCCCGGCAGCCGGGGAAAGCCCGTGGGCCTGACCGCTTAGCAATTGAAACCGGCGTGAAAACTATTTACCACCATTAACACCGTTCACACACAGCAGAACGGGCGCGCTGGACTTGAACTTTTTGCGCAGGCAATTTTGATTCACCAGTGTGGCGAATGTGGGCAATATTGGCTTGGCCACATCCTGTTTAAATTAGCCAATGGCGAGGTGGCAAACTGGCAGCGCAAACCCGGCTTCGAAAAAAAGTATACAGATAACCACGAGAAAATGTTATCGATTTAAATAAGAAACAAATACCGCTGATGTGTCTGGATTTCTCATGAGTTCATAAAATGTATGTTTTTTTGGTTCCGGATGCAGTATTTTAAGAAGTTTGCAAGTTTGTTTTCCTATCTGGAGGGAAAGGAAATCCATTTTCAATAAATATTGAGTTCGGCCAGCGTGTCTGAATTTGAGTTTGAAACCGCCGGCCTCACCGATCGGAGCGCAGTGCGTGTGACAGAAAGCGGCGCGCTCACCTCTGGAGCGACAGGTGGCGCTCCGGTGCTCCAGGTTGACCAGGAGGTGTTCGGCCATCTTGTCCCCAGACACCGATGCGAAGTCGCAGCAGGAACACAGCAGGAAGAAAGGACTGAAAGACAACAACGCCCTGGTCAGCGGCTACTTCCTGGTTCTCAGCAACCAATCAGAGGAGGCGGTGAACGGGGGCGCCGACGCCGGCGGCGGCTTACCAGGGGGGGGGCTGCCGATGCAGAGGAAGAAGTCGGTCTTCGGAGCGCGGCACGTGGTGGCTGCAATTGGACCGCGTCAATCGTGAGCGCCGTCCGGACGGCCCGGCCCGGCCCCGCCCCGCCCTCCCCCCCAGGTAGGTGCGGTCTTACCGGATCATGTGGGCGGCGTACGCGCGAGAGCAGCAGCTGGCGAAAGCGCAGAGCAGGCAGCGCACATGCGTGGGGTAGTGCGCCGAAAAGTCTGACACCTCTCCGCCGCACTCCAAACACGACAACCTGACGCACAACAAAGTTGGTTGTGCGATCAGCGACTCGCATTTGACACACTCGTACCTTGACCTTCCAGTTCAACTCATTTGCTCGCCAGGCACATGTCCCATCCGTGAAAAGAATTTCAAAAAAATACAAATACCAAAAATAAACACGTCATCACAGTAACCCCTTGCCACATCGCCGTTCCGTTATTGCAGATTTAGTGCATGGGGCTTTTCTTCATTTGTCTGTCAGGGAGGAGCTAAATTTAGCCTGGGTTGTTAGCGGAAATGAGGAAGATTCTTGGCCACGTGTTGATGTTCTTGACCTGCTAGTGGCAGATGAAGCGCTAGGAAAAGCTAACAAACGACCGACGTCTCACGGTTTGACAAATTGCAATTTTCGCTCCCAACCGACGCAAATGCGTACGGTCCCCTCCGAAGGTATCGAAGCGCCAAGGTCAATGCCTTTGTTTTGGAATACTGAAGACAAGCGCTTTTATTTCACTGCCTTCCTCGTGTTAAACAACTCAGGACACAGCACCTTTTGTTTGAAGCCAAGGGAGCCAAAGCATTGGACCATGTGACTGACGGCTGTTTCCAGTTGCTCAGGTTTTGCCTTTTTTTCAAGTGTGGTGTTTGGCGCAAATGAGTGCGGAATCGTCACCTGCCGCTCTGCACCCGGGGCGATCCGGGGGGTTCGGCCGGCGGGGGGCTCCCGTTCTGCCGCTCTGCCTTGATCTTGATGGGCTGGATGAGGCAGGCGGGGCCCTGCAGGAGTCGGGCCCCGCCCCCGACCGCCGCCGCCGGAAGTCTTCTTTTCCCGTACATGCGAATGGTCACCTGCGTACACCGCCGCCGTTAACTGCAATCACGAAAATGACGGCTAACCGCCGTTGCGCACGGGCTGACCTTTGAACCCAGCGGCAGCCCGTCCAACTTGGCGGGTCTGCGGACGCTGCGGTGGCGCTCCAGCTTGTGGCGCTTTTTGTCCGCCAAGAAGGCAAACTGCAGGCGACATCGGCTGCAGTGGAAAGCCTGGCCCGCCTGACGAGACACGCCAAATCCTTGAGACCGCTTGGACATCAGATCCATCGTCATCGTCATCATATTGAGGAAACCTTGAATTCGTTCACCAAAGTGCTCTTTCCAGAGCCGATCTTGCGGAAATGTATATTCGAAAGACACTCGTATTGTGCAACGACACTCTTCTCCAAACTTTGGTGCCTTTTGAGATACGAGTCAAATTTGATCTGTGACCACGCTTGTAACTCAAAGGGTTAATTGCCATGAATCCGTTGCCTCCCCACAAAACCCAGCCACCAAATTGTAACATAGCTCGATATTTGACTTGATCAAATCATATAGTTATCAAGTAATTCAACGGTTTGTACATCGAGATTGCCGCTCCTAAATAATAATAAAAGGCGTTGACAAAAAAGTGTATCGGGGGCGGCGGCGGCGGTGGCTTTTATTTGCAAACTCGTCCCTCGAGGGGTTGAAAAGGTGCCGAGTGAACAAGCTCCTCTCTGTGTTGGCAGCCCCGACGTTCGCGCATATCAGCGGAGATGCGCTTCCCACAACAAAAGCCACCAAAACAACATTTCTTTCATTCAAGCGCCAGTGTGTGCGTGCGTGCGCGTGCGCGTACCTGGTGGCGCAGGACGTGCTTCTGGTAGCTGGCCACGTTCCTGCTGACTTTGAGGCAGAAGACGCAGAGCAGGTAGCGCGAATCTCTGTGGAAGCTGGCGAAGTGCTGCAGGACGTCCGAGTAGAAGGACGAGCGGTAGAAGCACACCTGGCAGGAGAGGCCAAAATGTTTGATGTGAACCGCTGGGACTCAAGAAACTGGATGCATGCTAATGGGGCCAAAAAGCTTTAGCGCCAACATCAAACCACTGAGAGTTACAATATCTCTGAACACCTCTATCCGTGAAGGTAATGAACAGAATCGGTGACAAAGGGCGGCCTTGGCGGAGTCCGCCCTCACTGGAAACAAACTGTTCCACTGTTCCCGATGTCCACGCAATGTTGCAGAGGCATGCCAACCAGGACAGCCCCACGACATCCAGAGCCTTTACGAAGTCCAGGAAGATCTCATCTACCCCCTGGGGTCCTGCCACCGAGGTTGCACCACCTCGGCGTCCTCAACCCAAAAAAGATAGGAGAGCCCGCCTCAGAGTAGCTGGACTTGAGGCGGGATTGAGGAAGTCTTCAAAGTAGTCGTCCCTAAGACTCACAACGTCCAGAGTTGAGGTCAGCGTTGTTGCTACTGCACTTCCCGCTCTTGAGACGTCGGCTGCCGGAGCAGAATTTCTTCGAAGCCGTCCGGAATTCGTTCTCCGTGGCCTCAACAGACTCCTCCCCTGCCCGACATTTTGCCGCAGCGACTACGCTGCATTCCGCTCGGTCTGCCGGTATCCATCAGAGTCCCACAGGCCAAAAAGCCCCGATAGGACTCCTTCAGCTTGAATAACCACCTTACGGCCACAGCTCCGCTTAGAACACGCTCCGCTCTGACTCAATGTCCCCCGCCGCCCTCAGGACGTGGGCAAAGTTCTGCCGGAGGTGAGAGTTGATGGGACTCTGCCAGACATTCCCAGAGTCATAGGGCTCTCGGGACGACCGAGTGCGGAGGCGAGCCCGAATATACCCAGTCTGAACATCTCGACCTCGCACACCAGCTCAGGCTCCTTCCGGTGATATCCCACGTGCCTCGAGCCAGCTTCTGCAGCCGGGGATCGGACCGCCGAGGTCCAATTCACACAACGCCTGACTCCCTTGGCCCCTCCCACAGGCAGTGAGCCCACCTTATATCTTTCCAGGCCCGGCTGCAGAGGTGTGGACAACGGAAAATGTTGTCCATTCGTTTTTCTAAGCTGTGCTCGGCGCGGTCCGTCGTGCAGGTTTCCCCCGGGTGACCCCGCCAGGACCACTGGGACACACTAACACAACGGCAATGAGGTGACAGCTCAGGGACGAGAGATTTCATCTCTCTGTGCAATTTTCCGTTCATTTTCAGGCCGACTGAAATGCTCTCGGAATAGTCTGCTGAATGAGATTTCCACAAGTTGTGGAGTTGTGGAGTATTTTACAATGTAGGAGCTTTGAATGATTTTACGCTAAACTGCGTGTTTAAGGAATCATGAGTTTGAAATAACAAACAAACAATAGAACTATGAAGCCACAGCACAGGAGGCCACGCCCACCTGGCAGACGTACGGCATCTCCCCCGGCTTGTGATTGGCCTTCATGTGGTTGAGGAACGCCGACTCGTTGTCAAAGGCCCACTCGCAGATGCGACACGTACCTGCGGAGACACGGAGGCAGGTTGGGGAGCGGGGGGGTGCAGGGGTGTCAAGTGAGGTGATGTTGGCCGTGTGTGAAGCGACTTACAAGAGGAGGGGGCGGGGCCGTGAACCCGCTCGCGGTGGCCCTGAAGATGGGTGCCGCTGGAAAACTGGCGGAAGCAGAAGGCGCACATTTTCTGGTCGTCGCCTCCTCGGATCAGCGGCGAGTGCTGAAGTGTGTGCTGCACCAGCCTGCGTCCAAACATCTGTTTCTCATGTCCACAAAGGCGAAGGAACGGCGACCGTGGGTGACGCTGTCGCATCCCCGCTCACCTGAGGTTGTCGCTGACTGCGCGCTCGCAAATGTTGCAGCTGAAGGTGTCCGCTTTGAGCGCCTGGTGATACTTCCTCCTCAGAGGCTGCTCCCCGCCGGCTGTCCCGTAGTAGAACTCGTCCACGCTGAGGACCACCTTGGCGGCCGTCGCGTTCGAGTAAGACACGCAGCCGGGAGCTGCTGGGTCACGTGAAATTTGGGCAACGTTAAACAGCATGCTAACTTTAACGTCGCAACATCAAACAAATAGCGAATTTGACAACTTGAGCGTAAGAGCTAGCATCGGCGTCAAGCGCGACGTGACAAAAAAAGCTAGCTTTAGCGTTTGAGTGCAATGTCGAACAAAATGTGAGTTTCTGGCCTGTAGTACAAATGAGTCTCCTGTTCAACTCTTGCCTGTCTTGTTTGTGTCACGTCCTTTCTGGATGAAAGTGGTTTTAACTTCAAATCATCAAGAATTGAAATGCTGTACTTTATTCGGTTTTGTTCGCCGTTTGTTTTTAGCTCCAGAGAGGGCGGGGACAGGTCACCACTCGCACACTAAGAAAACTTGGATGTTGTACCTGGATTGTTTTGGCATTAACCACATAAAAACATGCCGGCAAGAAAGACAAAATGCTAACATCATCATTGGAGGGCAACATGAAAACAAATTCTAACTTTTGCATTTAAGCGCAACGCGGGGAAAAAAAAAAGCTAACGCTTGAGTTCAACTGGAAACTAAACGTTCATTTAATCCCTGAAGTACAACGAGAAAAGAGATAACTGGCGCTGGAGTGTAACATGAACAAAGGCTAACATTGGCATGTCCATGCCATAAAAGTGCGCGGCGTGAAGTGGCATACCTGACGAGTGTGAGGCTTTGGCGTCACCCGGCTGAGGCAGGTGAAAGTTCACTGGAAGAAAAAGAATCCAATCAATCAATCAGAGGACCGAGTAGCAGGGCCCACCTACTGACCTTGGTGCCCCCTGCTGGCGCGGAGGGGCAGCTGGGCAGGAGAAAGGGCGTGGCTGCGGGAGAAGGCAGAGGACACGGCGGGTCGTACCACGGGCGCTGCGCAGACAGGAAGCCGCAGTTAGCGCAAAAGATAAACGCAGATTTTTGGGGGGTTTGAGGTTGCAGATAGCGGCGTCACCTACGGGGCATCTGCGGCAGGGTGACGAAAAGCGAAGGTCCGGGCGACGGCAGCGGAAAGGCCTGAGCCGGAACAACACACACACACACACACACACACGCGCGCGCGCATGCACAGGTTTTCAGCACACATTGAATGCTGAATGGTACGTCCGCGTCGCTGCCATACTGGATGTGGCATCGTGGCGTTCCAGCTGGAGGTAAGAAAATGCCACAGCAGCAGTCTTTCCGATTGAACTCAATTACTAATTATTGAACTAACTTCAGGGTCGCATACGCTCATTGACTGCCTTTTTTCCTGACTCTTACGTGAAATCAAACTAAACAGTTTTCAGTTTGATGTCGATGAGGATTACAATATGCATTGCAGTAAAGCCCCCCTATATTGCGGTTCATGCTTCGCAGCCCCGCTATTTCGCTTTTGAACCAGTTCAGGCAATTGATAGTACAGGTAGTTTCGCTGGGATGCAAACGCCTTCTTTTTTGTGTAGCGTATGTGTTATACATTTTGATATTTTTTGCCATTTTTTTTCTCCATCGCTTCTTGCTCTCGCTCGCTCAATATATTCTGTGTTTAAATGTTTGTGTATTGTTTCAAAAGCGGAAGGCCGTAAAACAATTTCAAAAATCGTATTTCGATATCACGGATTTTCATCGATCGCGGGCAGGTCTGGAACGTTTACTGTATCCAGTTTCTAAGCATTCCAAAGATGTCTAACTCTTGGCAATCTGAAAATCTCTGAATAAGATCTAGCGAATGTTAGCATTCCACCAACCAGTTTACGGAGAAATCCGTTTTTCACAAACGAGTGGCCCAGCACCCCTCAGTCATTAAGCCATGTACTCAAAGCTCGCTAGCTTTAAACAACCAACAATCCCGAGCCGTCTCATTTTCCGGTTCAAACTGAGAGCGAGCGCATTGTCGGATTTACTTCAAACAGTAGTAAATCACGTTCATATAGTTTTGTATTGTGTCCGAATTCTACGAATGAGTGATTTTCTACGTTGAAAACAGTCAGATTTACGCTGTAACAATCACACATCTTCGACAACAAACGGAGCATCCAAAATGAGCAGTAAAGGTTACTGCACTCCTTTAAAGCTATCCTCTGCGATTTCTGGTGCCCCCTGCTGCTGGTATTCAGCATTAAAGCAAAGCGGTCGGTTGCTTGGATATGACGCAGGCTGTGCCGACCGAGTCCAACGGTCCCCGTCCCCCGTCCCCCTCTCCCAAACTTTCGCGGGGGAATATCAGACATGCAAACACCAAATGCATGAAAAAGGTGCCATTGTAGGGGAGGTCCGGGGGCATCCCCGGGCCCCCACAGAGAAGTTATTTCTTTTTTTAACATAAAGACTCTGAAGAGTGTTCACTGTGATGGGTTCAATGCAGAGAACTAATTTCATGTGCATGCATGCATGTTCATGACAATAAAAGATGATGATTCCTCTTCTAAAAGAGTACAATAAGGAATGCAGAAAAACATTTCTTTGCACCGCTTAAGTACATGTTAATGTACAGATTTAAGATGAAAATGAAATTTGCCTCATTTCTTTGCTTTTTTGTTCTGGCCTCCAACTTGAGCCAGGCCCATCTGGCCCACCTGCACCTGATGCCTGCTTCGAGCTGTGCCACATGAATAGCATCCTCCTCTTTAAGCACTCTCATTCTGGAAAAAGATGGACTAAAGTCATTGTCTGTTTCACTTCAGCCGGCACGGTCAATGACCGGTTAGCACATCTGCCTCACAGTTCTGGGGACCGGGGTTCAAATCCCGGCCCCGCCTGTGTGGAGTTTGCATGTTCTCCCCGTGCCCGGGTGGCTTTTCTCCGGGCACTCCGGTTTCCTGCCACATCCCAAAAACATGCGTGCTAGGTTCATTGGAAACTCTAAATTGCCCGTCGCTATGACTAATGAAAAACATATTCAAAGTTACCTGGCCCTGTGTGAAAAAGTAATTACCCCTCTTGTTAAATCAGGAATTCATCGTGGCGAATCACAATTTTTGGTTACTTTTCACTGATCACACCCAAAGCCCGACGACCTCCAGACTTGTTCAATCAAGAATTCACTTCAACAGAATCCGTCCCGACAAAATCAAGTTGGACAAAAGATCTAAAAGAAAAAGCTGCAACAAAATGACACGATTCAAAGAAAGTCCAAAACAGTTGAGAAATAAAGTCATTGAGTCTAGAAAGAGTTACAAACACCATTTCTAAAGGTTTAGGATTCCAGCGAACCATAGGGAGAGCAATTATCCTCACATGGAGAAAACATGGAAGAGTGGTGAACCGTCCCAGGCCGGCCTACAAAGATTAGCTCAAGAGAACAGCAATGACTCATCGGAGAGGCCACGAAGCAACTCAGGACAACTTGCATCCCTTGCCTCAGTTAAGGTCAGAGTTCATGACACAACAATAAAGAAGGAACTGCAGGGCAAAAATGACATCCACGGCAGAGTTCCAAGGCCAGAACCACGGCTGACCAAAAAGAACATAAAGGCTCGTCTTACTTTTGTAAAAAAAAAAAATAATAAATAAAAAACATCTGAATGATTCCCAAGACTTTTGGAAGAATATTATACGCACTGACAAGATGAAAGTCGAGCTTTTTGGTAGGTATGTCTCTCGTTACATCTGGCGTAAATGTAGCACAGCACTTCAGAAAAAGAACATCATGCCAAAAGTCAAACATGGTGGTGGTAGTGTGATGGTCTCGTGCTGCTTTGCTCCTTCAGGACCTGGACAACTTGCTGTGATTGATGGAAGGAGAATGTTCAGCCATCAGTTTGTGAGCTCAAGCTGAAGCGCACTTGGGTTCTGCAGCAGGATAACAATCCAAAACATATCAGCAAGTCAACTTCAGAAGGGCTTAAAAAAATAATAATACTAATAATGAAGGTTTTGGAGTGGGCTAGTCAAAGTCCAGACTTAAATCCAATTGAGGTGCAGTGGCATGACCTTAAAAGGGCCGTCCATGCTTGAAAAGCCTCCGTTGTTGGTGACTTCAAACAATTCTGCAAGTAAGTGTGGGCCAAATATCTCCACGGAGATGTGAAAGACTCATTGGCAGTTGTAGAAAACGCCTGACTTCGGTTGCTGCTGCTGAGGATGGCCCGAGCATTTCTTAGGTTAGGGCACCATGACTTTTTCACACGGGGTCATAATCACGTGGATTCAAGTTACTGCCAACCATATCGCGAGGTCACTAGTAAGTTAACTTACAGATACACATGAAAAGGACTAAGATAGGGATCAACAAAAGTCGATCGGTAAGGACGAGAGGAGCGCTGGGTCGTGATCACGTCAACGCCCGCACCGCTGCTGGTAGCCAATGGCTCCTTGTTCCTTTGCGGCAATTTTTGGGATTGTTTTCATTGACATTAGCAATAATAGTTTTGCTCCGCCCATATTACTCAGCCAAATGCCTCATTTCCGTGCCATCATTTGAAGTGCGCCACCAACTGGGGCGGCCTGGGACTGTATACGGTAGACAATAAATGTATAAAATCAAATATTGAAAAATACAGTCAGATGTGAGAGGAGCTGACAGGCTTCATCTGCATTGGGTCACCTTCTCTTGTAGTGGCTTGGGTGAAAGTACTTTTGGTTTTTGTTTGTTTGTTTTGTTTTGTTTGTCAACACCAAAGAGTTGTGGCAAGCATGTTTAACTGCAGGAGCGGCTGCTTAATAGCCATGCGCTTCCTTTGAACCTGGTACCTGATTGGCCGACTGTCGTATCACCGCACCTCAGCATCCCAAAATCGAAGACAAAGTTTAAGGTTTTAAGACCTCCAATATTGTTTATTCTAACTTAGAGTGGCTTCTTCATGACTTCAACTGAGATATTCTGCAAAAAAAGAAAATCACAATTTTTTTTTTTCTTTTTCCTTGGTTGTGTAACTTGCATCGGGTCAACTTGTGGTTGCTTTTCACAGTATGGGTCACCTATGTTGCCTATGTACACGTGTGTGTGTGCGCGCGTGTGGTTTTGAGCACCTGTGTGGTGAGGAGGAGGTGCGCCCCCCCGCTGGTCTGCGTCAAGATGAGGGGCGGGGCCTGAGACACCAGTGGGGAGGCAGCGATGGGAGGAAGAGGTGGAGCCAGCGGTTTCCACAACGATGAAGACGATGACAAAGAAGCTGCGGAAGACAAACGCACTCGAGTCAAACGTCCTTTCAGCGATGGCGGCTGAAGCTGCACGAACGGCTCAATAGTGCCACCTGCTGTTCGATTGGATTGTCGTTGTACAAAGGACTGACACAACGAAAATGGCGTTCAGCATCCGCCCAGAAGTGCAAAATGTGTGTATAACTATGGAAGTGAAACAGAAATCAAAAGATATAACCTCGATTTAACAGACTCCAAGTTAACGGACCGTCGGGACCGACCATTGTGTCCAAAAACCGTGTCCAGCTGTCACCTAAACGGGCGTTGACGAACTCTGTTAGTTCCAGAATTAGCCGCTGCCGTTTACTGGTGCTGTGATGCGCTATGGGCAAAGGCCCGCCGGACACACGTACTTCCAGGTTACAGATATACAATATAAATAGATCCACCTCACTGACGTGCATCAGGTGCCTACGCGGCGGCCATGTTGAATGTGGCGCCCCTCCATCAAAGGCGATGCGTTAACGTTGCAGCCATGATGGCAGGGGCGCGGATGGAGATCTGAAACGCGGGGCAGGATGCTACATGGGCGGCTACGGCTCAGTTGGTCGAGCGGGTCGTCCGGTGACCGAAGGGTCGATGGTTGGAATACCTACTGCTACGACTGTCTGCATTTTGAAGTGTCCTCGGGCAAGACACTGAATCCTAACTTGCTCATTTGAAGCAGCCGCCCGTTGGTGTGTGAATGTGTGTGCAGTACAAAGGTTAAAACCTAATGAGAGGTCTGGACTGAAAAAGTAAAATGTTCGTACAGTGGAATATCGGGTTAGGAACGACTCTGTTTATGAACAATTATTTTGCAAATGGTTATTTTCAGGCGCCACTGTGGACGACTGGTTGGTGTTTTAAGCTAGCGTATGTTTTACCATGCCTGCGTCCAATAATACGGTGCGGTGCGCCTTATGTATGTGTTAATAGACCCCGTAACTGAGACTGCGCCTTTTGCTACGGTGCGCCCTACGGTCGTGAAAATACGGTAAACTGTATTTCCTTCCACTGAGTTGCACTTTGTGATTACACTCCATAATAGCACATTTATTTAGTCAGCCCTTGGTCAACTGCAAATCCTTGGGTACATTTTATTTTTTATCATCTATCATTTATTCTTTTCTAGGCGGCACGGTGCACGACCGGTTAGAGCGTCTGCCTCACAGTTCTGAGGACCCGGGTTCAATCCCCGGCCCCGCCCGTGTGGAGTTGGCATGTTCTCCCCGCGCCTGCGTGGCTTTTCTCCGGGCACTCCGGTTTCCTCCCACATCCAAAAAACATGCATGGTAGGTTCATTGACAACTCTAAATTGCCCGTAGGTGTGCATGTGAGTACGAATGGTTGTTTGTTTCTATGTGCCCTGCGATTGGCTGGCAACCAGTTGAGGGTGTACCCCGCCTCCTGCCCGTTGATAGCTGGGATAGGCTCCGGCACGCCCGCGACCATAGAAATAAAAAAGAAGTTAGTTAGTTCAAAGTTTTGAATTAGTGAACGACGAACTGAACTTTGAACTGGCTTGCATGGGAAATGCACTTTTCCAACACTGATACTGTATTATTTCACATCGCAATATCCATCGCAGGTTTACGAGAAATAAAAAATAAAATGAAAAAATGTCATTTTTTCCTAATATCATGCAGCTCTATTGGAAACTGAAATATAGTATTGCACTACAAATTAAAATATTTATGAAGCTCTATAAATTATTTTCACTCCATTTTCTACATGAGCCTAAAAATTCTCCCCAATCCCAAATGTATTTTTTCACTTTCAAATTCATCCTGCGGGCCAGACCGAACCCCCTCGCGGTCCTATTTGGGCCCACGGGCCGTACGTTTGACACCTCCTGACCTAGGTCCAGGGTTATCAAAATCCCGACTTGGTGAGAAGGGGGCAGTGAATGATTCCCAACATACACACGCACACTCGCGCTCACAGACACACACGCAATTTTAGCGATGTACGTTACCTGGCTCACACGTGTCCCCGTCCCGGTTGTCCTCATCGCCGTCGTCTTCGTCCACGCCGTCGTCCACCTGTTGCCACGGCTCCAGCTCCTCCTCCTCACATTCCATAAACAACTCCGTGTCCATGTTGCTGTGGAAACCGCATCACGCCGTCACGTTAAGAGCACAGCTAACACGCGTGACTCGTGACTCGGCATCCGTCCGTTGTCTTTCGCCAACGTCAGGCAACGTGCAGACAAAAAACGGTCTGGTCGCCAGCCAACGTCAGGGCAAAACCTGAGCGAGCGCAGGGACAACAAACTACGCACCAAGACCAAACGAATGAGTGCGCCTGGGCGTTCGGTCGTAGGCCCGGAATGGCAGCCACCCTTCTGTCGGACTGCCCCCTGCAGAGGAGCTGTGGCTACACCACTAGCTTACCACCACCAGGTGTGACTGAGGAGTCAATGAATAATGTGTGCGATTGTAAAGCGCAATAGAAGTGGTAATACGATATTATTAGTCAAGATTCAAACCCAGAGCCACGAAAGTGTGATGTAGACGTGCTAACCAATAGCACGCCATGCAGCCCATCTGTTTTAAATCAACACAAACAACAAACAGAATGTGAAATAAATGAAAAGTGTTGTTTAGTGATGTGTTTAGTTTGTTTGTAGCTAAAATAAGGTAAGCGTGGATATTTGTCGGCGTTTCCGCTGTTTGGGTGTCATGTGTGGCGGCGGCTGCAGGGGTCGCTGCGCCGCATCCCTGCTCGTCTATTTTCACGTCTTTCTTCTTCTGTCTCCGGTCGCGACGGCTCAAAGCGGGCCCGCCAAGAAAGCGGAAAGAGGCCCTAAGTTTCCGGACGGAAGCGGACGTGAAGCGCCCTCGGTTTTGCTCGGTTCGGGTCGGGTCGGTACCCACCTCGCACTCAAGTCAGCTCCGTTGCGTTTGATTCGGCAAGCACCGCCCCTCCGGCGCTCCCTCCGCGCAGCAGCCACGCGGGCCAAACCGAACCGAGCGCAACCGTTCTTAGCTGCAGCGGGAGGGTGAAGCGGACAACAGAACCAAATAACGAACGCGGCCGGGCGGGCGGGCGGGCGCGCTCTTCGGGTCGGCAACAGACGAAAACTGGTGGGGGGGACTTCCGGTTGAATCTTGCGTTTGTGCCGCAGATTGGTTGCGTGTGCCGCGTCACTTCCTGGGAGGCGGCATGCTTCGGACAAAGCCGAAGAAAACAAAGTGTGGACAGTGACAGGAGAGGGCGCCATATTGTCGCCCAGCGTGGCATGACGTCACCATGGAACGCAACTTCCAAAATGGCTCCTGTGGCCTACAACGCATATAGTGCTGTGAAAAAGTTATATTTGTCTGATATTTACATTTGATTGACAATCTTACAGCCATGGCTGTGGCCCAATGGTTAAGATCATCACCTGGCACTGTGGGGGAGCTAAGTTCAAGCCCCCGACTGGACCATCCGGCTGCGGTGTACTTGAGCAAGACACTGATACTCCGAAATGCTCCCCGGGCGCTTCAGCTGCTCCCTGCTCCAGTGTGTTCCACTAACACTAATGTGTATGTGTTCACTGTGATGGGTAAAATGCAGAGACAAATTTCGTGTGTATGCATGCATGTTCATGACAATAAAAGGTGATTCTTCTTCTTCTTCTTCTATTAAAGTGGGGAAATTCTGCAAAAATATAAGAATTTGAGAAGGGGGTCCATGCTTTTTTCGTGGCACTGTATATCCTACAGTTAAAGCATTGCCACCTACTATTTCTAGAACGAACCGCATGTAAGGGATATTTTCCACAGAAACCTCACAAGATTTAGATTTGATCCAAGATTGATTGGCCACTTGGTGAACTACAAAAGAAATAGGCTCCAATTATGAAAATAATTATTAAGACAACATATATTTTTGTTTTTTACCAATGCCGTCAGAAGGGGGCGGGGCGTGCATTGGCGAACACCCTACGTTTTCCAAAAATATCCTTTTTGACACTAAATAATTTCATTATTCATCTCTCTGAAATAATGCTTGATTTTGTTTCAGTAATATTTGATTACTATTGGTGTGCTTTTTGGGGGGCCTTTCAGGATTTGATGCACCCGCACGGCTCGTCAGGGACAAGTGGAACAGGAGACCGCCACACAACCAACCGTGTTGCCAAAAATCCACTTAAAAAGGCTCAAAACTGTCCAGGGCAAACACAAGGCAAAGGGAATAGAGACAACATGGCGTCTGTAACCATGTGACATGGATTTAACCAATCCACGTCACATTTAACGCTGTGACATCACGACACGTCACACTGCGATTTGTCATCGTGGAATCGAAAAAGATGGAAACACAAAAACTGAATTGTCAGGAAATTATTTGAATGACTGCGATTGGACGGCGACCGGTTCAGGGTGTACATGAAGATAGATGGGATAGGCTCCGGCAGCCCGCGACCCGAGTTTTTTATTTGTTATTATTTATTTTTGTATTCGATTTTCGGCTGTTAGGTCAAGCAGAATGGAAAATCTGTATCCCTTTTTATGCCGGAACAGCTTCCGCTGTGGTTTCTTAGGATTATAATTGAGGTTAATTAAGAATCAGAGTCGAACAGAACAAAGTTTCTAGAGGGGAGAGAGAAACGAAGACAAAAGACAAAGCGCGAATTGTAAACAGGACGCGAAAAGTAAGTCGTTACTTGATGTACAACAATGAAACATGAAATATGAGGCTGCAGTGCTGCACCGCGTGAGGGAAGGACAGGAGAAGAAGCTTGCAGGACAAGGGTCGTGAACCCGGCTGTACAACTGAAGTGGGGTGGGATTGAATATGTAAATGATAAAAGTCTATAGGACGAGAGTATGAGTGAGGGGATCCACAAGCAATTTGCATATTCATGAGTCGGAGTCCCCGCGGACACATGCAAGTCTATAGACACCGACAGACGTGTCCTGGAATCGCTGTGGCCGCACCGCGCAGGCTGAGGATCGGGCGCAGGGGTCCGTCCGAGAGCAGCCCGGCGGACGGGACACGTGCCGCACCGAGGGCGTCCGAGGCGCCCCGACGACCCGACGACAGCCCCCCAGCCAACCCCACCGGCCCGCACGCCCCGTGACCCGAGCGAGGAGAAGCGGGAAAGAAAATGGATGGATGGGTGGATTATTTGACTGAAGTTGAACTGAATGACTTGATTAACTTGATTGAATTACAAATTCATTCAAGTCCAAATGTCGTTCATCGATGGTGTCTGTTTATGCAGACACCATCACTTTGAACATTGATATGAAATAATTGATGTATACACAATAGACACAAGCTGTCCTCTTTGACAGGAAGTCATGTGTTCAGTGTGCGTGCGTGTGCTTTTTAATCCGATCTAATCAGATTTAATGTAGCCCCGCCCCCTCCTTTTCCATCCTGGCTCACTGGCCTGCACAGCAGAACGCAGCAGTCTGTGGACCAGAACACCGCGGCGACCGGAACTGTCGGTAGAGCACAACTCGCTGTAGACCAGAGCATTCTGGAGATCAGACCACTCCGTGGACCAGAACACTGTAGAACTGAACAGTGTTTGGAGCCGAACGCTCCGTGAATCAGAACATTCCGTGGAGTCGATCGGCGCGCGTCAGCATACCATGCCGGCCGGGCCCGGTTTCCCGGTTCTGCCGTGGCCCGCCGTCGGGGCAGAAGTCAAGGCGGAGGTTCCGGAGGGTCGGGGCGGCGTGCTGCTCCGGGGGGGTGCCCTGCTCGGAGCGGTCCTGGTCATCTGTGAGAACCGCATCACCTTCACGTGACCAAAAACCAAAAACCTTGCCTCATCTATCTATCATCTTGCGTGTGTGCGTGTGGAGGCGTGGTGATGATGCGCAGGTGGATCGGCGGCGGCGTCTGCGTCAGTGGCGAGCGGCTGGACGGGAAGACGGTGCTGGTGACGGGCGCCAACACGGGCATCGGCAAGGAGACGTGCAGAGAGTTGGCGAGGCGAGGTGAGCGGGCGACGGGGATGGCCATCTTGGGAGGGTCTTGCAGGAAGTTGTCTCTTTGTGATGACATCATCACTGGAAACAACATCGTGTAAGGTGGACACACACACACACGCTTGAAGCATCATGACATCACAGGTCAGAGTTCATGGCGAGGCTCAATAAAGCTGTTAAGATGATTACACAGATTTATACTTCCTGTTACACAGACGATGACGCATTGTTATAGCGACGTAAGCAGCGGGGCCTTGACGTACGAGTGCCCCCATTTACGCACTGTTTGAGTCACGAGCGGTCGGTCGTTTTTTTGGGGGGGGTTTTGTGTTGCGAGCTACGGTTTGAGTTATGAGCGAGCTTAGCTACAACGCCGCTCGACTGAAGTGAAAAAACAAATAAAAAAACGGCGTAGGAAAGGCGCCGCGATGCCCGAGCACGTGGGCAAGGAGAGCCACCCTGGCCGATGATTGAACGGGACGAATGCAAAATGACAACACTCGCAAGGAACTGCCGTAAGCCGCAAGTATCCGGCCAAGACCGCGCCCACTTAACTGCTGAACTGCCGTGGACGTTTCTCACGGTCAACTGGAATTCAAGCGTTCACTGC
The DNA here is from genome assembly GCF_024500385.1 of Phyllopteryx taeniolatus. Classification (NCBI taxonomy): domain Eukaryota; kingdom Metazoa; phylum Chordata; class Actinopteri; order Syngnathiformes; family Syngnathidae; genus Phyllopteryx; species Phyllopteryx taeniolatus. The sequence continues at coordinate 263,647 of NC_084514.1, read as the reverse complement.
CACTGACGAATATATTCGTCACGCTCAACAAGCTCGTCTGTGAAATGCTAACTTTTGCACAATAGATCCCTGCAGATCAGCACAGCTTTTGAGGACAAGATAAAGATTAGGCCCGGGTGGGCAAACCACGACCCGCGGGCCACATCCGGCCCGTTGATCATTTCAATTGGTATAGAATGGCCGAAATCATATCAAAAATCATGACTACATTCATTTGACCTTGTTATGTAATGCCTGGTGCTTCCACCAGGTTCTGCTGTAATGCCCAGTGGTTCCACCAGGTAGCGCAGTAGGTACAGTGATACATTGACCGGACTTTGGCTGTTCTGTTTGTACTCGGCCACTGCTCTGAAGCCTTCTTCAACCATGAGTGGGCCAAAGAAAAGTGCCAAGTGTTGAAGTGCTGAATGGACGACTAAATATGTTTTCACTCAAGTCCGGTCAAAGGCTGTATGTCTAATTTGTTACGAAACCATTGCGGCTTCCGAGGAATATAACATCAGCCGTGACTTTTCTACCAAGCATGCTGATTATGCTAACAGCCAATCAAGGCAGAAAGCGATGGCTTCGGCTGAGTGGTTCAAATCGAGCTTGCGGGCTCAGCAAAACCCCTTTTTCTGACAAACTGCCATCTAAGACCCCAATCACGCAAGACCCTGAAACAGTGCCACGGGAGTTGGAGATGGAACTGATTGATCTCCAATATGATAATGTCTTCAAAGAGATGTTCAACTCTCAAACTGGATGTAAGCATCTGGTCCTGGCTTGGCCCACCTGTCAAATTTGAAAAGTCAATGTGGCCCCTGAGCCAAAAGGTTTGCCCACCCCTGGAGCTCGTCAATTGTGAAGGGAGAGTAATACCGACGCGCAAGTTTGTACGTATGCCGTAAACGGTATGTGTGGTAGAAAGCGTGCGAAAAGAGGACACGGTCCACGGCACGAATGGCCAACGGCACGTACGTACGAACGCCGCTCACAGCCGGTTTCTTAGTTGTCGTACAGAAGTGCTTATTTTGCCATCAAAAGCTCTTTAACAGTCTTGCGCTTGTTTTGTCGTCCGAGGTGTTTGCGTCAAAGTCCGTTTTTTTGTTGGTTTGAATTCAAAACGATGAATTGCATCTCGGTTCATTGGAAAGGGGACCGTGACTTTTCAGACAAGGTACCACGGTAGTACTTGCTCTTATTCAAACGAATGCTTCCTGTCTGAGCGGCCCCACCATGTGTTGTGGCGTCCGCTTAGGCGCCCGCGTGGTGATGGCGTGCCGAGACCTGTCTCGGGCCGAGCGGGCGGCGGAGGACGTCCGCCGGTCCACCGGGAACGGGAACGTGGTCGTTCGACACTTGGACCTGGCGTCGCTCTACTCGGTCCGGCAGTTCGCCAAAGACTTCGTGGACAGCGAGGACAGACTGGACGTCCTCCTCAACAACGCCGGTGGCTCTACCTGCCCGCCTGTCTGTCTACCCCATCGTCTACTTGTTTTACCCGCCCGTCCGTCCGTGTGTCTGTCTGTGTGTCTTCATGTGGCTCATTTTCATGTCATTTGCGCAATAACGCTAAAGACCTGGCCCACTGAAAATCAATTCATTTGACTGATATTATTGGCCATCATTGTTTCTGAAAAAAAACAAAATCTTTTCTTTAGGACTATTTTTCCCATTTTCAATGCCAAAATATCAGTTATTACAAATGTATAAGGACAAGAGTGTCATGGGTTTAATGAGTGCATTTATGCACTAGTATCGTCAGCGTGCGAAGGGCAACACGTCAATTGTGCAGCTCACAGCCTTTTGGATATCGGTTGCACTTGAACGAGGATGGGATGTTATTCCAGCGGGCCGCCGCATTTGCTCCGTCAGTCGGGACTGGGAATGTCTCAAATTGGAAAAAATCATCAAGAACCTTTGGAAACTCGGCTATTTCAGCATCGGAGACGTTCACCCGCATGAAAGCAAGAAAGCTTCCAAAAATGGCTCAATGAGAAAAGCGTCTTCACCGTTATGGAGCAAATGATATGAAAATGTCCCGTGTGTTCAGGCGTGATGATGTGTCCCAGATGGCTAACGGAGGATGGCTTCGAGACTCACTTTGCTGTCAATCATCTGTCTCACTTCCTTTTGACCAATCTGCTGCTCCCTAAACTCAAGAGCTCGGCCCCCAGCCGCGTGGTCACCGTGTCGTCCGTGGCCCACCGGGGAGGTGTGACCTCTGACCTCTGAGCTTCCCCTAACGCTTCCGTGATGTTTGTTGAAACCGTTTGCGTGTTTGTGTTCAGGTCACATCGACTTTTCCGATTTGTTCTTCAGCTCTCGTGCGTACAGTCCGCTGCAGAGCTACCGGCAGAGCAAGCTTGCGAATGTGCTGTTTAGCAGAGAGCTCGCGCGCCGCCTCCAAGGTTACGCACGCACGCACGCACGCACGCACGCACCACCTACGCGCATCCATTTTCTTTTTGCTTCGCACACCTGCCAAATCTTGTCTGCATTCATTTAAATACGGGAGAAGAAAGAATAACTTGCGATGACTTCAAATGGAGTGAAGTCGTCAACTCACAGAAGCTATTATGCTGAGTTAGCAGAAACCGACAGAAAAAACAGGCGTCTGCTGGAACTGACAGAAGCTAACGGAAGCTAACAGGCGCTAAAAGAAACTTTCAGGCTATCCGGGGCTGAGTGAAGGAGGGAAAAAAGTCCACGTGGGGTCGTTTCAATCAGTTTATTTTTGAAAGGGGACAACGCAATTTCATAAAACACACATGGTCGAAAAAGCCCGAATTAGCCACAAGGCTAGTTTTCATCTGCGGTCCCCTGGGCATGATGTCAAAAAGCAGTCAAATACATCTACAAGACAAAATCATACAGGATACATCATCAAAGACTTACTATACTATTAAGAGAGAATAAAGAACTTCATGATGTCGTCACACGACTAACAAACCTCTTTAGACCCCGCCCGTGGTGACCTTGTGCATTTGGCGCTCAGGTTCGGGCGTGAGTTCGTTCTGCGTGCACCCCGGCGTCATCCGGACCGAGCTGGGCCGCCACGTGGAGGGTTGGTTCCCCCTGTTGGGGGCGCTGCTGAGGCTGCCGGCGATGCTGCTCATGAAGACGCCGCGCCAGGGCAGCCAGACCAGCCTGTACTGCGCCGTCACGCCGGGACTGGAGGACCGATCGGGGAGCTACTTCAGGTGCCGGGGGTGGGGCTCGGGCTCGGGCGCCATGTCGAAGTGAAAATCATTCACTGGTTCCCTTGCCCGAATCGCTGAGTCGGGATTTTGAGCTGGAGTTGACTTAACGGGGCTGCGACGATGAATGCAGCGACGAAGTCTCACGAAATGACATCCCGTGGATTCCTATGAGGCTGCAAGTCGTGATTGTTTTCAGAATCCATTCATCTGGTGGTACATGATTGATCAATGAATGCCAAATTGACAGTTTCCGTTTCTGGTTTGGTCTGTCAGAGAATGTGGGCAAAAGGCTGGCGATTGTTTTCCAAAATCAAAGTCTGCTTTGGTGGCACTTACTGTTGAGAGGCTCAAATGGTGACGATTTGGACCATTCATCGATGATCAAAATGTGATCGTCAATTAGTCATCCATTGATTCACGATTGCGCCTACACGCGAATCGAATGTCGGCTTATCGCCGACGGAGTCTTACAGCGTAACGGGCCGTCTCGTTCACGCCTAATCGTGACTGCGGGATTTTTATACGGTGGACTGAAAAGTCAAATGCAAATTGCTTTCCGAGTGCCCGTCGGTTGTTGACAATTTTCAGGATGCATTGTGGGTGGGGGGGCACCTGGACTCACTCTTTGTTTTGGGCTTTTTCAGCGACTGCGCCCCGAAGGAGGCGGCGCCGGAGGGCCGCGACGACCAGGTGGCCGCCAGGCTGTGGACGGAGAGCGCGCGATTGGTGGGACTCCGAGACGCGTGCTGAGCTGATTCATTCGAGCCCGCCCCCGGTGGCGCTGTAGCGACGAGTGACGAGATCAAATCAAATTGTCAGATTAGCGCTCAAGATCAGGTCCTCGGTGAAAATGCGATACGATCCTACGTCAAGACAAGATCGCGAGATGCAGCAGACGGTGACGCGAGATCGCGAGATCAAAGAAGTTAGAAGATCAAAGATTTGTTGTCAAGGTGACAAAATCAACAAATAAAATGACGATTTGCGAGCGATACGTTTGCAATTTTGCCCGATTGTGACGTCACGCGCCGGCCGGCAGCTCACTTACATAACTCCGCCGCCCGCCCACACGGTAGCCGGGCCGGGTGAAGATCCAGAACCATTTTCGAGTCGCCGTCAGACGACACCGTGTGAAACACTCACGTCTCAGTCGAAAGGTAAGCGGAGCTGCACTGGTCCCGTTAGCTTCCGACAAGCGCTACGAACTCGATAGCTCACCGAAGTGGATGAAGCGCTGCCCCCGCCGAGGAAAACCGAGTGTGCTGGACGACCGCCCCGAGCTCCGCCCGTAGTTGTCATGGTAACACAAGCCGTACTCGCCATTGGCCCGAGAGTATAGGGGGTGGCCAACAAAAACACAGAAAACATCTGGAGTAGACAAAGAATGTATCTCTATTTGAATGTTACAAGATCGCCGCAATCTTCGCGTTTCAAAAGACGTTTTGAAAAAAAGACAAAGAAGATACTCGTGATTGACTTTCCAAAGCCAGAGGGGGCCGCAGAAGGGAGCTAAAGAGCCGCAAGCGCCCCCTCAAAACTAGCTCCTAGTCACTGAAAATTCTATTGAAAACTGATCACGTGGAACCTTTCCTCAATTGTTCATCCATCCGTCCATTTTCTTCACCGGCTGTCAGCCAATCGCAGTCCTTCATTTTCTTCTTCTTCTTTTTCGGAGGGTGTTTTATGTCTTTGACAGAAACCACACACAAGGTTCATATTTAGATTCACTACGCCAACTTTTAAGGGAGGAGCTTTGGTAGACACAAGATGGCGCTGCAAGGCTGCCGAGGAGCCGCTGAGCCAGCAGGGGGTCCGGGGGGTGGGGCTTGAGAGTAACCGGACCCCGAGTGCCGCGGCCGCAGCTGTCCGCTCACGAGACGCCAACAGACGGCGGGCGGAGGTTCGGCGGAGTGTTCGGGGCTCCGTGGCCCAACTGGAGGCGCTTTGAGGCGGACGGACGCCGACCAAGACGACAGAACGAAACAACAACAACAACGACGACGAAGAAGAAGAGAATGAAGAAGAGGCAATACTGCGACACTCGCACGGTGAGGAAGCGCGCGCACACAACGAAACGAAGAGAAACAAAAGATGCAAAAACAAGATGACTTCGCGGCCTTTACTTTGAAAGCAAGCAACTTACCGGTTGGCTTCTGCCTTTCAAAATAAAACATTGCCAGTGCAACGAGAGAGAGGAACTTTTTGGAGGTCGAAAAATGACCACACGACAAAAACACGTTTTGTGTCTGCAATGCTGTATTGTGTGTAATTATGATACACAATAAGTGTGCAATACAGTCAGCATCTCAGGCCGAGGAAGCGTCTAAACGGCTGGCCCGGGGGCCAGATCCGGCCCACCGCGTCATTTGATGTGGCCCGCGGGAGTGTGCGTCGACTTTGTGTTTCTTGCTAAAATACCAAAATTGCAAATGGGCTTCACTTTGACAAATATTGACATATTGCTAGCATTTTTGGCGACCAACCCCCCTTTTCAAATAAAACTGATGCCGACTGTAGTTGAACAGGCAGTTTTGACTGGCTTCTGATTTCAAAAGTAATGATCCATTCATTTTTGTCGATGTACTAATGTGAGGCAATCGGCCATAACGGCCCTCCGAGTGGAACCGTAACGGCGATGTGGCCCGCGACATAAATGGGTTTGACGCCCCCTGGTTCGCACGATCGAGAGGGCCAAAATACACTTTTGTCTTTTTGCAGTTGTTCTTTTATTTTGGATTCATTTACAGTCATCGCTTGCTTTATTGTAAAAACAATTTGATATTTTCATGTATTTCATTTTCAAATAGAAACAACATCTATCGAGCTAAATGAATGTCTATCTGCTGGCGTTTACGACTTTGAAACTTTGCTTTTTTGAAAAAGATCCTTCCTCCCCTAGCTTCTTTGCTCCCAATGTATTTGCGGCTTCCGTTTTTTGGGGGGAGAGAAAACCAAAAAAAAGACATTTGACCCATAAGAGAATCTTTGAAGAGAATCTTGCTCCGTCCCGTTTGAGCGCTTCGGCACATCTGCGCACAGGCCCGAGGACTCGAGTTTGCACGTTGTCCCCGGTTTTCTCCGGGTTCCACGCTTTCCTCCCACATTCCCAAAACACGCACGCCCGCTCGATTGACGACTGTAACTGGTCTAAGTGATCGCTTGTCTACACGTGGCTTGCGACCAGTTCAGGGAGTAGCCGCCTGTCGGCCCACGTGCGCAACTTTTTGTAATGTGACCAAGTTTTATCTTGCCTGTTTTCAATGAAGTGTTCAGCACTTTGGCCAATTGTTGTTTTTAAATCCACTCTATAAATAAATCTGTATTGGATTAGTTTGAATCTATTTTTTGTTAAAATAATTCAACAGCGGCAGCAAAAAACATGTAATAATACATTTAGCCGACATTTATATAGGCTAAATGTATCTGCATCTATCGCCATCCATCCATCCATCTTCTACCGCTTATCCGAGGTCAGGTCGCGGGGGCAGTAGCTTTAGCAGGGTCGCCCAGACTTCCCTCTCCCCAGCCACTTCGTCCAGCTCTTCCGGGGGGATCCCGAGGCGTTCCCGGGGTCTCCTCCCGGTGGGACGTGCCCGGAACACCTCACCGGGGAGGCGTCCGAATCTGATGCCCCGGCCACCTCCTCTGAGCAGCGGCTCTCCTCTGAGATCCTCCCGGATGACCGAGCTTCTCACCCGTTCTCTAAGGGAGAGCCCGGACACCCCGCGGAGGAAACTCATTTCGGCCGCTCGTATCCGGGATCTCGTTCTTTGGGTCACGACCCGCAGCTCGTGACCATAGGTGAGGGGAGGAACGTAGATCGACCGGTAAATCGAAAGCTTCGCCTTTCGGCTTAGTTCCTTCTTTACCGCAACGGATCGATACAAAGTCCGCATCACCGCAGACGGCGCACCGATCCGCCTGTCGATCTCCCGTTCCATTCTTCGCTCACTCGCGAGCAAGACCCCGAGATACTTGAACTCCTCCACTTGGGGCAGGATCTCATCCCCGACCCGGAGAGGGCACGCCACCCTTTTCCGACCGAGGACCGCGGTCTCAGATTTGGAGGTGCCGATTCTCATCCCGGCCGCTTCGCACTCGGCTGCGAACCGCTCCAATGAGAGTCGGAGGTCGCGACTTGATGAAGCCAACGGAAGCACGTCATCTGCAAAAAGCAGAGATGCAATACTGAGGCCACCGAACCGGACCCCCTCTACGCCGAGAAATTCTGTCCATCAAAGTTATCAACAGAATCGGTCATCTATCGATCTATCGATCTATCACATCTATCTCACACAATATTGGAAAACCCTGCGATATGGCTGTTGATGATTGTGAAATCAATATTGAGGATTTTTGGAATGCGGCAAAATAAGTAGGCTGCATGTATTCTCCCAGAGTTCAGACGTGTTATTCAAAGCTCGCTCGTTGTTTTCGTCCTCGTTCATCTCCTCCTCTCCCGCGTCTGCCATCCGTCCTCCGCTCTAGCCAATAGGAGACCGGTATGTAGGGAGGCGGACGGCATTCAAGGTGGCATCTGATTGGTCGAACTCAGATCGACGCCACCCGCGTGCAAGCGAGCACGCGAGACCGTATGCGGATTCATCGATTGCACGTCTTTGCGATACACATATTGCACGTGGCATTATCACGATTACGATATGATGCGATATATTGCGCGGCCCTAATGTACACTACGACAATACAGGAGGCGGAGGCGGCGTCCATTTTGTCAGGTCAACCGGGCCACGCGGCGGACAAAGCGGACAAGGCGGGCTGGCTGCGAAGGTTCTGCGGCAAAGGGATGTTCCGGGAGATCTGGAAGAACCGCTTCGTGATCCTCAAAGACCAACAGCTGATGGTCTGCGAGAAGGAGGTGGGTCCCGGCAGGTCAGGGGGCGGGGCCTGCACGCGAAAGACACCCGTCACCTCGGAACATCACACTTAGGCCCGGCGCGCACACCGAGACCATCGGGCTGCTTTTGTCTCGATTCTGCCCCTTCCCGACAGTGGTTCTCCAACTTTTGACACCCAAGTACCACCCCCAAAACCACCATCATGGCCAAGATTAAAACACAGTAACAAGTACTAGGCGCAAGTGTCCACCAAAAACAGGTAGTCGTAGTTAATAGTACTGTAAGACGCTGACATACTGCGCTATTTGAACATCAACACTGCTCTTCAATTCAGGAAGATCCAAATAAACTGTATTCAAATAATGATTCCATTCAAATGTATTTCACATAAAAGTTCAACAAAAATCTTAGCTAAATCAATGTTCAAGATGGCGCTCACCTGAGTTTTCGAGTTTTCTCGATGTTTTTGTGTTTTTGGTTCGTCTTTGGAGACGTCACGTGACTTACTTCCACAAGGGAAGACTTTCCGAACGTTACGGAGGCGAGTCCCGACTTTCGTTTAGCAACTTTCACGACCCCGCAAAGTTTTTTTTACTCACTAGCGGAACGACTGCACTCCACGACGCACGGAAGGGGGCGAAGGCGACGCTACGGACGAAAGCGTGCTGGAGTGCAGGTCAAGCTCCGAAGGAGAGGGTCTCGAATGCCGCTCCCATCGTTTCGCTCTCGACCTGACAAAATGGGCGAGCTTTATCTTCTCGCAAAGACCAGTGAAGACTTTGCACGTTCTGCCACCCTCTGCTTCAGGGAGCCTTGGCTTAGTGAACGCATCCCCGACGGCGCCGTACCGCTGCCTGGCTTCCGACGTCACGGGGAGCTATCGGGGAAAACGAAAGGTGGCGGGATACGCTTCGGCATTACTGAAAAATGGTGTACCGACGTCACGGAGCTCAGCACACACAGTAGACCGCTGTTTTTGAACTGTTAAGTCATTCTACTCGCCGTGAGAGTTTGCTTCATTCATAGTCGCCGGTGTTTACATTCCCCCTCACGCCGCACTGCAAACGACCTTGGAAAAAAAAGCCCCCAGATTCAGCGCTCGTTATTCTTGGGGACTTAAACAAAGCAAAACTCAACCACAAACTCCCTAAACACAAGCTTCACATTGACTGTCCCACCAGGAAAAACAACATTCAAGACCACTGCTATACCACGCGGAACTCCTCGTACCGTGCTGGTCCCCGTGCAGATTTGGGCTTGTCCGATCACTGTTTCATTCACTTAATTCCAACACAAAGGCACAGACTTAAATGTGCCAAGCTCGTGGTGAAAAGAGTGAAGAAGTGGATCAAAGACGCAAAGACGGAACCGATTGGCGGGTCTTTGAAACTTCAACTGGCAGCCTGGATGAATTTACGGACAGTGTCACATCCTAAACCGGTTTCTGTGAAGATTTGTGTTTACCGACAAAAGACATTTTGCATGTTCATTAACAACAAACCGTGGTTCACTGCCAACTTTTCAGGCTAAAGACGACGCCTATCGGAGTGGGGACAGAACCCTGTACAGTTGGGCCAGAAACCAGCTGACAAAGGAAATTAATATTGCCAAAGGAAATGATGCATTATGGCTAATGACTCTTAAGTCAGACTGGCGTGGTCTCCAATCGCTAACCAACTACAAGCGATCATCCGCCCAAGCGGAGAAAAATAAAGTACTAGCTGACGACTTGAACACCTTCTACTGCAGATTTCAAAAGGACACGTTCACATCCCACACCCGCCCAGCCGCACCACCGACGACCACCATCACTCCTCTGACTCCAGCTCGCTCCAGTCTTCACACAGATCTTCAATAGATCTCTGGAACTGTGTGAAGTACCATCCTGTTTCAAACGCTCCACTGTCATCCCAGCCTCCAAGAAACCTGAAATCTCGCTTTTGAATGACTACAGGCCTGGATCTACAGCTTCCTGATGGGCAGGAGGCAGCAAGTGAGACTGGGGGACACCACCTCATCCACACGCACCACAACCATTGGGGCCCACCAAGGATGTGTCCTCTCTCCGCTGCTCCTCTCTCTCTACACAAACGACTGCACCCGGCTGTCAAACTCCAGAAGTTTGCAGATGACACCACAGTCATCGGCCTTATCAAAGATGGTGACGAGTCTGCGTATCGACAGGAAGCGGAGCGGCCGGAGCTGCGGTGCGGCCGACGCAACCTGGAGCTGAACACGCTCAAGACTGTAGGGATGATCGTGGACTTCACGACGCATCCTTGGCCAGAGCTGCCCCTCACACTGTCCAACTGCCCTGTGTCAACCATCAATAGCTTCAAGTTCCTACGAATTAGTCTCTCAGTACCTCAAGTGGGAGACCAACAAAAAAGGCCCAGCAGAGGATGTAGTTCCTGCGGCTTCTGAGGAAGCACGGCCTGCCACGGGAGCTGTTGAGGCAGTTCTACACAGTGGTCGTCAGTCCTGTGTTCATCCATCACAGTCTGGTTTGGTGCTGCCCCCAAAAAAGACCACCTCCGACTGCAACAGACAGTCAGGACTGCCGAAAAAGTTGGCGATTTTGCACATCTCTGTTGAGACACTACGACATTATTCGTGCGCTCACTGTGGTAGTCTCGTGAAATCTGTTGTTGACCAATACTGGCCACTCATGTCCTTGACGTATATTCTAGATGACCGCACTACTGGTTACTTTCAACTGCTCTAAATTCCTTGAGCACTGCGTCATTTGTACAATTGTCATTTCATTGTATGAGCATGACCCCATTACCAGTAGCCCTTCGTTGCTCAGTGACTCTCCGCAGTGCGCTTTTGTGTCTCCAAAGGTTTTTTTGTCACAATGGCTGTCTGTTGTCGTCCTTGAGCGGCTCCAACTATCGGAGACAAATCCCTTGTGTGTTTTTTTGACATACTTAGCAAATAAAGATGATTCTGATGCCCAAAACAAACAGCTGTAAAAGATTCAATTAAAGTGTATTGTACTTAAAAGATCGCTCCAACTGAGCTGTATTGAACAAATGTTGTTTTTTTTGTAAAGTTGAATCCACTGTAACAAGATGTCGTTTTGAACATAGTAATTATTTCACGTACCGCTAGAGGGAGCCCGCATACCACTAGTGATACTTGTACCACACTTTGAGAACCACTGTCTTATAAGATGGTCCTATGAGATCCTTCGGTGTGAGGTGTGTTAAGTGTGAATTCTCAGGAACTAGCAGCCGTGAATCAAGACAAGCCCGTCCTACCTGATGTTGGTGGGTTCTGCAGACTGCAAGAACTGTATTACAAAATACAAGTCTTTTTTTCTTGTTGTTTTATTTATTTTGGATTTTTTTGGGCACATCGCCATTTACCAACACGCCTACCTCCGGTCACTTGGGAAACACTCGGCAAACATCGGCGCAACATCAGCTAGCGTTTCCTTTTCTTGGTTTTTGTTAGATCACGTGTCACGTTACGATGGTATAACCCAGAAGCAAGCGGAGGCTGAGAGGGTTGTGGTGAAAAGTTTATTGGAGGAGAACGATCAAGGTGGATTCCAGGGGCGTCTTGGCAGGTCGTCGGAACAGGGAACGTGCGGCAGATGGCGCAGAGTGACTTTGCGGGATTCCGTCTGTAGTGGAAGGTCACGGGAGGAAAGCCAAACGGTTTGACCCACTTTGTACTCAGGCGTAGGGGAGCGACGAAGGTCCGCGAGCCGTTTATTTTTGTCCGGGGATCAGATTAAGGACCCTCTTGAGGTGATCCCTCACCGCGGGAACCGCCACCGCCTGCTCCTGTTCCCTAAATAATGGAGGTTGGAAACCGTAGCAAGCCATGAACGGGGGCATACCTGTGGCAGAGCTGGTGAGTGAGTTGTGTGCGTACTCAATCCACGGGAGTAATGAGCTCCAGGAGGTGGGGTTGCGGGCGGCACCGCTTTACAGAACTCCTTACGGAGGTAAGCAAGATTTCTTTGATCAGCCCAGATAATAAACGGTAATTCAGTCCCCTCCAGGAGGTCATTGATGAAGGTTTGGATGTCAGCGGGGGCGTTGGTTAATCCGAACGGCATGACTTGGTATTCGAAGTGTCCGAGAGGGGTATTGAAAGCAGTTTTCCATTCATCCCCTTCTCGGATACGGATGAGGTGGTGAGCATTTCGTAGGTCCGATTTGGTGAATATTTGGGCGTCACAGAGGGGTTCAAATGAGGGGTAGTGGTGATTTATTTTTCACGATACAGGGGTGGAGAGCGCTGTTTTCTTCTCAACAAAAAAAGAAGTCGGCCCCTACTGGAGACGAGGAAGGACGAATGAGTCCGGAAGCCAGAGAGTCATGGCTATAATCCTCCATAGCCTTTTTCTCAGGGCGGGAAAGGTTAAAGAGACGGCCGGAGGGAAGTGGGGTCCCCGGCAGCAGATTAACTGCGGAGACGTGTGTGGGGGGGGGGGGGTAGAGAAATAGCCAGGTCTTTGCTGGAAACAGGGGCGAGATCATGATATTCCTCAGGTACTCGGGAGAGGTCAACTGGTGTGGCAGGTGGTGGTGGTTTACAGGAGGGCGGTATGGCACAAAGCAGGCAGTGTGAATGGCAATGAGGGCTCCATCCAGTGATTGACAAGTGTGTCCAGTCTATGGCGGGGTTATGTTTCTTTAGGACTAGTGGGGTCTCAGGAGAAGGGATGACAAAAAGGGTGACCAGGAATAAGCGGGGTGAATGGAACCGTTTGGTGGGTGACTCGCCCATCCAGGGCTGTGACCGTTTGGGGAAACGGGAGTGGTTGGAGCTGATGTGCCAATCCTTCATGAACGAAGTTATCGTCCGCTTCGGAATCAATGAGGGCAGCTATGGACGTGTTGTGAGCGGGACCAAAAATGCAAGCGGCGGAACGGTCATACGGGAAGTAGAGCTTGGGGGTGTAGTGGTTTGGCTCACCACGCCGCTCTCGGGTCGTGGTGAGCCTGGTCTTTTGGGCGCAAGGGGCATGTGGCAATGAAGTGACCGGACTTACCGCAATAACTGCATAGTTGCTGGGTGAAATGGCGCTGACGTTCCTGAGGATCTAGTCTAGTCTTACTGAGTTGCATGGGCGAGGTGCAGAAGGCGGGTGAGGTGCTAGCGTTGCAGTGCCCATAGCGGGAATGTTTTTACGAACACTAGCCCCCCTCTCTCGTGCTCTTTCCCGCAACCGGTTGTCTAGGCAAGTGGCTAGTGAAATGAATTCTTCCAGCGAGGAGGGCTCGTCCTTAAGCTGCTCTGAAAGTCCGTTACGGAAAATCCCCCTCGGTGCGGCGTCATCCCACCCGCGAGTATGCTAAACTCTATGGAATATGTAGCAGCAGCAGCAGAACCAGCGCCCTGAGTGAGGGTAAAGAGACGATGGGTGGCTTATCTGCCCTGGACGGGGTGTTCAAAGACCTTTTTTCATTCGGCAGAAAAGGAGTGGAATGACGTGAGTAGCGGGGTTGTGAGAGTTGTGCCGTACTGCGGTTGCCCATTTCGCTGCTTTGCCGCGTAACAGGTTGGTGATGAAAGTGGCTTTGGATTGTTCGCAGGCATAGCTTAACGGTTATAAGTTGAAGACCAGAGAGCAATTTAGGGGAAATGGGCTGCAAGCTCCTCAATCCCCTGAGTAGGGTGAGGCTCGTTGTGCAGAAAGCGGGACGCCTCGGAGGCGAAAGGTTTAATGGAGGAGAGCGGTCAAGGTGGATTGCTGGGGCGTATCGGCAGGTCGTCGGAACGGGGAACGTCCGGCAGGCGGATGGCTTGGCGGCGTGGTGGACGGGGTCACGACGGCGAGGAACACGGAAGGAGCGCTGAGGAGAAGGAAAAACACAGAGGTCGGAGGTTAAGGCAAGACTGGGGTCGCTTACGTGCAAGTTTGAGAGCCCTTGTACCACAGGAGACCGATAATACTCTGGCGAGAGTTTCCGGGATCAGGCAGGCTTTGATGAGGGCTGATTGACGAGAGCGCGAGAAGCGCGAGGCGCCACCCGAGCTGCAACAAGAGAACTGCAGGGCACAGCTCATGACATCACGCGAGATTTTCTGCCTCGGACGACTCGATTCTGAACTGTGGGTCGAGATCATCGGGGCACAACACGCACAACACGACTAAAACTGTGAAATGCGTGATTTCGGATCTTCATGAGTGGGGTGTGAAACAGATGTGTGCCGGCGGGTCTTACACAAACACATTAACACTATACAGACCGTTTGTCAGTTGGAAAGCGAAACACTTTTCTGTGGGAGGGTCACATTTCACAGAGCACACAGGCACATGTGAGGGGGCGTGTGCTGAGTTTCGAGGCGCTCAATAATGGATGCCGTTTCCATGATGATAAACCTGCTAAACCTTGACTCCGTGTGCGCTTGCTGGATGGACTACAACGCGAGCAATGCTAACTTGTATGAGAGAGAAATAGACGTAAATACATTTTCCGATCAATACAAATCCACGGCGGGAGGGACGGTGCGCGCCTGGTTAGCACATCTCCCTCACCGTTGTGAGGTTGCAGGTTCAAATCCGTCCTCGCCTGTGTGGAGTTTGCATGTTCTCCCCGTGCCTGCGTGGCTTTTCTCCGGGTACTCCGGTTTCCTCCCGCATTCCCAAAACATGCACGGTAGGTTAAGTGAAGACTCTAAATTGACCGTAGGTGTGAATGTGAGTGCAAACGGTCGTTTGTTTGTATGTGCCCTGCGATTGGCTGGCAACCGGTTCAGGGTGTACCCCGCCACCTGCCCGCACTTAGCTGGGATGGGCTCCGGCACGCCCGCGACCCGCGTGACAAGTGGTGTAAAAAATGGATGCATGGATGGATACAAATCCATCTGCGTCCTTCTGCGCCCGTTCGGCGTTGGTGAGCGGCCGGCTTGTGTTGTGTGTGTCGCAGGGTCACGCAGGTGCTGACGAGGTTTTGGACTTGAGCCACTTCGGCAGCTGCGACGACGTCAAGAACCACAAAAAGAAAAGTCGTAGCAAAAAGAATCACAGCAAGTTTACACTTCAACCATGTACACGCGCGCACAACACGGTACCCACACTTTCTTTTTTAACCGTACGTCAAGGGACCATCGCCACGTCATGTAAATGTGGTGTGTGTGTGTGTGTTTTAGGTTGTTAACATTCTGTTCCTGGCAGTGAGTCCTGAGGACAAAGAGTCGTGGATACACGTGCTCAATGTCGCCATTACGAGAGCCAAGAACAAAATCCTGGACCAGGTAGTAGCAGTACCCTGCTAGTAGTAGTCACAGAAGCAGTAGTGGAGCTAGTAGTAGTGTGTCGTCGACGGCTAGTCCTAAGGAAAGCAAGCAGGACGAGCGCTTGACTCATCACAGAAGCTACGCTACACTATGCTAATATGCTACCCAGCGCTACAGTACACCATGCTAAAATACATCAGTGATTTTCAACTGGCGGTTCGAGGCAGGAAGTCGGAAAAATAAAAGAGTTCCTGTTGCTTCAGATCAAAGCAACCTTCATCAGCCTGGTGCACTTTCTAAAAAGAAGATCAGTGCCAAGATGAACATTTTGTGCATGCCGTTCTTTCGATCCTCTGTTTCTTTATTAACCACGTAAGCATGAGTAGTTATGTTTAAAAATAGGATTTTCATGTTTTCAAGGGCTACCTTTGAACAATACACGCTCTTTATTGTTCCGAACTTCTGTTAAGGTGACCCGCGACTTTGCGACCATAGAAAAATGCGGGTCTTAGGTGACAACAGTTGAGAAGCAGTGCGCTACACGATAGCACGCTACGCTTCACAGCGCTACGCTAATCGTACAGCATACTGTTATGCTACACTGCGCTACACATTGCTATGCTGTATGACACGACGCTAGATGATGCTATGCTACGATAAACAACGCTATGCTAAACAAGACAAGTCAATGCTACACTGCTGTAAACAACTTTACACTTTGAACTTGAAGTCAAAAAGGAAGTAGCAGTGAGTGTGTTCTGCAGCCAACAGGAAATGTGTTTTGTGCGCTGCAGGTGACAGTGGAGGAGGCTCAGCTGTGTCACCTGACCCGAGACCGAGCCCGGATCGGTCACGGCCGCCGCCCGCCTAGCCGAGGTCACCTGTTGGCTGCGGTCAGTCATCACTTCCTGCTCTGTCCGTCCTCATTTTCTGTTCTGTCTGCTACTTACTGCTCGTCCCCGTTTTTCCAGGCATCCTCCTCAGATGGGACCGTGACTTTGGATCGGATTCAGGAGGAAGACATTTCGGCGCCACACGGACTCGATGGCCGCAATCCAGAAGAAACCCCACCCGCTTGGGACCGCGTCCGGTCCGAACCCGACGGCGCACTCTTCCCCGGGGCCGCCGAAGTTTCTGGGAAGTCACAGAGTCTCCCTCGCGGGGGAGCGGCGGCTCAGCAGCGGATGCGTTCCGGTTGGACTTCCGGGTCGGGAAAAGAATCCAGGACCTCCCAGAAGAACCGCTGCGCCTCCATGGATGAGATATGCAGCCACTCGGACAAGAACCGGACCGTGCCGCCACGCTTGGACGCCTCCACGCCCGTCGACCAGCTGCACCACCTCATCAGCCTCAAGGTGGCACAGACAGAGCGGCTGCTGGCCACGACGCGGGACCGACCCGAAGGCCGAGATGGGAAACGGACTCAGTCGGTGGAGGAAATGAGAGCGGAAGCCTTCGGTCTCCTGAAGGACGCGCTTGAAGCCCTGGAGCAGGCCCGCCAGGTTCTGCAGGAGGTCAAGGAGCTGGGCAAACTCCACCACCAACTGAACCGGTCCTGAGACCGGAACTGGCACTGGCACTGGCACAGTTCCGTAACCCGAAGCCAACGCTCGGACAAACCACTTTCTTGGAACACTGGCTTTTAAGTCAGGGCGAAGAATTATGACGTCGGGTCAGGACTTGTTGACGAGAAACAGGGTACCAGTGGGATTGTGGGTCCAAAAAGAACTTCTGGTCAGGCTTTCATGGGCCATCCGGCACACCCGCTCAAATGAGAATCATAAATCACAGCAAACTGATCGATCAAAAAAAAGGAAATCAAGTAGCAACGTGACCAGTGGTCGCCATCTTTGTGGCATTTTCTCAAAAAACGTGGAACGAAGGAGCACTTCAAAGGCCTCGAAGATCCTCCAGAACAAATAAACAACCAATTGATGACTAAAGTGCATGTGAATATTCTCCTTCTCAGGCCATTGAATGGATGGGAACTGGACTGCGGACAAGCAGAGTCCACTTGCGATCCATCCAATGCACCGAGAACGACTGGAGTTTTTCTTCTCTCCAATGATGTATGTCCCTCTTGCGCTGTTTCGCTCAACCTTTTCGGGGAAGTGACACTGTTTGAGATGTTACGCTCATTTGGAAGCAGCCACTTGGGGAACCTCTCCCCCGGAATTAGCCACTTACGAGTTTAATGGTGGAGATGTTGAACTGAAACGGATAAACGAAACGGAGGATATATGTTGACAAATAATCAAGTGAGGCAGTTTGGCTCCATTTTGAAGTTTGAAGTTTTTATTTTTATCGGATTTTTTTTTTGTGTGTGTGACATGACACAAAAAACTCAATTTCTTTTAAACCCATCATCTGATTTTCAAAAATCGTTCTCAGCTTGAACTAGCCATCCCAAGCAGTTGCAGCAGCATTTCCGCAAATCTTCTCGCGTTGTTACCTCAAGATCATCTGTGCATACAAGGCTAACTTCAATTTCACGGGGCGCAAGCTAACATTAGTGCAACACGTTCAAATGAAAGAAAGTGTGAAAAGAAGTCAAGTTGCTTGGGGCAGTTTTATTGAAAAACAATACCGCTATGTGACCACACGATGGCGCCAGCAAATCTTTTTTTTTTTTTTTTTTAAACTGGAGGAACTTGCAAAGTTTCAGTTCACTTACACACCAGAACCAGGATCTAGAACCGTGTACCTCTGAGCAAAAAAGTGGGCGGGGCCTGACGGTGGTCAACTATTGGTCATCTTCGTCTTCGTCGTCGTCGTCGTCGTCGTCCCTCTTCCTCTTGTCGCCTCGGACCGCCTCCTCGTCTGAGGATCCGATTACGTCGTCAGCCTTTGATGTTGTTCACGATGTGTATTTGTTTCTCTCTGACACAAAACAAACCTCCATCTTCATCGTCCTCCTCCTCTTCCTCCACGTAGTCTCCGTCGTCTTCGTCGTCCTGAAGACAAGCGCGAGCCAGTTTTAGACCTTCCTTCCAGTTTAATGGTCAGCACGTTTTTTTTTTACTTTCCGAAGTCCAAAGTGAGGATCGGTTGATGGGCACTGCTAATGCCAAGCGAGCCATTTCCAGACGCAAGTCTGTGTTGACAAACGAGCATCTTTGTCAACATCTTTTTCAAAAAGCCCACTTTTTTTTTTTTTTCTCACTCCCGAGACGCTCGATCGACCATGAGATCTAAATCCCGACGCGAGCGTGCCTCGAGGTTTCTCACGGTACGAGCTGTCCTTGAGACGATTTTGGGTTTTAACTTCCGAGCACAAACTAACTTGAGGTACGAGCGGAACAGCGAAATTTGAAGTCACGACCGCATAGCTTGGCCGCACAAGTGTCAGCTAGTAATGCGAATGCATAAGCGCCAGAAACAATATTCCGCTTCCGTTCATATCAAGACATTTGGCACTTTCTGCTCTCTTTGCACTTCGTCGTCTCTTTGCTTGATGCAAAATTGAATCGAATATGCCTGCCGTCCACCCGATGGCAGTCTGCGGTGTTTCAACGAGGCCTCGTGGAATCTACCTTTTGCTGAAGCGATGAGCTGGAAAGCCTCAGCGGGGCAAAAAAGTATTACGGGTCAGCCACCAATTGTGCAAGTTCTCGCCCTTGAAAAGATGAGAGAGGCCTGTCATTTTCATCAAAGGTATACCTCACCCTATGACAGAAGAAAAATCACAATCTGATTTAGAAAGAATTTATGAGCAAATGATGGTGGGAAATAAGTATTTGGTCAATCACAAAAGTTCCTCTCAATACTTTCTTATATAGCCTTTGTTGGCAAGGACAGAGGTCAAAGGTTTCCTGTAAGTCTTTGGCCCATTCCTCCATGCAGATCTCCCCTCGAGCAGTGATGGTTTGGGGCTGTCGCCTGGCAACTGCCTCCAAAGATTTGCTACGTGGTCGAGATCTGGAGACTGGCTAGGCCACTCCAGGACCTCTGCAGGTCATTCACTTGTGTGCTTCTGGGGTTTTTTACTCACACTTCTTGTGATCACATCTCGCGTGGAGCCCCAGATCGAGGGAGATCATCAGCGGTCTTGGATGTCTTCCATTTATGTCACACCGAGCTGCTTGCCTCTTGCAGATTCAGTCTTCCCAGCCCGGTGCCGGTCGGCAGTTTGTTTCTGGTGTCCTTGGCCATAGCGGAGTTTGGAGTGTGACTGAGGTTTGAGGTTGCGGACAGGTGTCTTTTATACTGATAACCAGTTCAAACAGGAGCCATGAATGGTGGAGGACAGAGGAGCCTCTTCAAGAAGAAGTTCCAGCAGGTCTGCGAGAGCCAGAAATCTTGCTTGTTTGTAGGTGACCAAATACTTATTTTCATTTGCTGATCAATTCTGTAAAAATCAGACAATGTGTTTTTCTTCCTCTCTTTGTCTCCGCTAGGTGAGGTATATATATACCCTATGATGAAAAATGACAGGCCTCGCTTGATCTTTTTCAAAAAACGCCTTCCCTCCCAGCCGTTTCCCGAGCAGGGAACCTCTCAACTGCCAGGCATTCCCGAGCAACTGCTCTTCTTTGTCTCGAGCTTTTGCCGTTCTTTAGGAATCAGCAGTCAAATACGGGCTACTTTCCGCCAAATCTGTTTCTGGAGGGAAAACAGCCTTTTGGTGAAAGCAGACACATCAAGCAGAACAATTGGACTTTGACACCAATATTTGTTTTCTGTCGTGAAAATCTCAAACATCTGAACAGAAAACAACACTGAGAAAGTACTTTGGACAGAAAAAGTATTTATTGACAAATGTGTACAGAATTTACATGAGAGAAAAATGCAAGAACAAATGGACTTCCCGCACTTCTCCTCCTCTACCGTTTGCTCAATAGTCCAGGTTTTTAGGACTATTTCCTATTTATCCACATCTGGATTTTTTTTATTTGGTGGCGGTGAATGGGATCTTTTGTGGTTGTCCTTCTCCTTGAAACCAATCCCTATTTCTGCTCGAAGCACAACCTGTACAGTTTAGAAATGTAACTATAAAAATACATTGTTGAAATTGCCGCGGTGGGACGTGGAGAAAAGAAAGCTTTCAGTTCCGTTTTTTGTCTGCACTGCGTACTGGAATGGGAGTCGAGCGTCTGCCGGATGCATAACCTGTAAGTTTTGAGAAATACATACGATCACGAGAGAGTACTCTTTATGGATGACGTCTTTTGCGAGGGTAAAAAAAACAAAACAAATACATGACCTTTCTTCGTCGCAATCCTAAAAGCCGCTCGACTCGCGGGTCTTGAATTCCTGCAAGATGGACGAGCTGGAAATGGAAAATTCTAATCAGTACTGGCAACAGATGTTCCATTGTAATGTGAACTAGTGGGACCAAATGATGTTTTTATGTAACAAGGATTGAAGGAGCGTGTTTGCTGGCTAAATGTAGCTAAAGCTAGCCGCAAACGAGTTACCTTCGTCTTCGTGGGACTTTGTCGGTCTTCGTCGGAGGAAGCTCGGGATGAAGCTCGGCTGCCTCCGGGCTATCCGGAGGGAGTTCGCTCATCTGACGATTCCGGATGCCATTTATTCAAATCCCGGCGGGCGGCCGAGAGCGTCTCGCCATACGCACGGGCCGGCATTTTGGGCGGTAGGTTTGCAACAAAGCGATCGGCTCGGAGCGTCATCCTTCGCTTCACCGCATGATCTAAGGCGTCATTCCTTTCGGTCGCAGAGATATTTGTCTTGCCTTGGCACAATCCATTTCTAGTACCCTTTCATTTTGTCTTCTCTCTTTTACGCCATTATGTCTTCTCATTGTCTCTTGCGCCCCGCCGAGGGAGGGGCATCGTTGCCCTCTACAGGGTGCCGTTCCTTATTGCAGTTATCCAGAGGCTTGACGATAACACAAACTGCACAAGACCCCCCCACACACACACACACACGCACACAATCGGTGGCTGACTAAATGACTAAAACACCTTTTTTGCCCCACTGTACGAGTCTTGTTAAATCTTTTTCGTCAGATTGCACGCCAATCAACGACAACGGCCGACTCACCTGGATGCCCTCCTTCATCAGGTACGACAGCCCCACCTCCTCCTCCTCAGAGACATCCTCAGCATCATCTTCATCTTCGTCGTCTTCATCGGCGGCGTCGCCGTGCGGACCGGCGCCGTCGTCCTGGTCTACGACACAAAAGTCCATAAAACCTGTCCAAAATCTCCAAGGAGGCCCACACAAAGTGTCCTCAACATTTCGTGAGCGGGTTGTTCGTTGTTACCGTTGTCCGAGTGTGGCGCCTTGTTGTCATGGCGATCGTAGCCATCCAGGTACATGACGTGCGGCAGGAGGCGGAAGACGCCGTCGCGGTAGTCGTCCCGTGCGCTAACCTCGCAGCCCGACGCGTCCAAAGTCTTCAGCTTCTTCAGGGGCTTCTGCGGGCGGAGGGGCGGGGCCCGCGTGCCTTGAAAAACTCCATCCCGATTGTGCAACTGCGACTTCCCGCGGGCACTCACCAGCGCTTCCAGGGCGGCTATGTCGCTGATCCCGTTGCCGCTGATGTCGAGGTGCGTCAGGTTGGGACATTTTTGGGCCAGCGCCTCCAAACCTCCGCATATGGCGTTGTCGCTCAGCTCCAGCTAACAAAGGAAGGAAAATGAGGCGGACCGCGACGCACGGTGGCAACGGGAGGCGAGCGCCGGCCGACCTTGTGTAGTTTAGGCAGCGACGGCAGTTTGGAGAGCGACGTGAGTCCCACGTTGACCATGCGCAGAACCTCCAGACCCGAAAACTCTTCCGTCACGCCGTCCACCTCGCCGTTGCCGGAACGACACGTGTCCAACGCCAACACGCACACCTACATAACGGCAACACAACAACGACAACACAACTGTTGACACTTGAGAAGGTTGTGTTTGCGTGTGTGTGTGCGCGTGCCTTGTGCTCGCAGGTTGCCATGGCAAAATTCAACTATAGAAGTAGCAACGTGACAAGTTTTCTCCAGAGTGACAGTCAGTAAAAATGCTGAGGACAAGGTAACAAGAAGTTCTGGACAATTTGAGATGTTTGTGCGATATCGCCTATCGAGAATCCGGTCCAAAAACGCCATCAAATTAGATTAAAGCACTAGAACGTGATTATTTTGCAACATATCTGCACTACTCAGAATGCCCTTCCCCAATTGGCTGACATGTTGCACTTGAAAATATCCACCAATGAGCTCGCAGGTTCTCCAAGTTGACGTTGACGGCGCAGGCAGGACATGATGCCCAACTGCTGTTTGTTGTTACCCACCTTTCGATGTCGTCCTGCACGTCACAAAAACAAACGTGACTTTACGTAACGTAAACGGAATTCGCTCTCGATGTCACACACGCGCACAAGCACGCCGTCACGTGGTGGCGTGTGTTTGCCGGATGCAAATATGTCCGCGGGTCCCGACGCATTGGTGACAATTTCAAGGATTTTGCCAACATTTTCTTCTATTTCTCAGTTGTAAAGCATCTTCTTTTCGTCACAGACTGTTTTCTGCTCCTTAGTCTGCCATTGCTTTTGCGGCGTGTCTGTTTTGTCGATTGTACACATCAATGTGAAAAAACTCAAATGCTTGTCCCAGTTGGCGAAATCATCGCAAGGGACCTGCAGGGTGAACGGAGGCGGCGTCGGCGCATCACAATTGCTGTGGCATTTCAAATGGCGTCACTTGCCCTCAAAAGTCATCCATCAGGTGCTATGTTTTTGAGAAAAGCTCTACAAAGATGGCGGCCACTTGTCACGTTGAAAACAGAAGGTAGCTCGTGGTGGACAGAGGCGCGGGGAGACGGTCACCGTGGTAACCGACGACTTCCCTACCGGAAGCGGCCGAGCGAGTGTGACAACAATGTTTTCGCGCTAAAATGTGCTTTTCTGTCACGTGACGTCGCAAGACGACACTTGAACAATGGCGGCGAAGGCGCGAAAGGACGCAAACGAGCCGGACACCGTGTTGGCTCTCACGCCAACAAACAACAAGAACAAGAAGATGGAGATGAAGAAGAAGAAAAAGAAAAAGAAGATGGAAAAAAAACACCAAGAAGAAGCAAACAAAGTCATTTGGCGGCCGTCGCCGTTACGCACCTCGGCGGGATTTCTGTCCTTGAGCTCCAAGTGTACCCTCTTCTTCATGTCCATGTTCGACGCCGCAAAACAAAAGAAATTTGAATCAAATGTGAAGCTCTCTGCACGAAGAAGGCAAAAGGGGCTCAACTAGGCCGCCATGTTGGACAATCGCCGCCGATAGACCACTCCTCTCCCCTTGAACGCCAATTGAATCGCGACAGGCTCGCCTCCTATTGGGTAGACACTCACTAACCTCGCCCTCCCGTTCCAAGGCCAGGGCAGAGATCTTCCTTTGACAAGATCATCAAACACTGAATTACATCGCCGCCATCTTGTAGACCGCGTTTGACTCCAGCAAATTGGAAATGGTACGCAAATATTCCACACAGTCTGACGTAAAACTGAAACGAAAGATAGTTCTTAATTAGTGATGTGCCGAGTCTTCGAGGCGTGTGTCGAGTAATGGAGGGGGCGTTTCCGCAAAGCGCGTGGAGAGGTTTGCTTCATTTAGGGGCGGACTCGGAAGTGATGACGTCCGAAGTCTCGCTGCCCGGCTGTGCCACGTGACCGATTCGGCAAGCGCTTCAGGGTTTGCCGCGAGGTTCGACAGCAATTTAAACCCCTCATGCAGTCTCCATTCAAATGTGTGCGTTTTATATAGAGTTGCGGTCAGCTCAGTTTGGCTAAAGACTGTGTAGTTTATATAGGCTAATAGTTTGGAGTGTTGACAGCAGCCTTCACTCCTCGGACTCCTTGGAAATGGGCTTCTGGCCGCTAACCTGGCCTCCTGGTCTAATAGCCCAGCGGTTGTTGCACTCGGCACGCTACCTGGGCTATGGTGCTCGCCTGAGTTCAAACCCCAAGCAGGACCGCACCGCATAAAGAAATATCACTGAGGCTAATCAGTTACCTTTGTTTATCAAAAACTGCAATTTCCACCGGTTCATATTTTATTCATGGGGAAGTATTTATTGTGTTCACAGAAAGCAAGGTAAAATAAAGCCTCACTGGGAGAGGAGAAATTAAAAAATCTTGCTCTTGAATGTATCATCCATCCATCCATTTTCTGAGCCGCTTCTCCTCACAAGGGTCGCGGGCGTGCCGGAGCCTATCCCAGCTGTCATCGGGCAGGAGGCGGGGTACGCCCTGAACCGGTTGCCAGCCAATCGCAGGGCACGTAGGAACAAACACACACCTACGGGCAATGTAGAGTCTTCAATCAACCTACCGTGCATGTTCTGGGGATGTGGGAGGAAAGCGGAGTGCCCGGAGAAAAGCCCCCCACGCAGGCACGGGGAGAACGTGCAAACTCCACACAGGCGGGGCCGGGATTTGAAACCTGGTCCTCAGAACTGGGAGGCGGATATGCTAACCGGTCGTGCCGCTGTTTCGTGTGCAATGAAGCATTACTCGAACCAATGGCTGAAATGTCTATGTCTGGAAAGTGTTCTCTGTCAATTGACCGTCTGTTGTCGTACTCGAGCGGAGACAAATTCCTTGTGTGTTTTTGGACATACTTGGCAAATAAAGAGGATTCTGATTCTGATTCTGAAATGTTACAATGCTTCATGAAGCTTCATCTCGCCATCACTATTCTTAATAAATATCTTGAGTCCTGAACACCATTCGAAGCAATAAATAAATACTCACAAATCGTCTTTTAGTGGCCTTGAAGGTGCCACAGAAGGAGCTTGTGGCACGTCTTGGTCTGTTCGAGCGAACCATTTTGAAAACGTGTTGTATTCCTATCCTGACAGCAGGGGGCAGGCAGGTGTTTTCTCAGAATTACGTCGAGGAGGAGGAGGCGTGGCCATACCTGTCCACACCTGCATGGACACGACTTCCCTTGCTGCTCCGTCTGGCTCCGAAGTAGCCACTGTGTGCACGCCAACCAGGTGGACTCATGTGGACTCAAGTGGACTCATCTGCTCTGGCGTGACTTGTGAATCAACTTCAACTTTCCAGGAAGTGACAGCAACAGACATGGTGAGTCCAGCGTCTTGGCGACCCGCCCTTGTGCTGCTTTTGGTCTTGGTAATAGTAATAGTTCTGATCCTGGTTTTGATCCTGTGTTGTAGTGTGCTTGTGGCTGTCAACTCTTCTGTTCTGGAACTTCTTCCTTGACTTGTTTCTGGTTCTTGTATCAGATCAAAAGATCAAAATGAAAAAGTCTTAAAGGCAAAATGGTGAAAAAAAAAAAAAAAAAAACACACAAAGGTACATTAGCATGGCAAGTCTTGGTATTAATGCTCTGACACACACACACACACACACACACACCGTGTAGTTCTGTCCGCAAACATGAGCCAACAGGACTTTGGAATGCTGGAAATTCAGGAGGGGACACGCCTGTGACTAACATGATCAGGACCTTCTCGGACATTCTGAAACATTAAAGCTTGAACTCAGTCAAAACGCAAAACTACTTTTACCTTTGCCCTTCAATTTGTCTTTATTAGACTCCTCTTTATTTGCCCAGTATGGAAAAAAAAACACCCGAGGAAATTGTCTCCAGTAGTTGGAGCCGACAGACAGCCATTTGACAAAAACATCTTTGGAGACATCAAAACATAAAACACAGTACGCAGAGTTACTGAGCAATGGAAGGTTTCCAGCAATGTGGTAATGCTGGTCCGATGATTATTATTCTTTTTTGACAATTGTGCAAATGATAGTCCTCGAACAATTTAGAGTAGTTTGAAATGACTAATAGAGCGATAATCTGGTACAGTGATAGTTGTGCAAATGGTGCAGAGACTTCAAGTAATCTGAGCAATTTAAAGTGACTAGTAGTGCGATAATCTAGAACAGTGGCAATTGTGCAAATGGTGCAGATATTTCTCAAGCACATGAGTGGCCAGTATTGGTCAACAACAGATATGCAAATCGTGCAAAGTGACGAAACGACTACAGTGAGTGCACGAATAATGTAGAATTGGCCCGACAGAGATGTGACAGCAAATCTCAAGACATCGTTGGCAGCATGTTAAAGTGGAATTGTCAGTTAACTGTTTAAGAAGTTAGAGGCAAGAGGGAAGAAGCTGTTGGAATGTCTGCTGGTTTTAGTTTGCATTGTTGGATAGCGCCTACCTGAGGGAAGGAGCTGGAAGAGGTGGTGACCAGGATGTGGAGGCTCCAAGAGGACTTTGCACGGTCTTGTCTTCGTTCTGGCAGCGTGGAAGTCCTCGAGAGTGGGCAAGGGGGGGTACCGACAATTTTTTTCGCCAGTGCTGATTGTCCGTTGCAGTCCTTTTTTGCAGTTTGTCCTTTTTTGTGGCAGCACCGAACCAGACCGTGATGGACGAACACATAACCGATTGAATGACTGTTGCGTAGAACTGCTTCAACAGCTCCCGTGGCAGGCCGTGCTTCCTCAGAAGCCGCAGAAAGTACAACCTCTGCTGGGCCTTTTTGAGGATGGAGTTGATGTTGAACTCTCACTTGAGGTCCTGAGAGACTGTAATTCCCAGGAACTTGAAGGACAACGTGAGGGCAGCCGTTTTGTGTCAAAATGAAACTGAATGTCTTCACTAACCCTAACCCAAACCAAGATGGCGCCTACCTGTGTGGACGCCTCTGTTACGTGCTCTCTAGTATTGTCTATGTTTTTGTGTTTTCCGTTCGTCTTTGGAGACATTACG
Organism: Phyllopteryx taeniolatus; assembly: GCF_024500385.1. NCBI lineage: Eukaryota > Metazoa > Chordata > Actinopteri > Syngnathiformes > Syngnathidae > Phyllopteryx > Phyllopteryx taeniolatus. The sequence goes on along the minus strand of NC_084514.1, from coordinate 236,719 downwards.
CGACTCACTTACACAAGGGAAGACTTGCTAAACATTAGGGAGCCTACCCCGGACTTTCTTCCACCAACTTTCCCCCCCCCCCCGAGTTACTCATGGGGGCAGCGACTGCGGTCTATGGTGCATGGAGGTGAAGGCGACGCCACAGAGCGAAGCGAGCCGGCATCCAAGTTAAGCTCCGCAAGAGAGGATACCCATTGGCGTTCCTGTCGATCTACGCTTCCTACCCATCAAAATGGACGAGTTTCATATTTGGATGAAGACCAGTGAAGACTTCGGACGTTCCGCCGCCCTGTGCTTTACGAAGACTTGGTTTTGTGAGGCCGTCCCCGACAGCGCCGTTATGCTTCCATCTTCACCGGGCAGACCGCGTCATGGAATTATCGGGGGGAAAACAAAAGGCGGCGGGATATGCTTCTACATAAACGAAAAATGGTGTACGGACGTCACGGAGCTCAGCACACCTTGCAGGCCGCATTTGGAGTCGCTGTTTTTGAACTGTAAGCCATTCTACTCGCCTCGTGAGTTTGCATCTTTCATTCTCGCCGGTGTTTAAATTCCGCTTCAAGCTAACACAAATCCCGCACTGCTAACGCTCGCTGAACAAGTAAATGAAATTGGGAAAAAAAAACACCCGGACTCACCCGTCATTATTCTCGGGGACTTTAACAAAGCTAAACTCAACCACGAACTCCCTTAAATACAAGCAGCACATCGACTGTCCTACCAGGGAAAAGAACATTTGAGACCACTGCTATACTACGCTAAATAACGCATACCGTGCCATACCTCGTGCAGCCCTGGGCTCGTCTGATCACTGCTTAATTCACTTAATGCCGACATAAAGGAAATAACTTAAATGCGTGACGCCGACAGTGAAAACAGTGAAAAAGAGGACCGATGAAGCAAAGATAGAACTTCAAAGCTGTTTAGACTGCACAGACTGGAGTGCCTTTGAAAATTCTGCTGGCAGCCTGGACGAATATACGGACACTGTCACATCCCATATCAGTTTCTGTGAAGATGTGTGTGTGTGTACCAACAAAGTCATTTTGCACATTCAATAACAACAAGCCGTGGTTCACTGCCAAACTTAAGCAACTTCGCCAGGGTAAAGAGGCCACATATCGAAGTGGGGACACGGCCCGGTATAATCGCACAAGAAACCAGCTGACTAAAGAAATTAACATTGCAAAGAGAAACTATGCAGTAAAGTTGGAAAAACAGTTTAGCGCTAATGACTCTGAATCAGTCTGGCATGCATTCCAATCGCTAACCAATTACAAGCGACGATCCCCCCCCGAGCTGAGAACAATAGCACGCTAGCCGACGACTTGAACAGATTTGAAAAGGACACTTTCACACCCCACACCCACCCGGCCGCACCCCCGACCACAATCACACCTCTGACCTCTGCGTTCAGCATCCACGAACAGGATGTGAGACGCATCTTCAAACAACAAAAGATTAACAAAGCGGCAGGCCCGGACCTTGTGTCCCCATCCCGCCTCAAAGTCTGCGCGGACCAGCCCGCTCCAGTCTTCACACAGATCTTCAATAGATCTCTGGAACTGTGCGAAGTACCATCCTGTTTCAAACGCTCCACCATCATCCCAGTCCCCAAGAAACCTGGAATCTCAGGTCTGAATGACTTGACATCTGTGGTCATGAAGTCCGTTGAACGCCTCGTGCTCAAGAGCGTCACAGGTCCCCTGCTGGACCCCCTGCAGTTTGCCTACTGAGCAAACAGGTCCGCGGATGATGCAGTCAACGTAGGACTGAATTTAATCCTAGAACACCATGACGGCGCGGGGACCTACGCGAGAATCTTGTTCATGGACTTCAGCTCTGCGTTCAACACCATCATCTCCGAACTCCTCTTCTCCAGCTCAGCGTCTCGCCTGCCATCTGCCAGTGGATTTACAGCTTTCTGACGGGCAGGACACAGCAGGTCAGGCTGGGGGAGGCCACCTCATCTACATGCACCACCAGCCCCAAGGTTGTGTCCTCTCTCCGCTGCTCTTCTCTCTCTACACGAACGACTGCACCTCAATGCACCGGGCTGTGAAACTCCCGAAGTTTGCAGATGACACTACACTCATCGATCTCATCAAAGAGGGTGACGAGTCTGCGTATCGACAGGAAGCGGAGCGGCTGGAGCTGCGGGCGGCCGACACAACCCTGACCTGAACACGCTCAAGACTGTAGAGATGATTGTGGACTTGAGGAGGCATCCTTCGCCACAGCTGCCCCTCACGATGTCCAACTGCCTTGTGTCAACCGTCGAGACCTTCAAGTTCCTGGGAATTACAGTCGCTCAGGACCTGAAGCGGGGGACCAACATCAACTCCTTCCTGAAAAAGGCCCAACAGAGGATGTATTTCCTGCGGCTTCTGAGGAAGCACGGCGTGCCACGGGAGCTGCTGAGGCCGTTCTACACAGCGGTCATCGAATCGGTCCTGTGTTCTTCCATCACAGTCTGGTTTGGCGCTGCTACAAAAAAGGACAAACTTCGACTGCGACGGACAATCAAAACTGCTGAAAAGATTGTCGGTACCCCCCTAACCCCCCTTGAGGACTTGCAAGCTGCCAGAACTAAGACAAGAGCGTGCAAAATCCTCTCGGAGCCTCCGCATCCCGGTCACCGGCTCTTCCGGCTCCTTCCCTCAGGTAGGCGCGACCGATCAATGCAAACTGAATCTCGCAGACATTCCAACAGCTGCTTCCCTCTTGCCATCAACTTCTTAAACGGCTAACCTACAATTCCATTGCAACATGCTGGCAATTTTTTTGTCTTGAGTTTGTTGTCACATTTCTGCGGGGCCAATGATACACGACTCGTGCACTCACTGTCGTCGTCTCGCCACGCTGCACTGTTTGCATGCATATCAGTTGTTGACCAATACTGGCCACTCACGTTGCCTGACTAACATCTGCTCCATTTGCACAATCGAGATTGTCCCAGATTCTCGCACTACTAGTCACTCTAAACGGCCTAGGGCATTTCTTGCATTCCTTTGCACAATGGTCATCGCACCAGACTATTGCTCATAGTCATTCAAACTGCTTTAATTGCTAGAGGATTCTGCATCTTTTCTTCTGCAAAAAATAAAGAGATAAATTGTACCGGCATTACCAGATTACTAGCAACCTTTTATTGCTCATTTTTTGTTGTCAATGTCTTTGTGTCTCCAAAGCGTTCTCTGTCAATCGACCGTCTGTTGTCGTACTCGAGCGGCTCCGACTACCGGAGACAAATTCCTTGTGTGTTTGTTTGGACATACTTGGCAAAATAAAGATGATTCTGATGTTACTGATTCTAAATCTCCTCACCCTTGCACTGGAAGTGTGTGCGTGTATAAAATTGAAGTGTCTGAGTTTGCCCCGCCCACACAGGGCAGCAAGGAGCGCTTCCATTGGCTGGCTCAGGACGTGAAGGTGAGCGGCGTTGATGACATGGTGCTGCTGTCCAAAATCAACGAGGACGCCATCACGGAGAACCTGAAGAAGAGATACATGGACGACTACATCTTTGTATCCTCCACACAGACATGGCACACGAAAGCACACGACAGCCGCTTCTACTGTGACCCTTGACCGGTTTTTGTCAGACCTACATTGGACCTGTTCTGATCTCCGTTAACCCGTTCAAACAACTTCCATACTTCACAGACAGAGAAGTGGACCTGTACCAGGGAGCGGTAGGCAGACATGCACACATACATGTGTTTATAGTCATACAAGTCAGGTTAAGGTTACTTAGTATTTTTCCAAATAAGTCACATCTGGGGCTGTGATTCTCTTCTGTTGTCGCCCACTTTCCTATTGTCCATACAAAAATGCCTTTCACCAACTGAGGATGAACATACCAACACAAAAAGGAATGAAGTCACATTAAATATCACAATATCACAAATACAGTTGCAAAATTTCACACTTCTTGGCACTCATCCCTTCTTAGGAAAATCCCGAAACATGTTCTGTGTGGGAACAAAGGCGTACTAAATACTAATATAAGTCGTAACGTTTCTGATGCATGCCTGCCAAAATAGTTATTCTACAAATAAAAGGCAAGTCCCATCAGGGATACGCATGAAATATTTCACTGTACAAGGAGTCGTCGGTTTAAGGAGTTCTGTTCGTATAGCTGCGACGTATCCCAAATTTGGATGTAATTTGGAACGTGTTGCAGTTAGCTAGGCTAACACACTATAAGTCAGAATGACAGTAAATATTTCTTCTTTTCCTTTCGGCTCACTATTTCGTTTGACGTTATATTTTAGTTTCTCAATATGGGGATTTGTTTTATTTGCTATGTGCTGCAATCATCAAAATAGTACCTATTTTAAACATGAAATACTTCACTGAGTGTGTGCAGTTCATCTCTATAATTTCACGGTTTGAATTGAACTACCTAATAAAAGATTTACACTATTCACGTGTGAGTATGATTGACATGAACTTGTGAATGCCAGTGATGTGTGCGAGAATGCGACTGACATGCTCGCATGAACGCATTTGAGTAGTGTGAATAAGAGCAAGACTCGTGCATATGAGAGTGTTTGAGTAGTTCTCATGAGAGCCTTTCAGTAGTTTTTGTGTGTGTGTGAAAGCAATTGAATGGTAAGTGTGAGAGCTCATCCTGAATAATGTCCCTAACGGCCCCTCATAAGCGAGCCTTCGTTTGCTGCGTGACGGGGCGTCGTTCTTAAGCTTGAACCTAATTTATTGCGCGCCGTTTGTAACCTTGAAGCGCCGAATGACAGGACAGCTGTAAACCGAGCTGCCGCTACCCACTCAAAATGGCTCCATCACTCACTTTTGGGTCCCAACCCCCTCACCTGTTGAGAACCAGTGGTGTAGCATGTATGTTGATGATGATGATGATGATGATGATATGTCCCAGGCTCAGTACGAGAACCCGCCTCACGTCTACGCGCTGGCCGATGATGTTTACCGCAACATGATGATTGACAGCGAGAACCAGTGTGTCATCATCAGGTGGGTGGGACTTTTTTGTCAAAGACTTCCTGTCTTACTTCCGGTGTGACTTCCTGCGCGACTTCTTGCTGGTCGTCAGTGGCGAGAGCGGTGCCGGGAAGACGGTGGCGGCCAAATACATCATGAGCTATGTATCCAAGGTGTCAGGGGGTGGAGACAAGGTTCAGGTGAGTGGAGGGGCGAGGCGGGACTTGAGGTAAGGTGGAGTCCGGGTGCTGGTGCACTACTCTCTGTGTGTGTGTGCGTGCGCGTGGGCATGCGTGTACAGCACGTGAAGGACATCATCCTGCAGTCCAACCCCCTGCTGGAGGCATTCGGGAACGCCAAGACGGTCCGCAACAACAATTCCAGCCGCTTCGTCAGTAGTCACCGCTCGCACCCGCACAGAGACACGCGTACGGCGACACACACGCGTGACACGTGCACTCTCCTCACAGGGAAAGTACTTTGAGATCCAGTTCAGCCGCGGCGGCGCTCCCGACGGAGGGAAAATCTCCAACTTCCTGCTGGAAAAGAGCCGAGTGGTTTCACAAAATCCAGGAGAGAGGAACTTCCACATCTACTATCAGGTACCACCAAGGACTACTGGGTACTGCCAGATACAACCAGGTCGTACCAGGCACGGCTACGAATCGAATCCAATTGTTTATTTAACCAGATGAGCATCGTTGAGATTAAAACCTCTTTTACAAGAACCATCTGGCCAAGCAAGGCAGCCAAAAGACACAGTTCCAACACATTCCAAAAAGTTTCAAGCACCGTGCGGACGACCTGCCGAAAGGCGTCTTGGGATCGAAGGCTTTGCTGGCTCCGCTTTATGCACAAAAATACGCTGAAGTCATCAGCTAGCAGCCCAATCAGAGCTTTGTGCGAGAGAGAGAGAGAGAGAGAGCCATGGTGTCAGTCTGCATATGGGAAGAGATGGGCACTTTGCGGTAGCATCGTGTGTAACGGTGCACTTGATTGCTACATCTGGTAACAAAGCATCCCAGCACAAATGTCGCAAACGATGACGCGAATAAGAGAAAATGCTTGTTGAAATAATTCAGAATACGGTACCAGATTCTGGTTCTATGCTGCCTGGTAAGTCCTTAGTGACGTCATGCCCGTTAGATCTCTTGATCACGTTCCAAAATCTCGGGGTCCTTTTAGTTTTAGACCTCTTGAATGTGGGAGATGAATGGATTTGCGAGCTGTCTAAATGTCAGCCTCTGACTCGGACGGCCTGGCCTTCGACCGGGCTACCTGTACATTTCTCTCTCCACAACCTGGACGGCGGGGAGAAATCCAGGGATTGTCACGGCCTTTCACTCTAAATTTGCAGAGTGGCGCATGTTTGTGTATTATATTGAGAGAGGTATCATCAAAGAATTTCCACTCTGATGCCTGTCATTCATTAAGGAGATTCTCGACCGGTCAAAATTCCCTAAATCATGATGAAAGGCTTGTTCACAAGAGTGCTTAAGGTCCCTTTTTCGGAACAGTCCGTGGTCGGGTTGTTGGGAGTTTGACATTCTGCCTGAATGTCTGACTATGGCAACAACACAGATTTCAGAACATTTGTGCCATGAATGAGTTAAGAATAGGTCATGAAGGGAAGATTTAGTTGGGCATTTAGAATTTCATCTGGTCAGGCTAAGGCTTGATAAATGGAGTCAAGTTAAAAGAATCACAGATGGCTTTCAAACCTCCAGAGGCGAGAGAAAACCAATCCCAATTGAAGTCTCCAGTAAGTAGAAAGTGGTAAGACTCTGGGGTTGCTAATACGTTGCTCAGAGATCTTCGAGCCTGGCTACATCAGCTCTGCGCTCTCAACTTGAACCAAAAGTTCATCTTACAACTTCCAACCCGCACCTTTGATCTCTGACCCTCAGCTGCTGGAAGGGGCGAGTGGGGAGCAGAGGGAAAACCTTGGGGTCACGACCCCTGACTACTACAACTACCTCAATCAATCGGGAACGTTCACGGTGGAAGATGTCAACGACAAGAAGGAATTCTTTGACACCTTGGTTCGTCTATCTGTAGCCGTCTGTCTGTGCATTTATTGGACTGTCTATCAGTCTGTCTGTCTGTCTGCCTGCATTTACTTGTCAGGGCGCCATGTCCGTGGTGGGCCTGTCCGTGGAGGAGCAGGATTCGGTTGTTCAGCTGGTCGCAGGCATCCTGCACCTGGGGAACATCAACTTCCGCGAGGAGAACAACTTTGCCGTGGTGGAGAGTTCCGACTGTAAGTTTTCGAACATTCCGCGTAGCGCCGCGTTGCCGGTCGGTGGCTCGTGTAACGCCGTGCGCGTGCTTCAGTTCTGGCCTTCCCGTCCTTCCTGCTGGGGATCCCTCAGGATGCTCTGTGCGGCAAACTGACCAGCAGGATTCTGGACAGCAAGTGGGGCGGGAAGACCGAGTCCATCTCAGTCACCCTGAACACGGAGCAGGCCTGCTTCACCCGGGACGCCCTCGCCAAAGCCCTCTACAGCCGCCTCTTTGACTTCCTGGTCGACGTCAGTCTGTATCCACTCGGTCCCGGTCCATCTGCTCGGGCTCGCCTGTGACTGTGTGTGTGTGTGCGTGTCAGTGTGTCAATAGAGCCATGCAGAAGGATCAGGAGGAGTTCAACATCGGAGTTCTGGACATCTACGGCTTTGAGATCTTCCAGGTAACACGCACGCACGCACGCACGCACGCCCTCCTCGCTAATCCCGCATTTGTGTTATTTTCGTACTTTAGAAAAACGGTTTTGAGCAGTTCTGCATCAACTTTGTCAACGAGAAGCTGCAGCAGATTTTCATCCAACTCACGTTGAAGGCAGAGCAGGTGTGACGACCGTATCACCTTCTCAGACAACTTCTGTACCTCCCCATCGAAGCACTTCCCTCACAGATGTATATACGCATGTGTGTGTGCGTGCTTGTGTAGGAGGAGTACGTTCAGGAGGGAATTAAATGGACGCCCATCGAGTATTTCAACAACAAAGTTGTGTGTGACCTCATTGAGTCCAAACTGGTGAGTTGTCCACTCCAAAAACACGAGAGACTCCTTTCAACATCGTTAACGTCATCTTCACGTCAAATGCATGTTTCCACACCAATGCTCAGTCAGTCATCCAGGTCATAGTAATCAGCAAAAGGTGACTTTGGGCAACTCGATTCTTTTAAGCCAAAATGCTTTTCCACTTCTAAATCTTAGGTGTGGAATGTGGATTTGCCCCATTTTTTTGGGGTCACAGTTTGGGGGCGGTCACATGTTTTGTTGCTGTTGTCTGGTTAGTGACAAGTTTGCATAATAATGGCTGGTCGTTCAGAAACGTCTCATGGATGTGCGCTTTTCCTATGGCGTGAGACACTCTTTGGGTGAGATGTTTCTGAACATTGTTGTAAGATGACTTGTCTCAAACCGCCAGTGCTCTCTGTCCGCCAGACCCCAGGGGACACACCCACCAGAGACAAAAATATGGGAATCCCACACCTAAGCTTTAGTAGTGAAGAAGCCTTTTGGATTAAAAGGTGGCATGTCTTCAACAATCAAGAGTGCCTCCATTCGACTTTTGCGGATTGCCAGGACTTGTTTGACTCCATACAAATACAGTAGCTTGCATGATCTTCTTTGTTGTCCTGCCCAGAACCCTCCTGGCATCATGAGTGTGTTGGATGACGTGTGTGCGACCATGCACGCCAAAGGTGACGGCGCAGACCAGACACTGCTGCAGAAACTCCAAGGTCAAGTTGGTTCACACGAACACTTCAGCAGCTGGAACAAAGGATTCATCGTACACCACTACGCCGGAAAGGTACATCGCCGACACATGACGCACCTCGTCCGTCGGTCTCGTCTGCCTGTCTGATGAGCCGTGCGCACGGTTCAGGTGTCGTACGATGTCAGCGGCTTCTGTGAGAGGAACAGAGACGTGTTGTTCAACGACATCATCGAGCTGATGCAAGGCAGCGAGTTGTAAGTGCTCCGTGGCATATTATGCGACGACGCCTTCGGCATGACCTCGGGCTGACGGCTGCGCCTGGTGCTTTTATGTCAGTCCGTTCATTACAGCGCTGTTCCCTGAGAACCTGGATGCCGAGAAGAGAGGACGTCCGACCACGGCCAGCAGCAAGATCAAGGTGAGCATCTGACCGTCCATCAGGTGGCCCGGTCTGACCTCGTCTTCACCTGAACTCGTTACGGTCCTCCCCTCTAGAAACAAGCCAACACTCTGGTCCAGACACTTATGAAGTGTACACCTCACTACATTCGCTGCATCAAACCCAACGAGACCAAACGTCCTCGGGACTGGGAGGAGAACAGAGTACGACACCAGGTGGAGTACCTGGGCCTTCGTGAGAACATCCGGGTTCGTCGAGCAGGATATGCGTATCGTCGTGTTTTCAACAAGTTCCTGCAGAGGTCAGAGAGCAGAGCCAAAGCTGACAGCGGGTCACGTTGCTCGGTGTCGTTAACCTTTTGGCCACACAGGTACGCCATCCTGACTAAAGAGACGTGGCCCGCCTGGCGAGGTGACGAGCGTCAGGGTGTCTTGCACCTCCTCAACTCTGTCCACATGGAGGAGGACCAATTCCAGCTGGGCAAGACAAAAGTTTTCGTTAAAGCTCCAGAGTCGGTATGAAAATGTGTAGAAGAGGTGCAGTTCTGGAACTTTGCCCCATAGTAAAGATCCAGTGTGGTTTCGTTCGTCTCTCCTGCAGCTCTTCCTGTTGGAGGAGATGAGGGAGAGGAAGTACAACGGTTACGCTCGGGTCATCCAGAAGGCGTGGCGTAAACACATTGCTGTCCGCAAGTACGTGAAGATGAGGGAGGAAGGTGAGACCTTGTCGCTCGCTCACTTGGTCGACAGATTCTTCTGCTCCAAACACAAGCTTCTTCTTTTTCTTCCTTCTTCCAGCGTCTGACATCCTGCTGAACAAGAAGGAACGCCGCAGGAACAGCTTGAACAGGAACTTTATGGGCGATTACATCGGCACCGACGTCCACCCGGAGATCCGGCAGTTTGTCGGCCGCAGAGAGAGGATCGACTTTGCCGATGTGGTCGTCAAATTTGACCGCAGGTTCAGGGTAAGAGGTATACTGAAGTCAAGGAACCACAGAAGAAACCCATTTACCTCACAACACCAGAGTTGTTGCTCTTTGTTTCTCTTGACCAGACGGTGAAGCGTGACCTCGTACTCACCCCCAGGTTCTTGTACCTGATTGGTCGAGAGAAGGTGAAGCAGGGGCCAGATAAAGGTCAAATCCAGGAAGTTCTCAAGAGGAAGATGGAACTCTGCAATATCCAGTCTGTTTCTTTGAGGTACAAGTCCAGGCTCAGAACTGCATAATGGGAAATAAAACCTGGATTTGACCCGGGAGTACAAAAAGAAGCACAAGAAAAGCCGCAAGCAGGATGAGAACAATGACTGAAGCATGTCTAGCCAATTGAATTAAAATAATCATCATCATTATTATGATGATGATGATGATGATTATTATACTGTAGACCTTCATGTGCTTGACTGGTATTAGAATATTCTCAGCAGACACATTTCTGGTAGGGAGTGAATCTAAGGATCCCAAACTAGAAGCATTAGGTAGGGAGGGGAAACTAGACACATGCTGAAATGTGCGGTAACTGAATGGGTCTGGATCGGTCTTTGTTTGTGTGCATCTGTAGCACCCTGCAGGACGACGTTTTTATCATCCACGAACACGAATACGACAGCGTCCTCCAGAGTGTCTTCAAGACCGAATTTCTCAGTCTGCTCAGCAAACGTCATCACGAAAACACTCAGAGTAATCTTCCGCTCAAGTTCAACAACCTGTTAGTACTCAAATACACTCTGCGTCTTCCCACCTGACTTTGACTATCGGTTTAGGTCTTTCTGCATCGTCGTCTTCTGTGCTTTCAGTCTGGAGTTTAAAGTGAAGAAGGGAGGCTGGGGTCCATTCACCTCATCAGGGTCCAGACAGATCCAGTTCCAGGTGGGTCAGGGGGACGAGGCAGTCCTGAAACCCAGTGGGAAGGTTCTGAATGTCTCCATTGGACCGGGTCTACCCAAAAACTCACGTGAGCTCCAACCGGTCTCGTAAGCGCAACCAGAATTTCCTGAGTCTCGTCTGACTTCCCGTCTGTTTTCAGGACCCACCAGGAGGGACAACCGTAAAAGTCTGTACCGGGACAACCGGGCTACACCCACCAACCAGAAAAACTTGGGTACCAGTTGAACAAACTGCTGTTAATGAGTCGAGTGCTGTGCTTATTTGCACTGTCGACTTGCTCAGGTCCTCACAACGAGGGCGTCGGGACCCGGCGAGGAAGGTCCGCCAGAGGCTCGTTACTGAGGCAGCAGTCCAGCATGGAGCAGCCCAGTTTGCCCCGCCTCCAGAACCAGAACCAGAACCAGAACCAGAACCAGCATTGGCACGACAGCGGGCGCGCAAAACACGTGGACATGGGTTTCATGAACGTCCCGGAACAGGGCGCCGCTGGGTGAGAACGCTCGGACCACAGCTCGCCGGTTGTATGATTTATATGCCAGGAGCAAAGCCTGTAAACGTCCACGCGGTAGGTACACTCACTCGGATCCACGGAAGCCACGGTGTCTGGCGACTCCTGGCGTCCTCAGTCGAGGTGCCCCTGAGGCTCCAGAGCCCAAAAGCGCATGTGAATCAGGGGACGTTTGCGACTGCAGTCAGAGTAGAACGTTTGACGTGTGAAGTCTCGGACCTGGTGGCGACCTTTTAGTCGGACCTCGGAAGACTAATGATGAAGACGAACGCGTCAGGTGACTACGGCGGCTTCACTTAGTTTGTTTGCCTTTAGGCTGCAGCGTCGGCGATCCAAGGAGGTGAAGCCGGTCCCTGGAGCGGGTCGGCCCAAACCAAAGCCTCGTTCCCCGCAATGCCGCGCTCTCTACGCTTACGACGCCCAGGACACGGATGAGCTCAGCTTCAACGCGGATGACGTTATCGACGTTCTCACTGAAGGTCTCGGCATTCTTCTTCTTCTTACTCTCCAACTTTTTTTCTCCTTTTCATTCGTCCTCCTATTCTTATCCTTTTCACACGCACCTCGACAACTGTCGAACCGCACTGAAGGGGGGGAGCAACTGACCTCTTTCTCCTTCTTTTCCACTTCCTTCCTCTTCTCCTCCTTACATCTTTTCCTGCCGTCCTCCTTCTTATTCCTCCTCCCTCCTGTTTTTCTTCTAACGAGCCATATGGTTGTTGTTTAGATCCGTCGGGCTGGTGGTTCGGACGTCTGCGCGGCAGAGAGGGAATGTTCCCCGGAAACTATGTGGAGAAGATCTAGACGTCGAGGTCAGAGCCCAGTGACCATTATTTTACTGTTTCAAAAAAAATACATCTTTTTACAGACTGACAGCTGTCAGTCATCACCCTTCGGGGTCACAGGTCAACGTGCCGCCAGCTGGACCCGAAGCAGGCGGCAGTGACGTGTTGTAATGGGAACTGGAGAGGATGTCGACGTGAGGACTGAGATTCATGAGGCCCCGAGCGTGTTCATGAACAGTCATGAATGTAAATTCATGATAATGAGTGTTAATTAGAGTTAGTGTTCTGTTTATCCGCTTTGAATGTGATTTGATGACTGAAAGTCTCTGTGCAATCGCAAAGAAAGCAACTAAAAGTTGCTTGTATTCAATAAACAAACAAGTTGGGATAAAACAAAAATCATTCTTTCACACTTTTGTGTTTTTGAGTGTAGAACGTATCACGTGACCCAGTTCTGCCTGAGCGCCGCACTTCATTTGATCGTTTCCCAGTGCCTCCAGGTGCTTGTGGAAAATGTGCTTTCCGTGACATTTAAAGATTAAAAAAAAAAAAAAAAAAAAGCATTTTTTTTTTTTTTTTAACCAAACAAACCAAAAAAAAGTTTTGCACATGGTTTATGTACAGGCGACCAAATCGTCCAGATGTAATAAGAGTATATGTGTAATGATGACATCAGCGTTGAGAAGTTTTTTTGATCCCAAAGCAGCAAACAACATATATCATGTTTTACAAAGCATTTTGTGTTGCTTTTGAAGTATGAAAGGTTTTATAAAATAAAGGTTTGTTTGATTGATTGATGAGTTATGAAAACAAGCGTTATCACCATAAACAAGATGTGATGAAAAATCTAAAACAAAAGTTTTAGATTTTTCACGTTTCGAAAAATCTAAAACTTTGTGTAAGCTGAATTGCATGTGCAGAAAATATTGCACGCGTGGCATTAGAACGTGTTTTGTGTGTGCAATGTATATTTATTGCGAACGGGAGAAAAACGGACAGTTGGGTCGCGTCTTTTGGAGCGAATCGACACGCCTCTTTTAACGACCTCAACAGTGTCCCTCCTTGATGACGTCACAATTGGCCGCACACGACAACCAACAGAAAAACAAAGAGGACGAGCAGGCGTCTCTCGCAGCCAGCGCTTATAATAACAACAGTAATCCGAATATAGCGCCTTTGGAGGGACACGAGGACAAGTTTGTACAGTCGAAATGTGAAATAACTCAAGAGTAGACGAAGCAAAAGATTCCAATTGGGAGAGGACTATGAAGGCAACGTGACCTTTCACACGCCACACGTCACGTTTGTTTTCTTTTTTTTGTCGTCGAGCGAGCGTGTACACTTGACGCACACACTCTCGTTTCACGCGATCACCGGACCGGAACCGTGGACCATGGACGACTTTCTCTCCACTTGCCACGCAGCCGTCAAGGTAGCACGCACGCACGCACGCACGCACGCACAGTGCGCGAGGATCTCAGCCATTGAAGGAGGAGAGGCCTTTCCACACTTTGCCCTCGCTCATGCGTTCCCATGTGAACGTGAGCTTGTCCGAGTCCCGCGAGATATTACGGAGGTTTGGAGATGCGCGAGTTAAGGCTTTCGTGAGCCCAAATCACAACAAGAGGATGTCGAGCAATCACACGAAACAACACATAAAAAGGCAGCTTTTAAGTTTGGAATTGCAAAAATGGGACGGCGAGTGGAGGGCGGATGGTTCATAGTGGCTGTTGTACTGTATGTCGGATGTAGAGTGTCTCCGGAAAGTATTCAGACCCCCTTCAATTTGTCACTTCTTGTTATATTGCAGGCATTTGCTAAAATCATTGAAATTCATTTTTTCCCTCATGAATGTACACACAGAACACTGAACTTTTTGCAGATTTATTAAAAAAGAAAAAGCGTTGTTTTCTTTCAATATGGGGTGCTGTGTGTGCACGAGTGAGGGGGGGGGGGGAAATGAACCGAAATGATTTTAGCAAATGGCTGCAAGATAAGAAAGAGTCAAACATTGAAGGGGGTCTGAATACTTTCCGTTGCTGTCATTTGTCATTTGTCGTGTGTCGATGTTGGATTCCGGATGTCGCTGTTCCACGTCGGATGCGGTTTCCTCAGGCAAGCGCTCGGCTCCCGTCAGGCCCCGCGTTCCACGTGGTTCTGGGAAACGAGGCGTGTGACCTGGACTCGATGGTGTCCGCGCTGGTGTACGCCTACTTCCTGTCCAAGGTGAGGCCGCGTCTCGGCCGGTCGGACGTCGGCGACGCGACGTGACGTGACGTGACGTGACGTGACGTGACGTCGGCCGTGTCTCTCTCGGCAGACGCGCGGCGACCGAGCGGCGCTCAGCGTGCCGCTGCTCAACATCCGCCAGGGGGAGCTGCTGCTCCGTTCCGACAACATGTTTCTGCTGCGCCGGACCGGCCTGTGTCCGGACACGCTGCTCTTCCGGGACCAGCTGGACTTGGCGGCGCTGCGGCGGACGGGCCGCCTCCGCCTCACGCTCGTTGATCACAACGTCCTTCCCGGGTAAAAAGCAAGACGCAGAACCCTCGCCCCTCGCGCAGGCGCGTCGCTGCCCTCCGGGGGCCACGCAAAATGTTTCAAAACGCAAAAAACAAAAGTGGAATTAAAAAAATCACGATGCAATTTACCAGCGGGGGGCGGCGGCGGCTTATGACGAGTCAGGTGACGTGTCAGGTGAGTGACAGCCACCCGTTGTGATTGCAGTTCAGACGCTGACCTGGAGGGGGCGGTGGTGGAGGTCATCGACCATCACGAGCTGGAGAGAGAGCCCGGGCCCTCCTGCCCGGTTACCGTGGAGACGGTGGGCTCCTGCGCCACCTTGGTGACCGAGCGCCTAATCCAGAACGCTCCGCACATCCTGGACCAGCAGGTGGCGCTCCTTCTCTACGGTAAATCTCCCTTAAACTCCGCCCGCTGCGTCGGCCAGCCCTGGCTGATTAGTGTCCGCCTGTTGCTTAGCTACCATCCTGACCGACTGCGTGAACATGGCGCCCGCGGCGGGCAAGGTGACGCCCAAAGACAGCCAGTACGCCGCCGTCCTGGAGGCGCGCTTCCCTTCCCTGCCACCGCGCGGCGCTCTCTTCCAAGCTGTGCACAACGCCAAGTTTGACGTGTCAGGTGAGGCCGCGTCGTGCGTCACGTGTGACGATGACGTCGCATGTGACATCACACGCGGTAATGACGTCACACCCGACGGCACGTGGGGTGACGATGACGTCGTGGTCTCCAGGTCTCAACACGGAACAAATGTTGATGAAGGACATGAAAACTCTGGCAGGAAGTTTCTCCATTGCCGTCTCCGTTCTCTACCTGCCCATCGAGGTCGCTGCTGTCACACACGTACAATGCTCGCACTGGGGCTGAACGATTTTACGTTTTCTGATCGAAATTGCGATTTCAGACAACGCCATCATGCGCTCCCGACTGATGTGGAATCTGTGTGTCCCGCAGAGCCCACCAATCGGCGGCAGCGTGCTCCTCGTGGACAGTTCACGCAAACCAATCAGCTCTGAGCCGGTCAAAAGAAACAACCCGTCCGCCCATCCTCCCTCTTTTCCCGGCTGCTCGCTAACTGGGGGGAATGGTGGACGCTAAGCTAACTTGCGCCGATTCTGCACTAGCTATGAGCTGCGCTTGCTAGCCGGCGCGGCTAAACACAATCCCTCCGCGGTCCCGATCCTCTCCTTTAAGTAACAGATCCTCGCATCCGTGGCGGCAAATAAGTTCCACTTGTGACACGTAGCGTTATCACTAAAAGTGGACGAGGAGTAGCTAAGCGTGCGACACACCGAGCGAGAAGAGAGTACAAGCTAATAGCGAAGTTAACGTAAAATGTCAAGTTGCAAAACACCAGAATAAGTGCGAAGTTGAACGGTAGGGTACACTTTTCAGAGAAGTCTGGCTGGAACTGCGTTACAGCGGACAGCAACCAACTATGAGCAGAAAATGAGCTGGTCCATTAATAAGCGTTAAAGGAGAATATAATAGAACAGCGAACAGCTACACAATGAGCACACACGTCCGAAAACCGGAAATGAGCCTACGTCAGCCAGGACCAGCATCTTATGAGGTCGAAACTATATTCATTCGTCTTCCGTTCCGCTTCTCCTCACACGGGTCGCGGGCGTGCCGGGGCCTATCCCAGCAATCGTCGGGCGACACCCTGAACCGATCGCCAGCCAATCGCAGGGTACATAGAAACAAACAACCATTCGCGCCCACATTCACACCTACGGGCAATTGAGAGTCTTCATGTTTTTGTGAGGCAGATGTGCTAACCAAGTGAGTGGGAACGCGATTGGCTGGTGACCGGTTCAGGGTGTACCCCTCCTCTCACCCAAAGATAGCTGGGATAGGCGCGAGCATGCCCGCGACCCATTTGAGGAGAAGCGCTACAGAAAATGGATGGATGGATGGATTATGATTCTTATGATGGTATCACTGGCACCAGGTTGAATGGCAAAATTGGGTCAATTTAACTTTTTTTTTACAAATCTATATTATTGGTTAGTCCCCACGTGTGTGTGTGATATAATTGATATTACAAATTACTGACCAATCTAAAATTGGAAAAAGCTGACTCTATTTGACAATGACGCAATGTTCATGGTTCACCACACGCTGTTTTTTTGGTCTCCTGAGAAAGTGACAGTTTTGGACGTACGCCGATTCTGCCCGACGCCAGCGACACGTTTTTTATTTGTTACATTTATTTCACACACAAAAGAAAAAGAAGATGCTCATGCTAAACAAATGCAAAATTTGCATGAAAAGAAGCAGACAGAAGAAAAAAAAATCTCATACTTTTTGTCCCATTAAACAGAAAATATTGACATGTCACATTTAAATAATCCATTCAGTAACACTTCCGTTTTCATTTTTAGACTGAAGTTGATATCGTGAGCGTGTTGCGTTGCTGCGTTTCAAAAACATGATATGAATTTTAGGCCATATCACTCAGCCCTCGTCCCCGTTTGCAGCAGTTAGCCTATGAGAAAAATATGAAAAAAGCGATCTTGCATTTACAATGAACATGTACATTAGTGTGAGGTCAAACATTTTGGTGAAAAAAAAGATTTGTACACACAGTATTACATGTTTACATATGTCTGAAATTGATGCGGTTGCTTTATTGGACCTTGAAAAAGGACTGTCTCACACAGCTCTGCATGATTAGACTCAAAGATTTGAATGTTTTGTTGGTATGATGTGTTTGTAAATGTTACTGAACACAGTGAATATTGCACTGAAGCTTGATTTGAATCGAATCGAAAAATCCCAATTAGGTTGTTTTTCCTGAAATCGTTCAGCCCTAGCTCACTTATGGTGGGGGTCCTGAACGTGCGTGCGTGTGTGTGCGTTTGTGGCTGTGTGGGTGTACACGCGCGTGCATGTATCAGGCGTTCATGCAGAGAGCGGATCTGGAGGCGGAGCTTTCCGTCTTCTGTCGCAAGTCGTCTTTTGATCTTCTGGTGCTGATGAGCATCTCCTTCACGGAGACCAAGCAGCCAATCAGGGAGCTGGCACTCTTCAGTCACAGCGACCCCCGCAGAGAACAGGTACAGTGCGAGCCCGGAACCGTGGCGACCGTCGGACTCTTATGACCCCACCCCACCCCTCCCCTCCCCTCCCCTCCCCTGCCCGCCCGCCCGCCCGCCCACGACAGGCGAGCCGCTTCCTGGAGCGGGCCGGAAACCCCGCCCTCGACCTGCGTCCGATCAGCAGCCCCCATCGTCACGTGGCGGCCTATCACCAAGGTAACGCGCGTATTCGCGAACTGGGGTCCTCGGACCCGCGCGGGGCTGTAAGTCGTAGCGCACACACAAAAAAAAGTCCTGATGGGGTCTGATTTGAAAAGAGTGCGGTGGGGACCGATGCAATTTTCCACAATGAACCGACCCGGTAAATGCGCAGCTGGAAGCGCATCCTCCCGCTTCGGGAACTTTAAACGTCTACAATATCATTTTTGTCACAAGAGAGTCACCAAAGATGACAATATTCAATGTTTAGGCCTCGTTCGTGTTGACACACAGGTTGCTCCTCACTTTCTTGGCTCTTGGGCCAATTAGAAGCTGCGATATGATTGAGACGAATCATCACATAAATTTGACATCACCAAACGAAGACATTTCAACAAAAGGCCTATTATTACGGAAATCAAGTCCTATATTTCCTGGAAATAGAAGGACTATACTTTGAAGAATATAGTCCTGTTTTTCAGAAAATAAAGAAATCCCCCCCCCCCCCCCCCCCCCCCCAAAATAAATTGTGAGACTAAAGTTGGATTTTTGATGATGCATGCCAAATTTGAATGAGTGAAAAAATCGGCAAATATGGAAAATGAAGCTTGAAAATGGCAAAAAAAAATCTAACTGCGCTGAAACCACACCCGCTCACCTGTCAGCTGTCAATCAAATACCTCAGCTACCACCTGGAAAGATGGATGCAACTTATGCCCCCACAAAACTACGTTTGAGCCGCCAAAATATATCTGGCTGGAATAGATCCCACAGAGTCGTCGTGGGGCTTTTGCACAACACAACAACGAGGCACTCTAACGCGGCCACGCCAGCAGACTATCCAAAGGGAAGACGCATTTTGGGGTTGTAGGCTTCGCTAGCTAGATAAGTACAAGTCACAACTGATGTGGATGAAGGCACTTAAGTTCTTCTTGTGGGAGAGGGCCATCTCATGTCGGACTCCAGTGTGCGTCAAGCGGTGCCTTTTTAAAATGGTAAAAAACATTTGAATGCTTTAACTCCACAATTGATTACCGACATCGTTATCAGTCTTTGCATGTTTTCAGCAATAAATATGTAGAATGTATTTATCCATCCATCCATCTTCTACCGCTTATCCAAGGTCGGGTCGCGGGGGCAGTAGCTTTAGCAGGGACGCCCAGACTTCCCTTTCCCCAGCCACTTCATCCATCTCTTCCGGGGGGATCCCGAGGCGTTCCCAGGCCAGCCGAAGGATGTAGTCTCTCCGGCGTGTCCTGGGTGCCCGGAACACCTCACCGGGGAGGCGTCTGGGAGGCATTCGAATCAGATGCCCCAGCCACCTCATCTGACTCCTCTCGATGTGAAGGAGAAACGGCTCTACTCTGAGATCCTCCCGGATGACCGAGCTTCTCACCCGTTCTCTAAGGGAGAGCCCGGACACCCCGCGGAGGAAACTCATTTCGGGCGCTTGTATCCGGGATCTCGTTCTTTCGGTCACGACCCACAGCCCGTGACCATAGGTGAGGGTGGGAACGTAAATCGAGAGCTTTGCCTTCCGGCTTAGCTCCTTCTTTACCGGATCGATACAAAGTCCGCATCACTGCAGACGCTGCACCGATCCGCCTGTCGATCTCCTGTTCCATTCTTCCGTCACTCGTGAACAATACTCCAAGATAGTTCAACTCCTCCACTTGGGGCAGGATCTCATCCCCGACCCGGAGAGGGCACGCCACCCTTTTCCGACCACGGTCTCAGATTTGTAGGTGCTGATTCTCATCCCAGCCGCTTCACACTCTGCTGCGAACTGCTCCAATGAGAGTTGGCGGTCACGACTTGATGAAGCCAACAGAAGCACATCATCTGCAAAAAGCAGAGATGCAATACTGAGGCCACCAAACCGGACCCCCACTACGCCTCAGCTGCGCCTAGAAATTCTGTCCATAAAAGTTATGAACAGAAACGGTGACAAAGGGCAGCCTTGGCGGAGTCCAACCCTCACCGGGTACGAGTCCGACTTACTGCCGGATATGCGGACCAAACTCTGACTCCGGTCGTACAGGGACCGAACAGCCCGTATCAGGGGGTTCGGTACCCCATACTCCCGAAGCACCCCAACAGGACTCCCCGAGGGACACGGTCGAACGCCTTCTCCAAGTCCACAAAACACATGTAGACTGGTTCGGCGAACTCCCATGCACCCTTGAGGACCCTGCCAAGGGTGTAGAGCTGGTCCACTGTTCCACGGCCAGGACGAAAACCACACTTCTCCTCCTGAATCTGGGATTCATCTTCCCGACGGACCCTCCTCTCCAGCACCCCTGAATAGACCTTACCAGGGAGGCTGAGGAGTGTGATTCCCCCTGTAGTTGGAACACACCCTCCGGTCCCCTTTCTTAAAAAGGAGGACCACCACCCAAGTCTGCCAATCCAGAGGCACTGTCCCCGATGTCCACGCGATGTTGCAGAGGCGTGTCAACCAGGACAGCCCTACAACATCCAGAGCCTTGAGGAACTCCGGGTGAATCTCATCCACCCCTGGGGCTTTGCCACCGAGGAGCTTTTTAACCACCTCGGTGACCTCAACCCCAGAGATAAGAGAGCCCGCCTCAGAGAACCCAGACTCTGCTCCCTCATGGGAAGGCGTGTCGGTGGAATCGAGGAGGTCTTCGAAGTATTCTCCCCACCGGCTCACAACGTCCCGACTCGAGGTGAGCAGCACCCCATCCCCACGATACACAGTATTTGTGGTGCACTGCTTTCCCCTCCTGAGATGTCGGATGGTGGACCAGAATTTCCGGAAGTCGTTCTCCATGACCTCACCGAACTCCTCCCATGCCCGAGTTTTTGCTTCAGCGATCACCAAAGCTGCATTCCGCTTGGCCAGCCGGTACCCATCAGCTGCCTCAGGAGTCCCATAGGCCAAAAAGGCCCGATAGGACTCCTTCTTCAGCTTGACGGCATCCCTCACCGTTGGTGTCCACCAACGCGTTCGGGGATTGCCGCCACGACAGGCACCGATCACCTTAAGGCCACCGGTCGGCCGCCTCAGCAATGGAGGCGCGGAACATGGTCCACTCGGACTCGATGTCCCCCGCCTCCCCCAGAACATGAGCAAAGTTCTGTCGGAGGTGGGAGTTGAAACTCCTTCTGACAGGGGATTCCGCCAGACGTTTCCAGCAGACCCTCACAATACGTTTGGGCCTGCCACGTCGGACCGGCATCTTCCCCCACCATCGGAGCCAACTCACCACCGGGTGGTGATCGGTTGACAGCTCCGCCCCTCTCTTCACCCGAGTGTCCAAGACATGCGGCCGCAAGTCCGATGACACGACCACAAAGTCGATCATCGAACTGCGACTTAGGGTGTCCTGGTGCCAAGTGCACGTGTGGACACCCTTATGCTTGAACATGGTGTTCGTTATGGACAGTCCGTGACGAGCACAGAAGTCCAATAACAGAACACCGCTCGCGTTCTGATCAGGGGGGAGGGCGTTCCTCACAATCACGCTCTTCCAGGTCTCGCTGTCATTGCCCACGTGAGCATTGAAGTCCCCCAGCAGAACGATGGAGTCCCCAGCGGGAGCGCTCTCCAGCACCCCCTCCAAGGACTCCAAAAAGGGTGGGTACTCTGAAGTGCTGTTTGGTGCATAGGCACAAACAACAGTCAGGACCCGTCCCCCCACCCGAAGGTGGAGGGAGGCTACCCTCTCATCCACCGGGGTGAACCCCAACGTACAGGCTCCGAGCCCGGGAGCAATAAGTATACCGACACCTGCTCGGCGCCTCTCACCGTGGGCAACTCCAGAGTGGAAGAGAGTCCAACCCCTCTCAAGAGGACTGGTACAAGAGCCCAAGCTGTGCGTGGAGGCGAGTACGACTATATCGAGTCGGAACTTCTCGACCTCACACACCAGCTCGGGCTCCTTCCCTGCCATTCCACGTCCCTAGAACCAGCTTCTGTAGCCGGGGATCGAATCGCCAAGGTCCCCGTCTTTGGCCACCGCCCAGCTCGCACTGCACCCGACCCCTATGGCCCCTACCACAGGTGGTGAGCCCATGGGAAGGGGGACCCACGTTACCCTTTTGGGCTGTGCCCGGCCGGGCCCCATGAGTGCAGGCCCGGCCACCAGGCGCTCTCCTTCGAGCCCCAACTCCAGGCCTGGCTCCAGAGGGGGGCCCCGGTGACCCGTGTCCAGGCAAAGGAAACCTGAGTCCATAATTTGTCTTCTTCATAAGGGGTCTTTGAGCCGTGCTTTGTCTGGTCCCTCACCTAGGACCTGTTTGCCATGGGTGACCCTGCCAGGGGCATAAAGCCCCAGACAACTTAGCTCCTAGGATCATTGGGATACACAAACCCCCCACCACGATAAGGTGACGGCTCGTGGAGGGGAGAATGTATTTAGAAAAACAAACAAGCGAAGCCGTGTGGACGGTCGTCGCCATTGATGACACTTATGTGCATCCGTCAGGAAACGCGCTGGCGTCGCGGAAGAAACTTCTGCCGCTGCTCAAAGATTTTCTGAGGACGAGCGACGACGAGGACGAGGAGGACGACGAGGACGAAGGCCGAGTGCCGCCCACGCCCATGAACAGCCTGGTGGAGGGCTGCCCTCTGGATGCCGGCCCGCCCCCCATCAGCGCGGACGCTCTGCACGACAAGTTCAGCAAGATGGACGCCTACTGACCCCACGAGAACACTACACAACTTTGCAATATCTTACATACATGTACTATTCTCAAGTGATATCATTTCCCATTCTATGCAAAATAAAAGGCAAAAAATTCACATACATTGTTTTACCCTGGACACACACGCAGTCACG
This sequence comes from Phyllopteryx taeniolatus, assembly GCF_024500385.1. Lineage (NCBI taxonomy): Eukaryota > Metazoa > Chordata > Actinopteri > Syngnathiformes > Syngnathidae > Phyllopteryx > Phyllopteryx taeniolatus. The sequence continues at coordinate 213,882 of NC_084514.1, read as the reverse complement.
CACACGCCTAACATTTGAAAAAGAACAAGCCGATATTATTTGGACATCACAACTGACTCCGCATTCAAGGATCCAAAGAGTTTAATTGTCATACCAACACACGGTTGCACATACAGTGCCGCGAACAATTATTGGCCCCCTTCTCAAATTCTTAGAGTTTTACTTTGTTTCCCCTAAGATCATCAAACAAATGTAAATATCAGACAAATATAAGTACCCTAGTTAGTAACCCTAACCCAAGTGAACTTAAAATGCTTTTTTCAAATGGTGATTGCATTTATTAACCCTCATGCATCATAATACAATACATACGTAGGATTCATTTTGAGACAAAACATATAAATAAGTCATATACATATTTTCTTTACTTTCAACCCCTCAAAATGTTCAATGGCATCAGACTTATCCATAGATACGGTGGGTACGGAACGTATTCAGACCCCCTTCAATTTTTCACTCTTTGTAATATTGCAGCCATTTGCTAAAGTCATTCAAATCATCACACAGCACCCATATTGACAGGAAAAAAGGAATTGTTGAATTTTTTGCAGATTTATTCAAAAAGAAAAACTGAAATATCACACAGCCATAATAAGCATTCCGACCCTTGGCTGTGACGCTCATATTTAAAACTCTGGTGCTGTCCATTTCTTCTGATCTTCCTTGAGATGGTTCTGCACCTTCATTGGAGTCCAGCTGTTTGATTATACTTGATTAGGAAAGCCACACCCCTGTCTATAGAAGACCTCACAGCTCACAGTGCATGTCAGAGCAAATGAGAATCATGGGGTCAAAGGAACTGCCTGAAGAGCTCAGAGACAGAATTGTGGCGAGGCACAGATCTGGGCAAGGTTACAAAAAAAATTCTGCTTCACTTAAGGTTCCTACGAGCACAGTGGCCTCCATAATGCTTCAATGGAAGACGTTCGGGACGACCAGAACCCTTCCGAGAGCCGGCCGTCCGGCCAAACTAAGCAATTGGGGAAGAAGAGCTTTGGTGTGAGAGAGGTCAAGAAGAACCCAAAGATCACTTTGGCTGAGCTCCGGAGATGCAGTCGGGAGATGGGAGAAAGTTCTAGAAAGTCAAGCATCACTGCAGCCCTCACCAGTCGGGGCTTTATGGCATAGTGGCCCGACGGAAGGAAGCCTCTCCTCGGTGCAAGACATATGAAAGCCCGCATGGAGTTTGCTAAAAAACACCTGCAGGACTCCAAGAGAAATAAGATTACCTGGTTTGATGAGACCAAGATCGAACTTTTTGGCCTTAATCCTAAGCGGTGTGTGTGGAGAAAAGCAGGCACTGCTCATCACCTGTCCAATCCAGTCCCAACAGTGAAGCACGGTGGTGGCGGCATCATGCTGTGGGGGTGTTGCAATCGAAGGAAAGACGACCGTCCACCTTCCGACAAGACAATGACCCTAAGCACACAGCTACAATAACGTAGAAGTGGCTTCAGAAGAACTATGTATTATGAACACGATTCCTAAAATATTTTCTTCATGAAAACCTTACAGTGCTCCGTTTTAGCCATTTTAGCCAGCGAGGGACACCTTATAGTCTTAAGGTATAAAGCTTATACAGTGACCCCCTCATATTTCGAACACCGATTAAACATCTCTTTTCTTGGAAAAAACTGGCCCAATAAAATCATACCTGAAATAAAATAAAACAATAAGTTGCTGTTCCCCCCTTTGTTTTATTGCAAAGCAATACAATCAATCAACTTTTATTAAGCTCATATTTCATTAGAAAACACATACAGTCCGGACACATAAAAGGAGCGTACATCAGGAAAACCTTTATATTTAATGACCATCATTAGTTTTTACCCAATTCCCTTCCAAGAAAACAACAAGCATCCAAGAAATGTCACCCGCACTGTCCAGTATGCAGGTATTTATTTCACAGTAACACTGTATACATTTTCGGCTAAAAAGTGACTGAATCGATTTCCAGCCACTGAAACGTTTCATATCGTATCGTTCTAAATTAACCAATATCGTCCTTAAATATGTGTGTGTGTTTAAGTACAATATTATTATTATTAATTATTAAGGGCCTTTCCATGAATTTCACTGGGGAAAGATGCTTTGGCATACGAAAGTTACAAGTTACAAACGTGTTCACGGAACGAATTAAACTGGTATCTCAAGAGACCACTCTATATTGCATGTATGTGTGTGCAGTGTGGAGAGGGCAACACGCCACCTTGAGGACACTTGGGGCAAGACAAGGCAACAGCCTTTTTCCTCCTGTCATCCATCTTGTCATCTTGTCTCTGCTCTTCTTGGACGTCCTCACGCTTCGCCTTCTCCACAAGCCATTGATAGAGTTCCACACTCCGCTTGGAACCCTTTCCGTTCTGGTCCTTCCGGGCGGGGGGGACGGGAAGCCTTCCGTGTCCTTCAGGCCGGTTCTGGGTGCGGGGTCCGTGAAGCCAAAAGTCAGCGGCCGGTTCCCGCCGACTTGAGCGGCAGCAGGCGGCCACGTCGGCCCTGAAGGAAGGCGTATAGAAGCCGTAGATGAGCGGGTCGCAGCAGGTGTTGAGGTTCCCGAACAGGAAGAGGCCATGGTGGACGTACTCGGGTGTGAAGTGGACCACTTCGGGCTGGAACCAGTACCACACCCCCAACAGGTAGTACGGTGTCCAGCACACCACAAAGGACAGTACGATGATCACCGTCATCTTCAGCGTCTTCATCCTGGCCTTGGAGATGCTGTTGCTGCTGCTGCGACGCAGTTCCCCTGAGGATGCGCGGGGCGACACTTTAAACTAGGGCCAGACCAATTATTCAGCTGTACGATTTAATCGGCCCTGGAGGTGGGGCTCGAAGGCGAGCGCCTAGTGGCCGGGCCTGCACCCATGGGGCCCGGCCAGGCACAGACCGAAAGGGTAACGTGGGTCCCTCTTCCCATGAGCTCACCACCTGTGGGAGGGGCAATAGGGTCGGGTGCAGTGTGAGCTGGGCGGTGGCCGAAGGCAGGGACCTTGGCGAGCCGATCCCCGGCTACAGAAGCTGGCTCTAGTGACGTGGAATGTCACCTCTCTGGCAGGGAAGGTGTGCGAGGTTGAGAAGTTCTGACTTGATATAGTCGGGCTCGCCTCCACACAGAGTTTGGACTCTGGTACGAGTCCTCCCGAGAGGGGTTGGACTCTCTTCCACTCTGGAGTTGCCCACGGTGAGAGGCGCCAAGCAGCTGTGGGTATACTTATTTCCCCCCCGGCTTGGTTGACCCCGGTGGACGAGAGGGTAGACTCCCTTCGCCTTCGGGTGGGGTGATGGGTCCTGACTGCTGTTTGTGCCTATGCACCAAACAGCAGTTCAGAGAACCTTAGTCCTTAGAGGGGGTGCTGGACAGCGCTCCCACTGGGGCAATGACAGTGAGACCTGGAAGGGCGTGTTTGGGAGGAATGGCCCCCCTGATCAGAACCCGAGCGGTGTTCTGTTATTGGACTTCTGTGCTCATCACGGATTGTCCATACCGAACACCGTGTTCAAGCATAAGGGTGTCCACACGTGCACTTGGCACCAGGACACTCTAGGTCGCAGTTCGGCGATCGACTTTGTGGTCGTGTCATCGGACTTGCGGCCGCATGTCTTGGACACTTGGGTGAAGAGAGGGGCGGAGCTGTCAACTGATCACCACCTGGTGGTGAGTTGGCTCCGATGGTGGGGGAAGATGCCGGTCCAACCTGGCAGGCCCAAACGTATTGTGAGGGTGTGCTGGGAACGTCTGGCGGAATCCCCTGTCAGAAGGAGTTTCAACTCCCCCCTCCAACAGAACTTTGCTCACGTTTCGGGGGTGACGGTGGACATCGAGTCAGAGTGGACCATGTTCCGCGCCACCATTGCTGAGGCGGCCGACCGGAGCTGTGGCCGTAAGGTGGTCGGTGCCTACCAACGGTGAGGGATGGCGTCAAACTGAAGAAGGAGTCCTATCGGGCTTTTTTTGGCCTGTGGGACTCCTGAGGAAGCTGATGGGTACCGGCTGGCCAAGCGGAATGCAGCTTTGGTGGTCGCTGAAGCAAAAACTCGGGCATGGGAGGAATTCGGTGAGGCCATGGAAAAAGACTTACGGACGGCTTTGAAGAAATTCTGGTCCACCATCCGGTGTCTCAGGAGGGGGAAGCAGTGCACCATCAACACTGTGTATAGTGGGGATGGGGCGCTGCTGACCTTGACTCGTGGGGAGAATACTTCGAAGACCTCCTCAATGCCACCGACACGCCTTCCCATGAGGAAGCAGAGTCTGGGTTCTCTGAGGCGGGCTCTACTATCGCTGGGGTTAAGGTCACCGAGGTGGTTAAAAAGCTCCTTGGTGGCAAGGCCCCAGGGGTGGATGAGATTCGCCCGCAGTTCCTAAAGGCTCTGGATGTTGTGGGAGAGGAGGGTCCGTCGGGAAGTCCATCCATCCATCCATTTTCTGAGCCGCTTCTCCTCACGCGGGCCACGGGCGTGCTGGAGCCTATCCCAGCTATCTTCGGGCGAGAGGCGGGGTACACCCTGAACTGGTCGCCAGCCAATCACAGGGCACATACAAACAAACAACCATTCGCACTCACATTAACACCTACGGGCAATTTAGAGTTGTCAGTTAACCTACCATGCATGTTTTTGGGATGTGGAGTGAGTGGAGTGGGATGTGAACCGGAGTCCCTGGAGAAAACCCACACAGGCACGGGGAGAACATGCAAACTCCACACAGGCGGGGCCAGGGTTTGAACCCCGGACCTCAGAACTATGAGGCAGACGCTCTAACCAGTCGACCACCGGGCCGCCCGTCGGGATGTCGAATCTCAGATTCAGGAGGAGCAGTGTGGTTTTTGTCCTGGCCGTGGAACAGTGGACCAGCTCTACACCCTTGGCAGGGTCCTCGAGGGTGCATGGTACTTCGCCCAACCAGTCTACATGTGTTTTGTGAACTTGGAGAAGGCGTTCGACCGTGTCCCTCGGGGAGTCCTGTGGTGGGTGCTTCGGGAGTATGGGGTACCGAACCCCCTGATACGGGCTGTTCGGTCCCTATACGACCGGTGTCAGAGTTTGGTCCGCATTTCCAGCAGTAAGTCGGACTCGTTTCCGGTGAGGGTTGGACTCCGCTAAGGCTGCCCTTTGTCACCGATTCTGTTCATAACTTTTGTGGACAGAATTTTAAGGCGCAGCTGAGGCGTAGTGGGGGTCCGGTTTGGTGGCCTCAGTATTGCATCTCTGCTTTTTGCAGATGATGTGGTTCTGTTGGCTTCATCAAGCCATGATCTCCGACTCTCACTGGAGCGGTTCGCAGCCGAGTGTGTAGCGGCTGGGATGAGAATCAGCACCTCCAAATCTGAGACCGTGGTCCTCAGTCGGAAAAGGGTGGCATGCCCTCTCCGGGTCGGGGATGAGATCCTGCCCCAAGTGGAGGAGTTCAAGTATATTGGGGTCTTGTTCACAAGTGAGGGAAGAATGGAACAGGAGATCGACAGGCGGATTAGTGCGGCGTCTGCAGTGATGCGGACTTTTTATTGGTCCGTTGTGGTAAAGAAGGAGCTAAGCCGAAAGGTGAAGCTCTCAATTTACCGGTCGATCTACGTTCCTACCCTCACCGATGGTCACGAGCTGTGGGTCGTGACCGAAAGAACAAGATCCCGGATACAAGCGGCCGAAATGAGTTTCCTCCGCAGGGTGTCCGGGCTCTCCCTTAAAAATAGGGTGAGAAGCTCGGTCATCGGGAGCTCAGAGTAGAGCTGCCAACAGTAGCCCTTTTCAAATATTTTTTGCCAATTTTTCCTTACACATTAACACATTATCAGAAAACAACGATAAAGAGACATTCCCCAAAGAAATCTGACGAAATGTACCTATTTTCTCTCCTGTAAACACATTTGAAAGGACAAAGTATTGCAAAACAGTCAAATGTTCTGCCTGTATATCATATCTTTGTTGTTGTAAGTGTTAAGGGACACAAAAATATATATTTTTAATTCATCATATTTTTTGTAATTAATTGGCCAATTAAGCGGCTATTGGAATTTTGTTCTGCCAAGTATCAGAATCAGCATCGGCCTCCAAAAATCCATATTGCTTGGGTCCTACTTTAAACCCAATCGTTTTTCTAGGTGCTTGAATGGAAACAAGTGGAGTCACAGGCACACAACTGGACCTTCTGCCATCTAGTGGAAGAGCATTTCATTGTTCTGCCTGTCACTATATGTCGCTGGCATAGATAGATGAAGAAAGATACAATAGTTTTAGTAAAGAGGTCATGTTTGGACCAATGAGGTGAAACTGGATCAGGAATCACCTAGGCCAAGCACATGCTCAAGAGGCGTCGGTGCTCTTCACGTGTCGTAAGCGTGTTGTCGGTTGAGGCGTGGTTACCTTTGTTCTTCAGGTGCGTGTTGTTGATGTGCAGCATGATGCGGCCATAGCAGCAGCTCATCACCAGCAGGGGGAGCACGTACAAGGTGCTGAAGTGGAACATGTTGTACAACGTTTCCTGCCAGCGGACGCTGAAAGTTGTGTGGGTCGCACACTGGGTGAAGTGAACGCCCACGTCGCCCAAGACGACATCTACCGTGCCGAACACGAACAACTGCAAATGGGAGCATGGCATCGACGTCATTGTGACACCGGGACAACATGAAAACATGACACCATGTACTGACACAGGTATATCCAACAATGCTGCCAATGAGACTTTATGTACCCGTCGGTCTCAGACCGTGTTATCCCAGTTATGTGGTCACAGGAGCGTTGTGCCGCTCATGCACTACGCCATCGCAACAGACCTCACATGTCCACCTCCCACCTAACCTAACCAAACCCTCACTTTCATCCTAAAAAAAACAGCCCTGGACTGGGATCCATCCACCCATCGCCCTCAGGTAGGCGCTACCGATTAATGCAAACTAGAACTAGCAGACATTCCAACAGCTTTTTCCCTCTTGCAATCAACATCTTAAACACCTAACCTACAATTCCATTGCAACATGCTGGCAATTTTTTGTCTTTTTGTCTTGAGTTTGTTGTCACATTTCTGTGGGGCCAATGATATATTAGTCGTGCACTCACTGTAGTCGTCTCGCCACGCTGCACTATTTGCATATCTGTTGTTGACCAATACAGATTAGCATCTGCTCCATTTGCACACTGACTGAGGACTATCTGCAACATTTGCACAATCAACATTGTCCCAGACTATTGTACTACTCGCTTGAAGTCTCGGTGCCCTTTGCACAATGGTCATTGCACCGGACTATTGTAATTTTAGTCATTCGAACTGCTCTAAGTGCTTGAGGACTCTGCATCTTTTGCACAATTGTCAAAAACAAATGTAAAATGTACCGGCATTACCAGATAACTAGCAACCCTTTATTGCTCAGTGACTGTTTTTTGTCAATGTCTTTATGTCTCAAAAGTGTTCTTTGCCAATTGACTGTCTGTTGTCGTAGTAGAGCGGCTCCAATTACCGGAGACAAATTCCTTGTGTGCTTTTTGGACATACTTGGCAAATAAAGATGATTCTGATTGTGATTCTGATTCTGACACGTCCAAACATGAGCTCTATGAGCCCGTTCAATTCGGTATCAGAATCCACCACAGCTCACACACTGCCCTCATCAAAGTTACAAATGACCTCCTCATTGCTGCCGACACTGGCCAATTCAGCTTTCTCATTCTCCTCGATCTGTTCGCAGCTTAAGACACAGTTTCTCACACCATTCTCCTCAACCACCTATCTCTCCACCTGGGGCTCTCTGGCATGGTCCTTGACTGGTTCACAGTTTTACCTCTCTTGGTAGCAACAGTTTATCTCCATTGATGGCTACAACACCACTCCTGACACAGTAAACCATGGTGTTCCTCAAGGCTGTGTGCTTGAACGCCCCACCCCCTCTTCGTCACGGTCTACATGCTCCCACTTGGACAAATTATCCACTACCATGGCCTCAACTTCCACTGCTATTCTGATAACACACAGCTGTACCTCTCCACCAAACCATCCAGTAGACTTAGCTCATGGTAGGGGTCTCCAGGGCACTGCCCCAGAAGGTTGGACCTCTCCTTTTCGATATGCAGTAGATGGCTGTTCCATCTCTCCATCCTTTCACTCCCACATCAAATCCATCACCAAATCTGCCTTTTCCACCTCCGCCCATCACTCTCTGTTTTCGTGGCTGAGACCTAAGTCATGCCTTCATCACATTCTGCCCAGGCTACTGCAACGTAGTCCTGTTCGGGCTACCCAGCAAAGCCCTGAACTGGTACCAGTTCGTCGAAACTCAGCAGCTGGGGTGCTCACCTGCACCAAGCCCTGGCAGCACATCACTCCCACACTTCCATTTCCACTGCCGACTGGTCAAGTCCCTCATCACATGCAAAATCCTGCTCCTCACCTACAAATCCCTCCATTCACTAGCCCCCAGTACCAGTACCTATACCTCTTTCACTCATACACCCCATCCCGGGACCTGAGGTCTTCCAATTCTGGTCTTCTCTCCCCCCTCCCCCCGTATCCGCCTGCGGAACTATTGGCCAGAGCCTTCAGTCTTGCAGACCCCACCCTCTGGATCTCTCTTCCCTCAGACATCCGAGAGGCGCATCGCTGGAGACTTTCAATCAAAACCTCAAAACCCACCTGTTTTACTCAGCTTTTGATGTATAGTGTCCTTTGTTCTGTGTTCTTGTCTGTCTAATTTTTGTTAAATGGCCTTGGGTTCTGTGAAAGGTGCTATATGAATCCATATTATTATTATTATTATGAAAACATCATGATATCTTGAAACCCTGACAAAATGACATGATGGCGTACTCTCTTGTGCGCAACAAGAGTGTTGTTGGGTGGCTGCAGGAAGCCTCTAAGCATAGCTAGCATTCCTCATAGAAACAAAGGGTGGTGTTAGCCCAAGCTAGCAACAGGTGGTCTTTTTCTTTTTCATTAAATTTCCAGAACATTCCAGCATGGATTTACCGCTCACGGCAGCATCTGCTGAACACAAACACACCGATAGAGAATGTTATCGGTGCTTTGGGTGTCACACCAATCGATCACCTGCAAATCATGCCACCCTTGTACCTTCTTGTCCACTGAAGTCTGCAATGTGAACCACCGCATTTCTACTTCATGAGGGTGGCGTTCTCTCGCAGCACAGCGAGTTAGTGTGAAAGCACACACCTGTGGCACGGCGAGCAACAGGCTGAGGCTCCAGGCCAGCGCCAGCATCCGTCTGTTCCTGCACCGGGCGCTCAGCGTGTGCAGCGGCCGCACGATGGCGTGATGGCGGTCCAGGCTGATGACCACCAGCACCGAGGCAGATGCGTACATGGCCAGCAACTTCAGGAAGCTGAGCAGCCTGCAGAGGGCGTCGCCCCCGTGCCACTGCACCGTGACGTTCCATACGGCGTCCAGGGGCATCACCACAAAAGTCATCATCAGGTCCGCCGACGCTAGGCTGACGAAAAGGGGGCGCAGGTGAGAGGCCAAATGACGGCCGCGCCCGCCGCACACGCTGGCCATGAGCGCCAGGTTGGCGGTGGCGGCGGCAGCAAACAGCAACGTCGTCGCTCCCACGCGGAACTGAGCCGCCCCACCGAATGAGGGGGCCTCCCACTGGGACGCATTGGCGGGGGGCCATGCCGACCGTGATGACCGCTCGGCAGACATCCTCAGAGTCTGTGCCACCACACTGACCAGGTCAAAAGATGATGGTGAAAGGTGGAGAAGGAGAGAGAGAGAGAGAGAGAGAGAGAAGGCTCAGCTTAACTTTTGGGCCTGCCTTTTGTCAAGCTCTGCCCTTTTGCCACCTGGCAAACCAGATGGATGATTGACGGGTTGATAGATCAATAGCGAGCTTGCGCACGCACGCACACACACTCACACAAGTATACACACTTAGCACATACACAAAGATATACACGAACACATTCACACACTCAGATTTCAACATGCACACAGTTAGGCACTCACATGCATATACACACACGCACACACACACACTCTGAAACCAGTGAACAAATCGTCTTTTAACTTCCTATGAATTTATTCAGTCTAGTGACGTCAGTGGTGATTTGGTTTCCATGGTAACGTCGAGGAAAGAGGGAAACGAGGTAATAAAAAGTAAATGTTACATAATTCGGTAGAAAAAGAAGTTACGTATGTGTGTATAAACATCAAAAGCGTTTTTTCAACTGTTTCGAAGGGAACATCCATAGATATAAACAATAGGTAGATCCGACACGCCCCTTTTGAGCAATAGCGACGCAGAGTAAGTGGGGGCAAAGTCGTCAGCAAATTCGGTACCTAGCTTCTCGTTTGCCAAAACATTGAACGTGACCCGTAAATTGTTGTCACTCCTCCATATTAAGGAGCGTCTCAAGTCTCTTAAACGTCCATGGTGGAGCCAGGATGGAGCATTGAGGAGCCTCCACGACCTGCTTAAATCGAGGGACGTCTGATGTATACTGCGCGGAAGTCCCATTGCCCCTCGATGTGACGTTTAAAATCGCCGTTGGAGGGCAGGACAGATTTGGCATTGATCAATCACAATTGTTTTTGCATCTGCCAAGTTGTAAAGAGTAACTGTGTTGATTATATTTAACTTTAATATAATCCCAGTTCGTATATAAAGTATAAAGTGGACATTTGTGGTGTAATAATTTAGCCACGCAGACGGTTCATTTGTGACACAGCAATGGCATGACCTCATCTTTAGTAGACGTCTCCATGAAATAACGCCATCGAGGAACGATTGTTTTATTTCTCCCAAGCATTCCTACTTCCTACTGCATTGCTCCTCTGTCAATATCCTAGCTCCTGGATGGAATTTCTGGTTGAAGGAGCTCGGACCTAGGAAGTTCCAAATATAAAAATGAGATGCACCTCGTGTGGCTTGCAAGAAAGCCAAAATAACAAGGATGCCGGCACATTGTGCTGCATATGGTTGTACACAACGCTGTACAATCACAAGGGAACTGGGAATGACTTTTCACAGGTAAAATTATTTTTGCTTTATTTTCAAATGTTTTGTATTTATAGCACATGCTTTGACGTTGCCAGAGAATAAACCTCGTGAAAATCGGTTGAGAAATGAGCAAGTTATGACTTATTTTCAATGTAACTGCATTGCCTTTGTCGTCACGTCGGCCTGTGGATTTATAGCTCTATGGGGCGGCCGGCAAGTTAGCAATGTCCCACAGTGCAACGCGGTGCGGCCAGCCAATAGGAGGTGCTTCTTATATCTCGACCAATCAGAGAGAGGCGCGAGCTTTCAAACCTCAACCGGAAGTGGGCGACTTGAGCAGTTGGCTTTCAGTTGCTCGTTGTCGGTCTGTTCGTCGCGCTCGCTCCATATCGATTTATTTTAACCATTCACTTTATTCCGCTTGTGGGAAATAAAAGTTTGACTTTATTCCGCGTGTGGAGGAGTGAAGATGTCAAACATGGCGGAGTCCACCGCTCAGAGTCACTGTGAGTTACCGAGGTCTTCATCACATACAGTAAACTACGTTATCATTTCTAAGTGTATAATTTATTATTATACTATATCGTTAGCCTGATAGCAGAATTGCCTAGATCATTTTTGAGCTGTATATGTATTTATATTTTGTGACACTTGGAGTACTAAACTAATCATATGCAATATATTCTGTCATGTCATTACTACTTTACTTGGACCGGCTTGTTTAAGATTATTTTAATATATACAAGCAGCTTCCTAAATCATTACTATTATACTAGTCAGGTATGTTCGGAGAATTAGGAGTAGGACCTGATAAGTTGTTTACTTCCTCCTACTCCTTTTAAGCATATACCTTATGCATTCCTTTTATTATTTCCTTGTTTTTTATTTTGCTGTTTTTTTCCATTTGTCACAAGTTTATCTTGTGTTGATTGTTTTGTTTTCTGTATATGTGCAATAAACTTGAGTTAAAAAAAAAAAAAAAAAAAAACATTTTGGGAACAAGAATAAAAAAATTCAACAAACAAGAAAGGGAAAAAAATAATTTTTAGCAAGCACGCTTGTATTTTTTATTGACATTGTGACAGTAAGTTCAAAATGACTTAAGGTAATTATGCTATTATGTTAACGATTTGTACTTTACTTTGTCTATCCCGTGATACCATATTATCAGAACTGTGTCGGTCAGTTGTGTTTTTTTTGTGCGAGATGAAGAAGGACGTGTGAGTGCTTGTTGATTTGTGAAGTGTGTTTGCCGCATGAATAAAAGTTTGTATGCTTGTTGTGTCCTGTGAGCAGATGGCCGTCTGACCGCCGAGCAGATGGACGAGCAGAGGCACCAAAATGTCGCCTATCACTATTTGTGTCGACTGGAGGAGGCAAAAAGGTGGCTTATTTACGTATTATTCATTTTCGCGCTGCCCTACTTGGGTATTAATGTGAAGGGTTACCAGTTTGCTACACACTGATGAAATAACACATTTGCTCAAATGGCCTTAACCAAATTTGAATGATCTAATGGCATTATTTATTGAAAATGACATGTAAACAAAGATGGTTATGTTATTTTTAATGATGGTATTCAGCTATGCGAAGACACTGATCTTTTTAATTACTCCTCAATTATCAACAATGACTTTATAAGGTAGGAAACATGAATAAATATCAATTTGCAAGTGCTCACATTTTTAAAGGATCACTTGTACAATATTCCTAGGAAATCACAATGTCCCATCACTGGTGAGCCCTGCATGGACAACACACACACGCATGCATGCATATTGTAACATGTTGTATATAAACACACTCACAGACAGGCATATTGTAACGTGATGACAAGATGTAACAAGATGACCGCGTCCAATGAGACTTTGATTGCTCGGATCACGAGCTCACACCGGGTCAATGGCGGCCATCCCCACAGGTGGATGGAGGCCTGTCTGGGGGAGGAGCTTCCCGCTCCCACGGAGCTCGAGGAAGCCTTGCGGAACGGCGTCCTTCTCGCCAAACTGGCCCATCGCTTCTCACCCGCCGTCGTTCCTCGCAAGAAGATTTACGACTTGGAGCAGCTGCGCTACCAGGTCGGCATTTCCTTCCTGTCAATCACGTCCGTCTACCGTATTCATCCATAATTGTCAGTAGACCCAAATTGTACTCAAGTTACAGGAGCGTTACTTTAGAATAATATGACTCAAGGCCAAGTCAAAAGTAGCCCTCCAAATAATGACTTGAGTTCAAGTATTCCTAACCCTGAAAAAAGAACACAAATACGAACTGGTGAGTAACTTCTTTTTTTAAATCAAAGCATGAGATCAACTGGAAACAAATCTCCAATGGGAATCTGCAAATACAGATATTGTCCAGCATTATCACTTTAACTGAAACAATAACTTGAATCTTTATAAAATCATATAAAATAGGGAGAATTCCGCCACTGGAATTTTTTTGAAATGAACTTTTTGTTTCCACTAATGAGGCTCAGCAAACACAGATACTTTCCTGTTTTTACAGCTTTCATGAGAATGAGTCCCATTGAAAAGATTTGTCTTCTGAATGAGGCCGCAGAGACTTTTTTGTGCAGCCATGTGACTGGCAGTCTCTGTTTGATTGGTCTAATGCAGTTACATGTCGTTGGATTGGTGAAACACACACGCAAGTCAGACGTTACTCAGACAAACCAAAATAGATTGCACAAGTAATATGAGATGAATGAAAATGAAAGTAGCTCATTGTCACCGAGTAAAAGTACCTTTCCTTAACGATGTCCCTATCACATTTCTTATTCTGGGAACTGAAGTGAGAGTCCACTCTTAATCTTATGGATTAGGAATGGTGGTGACAGCACATGTGTGAATCCGCTAATCTGCAAACAACACTCTTGATTTATGGCCTCTTTAAATGCAACAAGCTTGCTTGTCACAAAATCCTTCACACTTGTTAAACTTCGATTGTAAGTTAAAGTTGTTTGAATAATTGCTCATAATTGCTCACCTGTCTGTCGCTCTTTGACCAGAGAGTTGAGCGAGGCGGCTTCCCAGACTTATTTGCAAGTATCTTTCGGCGTGCCGTTTGAGCAGAACGTAACATCACATGATCGTATTAACGGCTGTGAAAGGATCTTTCTTCATTCAAAACGGTTTTGGTGACAAAGACAACGTGTTATGTTGCAGAGGGAAGTCTGTCTGTGTGTGTGTGTGTGCGTGCGTGCGCGCGTGATTGCGTGACACCCACACTACGTGCGTCTCTTTGAGTGGCTCTGCCGGTACTAAAACTAACCTGTTACTGTTCCAGTTGGCCAGATCATTGTACCTTTAGATTATTTTATCACGTAGTAATCTTTAAAATGTTAGAAAATGGATCATACGGATCTCGAGCAATTGAATATCACGTGATCGGATCGGGACGTCCCTACCTTCTTAACAAAAATACTCAAGTTAAAGTAAAAAAGTATGTTGCATTAAAACGACCCTGACAAGTACAATTTAACCCCCCAAAATTACTTCATGTAGCTCGTTACTAATGTTGCTTATTGATCAATAATATTGCGCTTTCAGGCCGTGGGTGTGGAATTTCGTCACACGGACAACATCAACCACTGGAGGGATGCGCTGATGGCGCTTGGACTGCCACCAGTGAGTAAGCAACTGTTAAAATGACCACAGCAGCACATAGCGAGCGAGCGAGCAACTGCTAAGGCTCCGTTTATGAGATGGTCCCAACGGCCACGGCAGCCGGCTTGGCCCGGTTCAGTCGGCGTCGGCGTCGGTGGGCGCATACTGCCCGGTGCCCACCGCTTAGCTTTAGAGGCGTTGCAGGCGCAGTGATGTGTGTAAGATGGCAGGTACGACATTTCCTTCTCGCCACAGACTGCCGTGAGAACCGAGATGGCGCCTACACGGGCGGACCCCTGTGTAACACGCTCTTTCAACATTAGGGAGTCGACTCCAAACTTTCACAAATCCACAAAGTTTTTTTCTCAGAGTTACTCATCAGTGGAGCGGCTGCACTCTATGGCGCATGGAAGAGGCAAAGACGGCGCCACAAAGGGAAGCGTGCCGGGGTCCAAGTTAAGCTTCGACAGAGAGGATTTCCAACGGCGCTTCCGGCGATTCATCTCGCAAATGTACGCTCTCTACCAGACAAAATGGACAAGCTTCATCTCCTCACGAAGAACAGTAAAGACTTTACACGTTCGGCTGCCCTCTGCTTCACGGAGACTTGGGTTTGTGAACGCGTTCCCGACGGCGCCGTACTGCTGCCTGGCTTCCAACTTCACCGAGTGGACCGCGACACGGAGCTATCGGGGAAAACAAAAGGTGGCGGGATATGCTTCTATAGCAACGGAAAATGGTGTACTGATGTCACGGAGCTCAGCACACACTGCGGCCCGGACTTGGTCGCTCTTTTGGAAGTGTTAGTCATTCTATTCACCACGTAGGTTTCTTTCATTTATACTCGCTGGTGCCCCCCAAACACGTGCAGAATGTGGCTTGGCATTGTCTTGCTGAAATAAGCAGGTGGGTCCATGAAAAAGACGTTGCTTGGATGGCAGCATATGTTTCTCCAAAACCTGGATGTACCTTTCAGCATTAATGGTGCCTTCACAGTTCTGTAAGTTACCCATGCCATTGGCACTAACACAGCCCCATATCATCACAGATGCTGGCTTTTGAACTTTGCGTCCATAACAGTCCGCATGGTTCTTTTCCTCTTTGGCCCGGAGGACACGACGTCCAAAATTTCCAAAAACAATTTGAAATGTGGACTCGTCGGACCACAGAACACTTTTCCACTTTGCGTCGGTCCATCTTAGACGAGCTCGGGCCCAGAGAAGCCGGCGTCGTTTCTGGGTGTTGTTGCTAAATGGCTTTTGCTTTGCATAGTCGAGTTTGAAGTTGCAGTTACGGATGTAGCGCCGAACTGTATTTACTGACATTGGTTTTCTGAAGTGTTCCTGAGCCCATGTGGTGATATCCTTTTCCCATTGATGTCGGTTATGGACCGTAGATGATGAAATCCCTAAATTCTTTGCAATTGCACGTTGAGGAACTTTGTCCTTAAACTGTTGGACTATTTTCTCCCGCACTTGTTCACAAAGAGGTGAACCTCGCCCCATCTTTGCTTGGGAACGACTGAGCAATTCAGGGAAGCTCCTTTTCTCCCCAATCACGGCACCCACCTGCTCCCCATTAGCCTGTTCACCTGTGGGATGTTCCAAACAGGTGTTTGATGAGCATTCCTCAACTTTATCACTCTTTTTTGCCACCCACCTGTCCCAGCTTTTTGGGAACGTGTTGCAGCCATCAAATTCTAAGTTCATGATTATTTGCTCAAAACAATCAAGTTGATCAGTTTGAACATGAAATATCTTGTCTTTGTAGTGTATTCAATGAAACATAGGTTGAACATGATTTGCAAATCATTGTATTCTGTTTTTATTTATGTTTAACACAGCATCCCAACGGCACGACTGGTTACACATCTGCCTCACAGTTACGGGGACGGGGGTTCGACTCCCGGCCCCGCCTGTGTGGAGTTTGGATGTTCTCTCCGTGCCTGGGTGGGTTTTCTCCGGGCACTCCGGTTTCCTCCCACATCCAGAAAACATGCGTGGTAGGTTGATTGAAGACTCTAAATTGCCCGTAGGTGTGAATGCGAGTGGGAGCGGTGGTTTGTTTCTGTGTGCCCTGCGACCGGCTGGCGACCGGTTCAGGGTGTACCCCGCCTCTCGCCCGATGATAGCTGGGATAGGCTCCAGCAGCCCGCGACCCTAGTGAGGAGAAGCGGTAATGAAAACGGATGGATGGACAACTTCCCAACTTCATGTGCAAGCAGCACATTGACTGTCCCGCCAGGGAAAACAACATTCAAGACCACTGCTGTACCACGCGCAACTACTCTTACCGTGCTGGTCCCTGTGCAGCTTTGGGCTATTCTGCTCACTGTTGAATTCACTTAATTCCAACACAAGGGAGCAGACTTAAATGTGTGATTAAAGTGGATCAAAGACGGAACTGATTGGAGTGTCTTTGAAACTTCAACTGGCAGCCTGAATGAAAATACGGACAGTGTCACATCCTATATCAGTTCCTGTAAAGACGTGTGTGTATGCTAACCAAGACATTTTGCATGTTCAATAACAACAAACCGTGGTTCACTGGCAAACTTTGCCAACTTCACAGGCTAAAAAGGACACCTAACGGAGTGGAGACAGATCCCTGTACAGTCGGGCGAGAAATCAACATTGCCAAGAGAAATTATGCAGAAAAGATGGAAAACAGGTTTGCCACTAACGACTCTGCGTCAGTTTGGCGAGGATTACAATCATGAACCAACGACAAGCGGTCACCCCCCCCCCAAGCGCAGAACGGTAAAGAATTGGCTGATGACTTGAATACCTTCTACTGCAGATTTCAAAAGGACACTTCCCCACCACCGATCACCATAACGTGTCTGAATCCCCCTTCTGCATTGACCATTCACGGAGAGGACGTGAAACGGTTCTTCAAACAACAAAAGATCAACAAAGCGGCAGGCCTGGTCAGTGTGTCCCCCTCCTGCGGGTTTTCACACAGATCTTCGATAGATCTTTGGAAACGAACGCTCCACCATCGTCCCAGTCCCCAAGACACCTGCTGTTTCCGGACTGAATGACAACACACCTGTCGCCCTGACATCTGTGGTCATGAAGTCCTTTAAATGCCTCATGCTCGGCCACGTGAAGAGCGTCACAGGGACCGCTGCAGTTTGATGACCACCTCATCCACACGCACCACCAGCACCAGGGCCCACCAAGGATGTGTCCTCTCTCCGCTGCTCTTCTCTTTCTCCACGAACGGCTGCACCTCAATGCGCCCGGCCATTGCCGTTAACGTCTTAAACAGCCGACTTACAACTTCATCGCAACATGCTGCATTTTGCACGTCTCTGTTGGGTCACAACTACATTCTTCGCACGCTGCACTGTTTGCATACTGGAGTTGATTACTACTCGGCTTTACACGATCAGGATTTTTGGGGCCGATCAGCGAGTTGAAAAAAAACGATAACCGATCACAAGATGGAGGGATTTCTCTATTTAAATGACCTGTTCACTTACTGTATATACTTGTGTACTTAATTGCTCAAACAAATATATTTACAATGAGTAATGTACCTTTGTTCATCTATGTATGCCAGTGAGGCATCGTGACAGACAGAACAAATGATTAATGGTCTTCTATTAGATGGCAGGAAGTACATACAGTCATGAATGTATCCGCTTTTTGTGACATTTTTGTTTGTTGGTGTGCCGTGAGATTGAAGCCTGACCCTAGCAACCCTTTATTGCTCAGTGACTGTTTTTTTTTCTTTCTGTCTCCAAAGTGTCCTCTGTCACTTGACTGTCTTTTGTCGTACTCGAGCGGCTCCGACTACCGGAGAAAAATTCCCTATTTTGTCCTTCTAATACAGGCGGCGCGATCCACTCTTGTTGTCGCCACGGTAACCAGTGTATCCGGTGGCATTTGAGTTGACAAGATAAAGCCCAATGATCGTAAAAAACGGGATGCGGTGGTATCGGAATACAATATTTTATTGCAGTAGTCTGACATAGAGCAAATTTGTCTTGTAGTCTGATCCTGCCCGGCATGGCATGTTGTCTGTTCCACACCGCCGACTTTTTTGGAACTTTATTGTCCGTCAGATATTTCCAATACTACGTCAAAAGACGCGCGACAAGGCTAAAAAGAAACTAGCTTTTTGATTCAAATATACCGCGCACGATGGCAATGCGGCGTAAATGTCTTTTGCGGATCGATCGGATCGGCGAATTATTACATTAAAGCCGATCAGCATAAAATGCTAAATATCGGCCGATAATTACTACTGCCCGCTTGTGTGTTTGAGGACTCTGCATCATTTGCACAATTTCCATTACATCTGCATCACAGCAGTAGTGGTACACTTTCATTGCTCAATGACTCTCTACAGTCGTTTTTGAAAATTGTTTTTTTTTTTGTTCATGTCCTAAATGTATATTTTGTCATAGTATAGTTTGTTTTCATAGTATAGTGGCTCCAACTACTGGAGACAAATTCCTTGTGTCTTGTAACATATAACAAATAAAGATGATTCTGATTCTGATCACGATTGCGTACCAACAGGTTCAGTTGCGTGCAACTCGCTTTTCTGCGTCTGACGAGGTTTCCGTCTGCGCCGTGACCGCCGTGGCAAATGTTTCGACGGTTTCAAAATGATACTGGGCACCGCGTTTTCACGACTGGATGTACTTGAAGGCCACGGCAGCCGTTTCGCTGTGAGCTGCGAGGTGGGGCGTTCGTCGTAGACCAACGTGACCACACCTCCTTCTTTTTTTGTTTTGATTCTTTTCTTGCTTTTTTATTGCTGCTCTTGTTCCTTCAGATCTTCCATCCAGAAACCACAGACATTTATGACAAGAAGAACATGCCCAGAGCTGTTTACTGCCTACATGCACTGAGGTGACGTCTGTCTGTCTTATGAGTTAATGCGGGGGTCGCAAACAGGGGGTGCCCTGCGTTAATGCTTCTATGTTCTTTTTGCTGCTGTGTTTTATTTCGCAGTACTAGTCAGCTGTCGACATTGGTGTTGAGAGAGTGCCAGGGCACAGCATATTTTATTTCATTCATTGTAATTTTGATATGAACATGGCAAATAAACTTAACTGAAAGCCTTCCCCTCTGTGTTGGTGCGTGTGTGTGGTTTTTATGTAGCTTGTACCTGTTCAGACTTGGCCTGGCTCCACAGATCACTGACCTTTGTGGGAAGGTCAAGTTTACAGGTAAGCACAGATCCTTATTGGCTGAGCTTCAAGCGCCGCCTCTCTCCTTTATTGATCATATTGATAGTGATGGCAGAAGTCGATCATGTTTGATCCAGCGGATGCATGTTGATATTAATGTTGCTCTGCTTGCGTGTTCAGAGGACGAAATCAACAACATGAGGCTGGAGTTGGACAAATATGGCCTCCAGCTTCCCGCCTTCCACAAAATTGGAGGAATTCTGTCCAATGAGATGTCGGTGGACGAGGCCGCGGGTATGACAACATGTAAACACGACCGCATCTTATCGAATTTGTCAAAATGTCTGCTGCGTGCGTGTGAAATCACACCCGAGCCACTATATAGTGAGTAGTGTTACAAAACTACTTTTTCCATTAAAATTGGTTTATAATGGAACTATAAAGTCCACTACATAAAAAACCCTATATAGTGGTTAGGGAGTTGGGAATGAATCATTCGCTACAAAGCGATTTTTAGTGGACATTTTGAGGAACTATCTTAAGTCCGCTACGTACAAAATCCCTCTCCTGCAGTGGTTCTCGACTGTTGTCACCCTGGGACCAGCATTTTCGTGATCAAGGATTATTATTTTTTTTGCTTAAAAAGAGCCTTTGACAACACATGTACAGTATATTATATTTTGAAATGCTTTTTCAAATGGGTTTGCTGTACCGCCAAAGGCAAATTGCTTGCTATCATATATATCAAAATATCAGAATAGGAATAGACCTAATACATTTTCTAGCTGTCTGCAACCCACCCAAAATGGGTGCGCGATCCACTTTTGGGTCCCGCCCCACCAATTCAAAATCACTGCTGTACTCTATTTGTCAAACATTTTCTCTCGTCCGCCTTCAGCGCACGTGGCGGTGATCGCCATCAACGAGGCTGTTGACAAACGTGACGTCGGGGCGACGGCGGAGGCGCTCAGGAACCCCAACGCTCAGCTCGCCGACCTGCAGGAGGCACTGACGAGCGTCTACCAGGAGACGCTGCTTCGTGCCAAACGAAGGAAAGCGCGGCAGGCGGCCAGCCGGGTGAGTGCGGCTCCGGAGCGCCACCTAGCGGAAACGCTCAAGGCAGCGGACGGACCCGTGAGGTCGTGGGGTTCCCGATTCGATACCCGCTTCCCTCATAGACCGTTGACAGGTTCTACAGCAAGACGGCCAACCGGTCCGTGTTTATCAGCTAATTGTAGGAGTCCTGAATGGAGCTGAAAATGTGATTTAAGGCTTTCTAGCATTTGAGGGGGGGGGGGGAGCGTTTGTGTTTGAGGTACAGTTGCGACAATTGATCGACAGCTAATCGATAAACAAATGAATCGACAACTGTTTTGTGAATGGATTAATCGTTTGCCGCACAGGTCTCAAACTCACGGCACCGGAGCCGGCCCGCCACATCATCTTATTTGGCCCACGAAAGCAAATCAAGTGTGTCTACTTCATGTTTTCCTGCAAAAATCTGTTCCAAAATTGCAAATAGTCTTGACTTTCAATAGGGATATCCCGATCCAACTTTTTCAATTCTGATCTGATACCGTTATTGCGGCCTTGAATTTTGGCCGATACCTGTCCGGTCCGATATCAGCAATAATCATACGTAGTTTTGTGCTATTTTGTAGTCTGAAATGTTCGAAAAGGCTTGATGAAGTGATATTACTCAAACAGAGAACAGTCATCACCAACAGGAGATTTGAGGAAAACTGACCCATTTATTATTGACCTATGGGTTTCAAAAGGTAAATGTTACCATGAAGGCAACACCGCGCTACTCTTGTTTACATTTAGACAAACAAAAACAACTGCTTTCATGTATTGTTGTATTTGTCTGGCAAATACATATTTCAACTCACTTATAACTTGAGAAAACTTTTTTTGACTGTGCATAGACACACAGCAACCTCAGAATTTGCACATTCAGATTTTATTTTGTCATTTTGTTTTTTTGTTTTTGTTGATGTTCATGCTGTGGTAAAAAAAAAAAAAAATCTACAGTTACTATTTACTCAGTACTTAAATAATAATTTCACTGTGTACTTTTTACTCTTAAGTCCTTTTTTGGATGAGTACTTTTTACTTTGACTTGAGTCACATTATTGTCAAGTAACAGTACTCTTGTTTGGCTCCTCCCCCCACCTCTGGAGCGGACATCCTCTATTGCGACTCTTACGCTTAAGCGAGCTTTTTGCTCATCAGATGAGCTAGTGCCGTGTTTGTTGCGCTGGTCTTTTGTATTTTCGCGTCTAGGTGCTGCAGATCGTGGCCCTGGTTTCTGTCCCAGCGGAACCGCGAAGGACACGTAACATCGGCGACAATCGCTGATCCGCTAGTACATCTTGTATTCATTAGGAAACGCGCCTACAATTATCTAATTACTTTACGGATGTTAATATTAAACGTATTAAGCAACAGAGCGATGTTAGGGATTATGTCACAACACAGAATAAACTAACTTCAAATTCAGAAATGGCCAATAAAAATAGAAAAATATTTTACTTCATATTTTCCTGTAGGCTGCATTTGGGATTAGCCTTTGAAGTTGGTAAAAGTGAAAAATGAAGTGAAACGGACAATGATTTTAGTCAATTATTTTCCAGAATGAGTGTTTAAAGAGGAGGATGCTATTCATGCGGCACGGCTTGAAGCTGGCATCAGGTGCAGGTGGAGATGGGCCTGGCTCGTTGGAGGCTAAAACAAAAAAGCAAAGTGATGAGGCAAATTTAATTCTAATCTTACATTTGTACATCAACATGTACTTGAGCGCTGTAAAGAAATGTTTTTCTGCCTGAAGAAAATTAAAAAGAATTTTTTTTTTTTTTTGCCTGCAGAATCTTCCAGATGGCTTAATTCGTGTTAAAATCAAAAGAATTCTCTGCAGGGGCTCGGGGGATGCCCCGTAAAATGTTTTTTTTTCATGCCTTTGGTGTTTGCATGTCTGCTTCTAGCACATCAAGTTTTTATTCTCCACAGCTTACCCTCCAAATAGCCAAAATTCCACTGATTAGCTGTAGTAAGACTTGCCAGCTGATTACGATTGGCCTCATCTCCAGCTACATTGCAACTTATTTGTGCAGTCACAAATTGAGACCGTGCAGTGAGAGGTGTGTGCAGCTCCCAGTAGGTCAGTACTATCAATATCTGCAAACAGAAAGCTAGCATAGTAGGAATTAAGATTTGTGCTGGCTTTTCTCTTAACCTTGTAACCATCGGCATACCCTTGTAAATTCTATTTCGTTTTGTGCTGTTTTTTTGGTTTTCAAAGCTTGTAACTATTCCATCTTAGTGTTTTATTTACATGGGTATATATATATCCCCTTTGTTCCAATTTGTTCTCACTTTGCTCCAAAACTTAACATGATGGAGAAAAATCAGTTTTGGATTCCACACCCAAAAATGAGTTAAAAACAGCCGTCAGACCTAACTCAACAAAAATGGTGCTCCCCAGTGTAATCGATGGACGATTCAATGGAATAATCGATTCGAAAAATATTTGATAATGACAGGCCAAGTTTCAGGGTTAGCTTTAGCATCTGAAGGCTAGCGTAAGGGTTAGCGTTGGAGGGCAAGGCCGAAGTGACCTTCGCGATGTGACTTTCAGGGTGGAGCCTCCGAGGAAAAAGATCTGTACGAGGAGTTTCTGACCCGCAGAGAAATACAAAACAACATCAACACGGTCAACGGTGAGACCGTCGTCACGGTAACGTGGCGGCGCGGCCGGCGCTGACGTGTGCGACGATGTCTCCAGTGAGATCGGCGGTGGAGCGGGTGGATGAAGCGGTGGACGCCGCTGACGAGCCGTCGCTCGTGGGCGCTCTGCGGCTGCCGTGTTTGGCCCTCGTGGGCGTCCTCGGCGCCAACGGGCCCTGGTACCTGGAGCAGCTGGCGGCCGACCGACACGCAAAGGCACTGGTACGAACAAATCGTATGGTGATGGGGCCCCACTGATATCGATTTTTTTGAGGCCGATTCTGATATTTGCCAGCGAAAAAAAATTCTGATACCCGAATAATCGGACAATTTATTTAGAAAATATAGAATGAATAAAATAACTTGTTTGTAGTCCCTTTATGCTTAAAACAATAAAGACACTGTATGAATTACAGACAGATCATTTGACTATTTTACATGTAAAGACTTTGTCTTTTAGTATTTGTTTAACAGAGAGGAATTTTCAAGTACAAAAACCTGAACGTGCATTTATCTTTAGAATTAGCCCATGAATGTGTGCAACATAATGAATGAAGCAATAATGCCCTTCGACGTTAAATCCCATTTCTTCGCCTTTGCCATAAAGCGATGACTTCAAAATGAAAACCACAGACCCCTCTCCCAGGTGTCAAAATGTCAGCTTTTTTTTTTTTTTCCTTCCTCTTTGTTCCCAATATCGTCTTTGACAGAGTTGCGTTTGAAATATTTGATGTTCAAAGAGAGTTCACCAGTTTTGTTGTCCTTTTGCTTGGTTATTGTTTTGCGCATTATGAATGTTTTTGTTTTATGCTGCATTTCTTGTGTTGTTGTTTGTTTGAAGTTCATCATCTTTGACTTTGTCTCATGCTATAGGCAAAAAAAAAACAATAAATCCCCCAAAATTCGGCCGCCCCCCCAATTTGAAAAGGGCTAATATCGGCCGGGTCCTAGTTTTTATTGTCCCACTCACATGTTGGATGGAATGTTTTTCTGCACGTCTTCAGGACCACGCCTTGGCGGACCCGCTGGAGCCCGATGAGCTTCAAGAGGCCGTCAACGCAGCGAATCGGGAAGCCTGCGGAGACGCTGAGAGTGAGACGCTTCCTCTCTGTGTGACTGCCGTGTGTGTTGCGTGTCCATGACGTGCGCGTGTGTATTTGCCACAGTGCAGAGAGCGGTAGACGGCGTGAACGAGTCGTTGCGGGGCAGCGACCCGCAACGCACGGTCAGCTGTCTGATGTCCTCTGACCTTCGGCTGCCCCCCGTCTTCCCTTGCGCGGCGGCTCTTTATCATCAGCAGCTGCGGCTGTTACAAGCGCGCGCGGGACAGGTATGCACAGACGCACACGAAACACCAGTGTTGGGGAGTAACTAATATACATGCAGGGAGGTTATGTAATTGAATTAGCAAATGGATGTAATTGTAATCCATTACATTTCTGGGAGAAAATGTCTTTTAATCCACCTGTCCTGGAACCGTCACCTTATCGTGGTGGACGGGTTTGTGTGTCCCAATGATCCAAGGAGCACGCCTTCTTATGAGGAAGCTCAGTCTGGGGACTCTAAGGTGGGCGCTCCTATCTCCGGGGTTGACATTACCGAGGGGGGTAATGAGATCCACCCAGAGTTGCTCACGGCTCTGGAGGTTGTGGGGCTGTCCTGGTCGACACGCCTCTGCAACATCACGTGGACATCTGGGGCAGTGCCTCTGGATTGGGAGATCAGGGTGGTGGGCCCCCTTTTTAAGAAAGTGGAGCAGAAGGGTGTGTTCCAATTACAGGGGGATCACACTCCTCAGCCTCCCTGGTAAGGTCTATTCAGTGGTTCTGGAGAGGAGGGTCCGTCAGGATGTCGAATCTCACATTCAGGCGGAGCGGTGTGTTTTTCGTGCTGGCCGTGACCAGTGGACCAGATCTACACCCTCGGCAGGGTTCTGGAGGGAGTTCGCCTCACCAGTCTAGATGTGTTTTGTGGACTCGAAAAAGGCGGTTGACCATGTACCTCGGGGAGCCCTGTGGAGGGTTCTCTAAGAGTACGGGGTAACGGACCCCCTGATAAGGCTGATTGGTCCCCATACAACCGCTGTCAATAAGTTGAATATGTTTCCAGTGAGAGTTGGACTCCGCTGAGGCTTCCCTTTGGCACTGATTCTGTTCATTACTTTCATGGACTGCGTTTCTCGGCACAGCCGAGGCGTCGAGGGGGTCCGGTTTGGCGACGTCGGTATTACGCTTCTGCTTTTAGCAGAAGATGTGGTTCTGATGGCTGCATCAAGCCGCGATCTTCATCTCTCGCTGGACCGGTTCGCAGCTGAGTGTGAAGCGGCTTGGATGAAAATCAGCACCTCCGAATCTGAAACCGTGGTCCTCAGTCAGAAAAGGGTGGCGTGCCCTCTCCAGGTCGGGGATGAGATCCTGCCCCAAGTGGACGACTTCAAGTATCTTGGGGTCTTGTGGGTCAAGTGAGGGAAGAATGGAACGGGAGATCGACAGGCGGATCGGTGCGGCGTCTGCAGTGATGCGGACTCTGTAGCTGTCTGTCGTGATAAAGAAGGAACTGAGCCGAAAGACGAAGCTCTCAATTTACCGATTGATCTATCTACGTTCCTACCTTCACCTATGGTCACAAACTGTGGGTCGTGACCCAAAGAACAAGATTGCGGATACAAGCGGTCAAAATGAGTTTCCTTCGCAGGGTGTCTGGGCTCTCCCTCATAGATAGGGTGAGAAGCTCGGTCATCCGGGAGGGGCTCAGACTTGAACCGTTGCCGCTCTGCATCGAGAGGCGCCAGATGAGGTGGCTCGGGCATCTGAATAGGATGCCCCCCGTACGCCTCCCCCGTAAAGATGTTCCAAGCACGTCCCACCGAGAAGACGACCCGGGACACATTGGAGAGACGTCTGTCTCCCGGCTGGCCTGGGACCACCTCGGCATTGCCTCGCAAGAGCTGGAGGAAGTGGCTGGGTAGAGGGAAGTTTGGGCATCTCTGCGTAAGCTGCTGCCCTCACGACCCGACAGCGGCTAAGGGGAAGCAAATGGATGGATGGTCATGACTGTTAAATTTTTAACAGGATAACTTGTCATGTAATGTAATGTAAACGACTACATTTCTAAGGTCATCTTCCTAGCATTGTGAGGATAAGGCGGTACAGAACATGGATGGATGGATGCTCAAGACACGCACGCACGCACACACGCACACACACACACACACACACCCCTGAGCTGGTCTGTGGTGATGTTGCCATGCGTCCTGCAGGGGGCACTGCAGCTGGAAGAGCTGTTTGTAGCTGTGGAGATGCTGTCGGCAGTGGTGCTTGTCAATCAGGCGGTGGAGGCGGGAAATCTGCGGCATCTCAGCTCCTTATTGGTCAATTCATCAGTGGGCTTGACAGATGTGGACCAAGCCCTGATGGACAAGTAAGGGATGATGATGATGATGATGATGATGATGATGATGATGATGATGATGATGATGATGATGATGAACGTGCCCAGGTACTTGTTGCGTCTGTTCAACATGAAGCAGTCGTCCGGTCGTGAAGCGCTGACCTGGAATCAGCTTCAGGAAGGAATCAAGCTGGCCAACGAGGACGCCCAGGCCCAACATCAGCGTATGTCCAAAATGCCACATGCTGAACTTGGCTCATCATGTCAACGCCTGTGTGACCTCTGACTAGGGCTGGGGGGCGTGGGGGGAATCGGATCATGCTCTTAAGTCGTCCGTAAAAATAGGTTGACACAACCGCACAGGGAACCACGTTTGCGTCACCGTCCAGGTTTTCCACACGGACATTTCTTTCATGTACGCAGACCTCCCAACATGGCCGCCACGTAGCCGGGCTGCTACAGCGTGTCTTCCTATCTATGGTTGGGACCGCTGCTGTAGCCGGATGATGTCGAAGGTTTGGGATTAAAGGGATGAAAATAAAATAACTTAACAATGACTGCAAAGTGGAGCTGGCGTTATTGAGCGCCTTGAGAGAAAACATGCGCACGTTTGCAACTGCAGATCATATCATACAAAGGGTGCAAAAAACATGGGAAAGTTACAAGATAATTATTATCACCTAATAAAGGTAACACAGTGAAGGGCTAAAATTGTAATATGTAAAATTGCTAACCTACAAGACTGTTAGGATGTGACCTTATTTACCAGCTTAATTGACACAGGAAAAAACAAGTTTTTGAGTGTTTAGTCTGCAGTGAGAAACTGAACCTTCTCCCAGATGAGAGCAGCTCATTCCCACCATGATGGATGGATCACAAATAATCTTATTTGCTCGTTGCAGCGTAAACTTTTCAGAAATACTCTAGAGAAGCACTCTTGAGCACCAATTATTTTTCCAGTTGCATGAATTAGCCAAGGCAGCTTATTTAGCTGCCCAGAGAGATTAACGAACCGAGCTGTGATACTATACCTGATTAGACTTTCCAAAAATGCCTTTAAAAAAAATCTACATAAATCTTTGATCAACAGCACGAATTCTCAGATGACGTAAAAAAATGCAAGCGTTGCTGTAATCTGCAGCAAAGGCTGTCAACGTGTGTGCTCCGTGTTAGTGCGTTGTCCAAAAAAACCCATAAAAAGACAAATAAATGGAATCATCGATTGTAAAAGGATGAGAGAGTGAAACTTGACCTCTGACCCTTTAGAGATAGTGACTCTTTGTGCGGTTAACGAGGCTTTGCTGGCCGGAGATGTTCGCGGGCTGCTTTCTGCACTGCTGCTCCCCTCTAGTGGTGTGGAGGACATCGTGCCCGCCAACGCCTGGAGGTACCTCAGCTCGATGAGCGCTGCCAGGCAGCGCAAAGCACAGGTGAACAAACTTGCGCACACACACTCACACACACACACACGGGCATCCCATACGCACGTGACTAAATGTGATTTAGGATTCAAACATACGAACCTGAGGTGGATCAGTCCCAATGTAGCTGCCGTGTTTGATGTGAGGTCACGTGTTCTTCCGTAGACCTACCAGCTCAGCAAAGATGCGGGAGCTGAGCTATGGTTGGCTGAAATCCAGGAAGTAGTCAGACAAACCAATGTGGAGACTCAGAAAGCTCTGAAGTGTGAGTCAACCACATGATTCTTTTTGCCTTGCTGCTGCATGCACTACAAAATATTTTAGTTCCCAATATTTTGGGGGGTTTATCACTGTAGCGCTATTTTGCAGATTTATCCATTAACCATATCCGCTTTTCCGTTGAATACATTTACAAATGAGTTCAAAATAGCGCCACGCCCACTAGAAGACAGCCTCTCAAACGGTTGTGTGAAATGTTGCATTTCCTAACCTTGCAAAACCAAACAACTCCTATGTAAAACAGAAGAAAAATATAGTTTCTATTTGAGAAACCGACATGCGCCATCCGCATTTGACTGCAGGTAACGTCTCCTTTCAAGCCGACCGCGAGCTGCACGTAACTTGCGCGAAACAGTCCATCAGAGATGATTTCATGAAAGTCATTGAGATTTTGTCGTGATCGGGCTACGCAGATTCTACGAGTAGGTCTTGGGGGTCTCAATGTGACCCCTTAAGGGTTCATTTTAGGTTTAGTTCAAGAGACTATGGTTCTGGTACACTCACCTGTTCTTAATTCTTATTCAGAAAGCATAATACTTCCAATTTCAGTGTAATTTTATAGCTATGCAAACATTTGTGACTTGTCTGGTTTTGCGATGCAATGACAGTTGCAAAGAGTTTTTCAGTCAGATTTGAGTTTTAACCTGTAAACCAGAAACGGAAAAACTCATTTTCCCAAATTCGCACAAAAATGCTTTCGCATTGAACTCTTCAAATGTTTTCTTCCATTGTCGTTATTATTTATTTTATAAATACTTTAAGCCTGCAATTTTTGTGTAAAAAATATGTTAATATGTTAAGTGGGTTAGTTGTAAGTGTGTGAAAGGGATACAAATATTCTCACCTTTTTTTTCCTTCCCGATATTGGTGGATTTTCAGTATTGTCTGGAACAGGTTAAGTGAGGGGGTGTTTTATTGCGTGTGCGTGTAGTGTGTCTGGCGGTGGCAGCTGTCAACCAAGCGGTGAAGGAGAAGCAGGCTGCGCAGACGCTGCGAGTGCTGTCTCTACCAGAGGTGGCGCTGCAGGGAGTGACGCGGTGCCGGGCGGTCGAGTATCAGCGGCAGCTCGCTGCTTTGGCGCATCGGAAGGCGAGCGCAGGTGACATTGTACGCCCTTGATGTGGCGTGAGATCAGAGGTTAGCCGCTGAGAGTTTATGGTGCGCGTTTGCAGGAGACAACAAGAGTCCGTGGGTCCGATTCCGAATGCGAGACGGCTCCTCGTTCTTCTTCCACCTCATCAAACTGGAAGGCACGTGGGAGGAACCTCCCAATTTCGTCCACAACAGCGTGTTCCTGGACCAGCAGGACATCCAGGTGACTCCTCGTCTCGCGCTTGCGCCACGCCGCCTGTGTCATAAACGTCCGCTCACGCCGTTCCCTCGCAGGAGGTGGTCGACGGCGTGTTATCCGCGCACCGGCGGCGAGAGCTTTGGGCCGACAATCGAGCGCTGGTCACCCGCTTGCAGTCGGCCATTCGAGGATTCCTCACCCGACGCCGACTGGCAGCTCGCCGGAATTACCTGCGCGGCCACGCCTGCGCCGTGGTCCTCATCCAGGTGCGCAGAGCGACACCTGGCGAGCGGTCACGTGACTCCAGCCTCTGCTGACCGGCCGGCGTTCGTTTTGCGTACAGGCTCACTGGAGGAGGTTCGTCCGGCAGAGGGCGTACAGGCGGCGGCTGCAGTTCCTCTCCAGCAACTGGAGCGCGGCGGTCAAGGTGACGCACTCGTGCCGTGCACCCACATCTGCAAACGGCCCAAATCCACAACTAATCCACTCCCCGACCCCCAAATTGGAATGATGGCCTATATTAATAGGTCCCCAAACTATGACCATTTCAAAGTCATCGCTCAGCCTTACCGGGCCGTCAAACTAAAAAGCTTGTGAGTGCGCAAGGTGGGGTCGTGGCCGCTGCGTCAATGTGTTCTTTTGTAATACAGTGCAGAAGTGTGAGAATGTTTTATTATTATAAAATGATTATTGCTATGAGAATGCTTTATTAAAACCCCGTGCCATCACACTGGATAATATGGAATTTCTTTTTTGTAATCTAAGAATAGATCAATTATTTTGTTAATGTCGTCTGGAATGCAAAGTTATCAATGTCCTTTCACCATCGTTCCTGTCGTACTGTGTGGTGTGTTTTTGTTTGCGCTTTAAGGACAAAAGTCCTGTTTTTGTTTTAATTCCTCATTTTAAAAAAGCACTTCAAGCAAAAGGCTTTTGAAATTGGAGGCTGAAAGCTGCAGCTGGCTACGAGCGAAATGCCAGTGTTTGGAGGGTCATTGCCCGTCAGCGACATATTGAGGAGGGGAGGGGAGGGGAAGGGAAGAACTATGAAGGAGTTCATTTTTGGACCGGTGAACTTCGTTCCAAATTTTCAATTATGAACTGAACTAGTTCATTTTGGGAACGAGGAACTGAACTCTGAAGTAGTTCGTGTCGCAAATAAACTTTTCCAGCACTGATCCTGTATTATTTCACTTCGCAATATACTGTGTGTGTGTATATATATATATGTATATAGATAGAGATAGATCTATCTATAATATATATATATATATATATATCTCTCGCAGGTTTAAAAAAAGATCGTAATGTCATTATTTTTTTTCTATTATTCAGCCCTAGCATCCATCCAGGGCGCATCTATTCACATTCTTTGCGATGTTTGTATTCAGATTCAAGCCTTTGCGAAGATGTGCTTGGCCAGGAGGAAGTATCTCTCACGGTTGAAGTTCTTCCGACAAAATGTGAGTGTGGCAGTTGTTAGCATGCGCGTGCGGATGCCACGGTAACCGTGCGGGTCCGCAGGTGGGCGCCGTCATAAAGATCCAAACCTTCTTTCGAGCAAGTCGGGCGCGGGCCGAGTACAGGATGCTGGGTAAGTTCTCCGACGAAGCAATTGGCCGAAGGTCACCCGAGGACTAACGGCCGGCCGACCGACGGTCGCTCCCGTCCGTCTCAGTGCAATGGGACACGCTCCCCCTGAGCGTGCTCAGGAAGTTCGCCCACTTGCTGGACTTGGGGGACGCCGACATCGGGGAGGAGGTGAAAGTGGCGTGTCTTCGGGAGGAGGTGGTCCGGACCGTCCGCTTCAACAGGCAGCTGGAGGCCGACCTGGACCTGATGGACCTGAAAATCGGGCTGCTGGTGCGCAACAGGGCCACGCTGCAGGTGAGCCGCTCCCGTCGGCTCGCCGGACCCGAGGACGGTGCCTCACCTGTGGGCCTCCTGCAGGAAGTGGAGTCTCACTGCAAGAAGCTGACCAGGAAGAACAAGGAGAAGCTGTCGGACTTGATGGACGTGGAGAGGAGCAAAGGCTTGAAGGCTCTCAGCCGAGAGAGTAGACGGAGACTGGAGGCCTACCAGAACCTCTTCTACCTGCTCCAGGTGGGTCCCGGGGAGGGGCCGGGAGAACGGGTTTGTTTGGGGCGGCTGCGAGTCCACTCACCGTGGCGCTGTGTTTCAGACTCGGCCGTCCTACTTGGCGCATCTGATCTTCCTGATGCCGCAGAGTCGCTGCTCGTCCTTCGTGGAGATGGTGGTCTTCAGCCTGTTCAACTACGGAGCGGACGATCGTGAAGCCTTCCTGCTTCTGCAGCTCTTCACGCAGGCGCTACACTTTGAGATCAGGTCTCCTACCTACTCGCCTCTGCTTGACTCTACTCGTCGATACTCGCCTTGGTGTCTCTACTTGATTCTCGGCGCCTTTACTCGTCTGCTTGCTTCAGCTCAGAAAACATGTTGAACTCATTGACTGCCAGGCGTTTTAGAGCATCTTGACTAATCGATCAAGACTCGCAGAATATTGTCTTCTGTGGCAATAGAAGCACCGAACCTACTCGCTTCTTTCACCCGACAAAAAAGTTTTGTTTCTAGCTTTTTGCATTCTTTAGTAATCAGCAGTAGAACGTGGGTTGGTTTCCCCAGAATGCCGTTTTCTGGCTCCAAAGCAAAGAAAAGCAGCATGGACATGACTTGACACAAATATATCCAAATATGCCATTAGATTCATGTCGGCAATTGAAGACCTCGGGTGCATTATTTACAGAAAAAGGCCATTTCTACCAATATTTACTCACAATAGAGACTGCCCACAGTGTCGTCAGCATTGGTGGTTCTTAATGTCCATCACTGATAATACGTGGATTAAATAAATTACAATTTTTCCCAAAAAAGAATGAACAATAAGTTACTGTAACTGACTATTCTGATTAAAGGCAACCTTCGACAATAGTAAGTAAGGTGCCCATACTTGCCCGACTTCCGGCGCGTTAGCATTTCTCTCCCTCACCTCATCTTTATCTCCACTCCAAAGCTGCACTGATCTCAAATCCAAAGCGCTGCAACGCCAACATCTACAGGGATGTGTTACTCATTACAGCGCGTCACAAACCTGCATTTCATAGACAAGCTGGGCAAGACCCTCTTCCACACCTGCCCGTTGACTTTGTAACGTCACCGTTGCTCAAGTATCTCGACTGTCCAGCTGTTGTTCTGATGTGGTTCGCACCCCGATTAACCTTGTCCGTTCTGTCCCTCTGTCTGCTCCCTAAAAGCCTTTTCTGTCTGGCTGCATTTTCAATAAAACTTTAGAATAATTGAAAAATAAAAATAAGCAGAGGGAGTAATTCAAGCTCTCCTGTTGCGCAGCGAATCTGTTCCAGCACAAAAGGCATACAGATCCACCATTCTGCATGGCCATGCAGCTCATCAAGACCGGTTTAAAAAAAAAAAAAAAAAAAAAAAATAGGAATATCAAATATTTCCGTCGGCACGGTGAGCGACTGGTTAGAGCGTCAGCCTCACAGTTCTGAGGACCCGGGTTCAATCCCCGGCCCCGCCTGTGTGGAGCTTGCACGTTCTCCCCGTGCCTGCGTGGCTTTTCTCCGGGCACTCCGCTTTCCTCCCACATCCCAAAAACATGCATTGATTGGAGACTCTAAAAATTGCCCGTAGGCGTGACTGTGAGTGCGAATGGTTGTTTGTTTATGTGCCCTGCGATTGGCTGGCGACCGGTTCAGGGTGTACCCCGCCTCTCGCCCGATGATAGCTGGGATAGGCTCCTGCATGCCCGCGTGAGGAGAAGCGGCTCGGAAAATGGATGGGTGGATATAATATTTCCATGGGATTCATAGTATTCTATAAACACGTCCATTGTGCCATATAATCCTCTTGTGTTAAGAGCGGCAGCCGGTATTGGGTTAGCTCTACGCTAACGTAGCATCTGAGCTATTGTTGCGTTTCACTCTCCAGGCATGACTTATGAATTATTCCCAAAACGAGATCTCGCTGCCTCGTCCTCAAAGCACATTAGAATGGGGATTTGTTTCTTTTTCTGAAATGTATTGTTTTCATTTTTTAAAATGGATTTTACATTCATCTTGTTGCAGTTGCAAGTCAATTTATTTTAAAAATAAATAAATAAAAAAAGCAGTGTAATTTCTGATATTTTAGTGTGTCCCCCCTCCCACAATGAAAAAGTACAGATAAGAATACCGTTAAAGTACCAGACCGATAAGCAGTATCGTTAAGAGTAGTAGTATCGTTAAGATCTGATCGATACCCATCAGTAGCCTTTGCCAAGGTTGGAAGGAGTCCACCAGGTGGCGCCGTGCTGATGAGTGTGATGTGATCAGGTCCAAGGTGACGGAGCCCCAGGACGTAGTCAGGGGGAACCCCTTCGTCATCAAGATGCTGGTCAACTTCTACCGACACGATCGTGGCCGCAACGTCCTGCGGGAGGCGCTGGGTCCCGCCCTGCGGGACGTCTTGGCTGCCCGGAACCTCAGCGTCAGGACCGACCCGCTGGACGTCTACAAGAGCTGGATCAACCAGACCGAGAGCCAGAGCGGACTTAAGAGGTCCGAACGTACGCGCCCGAATAGCCCACGGAGCGTCCGCTTACCCCCTTTCTCCCGTCGTGTCGCCCCGCCAGCTCGCTTCCCTACGACGTTTCCCCCGCGGACGCTCTGTCCCATCCCGAAGTCCGGCGCCGCGTCGACATCGCTGTGGTCAACCTGCACAACCTGACCCAGAGAATCCTCGAGGCCATCACCTCCAACATTAACAAACTCCCGTACGCCCCCCCCCCCCCCCCCAACACCCCCCCTCACACCCACCCACCATCCTCTTTCCACAGGTGTGTTTGTGTTTGTGCAGATATGGCTTCCGCTACTTGGCGAAGGTTCTCGGAGATGCCCTGAGGTCCAAGTTCCCTGCCGCCAGTGAGGATGACGTCTACAAGGTCACTACGAACGTTTCTTCTTGATGTGATGATGTCATCAATCGATGGGCAAACTTTTGGCTTTGAAAACAGATGGTTGGGCCAGCTCATTTGTCGATGAGGTACAGAAAATAAATGAATTGAAATTGATGATCATGAATTCACCCATTTTGGGGCAGCGTGCCGGTTGAGTGGTTAGCACATCTGACTCGAACTCTGACGTTGGAGTACCCCGGAGAATACCCACACAAGCATGGGCGTGGGTTTTCTTCCTCCCGCATTCCAAAATCCGGCATGTCAGCTTCATTGATGGTGTGAATGCTTGTTTGTCCGCCCAAGGGCCCAATCAGATAAAAGGAATCATTGAAAAAAATAGCAAAGACATTTTGGAGCTGCAGTCGCTCAGTCTGTGAGGACTTTGGCTCGGAGGACGTGTGTTCGAAAGCCGCTATGGGCAAAAATGGAAAAAGAGAGATGCTCGTGCGCTTGCTGGCTATTGCGGAGGTACCCTTTAGCAAGGCGTCATCCCCGCCACCCGAGCTCAAGTGGCGCAGCGCTTTTTGCGCTTTCCCTTTCACTCGGTCTCTCCTTGATTGCCTGCTGCATAGTACTTGTCGTCTGCTTCTGTATATGATGGAGTGGGAGGACACAGATGAGTATAATCAATTCAAATAATAGTCATAAAACTATTTGTATAGCACCTTTAAAAACACGTTCACAAAGTACTTCGACAGACAGAATAAAACACAGTGCACACCAAATATCGTGATCGTATAGCATGAAAACCAGTGAAGCCCCAAGCAATGCAAGAACGCAGCTGACCCAACTGAGACCAAGGAGGGGAGAGGGGGGGATGAAAACAGCATTTTCCATCCGCTTCTCCTCACGCGGGTCGCGGGCGTGCTGGAGCCTATCCCAGCCATCTTCGGGCGAGAGGCGAGGTACACCCTGAACCGGTCGCCGGCCAATCGCAGGGCACATAACATACAAACAAACAACCATTCGCACTCACTTTCACACCTATGCGCAATTTAGAGTCTTCAATCAACCTAGCACGCATGTTTTTGGGATGTGGGAGGAAACCGGAGTGCCCGGAGAAAACCCACGCAGGCACGGCGAGATCATGCAAACTCCACACGGGCGGGGCCAGGATTTGAACCCCGGTCCTCAGAACTGCGAGGCAGATGTGCTAACCGGTCCCTACCGTGCCGCCTAAAACCAGCATGATCACATAAAATCCATTAATAAATGCATGAATAAATACATAAGTCCATCTATAAACATAAAAACAACTAGTTTTTTATCAAAGCCATGAATAAATGGATGCCTGAAAATAGATGCCCAATAAAATGAATTGGAATAAAAATATGAATAAATGAATGAATAAAAAAACTGGCTCATGAATGCAACATTCCAGGACTCGGATTCGAAAAGCCCGATCATATTGACGTGAGCTTGATGAACCCTGACCTTCGTGATCCCTCGTCCAATCACGTCCGTTGCTGCGTAACCTGTTGTCTTGTGTCTCGACACAGGTGGTTTGCAACCTGGTATATTACCGCTTCCTAAATCCCGCCATCGTGGCTCCGGACGCGTTCGACGTGTTGGAGCGTACGGGTGTGCCGGGGGGCCTGCGGCCAGCGCAGCGCCGCTTGCTGGGCTCGGCGGCCCGCCTGCTGCAGCGCGCCGCCGCCAACGAGCCCTTCCTCGGGGACGGCGAGCACGTGGCCGCGCTCAACCGCTATGTCGCGCGCACACACTCCGCCTTCAGGTCAGTACGCAAACTGTCACCTCTTCAGCACGAACCAAGTGCAGTGGCAGAGTAAAAACAGAACAGCCGAGGTCAAGTCAATGGATCACTCTGCCTACTGTGCTACCAGTTACGGGTTGCGTGCACGCTAGCGTATGTTTTGAAAAAGCCAGCGGGAGTATTTTATTAACTATGTAAACAGTGAGTTCGGGTGTACTTGATTGAAGGATTTAACAATGTACTCACGTTACAAATCCATCAAAGTCCTCATCTTCTGTATCCGAAATGAACAGCTGGACGAGTTCTCCATCAAACATGCCGGCTTCCCTCTCGTCATTGTCGGAGTCAGTCTCGTCGCCGGGGGCTGTTCGGCAATGATGCCGGCGTTTTCCCGCTTCCTCCACTTGCGAACCGCGGATTGGTCGATCTTGAATTCTCTCGCGGCTGCTCGATTCCCGTGTTCCTCCGCGTAACGGATAGCTTGCAGTTTCAACTGTGCTTCGTAAGCGTGCCTCTTCGTAGGCGCCGTTTTGGGGGGTCCTTGGCCAAACCGATGTTGTTTTGCACAATGCGTGTACCTACTGGGGGCGTGCCTTTCGTGTCCTCTTTCACGCGCAACCCTCCCCCCTTTAACGTCCGCACGCCGTCCTCAGTCACGTCCGCCTTTCCGCTATAGGAGATGCTCCCAGTCGGTCAAGCGGAGGGAGCGCTCATCCAAGTCACACAACAACATTGACTGATTTTGGAACTCTGTGCACACTTCAGGCCCGCCGCATTATAAGGCGGGGCGCCTTATAAGACTTTTAAGTGGGCCTTATGGTCGTGAAAATACGGTGCGCTATTAATAATAAAAATGCAAATATGGTCGCTGCGTTCCAGTTTTTGCCCATCATTCACGGAGGGTTCCGGAACGTAGCCCCCGCGATAAACGAGGGACTGCTGTAGCACTATGTCTGAGCGTGACCATGTCACACGACAGGAAGTTTGTGTCGCGCCTGTGCGACGTTCCCGATCCGTCGGAGCGCTTCCGGATGGACGAGTACTCGGAGGCGCTGGTCGTCGGCCGGCCGCTCGTCTACATCTCGCTCGGCGAGCTCGTCGGCACGCACGAGGTACGTCCCGAACGTTCGTTGGATGGTCGCCGGCCCGCCCGCATCGTCCGATGATGTCGTCGCTTGCAGCTGCTGTTGGAACATCAGGAACGTTTGTGTCCCGAGCCCACGGATCCGCTCAGACTTCTGCTCAGCGATGTCGGTCCTGTTCCCAGCCTACAGGAACTCATGGGTACCACAACTACCACGGCCCTGGGTACTCGCAACATCTGTCCCGTTATTACTACCGAAGGACGATGATGATGATGATGATGATGATGGTAACGTTCGCGTTCCGCAGCGGATCCAGGATCCGAGTCGGGTTGGGGAAAGACCGAAGTTTCTCTGACGCTCACAAACAAGTTTGATGTTTTCGACGACCGCGACGACTCGGCCGACGTCGGCGCTTTGCTGCTCTCGTACGTCGTCCTGCTCGTTTCGATTGCCGTCGGCCGCTGACTTCGGTGTCGCTAGGCGTGCTAACGGCGCTCTGTGTTCAGGACCAAGCGGCTGATCGTGGATGTGATCGGGACGCAGCCGGGGGACACGCTCGGTGACGTCCTGCAAGCCGATGTGTCGCTCGACCAGGTCGGACCCCTTCCGCCCGACGAGTAGTTGTGATGTAGTTGAGTAGTTGTGGAAGTAGTCTTGTTGTCTCATGTCGTGTGTTGTTGTCTCATTGTAGTCATAATGTGTTGTTTTCTCATGGGTTTTAGTTTCTTTGTGTAACAACACGTGTGTTTTGGTCTCGTTGCATTGTTGTCTCGTGTTTTAGGCTCGTTGTTGTCTCGTGTTGTAGTCTTTTAGTGTCATTGTGTTGGAGTCATGATGTGTTGTTTTCTCATGTGTTTTAGTCTCGTTGTGTTTTAGTCGCGTGTTGTTGTCTCGTGTGTTTTGGGCCCATTGCTGTTGTCTGCTGTGTTGTTGTCTCCTTTGTAGTAGTCTCCTGTGTTTTGGTTGTGTTGTGTTCTCAAGTTGTTGTCTCCTGTGTTGTTATGTTGTAGTCTCGTGTTGTTGTCTTGTTGTGTTTTAGTATCATAGTTGTTGTCTCGTGTTTGAGTCTCGTTGTATTGTCGTGTTTTAATCTTGTGTGTCGTGTTGTAGTCATGATGTGTTGTTTTCTCTTGTGTTTTAGTCTCGTTTTGTTGTTGTCTCATTGCTGTTGCTGTTTTTGTGACGACGTACAAGGGGAAGGCGTTCCAATTATGGGGCCCGGCAGGAAGCCTTGTGGTTTCCCAGGATGCATTGCTCACCGTGATTTATGAAACAGGAAATGCGTCACGAGCAGCTGATGCGTCGCCGCGCTCTCCGGGACGCGCGTACGCCGGACAAGATGAAGAGGTGGGCATCAACGATGGATGCCGCCGGTCTCAGCCTGGAGGAGAAGAAACGCAAGATCGGCAGAAGCATTCGGCGTCTGGAGGCTTTGGGCGTCCTGCCGGCGACGCGCGGCCATCGCCGCATCCTTGACATGATCGCGCAGGTAACACGCCTAATAACGTCGCCCCGCTGCCCGCTCGCCATCACCGTGGCCGCCGCTTCCTGCCGCCGCAGGACATCCGCAACCGGCGCTTTCGCCGCCGGCGCCGGGGGGCGGAGCTTGTGAAACTGGGCCAGACGATGCAGAGTCTGCGGGCCAAGAGCAGCTTCCTCGGCCAGCAGGCGGACTACTACGAACATTACATCGCTTCCTGTCTGGACGAGCTGACGGCCGACGGGTAAGTCGCTCACGCTCGGCTACGCGGGGTCCGTTCCCTCGCTCCCATCGCGCGTCTGTTGCAGCCGAGCCACCGGCAAGAAAACGCCAGACGTGCGCGGGAAGAAGAAAGTTCCTGTCGTGAGCTACACGGCCTCGCGCCTGCACGACAAAGGCGTTCTGCTGGAGATCCAGGAACTGCCCACCACGCAGTGAGTGCACGCTCGCGCATGCGCACACACACACACACACACACACACATACAATAACACCCTCAATGAAGTCGCAAGTGCCTGGGTAACGCTAGGGGGTGTGATTACGTTACATTCAACTACACTCTCGTTGCTCCCCATTCGCAAGTACGAACGAGGCAATGAAACCCAAATTTACGGAAACACGATGGCCTGGCCTAAAAGTTAGAACATACTCAGAGCGAACAAGTACGGAAGCGTGTTGCATTCACTTGGATTAAAAAAAACAAAAAACACCTGTTTTTCTGAGTAATTTTTTTGAGGGCTTTGTTTTTTTGAATAATTTTTTTTCAGTTTTTCTGACAAATTTTTTTTTTGTCACTTGCAGTTCGCAGGTTCTCGCGTGACTTCGATGTGTCCCGATAACGCAGAAAAAATTAGTCAGAAATACTGAAAAAAATAGTCAGAGAAGCAAGTGGGAAAAAATTCGTCAGAAAAAAAGATTCAAAAAAACAAAGCCCTCAAAAGAAATTACTTTGAAAAACGAGTTTTTTGGTGCTTTTATCCAAGTGAATGCAATACGCTTCTGTAAACAAGAGCAATGGATAACACCAAAATATTGGACAAACTGTATTTAAAAAAAAAAAAAAAAAAAATCATCCTTTCCTTCCGGCTTGCTCCTGATTGGATGATGATACCTCAAGGAGGGCGTTGACACACGACACAAACTGTGTCGGCACCGTATCGACACTGTGTTGGTCGCTCAATAGTGACCCCTGCAGTAGTTCTCAAATCATTGCAGGTAAACTAAATGAAAATGAGACGGAAAAGTTGACATGCTGCAAACTCAACGTCAGCCTGTGAAATAATATTGAATCGCTTGTCCTCTACTTAAAATATGATCGCGTCATTGGACAATTTCGTTTGCTGAGTTGTTTATGAGAAGAGTTTAAAATGTGCTTAAAACCTTGTTTGTGTCAATGCTTGAATGCGTTTGGATGTAAAATATAGCAAATTTGTGTGTCATCAAATTCAGCGTTAACATTTTTGGAATTTTAAGTGTTCAGTCATACAAAATAAAAGACTAAAAATGGATGAATTTCTGCATTTTGATAGAGGAACAAAAGTTTTTGAAGTGTCTTTGGCCCAAGACACCAGTTCCCCTGCCTTTGGGAAAAAAAGCTCTTTCACAGGGTTTCACAGCCTAACATTTCGGTGCGAGTTGCTCCCCGAATCCCTCACTTTCAACAATGGCGAGTGGCTGACGGTCTCTGATGATCGTGTTGACCGCAGCCTCCTCATCCACTGCTTGCAAAAAAAGGAACTATTTTGGGAAAAGCTTCTTCAAGGACTGTCCTTTTTACAAACAACATTACAGTCACACAAAGCCTTTTGTGTGTAATCAACTATTTTTGAATTCAATTTTTTGCGAGAATTTCAATATAGCTGGGTTACTCACACGAGTATCTGCCAATTGTTCATCGCCATGCCGAGCTACATGATGCCTCAGCGTTGACCAAGTGCTCTTATCGATGTAAGATAGCTCTGTGGAACTGAATTTATCTGAAAACAATTCAAACCTCTTACCAGAAAAGAGTACTAACATATTGAATTAAAAAACTAACAACCTTATTTGGCATCAAAAGTTCCAAATGATTCCAGACTTTGGAAAACTTCTTGGAACGATGCTTGAAGTCAGTGGAACGAGGTGAGGGCGAGCAAAAATCCAACAGCAACAGCAAAACTCCATCCAACAAATCCGCAACATGTCGACACAGTTTGTTTCCTTATAAAAACAACATCCAAACGACCCACTTCCTGTCTCGGTCACATGATTATATTTTTTTCTTAAAGCGATACACACACCCAAGGGGCTTTCCCTCTTGCGCGCTCGGCACAGTGCTGACCCACCGGTGTTGTTCGTCCCATCAGCGCGTCATCCTTTTCCACGCGAGCCTGGCCTGCCGCCTGCATCCTCCTCTCCGGCACCAACTGCCCTCACGACATCCATCAACCTTCCTCTAGCTCTCTTGCCTGGCAGCTCCATCCTCATCACCCTTCGACCAATATACTCACTAGTTCTCCTCTGGACGTGTCCAAACCATCCAAGTCTGCTCTCTCTTAACTTTGTCTCCAAAACATGGAACCTCGGCCGTCCCTCTGATGAGCTCATTTCTAATTGGATCCAACCTGGTCACTGCGAGAGCGAACCCCAACATCTTCATTTCCGCCACCTCCGGCTCTGCTTCCTGTCGCTGTCTCTAAGCCGTCCATCATGGGTCTAAACTTTGCCCTTCATCCTAGCAGAGACTCTTCTGCATACATACAGTAACACACCTGCCACCTTCCTCCACCCGTTCCAACCTGCTCGGACCCCTTTCTTCACTTCCTGACCGCGCTCCCCGTTGCTCTGGACGGTCGACCCCAAGTATTTCAAGTCCCCCACCCTCGCTCTCTCTTCTCCCTGTAGCCTCACTCTCCCCCCACCACCCGTCTCATTCATGCACTTCTATTCTGTCTTGCTTCGGCTCATCTTCCTTTCCAGTGCGTGCCCCGTTCCTCTATGGGTCGTTTTGGTCGGCCGGCCGCTCCTGGGAAGGTTCACCGCTGCTCTCTGTTTTTGCCATTTGTGGATAACGGCTCTCGTTGTGCTTCACCGGAGTCCCGAAGCTTCTAGAAATGGCTTCATAACTTTTTGTACACACTGATCATTTCAATTACTTTTTTTTCTCATTTGTTCCTGAATTTATTTAGAGCTTTTGAGGATCTTTTTGGTCTGATGATGGGAAACGGTGAAGTATGACAAACATGCAAAAAAAACAAAAGAAAAACAAATGAGGAATGATTTTCAGAATACACGAATATGCACAGATGCATAGAAATAAACAGTAGCTACAGGATCCCAATTGGATGCTATCAAATCCGCTTTGTCAAGTATCCCACAATAACGCCGGTGTCTGGTTTGGCTGAAGGTTCAAGAACGTGGTCTTCGACATCTTGAACGGGGCCGAGAAAGGAAGCTTCCTCGTCAAAGCTCGCTTCCTCGGCGTCGACATGGAGGAATTCCACATCAAATACCAGGTAGCCTTGAAAATCACCCAACGAGTCGATGCCAAACCGTCAATGGATCGATCCCTCGCGCCTTTAGGACCTCCTCCAGCTGCAGTACGACGGCGTCACGGTGATGAAGATGTTCGGCAAAGCAAAAGTCAACGTCAACTTGCTCATCTTCCTCCTCAACAAAAAGTTCTTCAACAAATAAAAATAGCTTTCATTTATTCATGAATCAACAACAGTCTTTTATACATATTTGTTTGTTTTTAATAGCATTTGTCAATAAATAGTGCAACACAAAACATGGGAATGTGTGTTAATTTCAGTGATCATCGTTGACAGTTGTGTGTGTGTGTGTGTGTGTGCTGTAATTCAAAGGCAACACATGCACGCACGCTCATGTTAACGTGTGCTAGCTCACCTTAAAAGCTCATCGACAATATGAAAGTGCATCTTCAACAAAAGTCATCAGACTGGCCGAAGAAAAGTATTTTTCAACAAAAGTAAACTCATAGGAAACAATGTTGTTGTTTTTTTGTAGCTTTTCGCGAAATCGGTCGGCACGCGACTTCCTCCGTTTGCCCACAAAAGCATTTCATGAAAAAGAAACATTTGGCATCGGTCCGTCCCCTTGAGCCCCACCCCCTTTCACTCCTTGCTTCCTGTTTCAGCAAGATATGAAACGCCAAAGCTCCGTCCATCATCGCTCTGATTGGCCCGAGAGCCCTGTAAACAATGTTCTTATTGATAATATCATACATGATCAAATACTGTATGTGTAATGTATATGGATGCAAATGTCTTGAAACCTTCTGTCACAGTTGTCCAACTCAAGGCCTGAGAGCCAAATCTGGCCCAGCGCTTCATTTAAGGTGGCCCGCGAAAGCAAATCCTGCTTCTTGCTCAGATGCCAAACTTGCAAATGTTCTGTAGCGGGTCGCGGGCATGCTGGAGCCCGTCCGAGCTATCTTCGGGCGAGAGGCGGGGTACAGCCCGAACTGGTCGCCAGCCAATCACGGCCAATCATTCGCGCTCACGTTCACGCCTACCTTTCGCTTCAAACTAAGTTGAGAATTGCATTTGTTTGACCAGTTCCCCTTTTAAAACACAGTTTGAACAAGCTTCTGTTTTTTTGTTTTGAATATGAGGCTATTGTTAGACAATTACAGTATATGCTTTCATAGTCATAACGGCTCTCGGTGTGAATTTGGCACCCCTGCTTTATACATACGTACTTTAGATTTATCTACAATGTGTGTAAGTATGAAAGAGACGTGATCAAACACGGCAAAGCTAAATATACTGTAGCTGAGAGTTGCTGTTTTGTTCGGGTTACGTGCGAGCCCTCATCATCCCTTTTAAAGAGCCGCCCCTGTGACGCCCCTCCATGAAGATATCAGTCGCCGTTGGACTCTGTGACCTTCTCGGCCAGAATTTCCTGGAACGTGGAAAGCTGCTTCATCTGCTCCGTCTGCATAGAGTGCCTCCTCATCAGCTTCTTTTTGCTCTTAAAGTCTGGAGCTCGTTTGGGGGAAGCTGGGGCCACGGGAACCAGGATCTTGTGGGCGCCATGGACCGGCGAGGGGGGCTTGCTGTTGGAGCGGATATCCGGGATGGGTCTCTGGAGGTTGATATTGAGCGGCGGCAGAAAACCAGGTCTGGTGTGGGCTATGTGGTCCAGAAGTAAGGTCCCGGAGCCGCGGCGCTCCAGGAGTCCGGGGCTCCGTTGGCGCACTGCCACGGGGGACACGGAGTTGGGGATGTTCTCCAGAGAATCCCGAGAAGAGTTGGGGACCAGGGAAAGGGAGGATGTGTCGT
The DNA here is from genome assembly GCF_024500385.1 of Phyllopteryx taeniolatus. Classification (NCBI taxonomy): domain Eukaryota; kingdom Metazoa; phylum Chordata; class Actinopteri; order Syngnathiformes; family Syngnathidae; genus Phyllopteryx; species Phyllopteryx taeniolatus. Next base: position 169,536 of record NC_084514.1, on the reverse strand, counting down.
ACCGCCTCCACTCCACGGACACCCACCCAGAGTCAGGAGATCCGGGGACGGATTCCGGCTCCGCGTGGTTGTCGGCCTCGTAGTGCTCCGTTCGGGTGAGTTTGCGATGAGCCGAGATCTGCGTTCCGGCGTTCTCCTGGGACTCCAGCGGCGTGTTCCTGCAATGAAGGATTTGGTGGTGTTGAACCTTGTCCGCCAGGGTGGAGGGGGCGAGGACCACGTGGTCCCCGGAGCAGGACTGGTCCGTTACTTTCGGGGAACAAGGGTCGTGGGTCTCGATGCTGTGTCGCCGTGACAACAGAGGTCTGGCGGACTCGGTGAGGCACAGTCCGTTGATTCGTTTACTCAGATGGCAGACGCCCTCCACCTCCTCCAGACGCCCCCTGACGGTTTCCTGAGGAGGCCCGCTCGAGGTCAAGGGCGCCACCAGGCCCCAAGGCTCCGAGTTAAGCCTCTTGAGCAGCTTGCGAGGAGGAGGCGGCGCCGCTCTCTTTTCTCCCTGAGGCCGACCATTGGGTAAAGGCAACGCGGAGGCCGGCGAGAAGGTGAAGATTCGCTCGTCTTGTTGGACTCTGCCGCCGTCCGCCAGAGACGAGGTCACAATCTCCACCTCCGACGGCGACATGCAGGCGGGGACGGGTGTGGCTGGGGGCGGCGCCTTGTCCTCTACGCCCGGAGACGGAGGAGAGTTCAGGTACTGCTTTGTCTTTTTGGTACCGGACGGAGATGTGTCGGTGGTGATGATGATAACCTCCTTGCCTTTGGCCCTGCAGGCATCCAGCAGAACCTGCAGGGTCTCCCGGTCACCCTTGTTGAGGGCACGCATGAGGGCGGAGCATCCAGAGTAGTCCTTGAGGCTGGGGTCGGCTCCGTTCTCTAGCAGGAGGGAGACCGCCTCCTTCCCGGCCCGCTTGGCGCAGGCGTGCATCAGGGCCGTCCTGCCGCTCTTGTCCGGGATGTTGGGGTCGGCGCCCTTCTCCAGCAAGTAGCGCACCATCCGGAGGCGGGTGCGAGGGTCCTCGTAGTCCGCCAGGCAGGCGGCCGACACCGGAGTTTGGCCCAGCTCGTTGCCCTCATTGATGTACGCGCCGCCCTCCAATAGCAGACGGCTCAGCCTCAGCTTCCCCTGGAAGACGGCTTTGAGGAGGGCGTTGCCCTCGATCTGCAGGGGGTCGCCCCCGTCTCCCATGGTCCTCCGCCCGGCCCACCTGGAGTTCTTCTCAAGATGTTGCCTGATCTGTGGGAGGAGCCCCGAGAATTACATCACAGCTGGTTTCAATATGACATCGCAATGATATTTTTGCCGATTCTACAGTTATTTACCACATACCCCACAGTAAAATACTGCAAAGTCATGATGCAGTAGTTTCCACTGCATCATGGGATTTTGGTCCATGACACAGAGTTTATGGATTTTTTTGAAGTTTGAGTTAAACTGCAAAAAGGAGTAAAAGAAAAAAAGTGATGCAGAAATATGTAGCATCGAGTAGAAATATCACTGGAGCGAGATTTAATTCAGTAAAGTCCTATTTTCAGAATGTTGTTGTGAAGTCACAATTTTACTCTTACTTCACAGTCAAATCTTTTATGATTAAAAATAAATGAGCGGAGGCGCCAAATGATAGGCTAAGTTTGAAAGCGGCAGAATTGTGAAGCTGCGTGGCTCCCAGCATGCGTTGCGCCGTGCAGTGTTGAACTCTTGCCGTAACATACGTTGATCCTTCATGTTCGTGAATGATACGGATTCATGGAACGTGGATCATGCGTGGGCGGCACAACGATGGACCGGTTAGCGCATCGGCACATCTCAAACTTCTGAGGTCCGGGGTTCCGATCCGTGTCGGCTTTGCATGTTCTCCCTGTGTCTGTGTGGGTTTTCTCCCCTCCAGGTACTCCGCTTTCCTCCCACGTTCCAAAAAACATGCACGGAAGATCATGTGCCGCCGCCCCCTCCCCCCTTCCCATTTTTTCACACTATGTGGCCTTTTTTTTTTTTTTTTTTTTTTTTTTTTTTTTTTTTTTAATATTATTCATTCAATCTTGTATGCTCCTATGTGTATGTGTGAAACCTAAAAGTACAGTGCCAAACACTTTCCGACGTGTTCCGCAGCCCCTGGGTGGATGGATGAATCACCCGCAGTCCATTGAGTGTGTGTGTGTCTTATTGAACTGTCGGTTACTTTTACAGTAGGCTGCACTTTGTTTTCATGAAACTCTCACTGTGGCTTGTGTGTGATAGTAAAAAAATAAATGAAACGACGATGAAGTGTCTGTGTACGGCGATGACGTCACAGTTACATAACCATGACAGCGCTTGCATGGTGACGTCACAGTGACGTCGCAGCAAGTATGCTAACGTTAGCAGCTAACTGTCGCTTCATTTTGGTGCGAGCGTCCCATTATTTACCTGACATGTTGATGACGTCACGTTGCAGCGCAGCTACCGCTTGAACGCGCACCGACACGTTTGGCCGTGCGTGTCACGTGATGAGGGTGATGATGGTGAAGAGGAAGAACAAGATGTGACGCGTGCGCACGCTGCCACATTTCGTTCGAGTGTCATCAAAATGCCGCACGCACACACAAACACAGGCGCATGAACGTGCGAACACAAATGTTTTTTCCCCTACCGCCGAGCGGCAGAATCTTCATCAGGAGCCCGTTGAGCGACTGACGCATTGCTCCTCCTCCTCTTCCTCACTCAGGAGTTTAACCCTTCGCTGACTGCCTCGGAGTCACGTGGCTGCGTTAGCATTAGCACATGTCAAGCTAACTGGACCCGTCACCACGGCAACTGTGGACCGCCTTCTGTTTGCAGGTAATAAAAGCCCCGCCCCCTGACCAATCAGGAGCCGCGAGGGCTGATTCGTTTGAGAGTAGCACCAAAAAGAGGATGCAGCGTTCGGATTTTGACGATCGAAAGATCACAGACGTTTTCAATGTACACTAAAGGGCGATTTCTGCAAATGTTGTTCGCACTTCTCCTCTGCCGAGATGCTCCCTCCATCTCACAGGTGTGGCATCGAGGGATGCTGATTAGACGGCGCGCTTATAGGATGTGCTGCCATCATCCTGGCAAAGGAGAAGTGCTCACCAACATGGATTTCGACAGATTCTTGAACAATATTTGGGAGAAATCGGCCTTTTATGTACATGGGAAGTGTTGCGTTTCTATTTTTCTTCCGTGGTTGAATAGGATGATCATCCTTTTATACCGTCTAATTTGCGCTACTTTTGTCGCTGTGCTCTGCCATTGTTTTAAAGAGGCTGTGATGTCATCGATGACGTCAGCCCTCGTCATCATGCAAAAAAGCATGACCTGAACCAATTGTCCATCGTGGAAACCAACACACGTAGAGCGTTACTATAATTGAAAGACTGTTGCTATGGTAACTGATGTGGTGGAATCCTGCAGCAGTGTTGCCATGGTGACACAAACAGGATAGAGAGTCTGCCGATATGACGACGCTACAAAATGCAACAAATACTGCGCAACTCTGGAGATGACGTTGAACGACCCGAGTGCGAGACTCGAGTATCAAGATGCTCGCTAGTTCTTCTTTTCCTTTTCCTCCTCCTCTGGGTCATCGTAGGATTCAAGGACTTTGCTTGTCATACCGCCACACATTTACGCATGATGTGGCACCAACTCTCAGATTAGCCCAATAAGTGTCAAGACTTGTGAAATATAAATACAATAATAATAATAATGATACAATAAAATAATGCAACTCGTTTGCAGTTGTGAATGTTTGCAAAGGAACAATTTGGTGAGAATCAAGTGTTCATTGTCAATTTTTGCAGATGTATTAAAACAGAAAAACTGAAATATCACGCATCCATAAGTATTCCGACCCTTTCCTCAGTATTTAGTAGACTCGCCCTTTTGAGCTAATACAGCCATGAGTCTTTTTGGGAATGATGCAACAAGTTTTTCACACCTGGATTCAGAATCAGAATCAGAATCCTCTTGATTTCCCAAGTATGTCCAAAAAAACCACACAAGGAACTTGTCTCCGGTCGTCGGAGCCGCTCGAGTACGACAACAGGAAGTCAATTGGCAGAGAACACTTTGGAGGCACAAAGACATTGACAACAAAAAAACAGAAAAAACAGTCACTGAGCAATAAAGGGTTGCCAGTTATATGGGGTTAGAGCATCAGCCTCACAGTTCTGAGGACCCGGGTTCAATCCCCGGCCCCGCCTGTGTGGAGCTTGCACGTTCTCCCCGTGCCTGCGTGGCTTTTCTCCGGGCACTCCGCTTTCCTCCCACATCCCAAAAACACGCACGGTAGGTTGATTGAAGACTCTAAATTGCCCGTAGGTGTGACTGTGAGTGCGAACGGTTGTTTGTTTGTATGTGCCCTGCGATTGGCTGGCAACCGGTTCGGGGCGTACCCCGCCTCCTGCCCGATGATAGCTGTGATAGGCTCCAGCACGCCCGCGACCCGCGTGAGGAGAAGCGGCTCAGAAAATGGATGAATGGATAGTTATCTGGTAATAAATGTTTTTTTTAATTTTTTGGACAACTGTGCAAAAAGATGCAGAGTCCTCGAGCACTTAGAGCAGTTCGAAAGACTAATATTCCAATAGTCCGGTGCAATGACCACTGTGCAAAGGGCGCCGAGGCTTCAAGCGAGTAGTGCGATAATATGGGACAATGTTGATTGTGCAAATGTCGCAGAATGTTGTGCAAATGGAGCAGATGTTAGTCAGGCACGTGAGTGGCCAGTATTGGTCAACAACTGATATGCATGCAAACAGTGCAGCGTGGCGAGACGACGACAGTGAGTGCACGAGTCGTGTATCATTGGCCCCGCAGAAATGTGACAACAAACTCAAGACAAAAAAATTGCCAGCATGTTGCAATGGAATTGTAGGTTAGCTGTTTAAGAAGTTGATGGCAAGAGGGAAGCAGCTGTTGGAATGTCTGCGAGATTCAGTTTGCATTGATCGGTCGCGCCTACCTGAGGGAAGGAGCCGGAAGAGCCGGTGACCGGGATGCGGAGGGTCCGAGAGGATTTTGCACGCTCTTGTCTTAGTTCTGGCAGCTTGCAAGTCCTCAAGGGTGGGTAGGGGGGTGCCGACAATCTTTTCAGCAGTTTCGATTGTCCGTCGCAGTCGAAGTTTGTCCTTTTTTGTAGCAGCGCCAAACCAGACTGTGATGGAAGAACACAGGACCGATTCGATGACCGCTGTGTAGAACGGCCTCAGCAGCTCCCGTGGCAGGCCGTGCTTCCTCAGAAGCCGCAGGAAATACATCCTCTGTTGGGCCTTTTTCAGGAAGGAGTTGATGTTGGTCGCCCGCTTCAGGTCCTGAGCGACTGTAATTCCCAGGAACTTGAAGGTCTCGACGGTTGACACAAGGCAGCTGGACAGCGTGAGGGGCAGCTGTGGCGAAGGATGCCTGTAGTTGGGAAGCATCTGCCATTCCTTGCAGATCCTCTCCAGTTCTGTCAGGTTGATGGTGAACGTCGGCAGCCCATTTTCAGGTCTTTCCAGAGACGCTCAATTGGGTTTAAGTCAGGGCTCTGGCCTTGGCCATTCAAAAACAGTCACGGAGTTGTTCTGAAGCCACTCCTTCGTTATTTGAGCTGTGTTCTTAGGGTCATTGTCTTGTTGGAAGGTAAACCTTCAGCCCAGTCTGCTGTCCTGAGCACGCTGGAGAAGGTTTTCGTCCAGGATATCCCTGTACTTGGCCGCATTCATCTTTCCTTCGATTGCACCCGGTCGTCCTGTCCCTGCAGCTGAAAAACACCCCCAACAGCATGATGCTGCCACCACCGTGCGTCACTGTTGGGACTGGATTGGACACGTGATGAGCAGGGCCTGCTTTTCTCCACACACACCGCTTAGAATTAAGGCCAAAAAGTTCCATCTTGCTCTCTTATTTCTCTTGGAGTCCTGCAGGTGTTTTTTTTAGCCAACTCCATGCTGGCTTTCATGTGTCTTGCACCGAGGAGAGGCTTCCTTCCGGCGGGCCAGTCTGCCATAGAGCCCCGACTGGGGGAGGCCTGCAGTGATTTGTTTTAAACATTTCAACAATTCCGTTTTTTTTCCTGTCAATATGGAGTGCTGTGTGTACATTAATAAGGGAATGAACTTCAATGATTTGAGCAAATGGCTGCACTATAACAAAGAGTGAAAAATTGAAGGGGGTCTGAATACTTTCCGTACCCACTGTATGTCAGGCCCAAACAAATATGTTCATCTTCCTAGCCACAAAAAGACGATCCTTATTTTATGTTTTATGTACATGAAGTGAAGTCTGGAAAGACTGTCTTTCTTCTGCATAAAACAAGTAGTGTATTTATCCATCCATCCATTTTCTGTGGCGCTTCTCCTCACGCGGGTCGCCCATCCCAGCTATCATCGGGCAGGAGGCGGGGTACGCCCTGAACCGGTCGCCAGCCAATGGCAGGGCACATACAAACAAACAACCATTCGATGTTAAGTTAAATCAAGAAAGGCTCACTGTTTTGTTTTCTTTTTTATAAAAACAAGAATTTTTGTAAGTGAAGTCAAGACTCTTTTTTTTTTAAAAATGTTATTTATGTGTGTTAAGTGAAGTCTAGAAAGACCGTCTTTATTTTCCATAAAAATAAGTAGCCTATTTATGTGACGTTAAATCAAGAAAGACTCAGTTTTAGTTTTTTTTTTAAAAAAGTACTTATTTAAGGGAAGTCAAGAAAACTGTCTTTATTTTATTTTCATAAAAACTTTATTATTGAAAGTTAATGTTAAAAATGAATTGGCAAAACCGGTTGTCATTTTTATGTTGATGTGTTGTCGGCAGCTGCCGAATGACGCTAAAAAGTGACTTGTCATCGAAGTGTGTTACTTTTAAAACCAAGTAATCAGTAAAGTAACTGAGCTACTTTTTCAAGGTAACTCTGGCAACACTGGTCATAACGGCCCTTTGAGGGAAACCGTAACTATAATGTGGCCCGTGGCAAAAACCCTTTTTGCACAGCCCTGTTCCAAGACAACCAGAACAGTCACTTGTCCTCCGTTCCAGGCCGGCAGATTGGAATGACCTGCATGAATGAGAATATTCACAGGCAACCCGGGCGTAGAAAACGTTCCGAAGTCTCCCATAGAGCTGAAGTTTAGAGTGTGAAGTACAACAACAACACAAATGTGTCACGCGTGCGGACAGCAGTCGTACGCAAACTAATACTACATTTGGAAACTTCCGTGCTTGCTTGCGCATGTTGCGCAAGTGTGCTCTTCATACATGACTTCCTCCTCGTCGGCAGGTGGCGCCATGTCGCTGTCACTTCGGTGCCGCCATTACAGCGGAAGCGGCCTTGTTATTAGCCGAAAAGATGCTAGAATGCGACAGTAGAGATCAACGACGAACACTCGACGCTAAGTTCCCTGCGTTATCTTCTTTTACACGTTAGTATTTCTTTATGTCCTTTCAAGCGTACATTTATTGAACACATTTGGATGTTATACTGTAATTTACAAGCGCAGTGGCATTCGTCGCTTTATTTTGCCTCGCTGGTTTCGTCACACTGTCGCGTAATCGATACAGAACTTGAACATGACACTTTTGCTGATAGAACACAAAGTCCTCGTGAATTGAATGTTTAATGAGGCAAGCGACAAATGCAGCATCTATTTAAGCGTCACTTGTGCTATTAGTTTATCGCTCCGCCCCCTTCACAAATATTTTACTTCACCTTCGGCTCATATTCTTGTGTGATGTGATTATTTTATTTAGTTCATTAAATATGTCCTCCCTGATAAATAAATACATTTGATGAATACAGTCTTGGTAATAGTTCTGGAATATTTGCGTGCTGTTCTGTAGGTATGTTAGTAAAAATTTCAAACAACTGTATATCGAAATAGCATGATCATTTTGATTGCATTGAAATAAAATGAGCCGTAGTTTGTAAGGGTCGGATGAGGATCAAGGATTTTGTGACACATTTTATGTCGCAAATCGGCTCAAATGGACTTGTTCAGGGGGATTTACATTGATTTCTTTGTGAAACCGAGTAGCTACTTGGTGCTACTGATGAACGCGAAGGACTACCAGTTTGTTACTCACTTATGAAATAACACATTGGCTCAAATGACCTGTATGCTATCATGAATAATTATTCATTATTACTGATGACAACGATCATATTAATGATTTCTCAGAATCCTCCTTATGTGCCAAGTATGTCAAAAAAACACAAGGAATTTGTCTCCGGTGGTTGGAGCCACTTGACAGAGAATACATAAAGACATAAAAAACAACAATTTAGGAATCAGATAAATATCAATGGTCAACACCATTTCTTTAAATCTCCGCAACTGTAGGAAATCACGTCACATATTCATCGCCACTAAGAATTTGTTTACAAATCATGATGTACCGTGTTTGTACAAATGTGAATATGAATTATGTAACACACAAAGATTTGCTTTCACATTTGTAAATCTTACCACTTGTAAGCAAATCTGAAGTGTTATTAAAACATTTTCAATATTCATCCATCCATTTTCTGTCGCGCTTCTCCTCACGCGGGTCGCGGGCGTGCTGGAGCCTATCCCAGCTATCATCGGGCAGGAGGCGGGGCACGCCCCGAACCGGTCGGCAGCCAATCGCAGGGCACATAACATACAAACAAACAACCAGTCGCACTCACATTCACACCTACGGGCAATTTCGAGTCCGTCAATCAACCTACCGTGCATGTTTTGGGGATGCGGGAGGAAAGCGGAGTGCCCGGAGAAAACCCACGCAGGCACGGGGAGAACATGCAAACTCCGCACAGGCGTCGTTTCGCAGGTGCTGTGAAAAAGTAATGGCCTCCTTCTCAATTTCTTATATTTTTGCATAATTTCAAACAAATGTAAATATCAGACAAATATAACCCAAGTGAACTTAAAATACTGTTTTCATTTATTAAGGAAAAAACAACCTGACTCTGTGTGTAAAAGTAATGGGCCCCTAAACCTAAGAAGTGCTTGGGCCATTCTCAGCAGCAACAAGTGAAATCAAGTGTTTTCGAGAACTGCCAATGAGTCTTTCACATCTCTGGGGGGATATTTTGGTCCACTCTTCCTTGCAAAAAGGTTGGAATTCAGCAACCATGGAGGTAACTTTGAATCTTTTTTTACCTTCGTAAATGAAATGACCATTTAAAAACAGCATTTGAAGTTCACCTGGCTTATATTTGAACTATGCAGAAATATAAGAATTTGTTGAGGGGGCCAATACTTTTTCATGGCACTGTATGTTTCTTTGTGTGTTAGCGGGAAGCCTGGCACTGCCTGCTGTACAGCCGTGTGGTACAATCGGACACTGCAAGTCTTGCAGGTGTCCATCAGTGAGGCATGTTCTGTTTTTGATGACGTTCATGTCAGAAAAAGCAGATTCACATAGATAGGTTGATCGAAACCAGCGCAGTCCAGCTATTCATTAGTATTGAACTGTTCACGCAGACGCCTCCTTTCAAAAGACACAGAAGAAAGCGATTGGGAGCTGACTGTTGAGTCTACGATGCACAGTGACGTTTCAGTACCATAAAAGTGCAACGAAATGCACAATTTCACTATTGCAGCACTATTTTTGTTCTTTTCCTTAGTAAAAAGTGTATTTGATTGTTGTTACTTTATTTCCACATTAAGAATACAGTTACTGCCGTGTTAAGCGCGCAATGCATTGCGGGTTAATTATTCATACCATTTCTCGCTCTTGGCATCAAAATTACGATGGCGGGAGCGATGGTGTGTGTGTCTATGCCCCCAATATCCAGCTGCCACTCACTTTCACGTTTACGTACACGCACGCGCGCACACACACGCAGTTGCCTTCATGGAAGTCTTTAGAGACGTGAACTGAGAGTGGTGTGCTCGTTTACGTTTCGGTACTTACTGTACTGTGTTGGCATGTCAAGTCTGCAATAAGTTGCTCATTTCATGTGGCTTCAACTCCACGAATATTTAAGTTATTGGTTCATGTTGATGACATCATTCTGTAACTTGTGTGGCGCACGTTACCCAGTCATGGGTACGGTTAAGCTAATGCTTTTTTTGTACTGTGTACTAAGAGATATTTCCTGCCACTTGGCAGCTGCTGAAAGTAACTAGAAAGTTACTTTTGAAATCAAGTAATCAGTAAAGTAACTATGTTACTTTTTCACGGTAACTGTGGCAACACTGGCGGAAATGCAGAAACTTTGGGAAGTGTGTGGCACCTTTACGGCGAGCAATACATCTTGTATGTCGGCCGATCATAGCAGCAGCCCAGTCTGGAGTCACCAATACCCATTTTTCCCTGAGGAAAAATTCCTTCCCCACGTTCTAGATGTCAACTCCCCTCCGAGTTGTCTTTAAAGCTCAGAGGACAAAGATGTGAACATTTTTCTCGATAACTCTAGTACCCCTTTTCAAACCATGGCTGCCATTTCAAAGTGATTATATAGCAGTTAAGTTTTCCTTATTAGTTGATGGGAGACGAAAATGTGATGTTTAAACAGGCCGCTTTCCGATTTTTCAGTGGCGGCGTCCGCTCGACCCGCCTCGTTCCGGACCGCACCGAGGGCAAGCGAATTGTCGGAATGACTTCCAACTTCGCAGAAAACAAGACTAATAATAGTTCGTCACGTCTATTTTTATTGAGGTTGATTGAATGAACCTGTTATTTTTGGACGCAAAAGTCGAAGAACATTTTCATCTTTGTCATTACCACAGAAAATCGAAAGTGAATTGAAAAATTAAAAAACGAGGTGGTGAAGGGATTTCCCAACAACGTCATCGGAACAGAACAACCGTTACTTTTTCATTTTGTTGGACCAAAGCGAATTGGAAAGAAAATGGCGGCCGGTTTTCCGCTTTTAGTAACATACGTACTGTCTGTCTGCCATGTCGATAGCTACGATAGACAAGAATCAAGTCTCTGCTTTGTATGGCTTTCATCAGCGAGGATGCATGAGGAGGCTGCGGACGAGGGGCAGGAGGAGACTTGGTTAAAATTAAGGGGCGCTGGACTTGAAGATGAGCCGAGACCTTTGTCAGGTGACCGGAAAATGTGACGTCGTCGCGATCACGCGACATCGTCGGCATCGCGTGACGACGACGTCTGCCTTGTTGCTCAGGAAGCCGACAGCAGACGGAGGAGTCCGGCGAAGACGAGCTGAGCCGACTGGACGTCGATCTGCACGCCAAGTCCAGGCGACACAACTTGACGTCCTGCAACGTGCGCGCCATCCTGCACGTCAGTGACACACACACACGCCAGGGCCCCGCTTGTTTGGCATTTTTGGGGTCGATACTAATATTGGGGGCTAAAAAACAAAAAGCCAATATCCTGCTGTTTCATATGCACTTACTGTACATGGACACAAATTCTTATAATGCTGAAAATGTGATTCAAAACAAAGAATTCAAATAAGGAACCCAAATGAGTAGTAACACGGCAACATAAGCACCCACCTTTAAAAGGCTGCCCAATGATGCTAAGTTAGATAAGGGCGGACATGGGAATGAAGACTTTCATAGATTGGTATCTGCTGGTCCTAAGCCCGAATGAGAACGGGCGACTTGCGTCAGGAAGGGCATCTGGTGTAGACTGCCAAACAAATCACGTCGGGTGACTCACTGTGGTTGATTTCGCAAGGAAGCAACTTGCACGACAACTTTCGACGTTCCCTCACGGCTTGTTTGCGCCACGACATGATTGTCATAGGGCACTACGGTGCGTTTCGCTCTTTCACAAATTCTCAGGGCATTGAATCGGTTGCAACTGGACTGTTGTGGTTGTCTTACGGTCGATTCAATGTCCTGAGACTGAAATGACCTGGATGAATGAGAATGTTCCCAGGCACGTTGTTTCTGAACTCATTTCCTGAGCAGGTGTCAAACTCAAGGCCTGGGGGCCAGATTCGGCCTGCCACATGATTTTACGTGGCCCATGAAGGCAAATCATGCGTGTCAACTTCCATGATTCTTGTTAAAATCTGGACCGAGATTTCAAATTGTCATATTTCGTAAATAACATTGAGATATCGCAAGCATTGTTGTGTTACCAAATATGAACAGGAGTTGAAAAACACATGACCCTTGATTTCTGATTCCCAAACTACTTTATACATTTCGGGTGTAATCATATGAGGAGGCGATTCGGGCCGAACAGGACAAAAATATACAAAATGGAATGATGAGGTGATTAAAGATTTTGATGGTTTCACAGTCATAACGGCCCTCTGAGGGAAAGCGGAACTACAATGTGGCCCGTGACAAAAATGAGTTTGACGCCCCTGCCCTAGACTGCCAGGCATTCTCAAGCAATTTCACTGACATTTCAAGCCCCACAGAATATGATGTACTTCTTCTTTTCCTCTGGGCTTGTCCCTTTCCCATGAGAGCCTATCTCCTGCATCCTCCTCTCCAACACCAACTGCCCTCATGTCTTCCCTCACGACATCCATCAACCTTCTCCTCCGCTCTTGTAGGTCACCCTATGTTCCTGCCTCTTCTGGGAAAAAAAGTGTTCACTCCAGCCATTTGCATCCTTGTTGCAAAGTCTACCACCATCTGTCCCTCCAAGTTCCTTTCCTGGGTGCCGTACTTACCCATCACTTCTTCATCACCCCTATTTCCTTCACCAGCATGTCCATTACAATCTGCACCAATCACGACTCTCTCTCTCTGTCGGGGATGCTCAGAACTACTTCGTCTCGCTCCTTCCAGAATTTCTCTTTCACCTCTAGGTCACATCCTACCTGTGGGGCATAGCCCCTCATCACATGACACACAACACCCTCAATTTCAAGCAATTTATGAGCAAATTATGGTTGAAAATAAATATTTGGTCAATAACAGAAGTTCGTCTCAATACTTTGTTATATACCCTTTGTTGGCAATGACAGAGGTCAAAGGTTTTCATACACTGTTGCTGGTATTTTGGCCCATTCCGCCATGCAGATCTCCTCGAGAGCAGGGATGTTTTGGGGCTGTTGCCGGGCAACGCAGACTTTCAACTCCCTCCAAAGATTTTCTATGGGGTTGAGATCTGGAGACTGGCGAGGCCACTCCAGGACCTCGAAATGCTTCTTACGAAGCCACTCCTTTGTTGCTCGGGCGGTGTGTTTGGGATCATTGGAATGCTGAAAGACCCAGCTACGTTTCATCTTCAAAGCCCTTGCTGATGGAAGGAGGTTCTCACTCAAAATCTCACCATACATGGCCCCATTCATTCTTTCCTTTACACGGATCAGTCGTCGTGTTCCCTTTGCAGAAAAAGAGCCCCAAAGCATGATGTTTCCACCCCCGTGCTTCATAGTAGATATGGTGTTCTTTGGATGCAACTCGGCATTTTTTTCTCCACCAAACACGACAAGTTGAGTTCTATTTTGGTTTCATATGACATTCTCCCAATCCTCTTCTGGATCATCCAAATGCTCTCAAGCAAACTTCAGACGGGCCTAGACATGTACTGGCTTAAGCAGGGGGACACGTCTGGCACTGCAGGATTTGAGTCCCGTAGTGTGGCGTAGTGTGTTATAGATGGTAGCCTTTGTTACTTTGGCCCCAGCTCTCTGCAGGTCATTCACTTGGTCCCCCCGTGTGGTTCTGGGGTTTTTACTCACTGTTCTTGTGATCGCTTTGACTCCACGGGGGGAGATCTTGCGTGGATTCCCAGATCGAGGGAGATTATCAGCGGTCTTGTATGTCTTCCATTTTCTAATAATTGCTCCCACCGTTGATTTCTTCACACCAAGCTGCTTACCTATTGCAGATTCAGTCTTCCCAGCCTGGTGCCGGTCGACAGTTTGTTTCTGGTGTCCTTGGACAGCTCTTTGGCCTTGGCCATAGCGGAGTTTGGAGTGTGACTGTTTGAGGTTGCGGACAGGTGTCTTTTATACTGATAACCAGTTCAAACAGGTGCCATGAATACAGGTAACCGGTGGAGGACAGAGGAGTTCCAGGTCTGTGAGAGCCAGAAATCTTGCTTGTTTGTAGGTGACCAAATACTTATTTTCCACCATCATTTGCTGATAAATTGTGTAAAAATCAGACGTGATTTTCTGGATTATTTTTTTTTTTTCTTCCTCTTTTTGCCTCTCATAGGTGAGGTATACCTACGATGGAAAATGACAGGCCTCTCGGATCTTTTGAAGTGGGAGAACTAAATGTTTTTTTTTGCCACACTGGAGCTTCTGTTGTTTTCTCAGGAGGTGATCACTCACGAGCGCGTGGTGGCCATGATGAAAGCTGCCATCAGAGACACTCAGGACATGCCCATGTTTGTACGTCACATCGCCGCACTGACATCGACGATATGTACGATGACGACGAGATCGGTAATATACGATGATTATGAGGTCTGGTCATTTGTGGCTTCAGCAGGAGCCCAAGATGACTCGCTCAAGATTGAAGAGGGCCATCCAGCAAGGACAGGTAATTGATGAGCTCACTAGCCATTCCTTCTTCCTCACCATCGTCATCCAGTTGACAAGCTGTCCTTTTGTGTTGGGGATCAGTGTCTCGACTGGAGTTTGTCTGCAGAGCAAAGTTCGCCGGTAAAGCATCCCAGCCGCATGTCCCACCTAAGCAGGCCCAGTGGAACGCTGACTACCAAGTTTTGTCGTTAAGCCTCCTCAGTTTGTCGACATCCATCTTGACGCCGACGAAGACTCGTCCGACGAAGAGTACTGTCCTGAAGATGAAGATGATGATGATGACACTGCTGAAGAGGTCTGCCTTTGAACACACACGTACACAAACGATGCTTGCATTGTTGTATTTTCAAGCGTGGTGAAGGTGTGCGGCTTAGCAAACTATAGACCCATCTTAAACCTTGGTTTTTAATCGACTCAGCGGTTCCCTGAACTTAAATGGACTTTTGAAAAATGTCAATCTGGGTTCCAACTTCATCACAGAACAGAATCACCTTATATCAAAGTGCTCAATGAGATAAGTTTGAACACTGACTCGGGAAAGATGTCACTTCTTGTTTGGTTGAATCTCAGTGTGGCGTTTAGTACGGTAGATCGTTGGTGTCAAACTCAAGGCCCTGGGGCCACATCATTTTATGTGGGCTACGAAGCAAATCATTTGTGACAACTTCCATAATTTTGCTCAAATCTGGATCAAAATTTCAAATCGTCATATGTAATAAATAATGCGTTAATAAACACTGTGACATTGCGAGCATCTTTGGTTACCGAAGCCCTTTTTACAGTAACTTAAATATTTGAACAAACCATTATCCTTGACCTCTGATTTCAAAAGTACTTCTCCATCAATTTGTAGTGCATGTCTAATATTATGACGAGGCGATGTCACATTTATATGGCTTCACAGTCATAATGGCCCTCTGAGGGAAACTGTACCTACAATGTGGCCCGCGACAAAAAATGCGTTTGACATCCCTGCAATAGATCATAACGGTCCTTAAAAGGTTCGGGTCCTACTTGGAGGAACATTTTATGATTATTTCGTGACCTTGGAAGTTTTGAATCTGATCAAATGGCAATGACAGATGGGGTCCCTCAAGGGCTAGTTCTTGGACCCCTTTTATTCAGCCTCTCTCTCATGCATACGAGTGAGCTTTTTACAAGCATTTCAAAGTGCTTTTTTAAGTCTTGCACTGTTTTGTTGTTGTTCTAGTTTTAGTAAACTGTCTTTTATGTATGAACTTAGTCAGTTATGCGTCTTTTGCTCTTTGTTTTGAAAGGCTTTTAATCATATAAAGCACATTGAGTGACCTTGTGTTTGAAATATGAATAACGCTGCCTTCTGTCACGATGCTTCAACACGACTTGATGAGGAGCAAATTTTCCTTGGGTGGTTGATTGGTGCCCATTTTGTGCGCACGTAGTCTTTCCTCAGTGACGGTGACATGGTTTCGCCTCCCAAAGTTCAAGACTGTGACTCCAGCTCCCAGGTAACGTTTGACCTGTCCGGGTCATTAGTGGTGTGCTTTTGTGTGGAGAGCATGCGCTTTCATAGGACCTGGCGCCATTCTTTTTTTAGGGGCACTCGAGGGCCGCCGTCCTCGACCTCACAGATGCCGCCGCTGGCCCCTCCTTCCTGGAACGCCTCAACGCTGTTGAGGAGGAGCTTGACTGTGGCCCCGCCTACACATCTTTTTCGGTATGTTTGTATCTACTGATTGCAAAGATAGCCCCTTGACATGCACCTCATTTTCAAGAGGGTCCTTTCAACACCCTTTCAACAGGGTTGCCACAGCTTGTCATCCTTTTCCATGTGAGCCTATCGCCTGCATCCTCCTCTCCAACACCAACTTCCCTCACGACATCTATCAACCTTCTCTTTGCTCATCCTCTAGCTCTCTTGCTTGGCAGCTCCATCCTCATCATACTTCTACCAAGAGCTTGCCTCTTCAAACAAATACCTTTACACACAGACGCGTGCACGCACACACACTGCTCCCTTATGATTAGCTTCCCACCAAACATTCAATATTTCACATTATGCAAGTACATGTACAGGTACAGTGTTCCCTCGTTTTTCGCGGTTAATTGGTACCAGAACCCCCCGCGAAAGGTGAAAAACCGCAAAGTAGGATTTACCCCCAGGAATTTTCATGGATGTGGGTATGTGGGCACCAGAAAGTTTAAAATATGTAAACAGTATTTATACTTTACATATTTGAGACAAAGATTACAACGGTACACGTATTTACTTAAATCTTTAATTATAAAACCTTTTACAGTCATTAACATTCTTGAGCCTCTTCGTTGTCGTCATCGGGCAAGATTTGGTCGTAGAGAGCGTTGGCCTTTGTCTTGATAATATTTTGTCTTTTCCCGGCAATCAGCAATGCACAATGCCAATGCAGCTTCCATTTTCGCAATTCTCTTATTACGCGGAGTTGCCACACGTTTCGCTTCCTTATTGAAGCAGTTTTGCGGATGTTTGCTACCTCTTTCTTTACGTACCGCACTGCAGATTCATTCACGCCATAATGGCGTGCCACGGATGCATAACTTTTGCCCTCTTTGATCAAATCTAAAAGTTTCAGCAGCGCGTTCTCTTCAGGCTGCTGCTTGCAGCGTGACGTCACCGGAGGTCGATGGCTCATTTTATGATGTTGAGTTCTTTCAACATAAAACAATTCTTATGGAATATATTTACAGAAGGGCCTTTTTTTTCAAGAGGAAGCACTTCTTTCACTATCAAGAGAAAAACCTTTCCTGTGAAAGTTGTTGTAAGTAATGGTGGTGGTGGTGGGGGGGGGGGGGGGGGGGGGGGGTGCTGTTAAAAAATGTTCAAAGCTTGTTGGTATGAGGAGAAACAAAATGTCACAAGATGTGATTTGATTGAAGGCCCTACAGTACGTTCTCCTGTATTGTGCGCAGTCTCACAGGACTGACGAGGACGAGGAGAAGGATGAAGGCTCCAGCAGTCTGGCATTCCGCACACGGTCGAAACTTCGCCTGGTCAACGTCCCCCTGGAGCAGCTGGAGGCGGAGCTTCTGGCCCCCGACATCACGGCCGACATGTATGAGCAAAGCCCTGCCCGCAAGGAGGAAGACCGCCATTGGACGCGCTGGCTGCACGGACTAGTGGCGCCCGACAACGGAGGTCAGGAAAGATGACGGTCACCAGACAGGTGTTTATTTGGGAAAAGCATCCAGACAGGATCAAATGAAAGGAGCAAATGTTCTCATGTTTTGACTCATGTCAGTTATCACACACGTAGTAGCCAGCAACACAATTGGAATATTTTGGGAACTGGCAATAGTTTTTTTGTGACCTGATTTGTTTGGAAATTTTGTTTTGGGGGTTTTCTCAAATGGGTTCAAGGACCCTAAGTCAATTGAAATGCTCATTTTCGGCTGCACTTTTGTGTTTGTTGTTTTCAGAGGAAGTCGATGACGACGACGACCCGGAGTATAACTTCTTGGACGACCTGGATGAACCCGACCTGGAGGACTACAGGACAGACCGGGCCGTTCAGATCACCAGTAAGCTTCCTACAATCGGAATCAGAATCATCTTTATTTGCCAAGTATGTCCAAACAAACACACAAGGAATTTGTCTCCGGTCGTTAGAGCCGCTCGAGTACGACAACAGTCAGTCAATTGACAGAGAACACTTTTGTGACATAAAGACATTGACCCAAAAAAAAAAAGTCACTGAGCAATAAAGGCTTGCTAGTTGTCTGCTAATGCCGGGGCAATTTCTTTGGGGGACAATTGTGCAAAAAGATGCAGAGTCCTCTAACACTTAGAGCAGTTCGACTGACTAATATTGCAATAGTCCGGTGCAATGACCATTGTGCAAAGGGCGTCGAGACTTCAGGGAGTGTATGCGGTTTAAAGTGACAAGCAGTGCGATCATCTGGGACAATGTTGATTGTGCAAATGTTGCAGATACTCCTCAGTCAGTGTGCAAATGGAGCAGATGCTACTCTGTATTGGTCAACAACAGATATGCAAATAGTGCAGCGTGGCGAGACCACTACAGTGAGTGCACGAGTAATATATCATTGGCCCCACAGAAATGTGACAACCAACCCAAGTCAAAAAATTGCCAGCATGTTGTAATGGAATTGTAGGTTAGGTGTTTAAGAAGTTGATCGCAAGAGGGAAGAAGCTGTTGGAATGTCTGCTTCGATGACCGCTGTGTAGAACCGCCTCAGCAGCTCCCGTGGCAGGCCGTGCTTTCTCAGAAGCCGCAGGAAGTCCATCCTCTGCTGGGCCTTTTTGAGGACGGAGTTGATGTTGGTAACCCACTTCAGGTCCTGAGAGACTATAATTCCCAGGAACTTGAAGGTCTCGACGGTTGACACGATCATCATCATGGTGATGATGATGATGATCCTAGGGCCATATGTACTGTACATCCCCATGGTCGATTGTAATATTAAACCTAGGCTTGGGCATAGTTCGAATTTGTCACGATGGTTTATTGTGTGGCATTTGGGTGTACGAATGGTTCAGGCAGTGGCAAGAGTTTTTTTGGGCTTTCCAAGTGAAAAAGGAATACGTGACCAGTGGATAGGGAAAGTCAATCGACAGGGGAAGAAGCGGGCTCAGCTATGGGTGCCTAACAAGTATTCCAAACTCTGTGCTGATCACTTCGAACCGGCGTGTTTTGAGAAATACAGAGCCACAGGCTGTAACCAGCTGCGGTGCCACCGATTTTTCCTACGCCGTCGGGACCGCAACCGCCAGCAAGAGAACTAAATCTCGCAGCGCGGACAAGAGGTGAGGATTTCCTTGTATATACCTACGACTCTAATATGGTTACGATGCACTAGGCAGTAGCGAAAAAAAGACCCACTCACTACTTCTAAGTACTGTCGTCTGTACCTTTGCCTATATGACAAGCCAACAGAGACGCCAAAGACTTTCTCTGCGGCGTGTTGTAACACTACTGGAGCGAGGGGCACACGATATATAAGAATACTGCATACCATGTGAAAGCTTGTGCCGTGTCATTGAAACATGCAGTGGGTATGGAAAGTATTCAGACCCCCTTCAATTGTTCACTCTTTGTTATATTGCAGCCATATGCCAAAGTCATTGAAGTTCATTTTCCCCCCCTCAATGTCACCACCGCACCCCATATTGACAGAAAAAAACGGAATTGTTGACATTTTTGCAGATTTATTAAAAAAAAGAAAAACTGAAATATCACACATCCATAAGTATTCAGACCCTTTGCTCAGTATTTAGTCGACGCACCCTTTTGACCTAATACAGCCATTGGACAGGTGATGAGCAGTGCCTGGTTTTCTCCACACATAGCCCTTAGAATTAAGACTACAAAGTTCTATCTTGGTCTTATTTCTCACCATCGTGGAGTCCTTCGGGTGTTTTTTTTTTTTTAGCAAACTCCATGCGGGCTTTCATGTGTCTTGCGCTGAGGAGAGGCTTCCTTCCGTCGGGCCACCATGCCATAAAGCCCCGACTGGTGGAGGGCCGCAGTGATCGCTGACTTTGTAGGACTTTCTCCCATCTCCCGACTGCATCTCTGGAGCTCAGCCACAGTGACCTTTGGGTTCTTCTTGACCTCTCTCACCAAGGCTCTTCTCCCCCGATTGCTCAGTTTGGCCGGACGGCCGGCTCTCGGAAGGGTTCCGGTCGTCCCGAACGTCTTCCATTTAAGGATTATGGAGGCCACTTTGCTCTTGGGAACCTTAAGTGCAGCAGCACTTTTTTGTAACCTTGGCCAGATCTGTGCCTCGCCACAATTCTGTCTCTGAGCTCTTCAGGCAGTTCCTTTGACCCCATGATTCTCATTTGCGCTGACATGCACTTTGAGCTGTAAGGCCTTATATAGACAGGGGTGTGGCTTTCCTAATCAAGTCCAATTAGTATCATCAAACACGGCTGCACTCCAATGAAGGTGGAGAACCATCTCAAGGATGATCAGAAGAACTGGACAGCACCCGAGTTAAATATACGAGTCTCACAGCCAAGGGTCTGAATACTTACGGGTGTGTGATATTTGAGTTTCTTTTTGAATAAATCGGCAAACCTTTCAACAATTCCATTTTTGTTCTGTCAATATGGGCTGCTGTGTGTACATTGATGACGAAAAAAAATAGCTTCAATGATTTGAGCAAATGGCTGCAATATAACAAAGAGTGAAAAATTGACGGGGTCTGAATACTTTCCGTACCCACTGTATATGAATATATAATAAATATCGACACCCCTGGTTTCCGACCTCCTGATCGGCTCAATCGTGTCCGGTTTGACGATGCCAAGTACAGTTGGGTTGGGTGCTGCTGTACCTCATATCCCAACATGTTGCTCGCCATTGCGTATAGAGTGTAGCGCGCTGTTTGTCACTTCTGGTAGCCCTTGCGCTGGATAGAGTCACCACACCCTGGTTTCTTGAGCTTCGGGTATGTTCATGGAGGGCTCCATGTGCGTCAGAAAAAACAAATGTTTAGCTAAACTATGGTTGAAAACTTGCTGGATGTTACCTGCATGTATTATATAACATATCAACAATGGAAATATGAATTTTAACTGAGCCCATAACATCTCTCATTAATTCACGTTTCAGCTAAAAGTTGAATATAGCATTGTTAAAATAGTTATTTGGGACTGTTTTAACTTCCTATTTTAAGCTTGAAGGCTTTTGTTTTGAAGGGTACACACCAGAACTCAGCATTTTGGCACGAAAAGTAACTTATTTATTTTTATTTATTTTTATTTTTTTTTTATGGATGGAACAAAATGCTATAAAACGCTGATTCCTTTCCCTACCCACCGATGAGTGTTTGTGATACTGTGAGACGTTTATTTAAATTTAATGTTATGCTTTTTTAAATGAAGGAATTATTTTCTTTGGGGGGGGGGGTCATCGACGCTTATGTTGGTTTGAAGACCAAAATAAACGCTAAAAACCATCAGTGCAAAAGTGCGAGCAACCGTTGACCTTGTTAGCTGTCTCAATGTTTGCATAGACGTATTTGATTGTTTCACTCACCCAGTTGACTGAAAGTCGACTTCACTGAAGTTCCGGGCGGTGCAGGCTGAGGCTCGGAGCACTGCAGACGCTACACGTAGTGAAAGCCTCCATTACACAATATAATCTTATTTCAAGTGTTGCTCTCAGGGCGTATTTTGTTCGCCGCCGTTGGGCACAAGCACGTCATCATGCGTGTTGTTCTTCGTTGTTTTTCGCCACTTCTTCACGGCTGGAGGACGAGGCATCGAAACCGGGAACCAAAATGTTTGAATTTGAACGGTTCCGGGACAACCGGAACATTCGTCACGGTTCCGATCGGTTCTCGATTCTCGATGCCCAACCCTAATTAAATCATAATTGATACAAATGGAGTGGGGTGGAAGGGTTCACAAAATCCACAGTTTGGTTCATATCTCTATTTTGTGGTGACGATGTACTATTTGGTCAACGTTGACTCTAAAGAAAATACATTTTCTTATATCTTCTTTTCCTTTCGACTTGTCCCATTAGGGGTCCCCACAGCATGTCATCCTTTTCCATGTCAGCCTATCTCCTGCATTCTCCTCTCTAACACCAACTGCCCTCGTGTCTTCCTTCACGACATCCATCAACTTTCTCTTTGGTCTTCCTCTAGCTATCTTGCCTGGCAGCTCCATCCTCATCGTCCTTCTACCAATACACTCACTGTCTCTCGTGGATGTGTCGAAACCATCGAAGTCTGCTCTCTCTCTGACTCTCAAACATCTAACTTTGGCCGTGCCTCTGATGAGCTCATTTCTAATCCTATCCTATCCAACCTGCTCACTCCTAGAGAGAACCTCAACATCTTCATTTCCACCACCGCCAGCTCTGCTTCCTGATGTGTCTTCAGCGCCACTGTCTCTAATCCGTACATCATGGCTGACCTCGCCGCTGTCTTCTAAACTTTGCCCTTCATCCTAGCAGAGACTCTTCTGTCACATAACACACCTGACACCTTCCTCCACCCGTTCCTACCTGCTTGTTACCTGTTTCTTCACTTCCTTACCACACTCACCATTGCTCTGGACTGTTGACTTCAAGTATTTCATGTCCTCCACCCTCGCTATCTCTTTTCCCAGTAGCTTCACTCTTACCCCTCCACCCCTTTCATTCATGCACTTACTGTATATTCCCTGCTAATTTGCCTAATCTTCATTCCTCTCCTTTCCAGTGCATGCCTCCACCTTTCTAACTGTTCCTCCACCTGCTGTCACTGCAGACCACAATGTCATCTACGCACATCATGGTCCACAGGAATTCCAGTCTAACGTCATCTGTCGTCCTATCCGTCACTGTCATGAACGGAGCAGAGGATAGGACCCAAAAATGCACGACTCCAAAACAAATGGACAGTTTCAAAAAAGAGAGGTTTAATATACGGACAGAGGTCGGTACACAGGCAGGCAATCCGAAAAAAAGGCGACGGTATCCAAAAAAATGAGGCAAAAAGGCGAGGTCGATAATCGGAACAGGCTCTAGTCTTACTGGAAACAAGGAATGCTGGAAGGCGACGACAAGGTACAACGAACTGGCGACGAGAAAGAAGGAGACACGAGGTGAAATGCAAGTGCAAATGCAATGTAATTAGGGTGAACGAGGCACAGGTGGTGAAGTTGCTCTCAGGAGCAGGTGTGTATGAAACAGGGGGAAGACAAAAACCGGAATACACACCCATGACAATCACCACTGCAAACAGGAAGGGGCTCAGGGCTGATCCCTGATGCAGTCCCACGTCCAACTTCAATTTGTCTGTCACACCTACAGCACACCTCACCGCTGTTCTGCAGCCCTCGTACATGTCCTGTACTATTCGAACATACTTCTCTGCCACTCCAGAGTTCCGCATTTAGTACCACAGTTCCTCCCGGGGTACTCTGTCAAAGGCTTTCTCTAGATTTACAAAGACCCAATGTAGCTCCTTCTGACCTTCTCTGTACTTCTCCATCAACACCCTCGAGGCAAATAATGGATCTGTGGTACTTTCTGAGTCTAGCCCAGGGTTGGGCAAACACATCCGGCCCGTTGACCATTTCAATCCGACCTGCCAAAGATTAGTACAGAATCCCCCAAATCATCAAATTCATGACTACCTTCATTTGACCTTGTCCTGTAATGCCGAGTAGTTCCACCAGGTTGTGCTGTAATGTCCAGTGGTTCCACCAGGTAGCGCAGTAGGTACAGTGATACATTGAGTTGACTTTGGCTGTTCTGTTTTTACTCTGCTACGGCTCTGAACCCTTCTTCAACCATGAGTGGACCAAAGAAAAGAAAAGTCGACAGTGAGTGCTGAGCAGTGTTTCCGGTCGCACGTTACTCCTGAATTCCGCCATTTTGCGAAACGAGTAAAGTAACGCATTACTTTGCCCAGGAGAGTAACCAGACTCCAGTTACTTTTGAGTCATGAATGTTCCTCAGCAAGTCGTGATTTGGTGCTGATGACTCGAAAGCTCACGCTCCAGCCAATCATTGGCGTTTGATGGCTCACAGAGACTGCTGATTTCTAAATAAGGGAAAGAAAGGGATTGAGACGTGATTGTTGAGTCTACAATGTACAGTGACGGTGCAATACCGTAAAAGAAATGCACGATTTCAGTATCGCCACACTATTTTGGATATTTTCCCTTTGTAAAAAGTGTATTTGAGTGTTGTTACTTTTTTATTTACACAAATAATACAGTTTTGCTGGCGTGTTAAGTGCGCAATGCATTGTGGGTCATACCTAGGTGCGCGGTCATAAATCGGTCATGGAGGTTAAGGACTGTCTCACTGAAGGACTTACAATACTTATCTTAAATAATATTTACAATGAAAAGTGAGAACTTTCAACGCCATTGTCGTCCGGACTATGAGCTGGTTTAACGCGCTGCACGGCTGACGTCACGCAAGTGCGTCTCCTCCCCGTCAATCACCCGCAGCTTTGCTCGTTAAACAGTTGCGTAATCTTGTCACCTTTTCTTGGTCTTCGCACCACACGATGGTGGGCGCAATGGCGCGCGCGTGTGTGTGTGTGTGCGCGTGCATATCCCCCCAATATCAAACCGCCACACACTTTCACGTTTCCGTACACAAACGCACGCACACACACAGTTGCCTTCATGGACCACAATCGGCATCCATCTATCAGTTAAGAGTAAATTCTGCATGTTGATGTAACTGTAACTTGTGTGGCGGACATTACCGAGTCATGGGTACAGTTAAGCTAATGCTTTTTTTTATATATTCCTGCCACTTGGCAGCTGCTGAAAGTAACTAAAAAGTTAAGTTTTTAAAACTTAGGTACTTTTGAAATCAAGTAATCAGTAAAGTAACTATGTTACTTTTTCACGGTAACTGTGGCAACACTGGCGGAAATGCAGAAACTTTGGGAAGTGTGTGGCACCTTTACGGCGAGCAATAAATCTTGTATGTCGGCCGATCATAGCAGCAGCCCAGTCTGGAGTCACCAATGCCCATTTTTCCCTGAGGAAAAATTCCTTCCCCACGTTATAGATGTCAACTCCCCTCCGAGTTGTCTTTAAAGCTCAGAGGACAAAGATGTGAACATTTTTCTCGATAACTCTAGTACCTAGGAGGAAAGGAGGCAGGTTTAGTTGAAGATCATCCACAAAAAGTGGATTCAAAAAAAAAAAAAGATTCAAAACGGAAGTTGTTGTCCCTTTGGGGTGTGCCCGTAACTTTCCCTGCTGTTTGAACTTGTTGCGGGCGCCGCTCTTGCTCTCAACTGCGGGCGTAACGGGTACGGCTGCTGGCAGTTGTTTCCTGGAGCTCCGCCAACAGATCGAGGCTGGGAAAAACGACTGAAGCCGCCCGGCCGCCGTCGCTCGCTCACGTGGTGGCAACAAAGGAAAGGGGACGGAGGAGGGGTTGGCCGAAGCCGCCCCGTAGCTGAAGGGATGTTAGCCGGAAGGGCGGAGAGCCAAGAAAACAAGAGCCCGAAGAGGCGGACGTCGCCCAGGGGGCGTATCTCAGGGACGGGGAGTGGAGAAGACCGCATAAAATGAATGAAAAAAAATCATATATTAATCAAAACACTCCCAACTTTGTACTTTACTCATAGATCAAGCATATAGAATTATTCAACTTTAGTCTTGGCAAGTCAACTCATTGTTCAATACAACATCATTTGGTACTTGTTTGGCTTCAAATCAAGAGGACAGTCCTCCAAGTCTTGTGGCTGAACCTGTAAACCGACACATTGACACAGACACCAAGGCATATATTTCGGATATTCCTGGAGGCTTGTTTGTTACAAACGTGGGATTGCAATGTCCACAAGCAGTGCCTCTAGCCACCGGGGGTTGGTGGTGTTCCATTGTTCAACAGTCATCAATCACTTCCTTCCACAAGTCATGAGGAAGTTTGATGGTTCCAGACGATATAAACCGGGTCTTGTGGAAGCAATCTGGTAGGCTCAGGAGGCAGGAATGCAACAGTTTATCAGTTCTTGGAGTTATCATGACAACTGGACCATAGTCACTACGTTTGTTTTTCAGAGCGAGAGGTCAACGAGCTGCTGGAGGAGCTCTTCGACAGGGTCTGTTCATCTGCTTACGCTTCCCCACATTCCAGATGACGCATGCGAAAATGCTAACCCGCAATCCACCGGAAAAGCTTCATTCATAGAATACGTTGATATGTGTCGTGTGTACAGCTCCAGGATCAAGAACCAGCTGATGATGAGGAGGAGGAGGAGGAGGAGGAGGAGGAGGAAGAGGGGCATCCAGCTGAGGGGGAGGAGCAAGAGGCCGGCCCCAAATTCAATGTCCCTCAGGCTTTGTGGTAACTCTACGGCACTCGAATTTTGTGTCCTGATGCGTGATTGGAGGTGGCGGGTGGGCGTCCTCCTGTTGGGACGCTCCAGCAAAGATGTGCTGTGAGCGTTTGGGTCAGGAGGAAGAACATGGGTCCTCTTGCGCAGCTGCTTCAGTTGAGCCCGAAGAACAAGAGCTGAGCCGGAGAGGAAACATTCGTAATAGCCACGTGTCACCTTTGTTGCTTGGCGACACTCGGTGAGGGCGTGCGATCGCTTATTTTGCCATTTCTGCCCTTTGTAGCTTCAAACCACCTTTAGCCGGCATGCTAACGGAGCGGCGGCGAGCGGTGCGACAACAATTTCAAGCCGTGCAGCACAGGAGAGCCCTGCAGGACACCACCAACCATCCCGCTGACAAGACTGCCGCGCCGCCTGCACCCCCACACGCTACATGGCTGCTTCGTGGTCCACTATGCCCCGCCTTGCAGCTGGACTGCGCCCACAAACTGCAACTGCAACAGCAAATCCAGCAGGTGCTCGCCCTTTACCTTGATTTCTCACAGACTCGGAAAGTCTATCGTGAGGGACGGAGGAATCGAGTGTTTCCAAGAAAACGTGCAGCCTAGTGTCTCCAGAGTTCCTTTTTGTTTTTGTTTTGCTTCCTTCTTTGTCACTCAAGCTGTCTTTAGCGTTAATGCCACTGGAGAGGGCGTCATGATGATGCAATACACCACAGGGATCTGTGAGCCCAAGTGCCAGGACGAGGCAGCCATTTTGCATTCACACAATAGCAACGGCAAAAGAAATTCTTTCTGCGATATGAATGAATATGTATGCATTTGTGAAGGGCATTGAATCGATCGCAACTGGACTCTTGGTTGATGCAGTTGCGATCGATTCAATGCCCTGACAATGAAATGACCGAGACGAATGAGAACATTCAAAGGCCTTTTGGAACTATTGCATGTCTTTACCGTGACTGCGATTGTACAAGAGTGGAATGGGTTTTAAGAAGGCTTGCCTTTACTATGAATGCCTACCACTTGAAACTTTTTAGAAATAGGACTTGAAGAAGCCATTTACCTATAGAAAACCAAGGTGGCAATCAAAAATGGCTAACTTAGAATAGTTTTTTTATTCCCCCCCAATGTCTTTACCGCAATTGATCCCAAGGTCCATGCAAATGACCCATCTCCTCTGGTCTTTCAGCACGTGCAGCTTCTGACGGAAGTTCATCTGCTGAGTTGCGGCATCGGCGGCCTAGAACACGAAGCGTCCGTTACCAAACACTTCCTTGTCGGTCAAGTACACAACAGAAATGCTGCTGACCGGCAAACAAACAATCAAACGAACAAACCTGTTTTGCAGGAGGAGCTGCAGTGTTTTGCCGTGCGGCAGGAACAGCTCTTCTGCGTCTCATCTTTCCGGGCGTGCAACCTGCAGGGGGCGCTGGAGCTTCTTCAGGAGAGCGAGCGCAGATTGGACCTTCCTCCTCCTCCGCCCCGCGTTTCCAGGCGCTGGCTCCCCGTCATGTCGTCCTCCACCAACAGTAAGGACAAGCGACGCCCCCGCTTAGTCCCGTTTGGTCGTCCCGCTGACGTCCCTGTTGTGTTTAGGCCACGCCTTCCCCGTACTGCCCTCCGACACCGCCTGGCTGCTTGCCACACGACCGGTCTTCCTCTACCCAGAACTTCTTCCTGTTTGCAGCCTGGACCCTTCCCAACACACGCGACCCCATCGCAGTCTTTTTACTGTAGGAGAGGACGGGTGACTAAACAAATACATTTGCTCTCAAATATTTTCAGAATAGCTAGCGAAAATGTGCACCAAAAAAATGGACATTTTAAAATAAGCAATGCAAAATAAGCATCTGCTTTCCCACAACATGCCAAAAAGTGAGCGAGCGAGAGAGCAGAAAAAGTCAAAGCGGCTCCCGGGCTCCGTGTACTTCCGTGCACTTTGCAGCCGTTGGTTTTTCCTTCTGATGGTGAAAAACAGGAAACGTCACTTTGTTTTTTGTCTGTTTCGATGTATGTAAACAAGAAAACGGAGAACGATTTGTCTCCCGTTTGTTTGAAAATCCGAAATTGAAAAACGGAAAACGAGCCTTTATATAATGTTCTCTTATGTTTTTCTTTGACACGCACGAGTCGAGAAATCAAATATGCCCCTAATTCTTCTTCTCAAGCTTGCTTTCTGCAGCTTTGCCTTGATTCGGAAGACGTTCTCCCGCTGCTGCTATTTGCTCTGAGATTGAAAACTCGCTCTCTTATAGGGCAGAATTGGCTGAAGCGATCAGTAGGTGTCACTGAGCTTTCACTAAAAGCGACACAATATCCTAACAAATGATGTCTCTGGGTAGGCTGATTGTTTTAGGTCTGAAGCACTTCGAGGGGGCCATCCAGCCAGTGCAATTGATCAGCTCCTACATGGTCTGTAAGAGTGCGTGGCACTTGACAAAACACATCCGAGAGATGAGCGGCTCCAGAGCGCCGCGCCAAAACATCCTCAAGGTGAACACAACAAAATTCTTACGGTGAACGCATGAATGTCCTCAAGATGAACACGCACACGAGATTGCCAAAAGTACTCGCTCACCTGCCTTGACTCAGATATTGATTTCAATGACGTCTCATTCTTTATCCATTGGGTTTAATATGATATCGATGCACCCGTTGCAATTATAACAACTTAAACTCTTCTGGGAAGATTTATAGAAATCTGTGACCTTTTTTCCAGAAGCGCATTTGTTGGGTCGGACGAGAAGGCACACTCCTAAACCTCGTTGAAAGCCTTCCCGCAAGAGTTGAAGACAACTTAGAATGGGATATCACTTAACGGTCCCCTATTTTGGCTATTTCATGGACAATTTTCGATACGTTCAAGGCTCCTTCCTATCTCTCTGATCTCCTCCACGTCCACAATCCCACTCGAACTCTTAGGTCTGCTTCCTCAGCCCATCTGTCCGCCACGGGCTCCAGAGCCTTCGGGCGCTCGGCTCTTCGGCTCTGGAGCTCCCTCTCTCCTGATGTGGGGAACGTGGACTTTTGATCCATTTTTCATCGTCGCTTGAAAACAGGCCTATTCACTGTGATTGTTGTTCTTAGTTATTCTGCTGCAGTTTGATATATTTTGTATTTGTAATTACTGTTTTGATTTTGACTGTCCTGAAAGGCACCTTTAAATGAAATGTATTCTTATTGTTATTTATTTAGACCTCCATAGAGTGACTCTTTAACCCGAGCACAGTATAAAAGTGTCAGTTTCATTTGAAATGGACCCCTGGGACAGCTACTTCTGTTTGACCCAGTTTTGTATCTGCTTGGTCCATATTTGACGAACACTGCCCCCTTTCCTCCGATTGGTTGCTTCTGTGTAGAAGCAACCAATCACCCCTCACTACTTGTGAGAGCACGCGCGTTTATGTTGACAGCGCTGGCTCGGGGGCAGAGAGGTAGGTGGACGCAGATAAGCTCGCGAAATTCCAATGAGTTGGTTTGCTAAAATATGGGACCTATAAAATCATGTGAGTCAAGGCAGGCGAACGAATACTTTGGGCAATATAGGGTGTATCATCAAGGTGAACACATACGTTTGCCCACAAGGTACACACAAGTCGGCTTTCCTGCCCGTTGCAGATGTTCCTTGCGCAGCGGCTCGTCACCGCCCCGCCACTGGCCTGTGCGAGAGTGCAACCAGAGGACCAGCGCCCCCCAGTGGAGAGAGACCCCTCCATCATGCCCATCTGGCTCAAGGTGCTAAAGATGCAGATGATGGGGCTTGAGGGAGTTCTCGGTTTATGGCAGAGTTCCATTCCCACAATCGGAAGGCGGCCTAGTAACCAAAGTAACCTCCGTCGTAAACCGAGTGAGGCAATTACTAAGCTACGGTAACGCAATGGTAAAGCCATGAATCTGACTTGCCTCCGTTAAGTTTGCAGGCACACTAGCGGCGCAACCTTGTTGTGCTTTTCAAAATATGATTCATCATACGACCCATTGGGGATCCAAATGAAGGAAGACCCTCGTCGTAAACGTCCAGCCAAAAAGTATGGAAAATAAGAAAAAAATAAATCATGATATTACTTTGTTCTTCCTTTTTTCAAATGAGGCCTAGAAAAGGACTTGCTCTTGACTACTCAAGAGGGAATTCTCGTACCGCTATCAGTCTCAAAAAAAAAAAAAAGAAAAAAACATCGTACATCCCGAGTCATCCTCATCATCATTTCGTTTGCAGAACAGCCGAGAGATCATCTGGAAGACACAAGCGAACACCTCTGCTCCGTGCTACCCTCGCTTCCCTCCCAGAGGCTGCAACCTTCGACTTCACCCCTCCCGCCTCAAAAAGTCCTTACGCCAGCCCGGCCCCTCCCAGAGACGTCTTTTCACCCTGGCCCATAATGCATCTCTGCACCCCATCTGCCCGGCCGAAAGAAAGGCGGACTTTCTCCGTTCCTCTCGGCCCGAAGTCTCCGCGACGAGTCCTGCGGTGCCTCGCTCGGTCGCTCCGCTCCAACCCGGCTACATCCTCCTTCAAAGTGATGCTACGTCGCAACTTCCGCCCACTGCTGAGTCGCAACCCGAACCCGTCCCGGACGGACCCGACGCGCGCTATGAAAACACGTCATTGTGTCAACAGGCTGGACGCCACTGGACCAATGCAGAGGAGAAGGGACAAGGAGAGGAAGATGATCAGGCAGGAGGAAAGGGAGGACAAGAAGAGGGAGTGGGGCAGGCAGGAGGAAAGGAAGGACAAGGAGAGGAAGAGGAGCAGGCAGAAGAAGGACAAGGGGAGGAAGAGGAGCAGGAAGAAGAAGGACAAGGGGAGGAAGAGGAAGAGGAGCAGGCAGGAGGAGAGGAAGGACAGGGAGAGGAAGAGGAGCAGGCAGAAGAAGGACAAGGGGAGGAAGAGGAGCCAGGAGACGGAGAGAAGGATGACGATCAAGAAAGGCAAGAGGAGGAGGAGGATGAAGACTTTGATGAGCTCACGCAGGACGAAGACGAGGAGGAGGCGTTGTCGTCGGCGTCTGAGGAGTCTCTTCTGTCCATCCCGGAGCTGCAGGTAACGTTTACGCTCTGCCTTTGGGCGCGCACAGCGGCGGACCTTTGACCCTTGACCCTTGCCCCCTCAGGAGACCATGAAGCAGCTGGCCCGGCTGGCGTCCAAGAGGAGGCTCGGCGCCGACGCGGAGTCTGAGGAAGACCACTCGCCGACCTCGCCGGGTTCGCAAGAGGAAGAGGAGGAGGAGGAAGAGGCACCCAAAGGAGACCGGCCCGGCAGGAAGACGACGACGATGACGACGACGGAAGACGACGACGGCGCAAACGCCTGCGAGGAGGAAACACCCCGAACAGGACGAAGAGGAGGAGGGATACGAGGAAGAGGTTGGAATTAGTTCACAATCTTGTCTATTTGCATTTCGATACTTGATTCGTCCACAAGGGAAATTCACTCTCGGATGACTGATGGAAAAAAAATACTAGGGTTAGCAACTTTTCTTGACTTCCTCCAAAGTCAGAAGTTTGCATACGATGCCTTTAAAGGGAACTCGGATTGTGACGATAAGTACGACGAATTCCTTTCCCTCCTCATGTCTTTGATCACACGCCGGCTCAAACCGAAAAGCTCAAAACCCCGGCGAAAGTGGGCGTATCCCCTTTTGACATCACTAGCCGGCGACGCAAACGACAATGGCGACCGACGTTGAAAAAACGTTTCGGAAAAACATATAAATCCGGAAATGATTTTCGAAAGTTGTATCTTACTGTGATGTTACTTATATTGAGAAAGAGCATATAAACCGAACGTCATTCCAATCCGAGTTCTTTTTAAGCAATTTGGGAAAATCCAGACGATGATGTCATTTCCTTGGAAGCTTCTGCTAGAAGAGGGATTTCCCAAAAAAGGACAATCTGTCCAAATGCAAAGTCTGGTTGAAATGTCCACTGGAGAACTTGAGTTTTATGTGTGGGGGGGGGGGGGGGGTTCAAAAAAATGGCTTCTCGGGGAACACTTTTGTGTGATATCGCCTATCGAAAATCTGGTTAAAAAAATTAGAACTTTATGAATAATTATTTTCAGCATATCACTACAATCATTCACTCATGGCCGTGCTGAATTCTATTTTGAATGTATTTCTTAAGAAGCTCATTTAAAGGCCCTAATTAGCATTTATGAAAAGGATGGTCTCTATTTTTTTCTAAAGGAAAGTAATGAGGCTAAGCTATTCAAATGTACACACATGAAACCCATCATGTACTTTTACTCATGGGGTCCTCGGGGCTACCTAGTGCACGATCATTTTCAAATCACTAGAAAATGGCAATGTCCCTTCACTTGTTAGCTATTTTTAGAACAGGCCAGAACTTGGGGACCACCTGGGGCCCACGGGCACCACGCTGGTGACCCTTGTGTTAGATACACAGTGGTGTGAAAAAGTTTTGGCCCCCTTCCTGATTTTTCTCTTGGTTTTTTTTTTTTTTTCATGTTTGTCACACTGAAATGTTTCCCATCATCGAACACATTTAAATATTAGTCAAAGACAACACAAGCAAACACCAAATGCAGTTTTTAAGAGAGAAGAACATTTCACGCTACATAGCCCTGTGTGAAAAAGGGATTGCCCCCGACACCAAATATCTGGTCGGGGGCCACCCTGAGCAGCAACAAGTGCAATCAAGCATTTCCGATAACTTGCAATGAGTCTCTTACAGTGCTGAAGAGGGATTTTGGCCCACTCATCTTTGCAGAATCGGAGGCTTTTCCAGGATGAATGGCCTTTCAAGATCATGCCGTAGCATTTCAACAGGATTCTGGGCAAGACTTTGACGAGGGCACTCCAAAGTCTTCGTTTTGTTTGTCTTCAGCCATTCAGGGGTGGACTTGCTTGTGGGTTTTGGATCTTTGTCCTGCTGCAGAACCCAAGTTTGTTTCAGTTGAAGGTCACGAACAGATGGGCGGACATTCTCCTTCAGGATTTTTTGATAGACAGCAGAATTCTTCCAGGTCCTGAAGTGGCAAAAGAGCCCCAGACCACCAACATATTTTACTGTTGATGTATGATGTTCTTCTCAAATGCTGTGCTACATTTACGCCAGGTGTAACAAAAATGGTAAACTTTTTTTCCCAAAGTCTAGGGTATCATCAAGATGTCTTCTGGCAAAGTGAAGACGAGCCTTAATCTTCTTTTTGCGCAGCAGTGGTTTTCATCTTGGCACTCTGCCATGCAGGCCATTTTTGCCCAGTCTCTTTCTTATGGCGGAGTCATGAACACCTTAACCGAAGCAGCGCCTGCAGTCCTTTGGATGTCTTTTGTGACCTCTCGGATCAGTCGTCGCTGCGCTCTCGGGGTAATTTTGGTCGGCCGGCCGCTCCTGGGAAGGTACACCACTGTGAATGTCTATGTTTTTGCCATTTGTGGATAATGGCTCTCACTGTGGCTTTAGAAATGGCTTTATAACCTTTCCCACATTGATGGATCTCAATGACTTTTTCTCATTTGTTCCTGAATAGCTTTTGAGGATCTTTTGGTTTACTTCAGTTTGTCAGGCAGTTCTTATTGAAATGGTTTCTTGATTGAGAATAGGTGTGGCTAGAGAAATGGAACTGCATTATGATAAACCGCAGTTAAATCTGGAGTGGGCCGTGAGGATGGGCACTGCTGGGCACTGCTTGGCACTGCTGCCCCGGAGCCAAACCCCCCGACCCGAATACCGCCGCCCCCCCCAGAAATCAGTGAATGTAGTGCATTTAAAAACATGGGGATGGGTGTGCGTGATGCATTAAAAGGCCCGGGGGGCAGGCGGGGTGCAGGAGGAAAGCGTCTAGACCGGGAACCGGCACTGACATACCCAATCCCGATCCGACGTCCGCATCCCCCGACCCCGCACGCCCCCCCCCGCAAGAAACCCTGAGTTGAGTATGTGTGTGTGCCCGGATGCGATTAGTGAGAAAATATTTACAGTGAGGAAAATGTGTTCTGTGGAACACTTTATATTGTATAAGATGGAAATTTGTATTTTTTTTGTCATCCTAAACATATCTGCATCCAGTCATTTCGGTCAGTAGACATAAAAAGCTCTTCTTCCCATTTAGTGATTGGTAAGTGCATTGATTTTGTACATGATATGAATTCATAAACTTTTGATTTCCCCCCCCCTTTGTGGGAGAAGCTTCATTATTTGCCAGTGTTGGGATACTTTTTTTGACTTGCCGTTTTTCATTTATTGTGTTGAAGAAACTTTCCGCTTCTCATTTGAAATTCTTGGAACAATTCATCACGTCATAAAAATGTTGTTAAATGGTTGTTGTAGGTCGTCAATTCCCCATTGTTCCCATGTGCTAAAAAAAGGGAGTTGTTGTTGTTGTTAATTTTGAAATCTGGATTGCGCTAGATTGGGGAGGAGAGCATATTGGGAGCTAATTGAGACTCTGGAGCTTCTAGACGTTATTGAGTTCTTGAAACAGTCGTGGCGTTTGAGACTTGTAGAAATAAATGGGAACTTTGAGAGTTACATGTTATTGCAGTCTGTCTGTTCCAAAAAGAGACAATCGGGAAGACACAAGTCTCAAACGTGGCTATTGGTTAGCCCAAGAATAGTGTTTAAAATTGGGAGCATTTAGTTTTCTGAAGAGTTGCTGAACTCATTCTAGTTTTCTTATTCTTTGAGTACAACTTTCTTATGGCAGAATCTGAGGTGCATTGCGAATAAATAGTTTGAGA
This sequence comes from Phyllopteryx taeniolatus, assembly GCF_024500385.1. Classification (NCBI taxonomy): domain Eukaryota; kingdom Metazoa; phylum Chordata; class Actinopteri; order Syngnathiformes; family Syngnathidae; genus Phyllopteryx; species Phyllopteryx taeniolatus. The sequence goes on along the minus strand of NC_084514.1, from coordinate 134,631 downwards.
TCAAGTTTTCATTTTGACTGTAGCTGTTCTTCCCAGGAGTGCAATCGGTGATTTACTCCAGCGTTTTAAGTCAGATGGCATTTTTTCCAGAAGTGGTGTGGAATTTAGACTGGAATGTGGTAATCTGGGATTTGTTTGTGCCCTGACGTTGGTCCAGGGAGTGCCCCACTTCTCTCAGCTGCGGCAGACTCCAGCTCACCCTAACACAACCCTGATGGATGAATGATATGTAACAAAGTTGTCTCTTTACAGTTTCTAGAAAGTCACCCCTTCAGCAGTGTCGTCGTCTGTAATATTTTTGTCGTACGGTGCGTGCGGCGGACTTTGTCAGGTCAACAGAGTCGACCTCTTCGAGGGGCGCGTCGAGCTCGGCAAGAGCGTCCCGGTAAAGACGAGAGGAAAGTGAGTCTGCTCTACGATGAAAACATGCTGGAGAACGACCCTCAGCGTCACAGCAAGGATGTGGCCTTCGCTCACAGCTACCTCAACAGGGTGAGACCATATGGCCTTCCAATAAACCCAAATGACATTTCCCGCCCCACTTCACCTATGCCACGGGTTAACGATAATGTCTCCGGCAAAATGTGTCGGCTTGCTATTAGAGGATGTCGTCGTTAAAATGCTGTTTTTTGTCAGGCCCTGAGAACTTTGGGGGTTCGCGTTATAATCGAGAGAGTATGATGCACGAGAAATGACAGTACGTCTTTGTATCACGTGCAAATCCAAATCAAAAATCGGCCATTGTTTTTTTCCGACCTCTGACCCGTGTTCAGGTTCGGGAGGCATTGCACGACGTCCCGGAGAAGATGGAGGAGTTTGCGTCTCTGCTGAACGACCTCGAGCGGCTCGAAGGACAGGAAGTTGTCCGTGTCTTCGGGAAGCTGCGCTGTATCCTGGGAAACCGAACAGAATTAACGCAGGACTTCGCTGCCTTCCTGCATCCCGAGCAGGCGCTCGAGTGCGGCCTGGTGAGCACTGTTGCTTTTGGCAGCCGTTTTCATTGGTAGTCTCAGTCACATTTGAGTCAGGTTAGGGTGTGATTTCTTTCTTTCTTTAGTTTTTGTCCAGCTTGAGTTGACGAAAACGCAAAAAGATTGAGTGAGGCCGGATTTGAACCCGCAACCTGTGCTAACCAGTTGTCCACCGTGCCGCCTATTTAAGAATCATTTAGATTTCATTTCATCATTTTCTTTCTTTCAGTTTTTTCAAAATAATGTGTACACAGACACACACGGCTAAAAACCACGACTTTATCTCCCGCTTCGATGCAAAAAAACCACTGCTGGTAAGCAGCAGGCGGAGCGGCGTTCCGATTACGACGAGGCGGGGGGAGAATACCTCAAATACTTGAAGACAAAGTGAGTGGTAAATGTAGATGGGCTTTCGCGGCGCTTTTCAAACCTTCAAGGTACTCTTAAGCGCTTCTTTGTGCAGTCTCCTCATTCACCCGCTGATGACACAGCATCAGGAGCAACTGGCGCTTCAGCATCTTGCTGAAGGACACTTGGACATGGTCACAGGGACCAGGGATCCAACCCACAACCTTCGGATCGAGAGATGACCACTCTGCCGCCCCCGCTTGTGGGGTTCTTTATCTTTCATCATCGATTCTGTTCATTATTTTTTCGAGGAATCTGATTCCAAAACAAGTTTATTGACTCAAAAACAGGACATTTCAAATTGAGAGTGCAGAAAATGCGCATACATCAATTGTCCGTAGCATCCTGCAGAAAATCAGCAAAAATGGTTTGCAAAGGTCTTATTTTGATAAATCACAAAACTAACCAGTCCGTTTTATGAATATAATACATGTCATTATTTATTATTATAATAAATGCAAGAAATTCTCATGTATTTGGACAATTTGAAGTTAAAAATGGTCTCTAAACAAGAATTGCTTGTCAAACATTATTGATGAATTTGATAATCGATTGGTTCTCGATGAATCATTGCACCTCGATCTTTGCAGAGAGGTCAGACAATCGGACATGGAGACATGCAGCATCTCGGTCTCAAACACGGATTTTTATACCTTCCGACATGTAAATGATCTCATCGATAGACAGACAGACAGACAGACGCTGTCAGGTGGTCCAAGAAAAGGAAAAAAACAGCATGTGGCCAAACAGGGAGGTCTCAATGGGGGGGGGGGGGGGGGGGGGGTTCCTTCGTCTTGGTGAAATGCACGCAGTTGCCTTCACACCTACACCGACAGCTTTTCACTACGCACTATCCAAGGTACGAAAACACTCAAACCAGTTACGCGATATCAAACATGACGATACTTTTCCGTGTGTGCAGTTTCAAGAGCAACAGGCCTTTGAGCGCAGTCGGCGTTTCTTGCGACAACTGGAGATCACGTTCGGAGATAATCCGTCTCACTACAACAAGATCATCAAGGCTCTGCAGCCCGGACCGCACCTCACCCCCGCCAGCATCAACGAGGTATGTTCGCGCCTCCGCGGCAAAAGTCAATGAGATTTTTCTCAGATTTTAGTCAATGCAAATCACAGTCGGCATCATTTTGAAGTCATCGACCCGGAAGCTCAGAGAGGCTATTCTGACATTCTGAGAAACTCTCCAAAAAGGAATTTAAGAATTGAGAAGCTGCTATCAAATAAGGGGGGCCTATGTTCAAATGTTACTTGATCTGTGAAGATGGCTGTCATTCAAGTAGCTTTTGATTGCTGCAAATTCAACAAATGACTGTTTCCGTTCTTGAAGGCCATGTCCGCACAGAAACGGAGCCGCAGGCGTTTCTAAAACGTTTCTCGTAAACACTGAATCGTTTCAAAGAAACAAGACGCTGACGAGAAAGATGCCTAAACGCTGTAATGTGTACGCTTGGCCTGAAGTGGCGCGCAACAGGAAGTCACCGGAAAACAGCCAAGAAGAAGAAGAGAAGACAGAGAAGAAGAGAAGACCGAAGGCCTCCGTACTCCCGTGGCCGACAACGGCCGCATTGCATCGCGTGACCGACGCATGGGCCCGCACGGCCCCTCTGCGTAGCTCGACGCGAACGCGGCAAAAATCGTCGCTGCGCGTCCAACGCCGCGGAGATCTCTCGTGATTGGTCCGTTTCAGTCACATGCTGTGATGACGTACTCGCCGTGCCCCTCGGTTCCACGCACCGTCTACGCCGCCGCCTTCTCGATCGATTTTTGCAGCATAATTAAAGGTATCATCTGGTCATCTCGGTCCATTCTAGCAGACACTGCTTTGTTCCTTGTTACTAAACTCCACCGTGCGGTGTCCGAGCCAATACCCCCGGCTTGGGAGTGAAGTGCAGTACAGCACAATGTGCCGGCACCCTCGGTCCTTTCGTCTTCTTGATGTCCACCCACATGGAAAGCACTGATGACTGTGACATCCCTATCTTGGTGTCGCCGTAGGCGCACAGCTCAAAAGGGGGGCTGTTGGCGCTACATACATACGTACGTACGTACGTATGCGGCGAACTGGGGCCACCACGTCATCAGACGCCGACAACTCCGTCATCATTCATGAAAGACGCCTATGTGCTTTACACACCGGAACGCGAGGGGCGGCGTTTTGAGATGGATCCACTCTGGGACCCGATTAAAAGAGAGATTGTTTTGGGGCTCCTAAAACACCGCCTCCTTGTGGACGGAATTTCCAAATGGTAAGAAACTTTTGCAGTTCCACGAAAACGTGTTCCCTTGTGGAGAGGGCCTCAACCCTGTCAAATGTCTCGAAACTCTGCCATTCAAGTTTGGTTATTCTTGAAAAAGAGACTGTTATGCGGTTTGTTTGAAAACAGTCAAATTGCACTCTGGACGGTAGATGGCTTGAAACTTATGCTGACTCTCATTTGGATTGAAAATTAGGAAAATCTCATTTGCATAATACTTTGCAAAGAATGGGGCTTATTTAGGACCTCAAGAAAGCGTTGTGGCACATAGTCATCGATGGTTGCCGTCCTTCTGTCAGCTCAAAGCCCAAATGGCCCTCCTGCTCAAAGGACACCCTCATCTGCAAGCTGAATTCTGGGTGTTTTTCGACGAGCTCCGCCCACCGCCGGCTCGCCCGGGACAGTTTGAGGAAGCTCATTGGCCGGAGGAGGGTGGAATCCGCTCTGAGGTAGGGGAGGGCGGAGGCTATCTGACGGGAGGCGTGGCCAATGGCGCCTTCGAGGAAGTCACCTTACCGGACGAGGACGAGCACAAGATGGACACCGCCATGAACCGGCGTCTGAGGAAGCTGCGCTCCCGCTCGGCTGACAAGGTGGGGACGAACGGGAAGCCTCAGGGAACCTTCTTGTCCTCACTTAGGTTGTCTTTTTGCCTTGTTTTCAGGGATCCGATTGGCTGTGCCTCTGTCAAGACTCCAAGAGCCGCACGCACCGTCGGAGAGGATGCGCTCGCTGCCACGGCAACAAGGTGGAGCCCGAGGGCCGTCAGGCCCGCCGCATATTGCGCAATGTGGTCGAACCCGATTGGACCGGACCATCGCAAAAAAAAAAAAAAAAAAAAAAAAAGACAACTGGCAACTCTCATCCACACATTGAGCGATTGGATATATGCACGTCCCTAACCTGTAAAAGCCGTTTGATGTTGAACTCAAGAGTCTCCATCCATCCGTTTTCTTCTGCTTCTCTGAGTTCGGGTCGCCGGGGCAGTAGCTTTAGCAGGTAAGCCCAGACTTCCCTCTCCCCAGCCACTTCATCCAGCTCTCCGGGGGGGCATCCCGAGGCGTTCCTAGGCCAGCCGCGAGACGTAGTCTCTCCAGCGTGTCCTGGGTCGTCCCCCCAGACTCTGCTTCCTCATGGGAAGGCGTGTCAGTGGAATTGAGGTCTTTGACGTATTCTCCTCACCGACTCACAACGTCCCGAGTCAAGGTCATCCCCACTATGCACACTATGCACTGCTTCCCCCTCCCGAGACGCCGGAGGGTGGACTAGAATTTCCTCAAAGCCGTCCGAAAGTCGTTCTCCGTGTCCTCGCCGAACTCCTCCCGTGCCTCAGCGACCACCAAAGCTGCATTCCGCTTGGCCAGCCGGTACCCATCAGCTACCTCAGGAGTCCCACAGGCCAAAAAGGCACGATAGGACTCCTCCTTCACCTTGATAGCATCCCTAACCGCTGGTGTCCACCAACGGGTTCGGGGATTGCCGCCACGACAGGCACGGACCACCCTACGGCCACGGCTCCGGTCGGCCGCCTCAGCAATGGAGGCGCGGAACATGGTCCGCTCGGACTCGATGTTCCCTGCCTCCCCAAGCGCGTAGGTGAAGTTCTGCTGGAGGTTGGAGTTGAAACTCCTTCTGACAGGGGATTCTGCCAGACGTTCCCAGGAGGCTCTCACAATATGTTTGCGCCTGCCAGGTCGGACCGGGATCTTCCCCCGGCGTCGGAGCCAGGTGGCGATCAGTTGAAAGCGTCTCCCCTTTCTTCACCCGACTGTCCAAGAAATGCGCCCGCAAGTCCGATGGCACAACCACAAAGTCGATCATTGATCGTTAAGAGTCTCGTTCTCTCCCGTACGTTTGAACGTACCTAGCTCGGAACGCAAGCTTCACTTTTTCATCCACGGGCACATACAAAATATAATTAGAGTGAAGTATTGTTGTCAAAGACAGTATTTGATACTTTGTAATGTATTTATGGGGGTGGGACGGCGGCCGTTCCGTCTCGCTCGCTTAAAACCCGGAAATATACTTTTAGCTTGAGAGGAAGCTTATGTGCATTTTGATTGGCTGCAAGCTACGATTAACATTTTGAATAGCGGCAAAACCAACGGCCGACCGATTGGCCACTCATGAAACCGAGTTTCCCAACCCCGCACACTGCGCGACAGTTCAGTCGGTTTCAGCCTTTAGCAACATGCCGCAACGTAGCGTCATCGAGGCGGACGTTCGAAACTGTCATCGTTATGGAATTCCCCCTTGATGTGAGCCATCCTATTTTAGAGGCGGTCCGACACACAAATGCGCGAAATCCAATGATGCCCTTGTCACTGCCTATACAGGGCTCAGGGGGCGCGTCCAGAGCCATGAAGAGTCTGGACCCGCTCTACGCTCAGATAGGCTCTGCCTCGGAAGACAAGGATGGCGATGTGAAGGTCGCAGACTTCGCGCGTCCTGTCGCGCCGTCGTGGGAACGCTCGTTCCCGTCGGCCGCCGACGAAGGCGACAAGATGTCGCCGCCTCCCAAGAGGAAAAGAGAGGAGGAGCTCCACCCCCCGCCCATCCCTCCCTGCGCGGCCCCCGCACCTTCGGATCTGCCCGTGTGCGCCAAGAACATTTCACTGACGCCCAGCGGAGAGAAGGTCATCCTCTGGACCAGGTACGCCCCTCTGCTCAGCGTGGCCGTGGTGAGCCGAAGGGGTGCGCTCAACAAGGTGCGGCTTGTTTTGTAGGGACGCGGATCGGGTCATTTTGACAACGTGCCGGCAGGAGGGAGCCAATCAGAACACCTTCCAGGGCATCTCCGGTCTGCTTGGCAACAAGACTCCCGCTGAGGTGATTGGCCGCCGCGATGCGTAGGCGGAACCCGGACCGCCGATGTCACATTTGTGGTTTTGTTGCAGGTTTCTCGCCGCTTTCGGGATTTAATGCGTCTTTTCCAGAGCGCGGCCCGTCAGGCCGGCTCGGAGGATGAAGCTCCGCCCTCTGAGCTTGACGCCAATGAAGAACTGGACTGACGTTTGGCTCTTTTCACCATTTGGTGGTGTATTGTGGATAAGTGCTGTGTGCTCACTATTTAAATGTTTTATAAGAATTAAAAAGCGTAAAATCGCCAGACTTTTTGGAGTCCATTTTGCAATTCGATTGTTTGTTTTCACTTGGACTTCCTCACGTTGCTGGCAGAGGTCATCATTTTCCCTTTCATTGGACTTATTCCACTTTGGAAAGCGTGGGAGTGGTGTGCAGTCAGTTGCCCGTGCTCGTTTAACCAGGTAAGGTCATTAGAAGGCTTTCTCATTTCCAAAGCCTTCTGACTTGCTATTTGTGCAGTCACATCGCATCTTTCTGATCAGATGTGATCAGTTATACAGGGGAAAACAAACTGGCTCATTCAATCGTCATCATGAGAATCATGATTTGTTTTATTCTGAAAAGGGTGCTTTGTGTAAATGGGAAAACCACAAGCAAACGTTTTATTTTGAAAAAAGGCACGTCGAACGCGGCTTTTCATCCCCAGAACCTCTGCTTGCCGACGGGCGACAACGTTTGGGGATACCGAGGTGAGCTGAAGATTAACGCCGACGACTCCACGTCGAAGATGAACACCAAGTTGGCCACCGCCATCACGAGACCGGGCAGGAAGGACAAACCCGATCCGAAAGCCCGAACGCTGCTGCCGAACGCGGCGGCCACCCAATAAACCGACCTGCGGAGAGAAAGCCCCCGTCAGTCCTTTGAAGAGCCAAAAGCGAAATGTTCTCCGGCCGCACCGTCCCAAAGCAAAGACGATGGCGAGCAGAGGCACGAGCTTCAGCTGCTCCTGGCTCAGGTACATCGCCATGATGACCAGCTGCAGGAAGTACATCAGGAAGAGGCTGACTGAGTCCCGCGTGTACTTTGCGTCAACGCCGAGATCCTCCGCAGCCGCCGCCTCCGTGTCGTCTAAAAGCGGGCGGACGATGCCGAACCTCACGCGTCTCACGCCCGCCGCCAGCCAGCCTGACAATCGTACGCCGGGGTAGATGAGTCGCAGACCGACAGACGGACGGGAAGACAGACGGACGTGGAAGTCACCCAAGATGACGGGCGTGGCAGCAAATACGGAGCAGCGCAGCGCGTAGAGCATCCTGAGGGGGGCGCCGTCCAGCAGGGGGGCATCAAAGGGCAGGAACACAAAGCCCCCCCACACCAGGAAGGGGAAGAAGATGGCTGACGTCGTCAGCGACACGCCCACCTTCAGGATATCCCGACTGGGACAGCCCCGCCCACCTGAGAGCGACAAACAAGTGGGAAGTTGAAGGCCCGCCCAGGAACCGAGGACGAGACGTACGAGGATTTACCTGTGGCGAGCGCCCTGTCGTCCCGGGGGCCCCGTTGGCGGAAACCTCTTCGGGGCTCCACGGTCTTCTCCGTTTGCCGCAATGTTTTGGACTCTGCGGGCTCCTCCTCCTCTTCCGTCAGGCACGCCCCCTCACTGCTACCGCGGCCCTGCATCTTGTCCCCCAGGTACTCGTCATCCATCTTTGCTGCACAGTCGGGAGCGACGGTGACCTCACAGAAACCTTTTGGGATAAACTTTGATGTTTGAAAACGGAGCATTTTTAGATGAACTTATAATACTTCAATCCTAAAATAAAAATGATTGTCATCTATTAGTTATTTATAAGTAACACTCTAAATAGTTTAGATATTTAATTTCATAACTAGTCACAATAAATCAACTGATTTAATGAGATACTGTTCATGAATAAAATAATTTTGAATGAACCAATTTTATGGGGGAAAAGCGGCTAAATGAATGCTAGCAATATTACAGGATAATATAATTGGTCTAGATTCAAGAGCCATTAAAGAAGCGACTTTGCCCACCACCAGTGGCGGTTTGTGGGGTGGTTAACACTTTTAACCCCTAACCCCCCCTCTGAAAGCTCTACAATATGAAGACTATATGTTATGTGAGAAGCCCGAGCCAAATGTCAATATTCTACCTGACCCTATTTGTATTTGACTGTGATCAAGGCCATAGTCTTTGTATGTATCTTGTGCAATTGTTCAATAAAATTGTCTATGTGTGTGTATATATATATATATATGTATTTATATATATATGTATATATATATATATACACACATATACATATATATATCTATATGTGTATATATATTTGTACGTATATATATAATGACGTCACTCAAACTTACATGGTGGCTATGACGTCTTCAATTATTGACCAGACGAAAAGGCAACTTTTAAAATCAGAATCCTCTTTATTTGCCAAGTATGTCCAAAAAACACACAAGGAATTTGTCTCCGGTCGTTGGAGCCGCTCGAGTACGACAACCGACGGTCAATTGACAGAGAACGCTTTGGAGACAGAAATCTGATTCTGATTAAAAGGATTAATTATCACGTCAGGACGATTACGAACAGTCTTCGCTAAAATTGCCTGGCGGCCTGCATGCTAACAGGCTAACATCGACAGCAAGAAGTACGTTTGGAAGGTTTTGCATCATTTCAACTGACCAGAGAGATTCCGTCGTGTTTGCGTTGTTCTCGTGCTCGCTTGTAGCGTTGATAAGCAAAAGCAGAACAAACAGCTGGTCTGTTGGGATTTTCAGGTAAGTGGGTGTGTGTTTGTTCACCAGGTGAGCAACGTTGAAGCAGCAAATTGCTGTGAGGCGGAAGTGCTTGTATTTCTTTCGTAACGCTACAATTCAGAATGATATGTTTTTATTTCATCTTCGAGTGTTAAACGACATGCATTTTTCCAAGGACGTTTTGGTCCAGTTTAAAAGGATCGAAACGTGAACACTATGTGCTAGTTTGTTCATAGTGAATTTTAAGCCATTTTTTTTCTTTATTCAAAGTTTGATTAAACATACAAACGTGTATACATATGCAGGCAATTGCTATGTAATAAAATCTAGAAACATCAAAATAAGACGAGATACATAGCAAAATGTAGGCACAGTCGAGACCTTTACGTTCAAGATCACTTAATGAGAAGTCGCCAAGCTATTGTAGTCTATAAATACTTTTGTTACTCTTAAAGTATGTGTGTACAAGGAATAATTTAAAATTTGGAAGGGATTAGCAGATTCTCATTTTGTGAAAGTACAATTTGCCGCTTAATACTAAGCCGTATGTTTTTTTTATTTTAATTTTTTTCAAGACGTGTTGAAATAAAGTGCGCTAGTGTAATGACGTCATCGTTTTTTCCTTTCATACACCGGCTGGGCTGGGCTTGCACGGCAGGTTCCACGTCATCAGAGGAATGGGGAGCGAGCCACGTGACCTCCGCCAGGCTTAGGGTTGGCTGTTGAGGGTCACGTGACACGTCAGAGCGATGGACTCCGCCCACGCGACCCCACTTCCGGTCTCCGCCACGTCCCGGTGTCCGAAGCCAACTCCTCCGGAACCGAGGGGGCGGGGCCACGCGTCTGGCCGGCGACGTGATTGGTCGAAGGCGCCGCCAGCGGACTGAGCTCCCATTGGACAGCCAGCTGTCACTCCCGCGCAAGCCCCGCCCCCGCCTTCAGCAGCACTCGGCTGGTGGAGCCGGACCGAACCAAACCTTTGGCGGATCGGCCGGAGATCCATCGGCGATCGGGGATCGATCGATTGGTAAATTGGTTGGTCCACGTGGACCCTTGGGCGGGATGTCCCGGCTGCTGGAAGGAAGGAACAAAGACAAGATGAAAGAACTGAACGTAAAGGTGAGCCCGCAACAAACAAGAAAGGGGAAAAAAGAAAGAAAGCCTCCCTGCCCCGATTATTGATTATCGATGACCGGCCAGCAGCCGTCCAAAGCTTCTCGTTCCAAAGCGTCAATGTCACTTTGAGCCTCGTTTCTTCGGTTCCGCTTTTTTCTTTTTTTTCCTTTTTTTTTTTTTTTTTTTTTTTTTTTTTTTCCCCCCCTCGTGTGGACCTGGCGAGTCCGCTTCTTTATTATTGCTTCCTTTTATTGATCCGTGATCGGGGTTTTGGTCGCTCGATTGCTTAGGTTTGAGTTAGTGCGCGCGCGTGTGTGTGTGAACGCAAGCAACTTGGCGGAAATGGAAAGGTTTTTCTTCTTTCTTTCCCATTTGCTTCGAAAAAACCCCTTTTTTCTCGCCGGTCCGCTTGTGAGCGTGCGCGTGCTCGTGTGTTATGTTTGTAGCCGCACGCGTGGCGTTTGCGCTTCGTTTGCGGTTTGCGCGCGCGTGTGTGCGTGCGTGCGTGCGTGCGGGTCCGTTACTCGCAGCGTGGCCGCTTTGTCCTGCAGAGGAAACGGGCGGGGGGAGGGGTGTGCGCGTGCGTCCAATCAGGAAGTACCGCCTTGTGAATTGTTTTTCTTTTTTTTCTGCCCTGTGAAAATGTCCAACTACAGATTGTTGACAACACTTTATCAAAGACTCATCATTATTATTAGTTGAAATTAACAATGGTTAAAAGAGGCTATTATTGATTGGGATGGATTCAAAGGGTTGCTAACAGTTGATGAAACACACATGACAGACGACGCGTGTGCGTGTCACGTGCACTGTATTTATTGTTAATGATGTTAGCGCCATGTCAAACGAAGCTATGGCAACACGATGCATGTCTTTCCGTGTGTATGCTCATTCAAGCCACGGTCGGGGAAGATGCCAGCCTGACCCGGCAGACCCTCACGATACGTGAGGGTCTGCCGACCATCCGACGGAGTCCCCCGTCAGTCCGCCGTCAGAAGCACGTCCGTCTCCGGCAGAACCTCGCAGAACGTCCCGAGGGAGACGGGGGACATTGAGTCCGGGCGGACCTCGTTCAGCGCCTCCGCTGTCGGAGCTCAAGGAGTCCTCTCGAGCCTCTTTGGCAGGCGATGGGCACCGGCGGGCCAGGGAGAAAGCGTCCTTGGTTGTCGCTGAGACAAAAAGTCGGGCGCGGGAGGCCATAGGGAATGACTTTCGGACAGCTCGGAGGAAGTTCTGGTCCACCGTCCGGCGTATCAGGAGGGGGGAAGCGGTGCACCGTCAACAGCGGGCACGGGGGCACCGCTGACCTCGACTCCGACCACCGTGAGTGGGTGGGCCGAATACTTCAAAGACCTCAATTCTACCGACATGCCTTCCCGTGCGGAATAGTGGACCAGCTCCACACCCTCGGCAGGGTCCCGGAGGGCGCGTGGGAGTCGGCCCGACCGCTTTACGTGCGCTTTGTGGACCCGGAGAAGGCGTTCGACCGTGTCCCTCAGGGATTCCTGCGGAGGGTGCTCCAGGTGTACGGGGTACCGGACCCCCTGATACGGGCTGTTCGGTCCCTGTACGACCGGTGTCAAGAGATTGGTCGGCATGGCCGGCAGTAGTAGTCCCAGGAAGTGAAGGCGTTGTTGTTGGGCCTTTTTAGAAATGGAGGTGGTGTTTCCAGACCCCGTCAGGTTGTCAGATAGGTGAGTTCCGAGAAACCGACCGGACTGAAACCTCTCCACGCGCCTGCCCTGCGGTTAAGAGTGCTAGGGGTTCTGTTGAAGTCAATCATAAATCATCTTTTGTTTGTTTGTTTTGCATTTAACATAAGATCACTAATTTGCAGAGCACCACTTGAAAAATGTCCGCAATCTCATTCCTGTGCAGAGCCTCGTCCCCTCTCGACACAAGTCCGATAACTGTAGTACCGTCCGCGTGTTTTCCGATGGAATTAGTTGCATGGAGGCTCATTGGCGTATGGTGAGTACAGCGTCGGGCTCAGCGCGCAGCCTCGAGGGGAGCCGATGGCGGACGAGCGACGGGAGTCGACTTTGACGGGCATCGGGCGATTAATGACAAACTCCTTCATCCAGTTGCAAATAGGGTGAGACAAGCCAAGGTCAGGCAGTTTGTTTGGGATGTTGTGTTGAATGCAGAGCCGTATTCGATAAAAAGGATTCTTACGCGCAGGTGGGTCAGTGCTGAGCGGAGGGCGACGTCGATGGCACCGTTTGTAGATCTTCCCCGTCTGTAACTGAATTGAGGTTTGGGGGGGGGAGACTAGTTTGAAGGGGTTTTAGTCCCAAAAATCTTCAGAATTGGAGTGAGTGAACCTGGTTTACAGTCGCCAAGACTGTCAGTAGCGGGCTTCTTGAGAACTGCGATGATAACTGAGGTTTTGAGATCTGGGTAAACACAGTACAGAGCTGATCTGATCCACGGGCAGACCGAGTGACCCCGTGTTCCTGGAGGAGGAGACTCCCCTCCTGCAGTCGGCCGATGGCGTAGCGGTACTTTTTCCAGGCTTGGGTTTAGTCTTCATTCGTGTGGTTCAGTTCCCACTCGGTGACGGCGTGAATGTGACGCTTGTCCGTCCGCGTGTGCCCTGCGACTGACTGGCGACTGGGTGCAAAGTGAAAGTTTGCTGAGCGCCGTCACTCTGGTGTCTTCCGCGTTTCCTGAGCGCTGCCGTGTGGGCGTGTCTCGCGCCGGTGGTCTGCCAGTGTGACTGGAGTCTCATGACACGCGCACACGAGCGTCTTCGGTCTTGCGTCAGCTGATTTCTGAACTGTTTGATGCGTTAAGAGAGGAAAAACCTTTCAATGACACAATCCTCTTTTCTGTTTCTGTTCTGCATTCATTCATGACTTTTATTTGTTGACATTTGATGGCAAAGTTCTGACCAAAAGTGGCCAATCAGCGAGTTTAATGAAAATCGAGAAGTTGTCTTTATTACCACAGTGAATTTCAAAAAGTACATTTTCATTTGCTGAGGTTGTCTTGTGTGTGTGTGTTTAGAACAAAGAGAAGGAGCGAGTGAAGGAGCGGGAGAAGGAGGCCCGCTCCAACAAAGGTCACCTGTTCACGTCCCTCACCGTCTCGTCCACCACTTTGTGCTCGTCGTGCAACAGAAGCATCACCGCCAAGGAGGCCCTCAGCTGCCCCGGTAACAAGCGCGCACGCACACGCGGGCGATCACAGCAGTTCGCGATTGACCTTTCTGTCCGTGTGTCAGGCTGCAACGTGACCATTCACAACCGCTGCCGAGACAGTTTGGCCAGCTGCGCCAAGATGAAGCAGAAGGTACATTACCGGATTGGCTGATGATTGTCAAACGTCATTACGCGATTGCACGCGGGGTTCCGTGCCAATAGATCGGCAGCAAACGTTGTCCGCCGTACCGAGGAAGTCAAAAGTAAAAAGAATCCGAAGTGAGGCTCGGTGTCGGGCCATCGTCCGCCTCGAGCGCTCAGCTTGAGAGAGACGAAATACGATGGATGAAAGGTTGACAAAACAGTCGTCGTCGTCGTCGTCGTCGTAATGAAATCCTCACGCAGCTGCGATGAGGTGTCGAACCTTAGGATAGCTAACCTTCGGTGCCATAAAAGAATATCAATGAATTGAATTATTGTTATTATTATTATTATTGTTGTTATTATTCATCCACAGTACGGGCCACAGCTCGGTTTTTGGGCCACGGTTCAGTCCGTTTTCTGTATGTTTTGTACATAAATAGAACAACTTATTTTCTCTCCATGTTGTCCCTTTAATTTGCAGGTTAGCAAAAAAACTGCATTTTGTAGTATCCTGAATGATAGAACCTATTTCAAGTTAGCCATTATTTCAACACAACTCTTTCAAATGAGATAATCATCCAGTAGTAGAACATCCATGCAGCCCTTTTCTGTAGCGCTTTATCCCCACTGCGGTCGCGGGCGTGCTCCGGTGCCTATCCCAGCTGTCTTCGGGCAAGAGGCGGGGTACGCCCCGAACTGGTCGCCAGCCAATCGCAGGGCACATAGAAACAAACAACCCCTTCACACCTACGGGCAATTTAGAGTCCTCGATCAACCGACCACGCATGTTTTGGGATGTGGGAGAAAACACGCAAACGCCACACGGCCGGGGCCGGGATTTGAACCCCGGTCCTCCGAACTGTGAGGCAGATGTGCTAACCAGTCGTAAAACAGTACAAACATCACATATTGCCCCTTAGTTTGTTTACATCAAAATGAACTACTCGTGTAACAGTCGGAGCACTCAATTTTCTACGTGAATGAGTTCAAAGTTCAGTTCACGGTTCCAAAAATGAACAAGTGAACCTGTCCAAAAGCGAACTAGTTCATTCTAGTTCTTTTTTTATTTTCATTTTTTTTGTTTTTATATAAATATGTTGCTGATGGGCTATTATCGTCCAAACACTGGCTAAAACATCCATCCATCCATCCGTGCATCCATTTTCTGAGGCGCTTCCCCTCACTCGGGTCGCGGGCGTGCTGCAGCCCATCCCTGCCATCAAAACATTCTGATACAAATAAGCGTGTTTCGAATAACGAACACGTTCTCTCCAATTTATGGAGTGTCCCCGAACACAACCTCGCTCATATAAACGTGAACGGCGACCGCACCAAATCGCATTGACGTTGAGCCAAAAAGTAAACCTCATGAAAATGGGATGAGAACTGAACAAGTTCTGATTTCGTTTCAATATCCATGGATTGGCTTAGATGGGGACCTTGCCGCCACCGACGTGGCCGCTACGTGGGCACGTCATTTAGCTGGACTGCCGCAGGGCGCTGGCGTTTCTCGTAGCCTTTCTATTCGTGTCTCTCTATTGCTGTTTGCGCTCTGAGCCCTCTCCTATCGGATGCGCAGTCTGACTCTACAAGCGATGGCGCTCAACGGGAAAAAACATTTCAACTGGAAACGGCAAACGGCCACCTTGACGCAACTCTGCGTTTTGAACGGTGTTTACGCGGCATTCAAAGTGAAGTGTAAAAAGGCTGGTACGGGCGCGCGCACTCACCGTGAGCGTTGTCCTCCGCTGCGTTAGAATGCCATTCGAATGTTTTGGAACAAACCTTCCAATGATAACCATTTTTCTTTTTGGGAAAAATAAAAAACTTCAAATGCACTGCTCCAAATTATTATTAAGTTGTTTTTAAAAAGCTTTTTGAATTTGCAGCAATAGGAGGTCATGATACCAACATTTCAAAAGATAATCCAAAACATCCTAAGTTACATTTGGACGTAGGACCCCGGATTTGATAGCAGCTTTGCAATTCTTACATCCGTTCGGCTTGTGACTTTTTGGAGAGCTTCTGCTTGAATTTCTTTGCGATGGTGCATCGTTATGAAAACGCATTTCTTGTTTCTTGTTTTGGTACCACGGACGAAAGCGGTCAGTCAGAAAGTCCCCATCGTTTTCATCCCTACAGGGAAGCGAAAGGCTCGGACAAGCTCTTTCCCGGCGTGTCCTCCTGTGAGTTTCTGTAGAAGTCAAGCTCCTTACAATTGCCCTGGGAAAACACCACCGAGTGAGGGTTAGGGATCGGTAAAAAAAAAAAAAAAAGAAACCCAACTGCACGGAGGTTTCGGTACGAAAATGGGGGATGGGTTTCGAAGACTCTCGAATGTCAAACCGAATGCGCTGTCGTCTGGCCGTCCCGAACGACGACTTGCCACGACGGCCTGTCTCTTTGTCTCTCTGTTTGCAGCAGCAGAAGCTGGCGATGGCAAGAAACAGTTCGGCCCTTCAGAAAGTTGCTCTGCGGACAAAAAGTGAGTTGGCTCAGTTTTCCCGCTACGTGATGGAAGTTGTGTGTCGCATTGTGAAGAGTTTGTCACGCCGCTCCGTAGCCCCGATGATGAAGGAGCGTCCCAGTTCGGCCATCTACCCGTCGGACAGCCTCCGCCAGTCTCTGCTGGGCTCCCGGCGGGTCCGCTCGGGCCTCTCGCTGGCGAAGAGCGTCTCCACCAATAACATCGCCGGGTGAGCGTGACGCGCGAGCCGGTCGCTCCTCGGTACCGCGAGCCGTCGTGTCTCACTGTGACGAGAGCGCTCTCTGCGTCTGTCCGTCCGTCCAGGGTGAGCGAGGACTCGGTCGGGCTCAGGAGGATTCTGTCTCAGTCCACCGAGTCGCTTAACTTTCGGAGCAGGACCTTGTCCATGGAGTCGCTCACTGACGACGGTGCGTATTGGCGCTCGCCGCCGCTGCTTCCCGTCTCTTTCGAAGAGTCGAAGGTGAAGGCTTGTGGTTACTAGGAGACTGGTGGTGGAGCCCCCTGCTCGAGGAGCTGCAGGAAGAGGGACGCAGCGTCCAAGCTGACAGTTGGAGTCTGGTCGTGGAGGCCAAATTCCTGCAGACGCTCCACAAGGACCTCATTAAACAGCAGGACGTCATCTACGGTACGCAACTTAATGACATCCGGTCGTTAACAAATACATTCCGGCGGCGTCCTCGTGGTCATGACGACGGCCACAGACCTCCATTTGCTTCGTGCGCAGAGTTAATTCAGACGGAATTTCACCACGTCCGGACCCTGCGGATCATGGAGGGCGTGTACCGGCGCGGCATGCAGGAGGAGGTGATGCTGGAGGCGGGAGTGGTTCACACCATCTTCCCGTGTCTGGACCAGCTGCTGGAGCTCCACACCGCCTTCCTAGCCCAGCTCATGGCCCGCAGGAAGCAGGGCACCACCGAGGGCGGCCACGCCAATTTTGTCGTCCCAAATATCGGAGAGCTGCTGCTCACGCAGGTGACCATCTCACACCGAGTAAAGGCCGGGGATGTCGTCGGCGGGAAAGCTGACGACAAATCGGTGAAAAGTGTGCGTGCGTGCAGTTCTCAGGTCAGTCTGCCGACGACATGAAGAAAGTTTACTCGGAATTTTGCAGTCGTCACCCGAAAGCTGTGAAACTCTACAAAGATGTTTTAACTCGTGACAGAAGGCTGCAGCACTTCATCAGGGTGAGTAAGCATGTACACCTGTACCTGAAGCTAGAACTAGACTGGATTGGGTCCCCCAGCCTTGCTCCTCAGACATGACATCGATGCAAAGAAGACATTTTTCTGGACCTTGTACATGTGACAAACTTAGTACTCTTACCAAGACCAAAGGCTAGACCTAGTTGAGGACCTCAGGCTAGACTAAGGCGAAGGCTGGACCTCGCATCGACTCAGTTGGGGGTAGGCGCGTAGTCTTTATTGAGCCATGTTGTTCTCACACAGTCGGGTCTGGTCTGGTCTGCAGCGCGTCCGCGTCTTGGTCACCGCAAAAGGTTGAATGGAGGCAATTGAACTGTTGTTGTTTGTTGAAGACGTTTCACTTTGAATATTTTGAAGCGCGGAGCCCCCCGTCCTGCTCGGGTTCTGACATCTCTCACCCGAAGTTTGACGACTGGTCCATTTTGTCACGTCCGAACCCACCAGAACCCTAAGTAGCGAGACTCAGCACTTGGAAATGTCCAACTGCAAAAGCTTTTTCCATTCAGAGTGACACGTCTTGAATAATCGAAGAAAAGGCCAGTTGCCTCCATTCAATCTTTGCGGACACACGCGCTTTAGGCATTAGCGTATGAAGTGAGCGTGTGAAGGACTTCTCCAGTCTTTTCTCTGCTCCACTGTTGATTGGTGCTCTGCGGTTTGCTTTCTCATCGTGTTCAGCGCGCCTGCCGCGGTCCTCTGCTGCGTCGTCACGGCGTCCAGGAGTGTATCCTGCTGGTCACGCAGAGGATCACCAAATATCCCGTTCTCGTCCAGAGGATCCTCGACAACACCAAAGGTACGCCACTGCTCATCCGTCCTCCATTTTGGGCAGCGTTTGCCGGCGCCTATCCCGGCGGACGTTGGGCGAGAGGCGGGGTGTACCCTGAAGCGGTCGCCAGCCAGAAGCCTTCACGCTCCCATTCAATACAGAGTCTTCAATGACCGTAAAAACTCCGTCTCACTCGCCTTATTGTTCGGTAGCTCTTGAACTGGGAACGTCGGGGGTTTGCGTCGCATAATTTCCGGCCAAAACGTGTACAACGTCGAAAGCGGGCCGCAGGGTACTTCGTGCTGGCAGAAATGGGACGCCAGGGCCCAGGCGTTGAAAGGGAATCTGATTGGATTTTGGGAAAGGGATTGTTGAAAATGGGTTGTTCAAAAACCCAAAACGATTGTTCAATAATAGTTTCTGACAATGGCATGTCCAGTTACTGTCATTCTGAGAGAAAGTCAAGAGGTCGGAGATATGTCTTCATTGTCATCATTGAGCTCATCAGATGCCGATGCGTGGCGTGGCAATATTGGGCAGGACAAGACAAGCAAGGGTTATGTTGCACGCTCCTCGCAAATAGTGCAGGAACTCCCGTTTTAAGAGCACACCTTGTTTGTAATGTTTCAAGGCTGCCATTTGAAGATTGAAAATGCTTTTTGTTTCTTCAAATAAGTACACATGCTGGCTTTTCTACCGGCTAGTCGCCTTCAGTATGATGCTGCGTGCGGTCGAATTTAGAGCACTCAATATCTGGATTTGATCATCTTCAAAGTTTGGATCTGGATCCGATGAATCCAATCCGACTTAAAAGTAAGACGGACTCCAT
Organism: Phyllopteryx taeniolatus; assembly: GCF_024500385.1. NCBI lineage: Eukaryota > Metazoa > Chordata > Actinopteri > Syngnathiformes > Syngnathidae > Phyllopteryx > Phyllopteryx taeniolatus. Next base: position 115,693 of record NC_084514.1, on the reverse strand, counting down.
GATCCTGGATAAGAAAAACGATTTCAGATTTCGGTTTTGCTCCGGATTACATCTTTTGAACAACTGAGCCCAGGATGAAAACCTGTTTTCTTTGGGGCTGCGCTGCCAGTTATCCCCCATAAGGTTTGAGTTTTTTCCCCCCATTTCCTTCAAAAACTCCGAACAAATCCAGTGGAAGCTGTGGGTGAGGAGGAGGAGGAGTGGAGTGGATGTCAGAAAAGGAAAGAGAGAAGATGGCCAGACTGGGACGCAAAACTCCACCATCAGCTTTAGGGAAGGCATTTTCTCACAGGTGCAAACAAAATGTTTAATTAGCGAAACATAATGACTCGCCTGCTAGTAGACGACAGCACGCTCTCCATGTGAGGGCCAAAGGAGCACGTCTGCGCAGCAAGGTCAATTAGCCGCTCCCTCGGTGTTCACGTTAACGACGTCTGAATTTCCTTCACGTCTGTTTCTGTTCAAAAGCAAATGACACCCGCCGTTCCAGTTGACCTCACGGAACATCTTCTTTGCGACTGACACGTGGCGCATTCAAACTACGGCGGTCGACAGTCAACTTCCAATCATCACGAAAGCCCTTTTGCTTGGTTTTTCAATGGCTCCGTCCGTCTCCGTCAAACGATATTGGAAGGCTTTGATGAGTTGTGGCCACCCGGAAGCACGGAAAAGGTCTACCGTGCGGGAAAGAAACGAGGACCGCGCATGGGGGGATGTGGGAATCGGGGAACATGGAGAGATGAGCACGACGTGCTGGAGGCCATCCCGCCCTGAACCGGTCGCCAGCCGATCGCAGGGCACATAGAAACAAACAGCCGTTCGCACTCACATTCGCACCTACGGGCAATTTAGAGTCTTCAATCAACCTAGCGTGCATGTTTTGTTTGGGGATGTGGGAGGAAAACCCATGCAGGCGCAGGGAGAACGTGCAGGCGAGGCCGGATTTGAACCCATGACCTCAGAACCGTGAACCAGTCGGTTTGGGCCGACGTGAGGAAAGCGGCGCGGGCGAGCAAAGCGGGAGCGGCCTCAGTCAAAAAGCAGCGGGGCGACGGGGGTCCCAGTTCGCCCCCGGAGACGTCTTTTCTGACGACGAGGCGGGTTGGTCGTCAATGCCGCCGAGGAGTTCAAACACTCACGACCAAGTGACCTCCCCTCAGGCAATGAGGACGAGGCGCGAGCTCTCAGCCAAGCGCTGGGCCTCCTCAAGGAGCTGATCGGCTCGGTCGACCGGGAGGTTCTGGAGCTGGACCGGACGAGGAGGCTGCAGGAGGTCCAAGCCCGGCTGGACCCCAGGGCTCAAGCGGAGGTTCGTGGCGGAGGCCTGTTCCGAGGAGGAGAGCTTCTGCGGAGGAAACTCCTCCATGAAGGGATGCTCCTTTGGAAGGTCCAAGGCTCCAGGATGAAAGGTACGAGACCGAAGACCGGTCCTGGCCGTGTGGTGGGCGGAGCTAACAAAGTCAGGCGACCTGTCCGTTTGTACTTCCAGACATTCACGTCCTGTTGCTGTCGGACATCTTGGTTTTCCTTCAGGAGAAAGACCAGAAGTTCACCTTTGCGTCCTTCGTAAGTTCTCGCTGATGACCTGAAGTGATCGCTCGACCGCCTGCCGCGGCTACAGTGTGTGTGTGTGTGTGTGTGTGTGTGTGTTTGTGACAGGACAAGTCTCCGGTGGTCTCTCTGACCAAGCTGATCGTCAGAGATATAGCCAATCAGGAGCGAGGGATGTATCTGATCAGTGACTCCACTCCCCCGGAGATGTACGAGCTGCACGCATCCTCCAAAGACGCCCGACGCACTTGGATGAACACGATACACCAGGCCTCGCTCAGGTACACGTACTACTACAGTACTACACGCACGTATTTATTTTATTACACTTTTCGATTCTATCATCCCATCGATGATTCACGTAATCGCAGAAAAATGCCTTTTTTCATAATACCGATACAAATCAGGCCTGTGAGGTGCTGGCATTCTTCTTGTCCAATTGGGGTCGCAAACCTCACCTTTTACACTGTATTAGTGACGTGTGACTTTACAAGACGGCCTGGCCAGGTGAGTGACGTGGGCGTCAGCCAAGGAGGGCGTAGTTGCCGCTTTTTTAGGGTTAGGGTTCGCCACTCTGCGCATTCGCGGGTGTCCGTTGTGGCCGTCGTCGCTAGTAGAGCGGGGGTGTCAAACTCATTTTTGTGGCGGGCCACATTTGAGTTCGGATTTCAGAGGGCAGTGAAACCATATCGATGTTCAATCGCATCACCATATTATTTCAGATACAGAACAAATTGAGAGATAACTAGTTTTGAAATCAGAAGACAACGATAATAATTCGTTCAACTATTGTTCAAGTGACTGTAAAAAGGGGGTTTAGTAACAGAAAACTGCAATATCGCAACATGATTGTTTATTATATATGACAATTTGGAATTTTGGTACAGATTTGAGCAAGAATCATGGAAGTTGACGCACATGATTTGCTTTCGCGGGCTCCATAAAATGATGTGGCGGGCCACATCTAACCCCTGGGGCTTTAGAGTCTATTGATGTGCTTGTTACCGGTTTGTTTTGTGAGCGTTTGTTCAATAAAGTGATTTTTAGTGCACCGGCAGCTGTGTCTATCCTAACCACCCGCAGAGGGATAGATGGGTACGATTTAAAAACCTGTCCTAAAAGTGAACCGCGATGTGGTGAGGGATGACTGTACGACAACACAATGTACTGCGACAAAATTGACAACACGCACACTGTATTACTACATTCATGTTGCACACTTGTTGCAAGTACTACCAGGGTGTCTGCCCACTCCTTACACCTCGCGTGTGTGTGTGTGTGTGTGCGTGCACAGTTGTCCGTCCAGAGAAGATTTCCCTTTGATCGAAACAGAAGACAAAGCTTTACTGCGACGTCTTAAAGGTAGCGGCCAAGCTTCTGGATGTTCTTCATCGTTATCGGCTTCTTCATCTTGTCGCTCTTTCTTGCGCTGGTCTCGGTCAGCGGACATCTTGCAGAAGGATCGCGAGGTGTTGGAGCTCCTTCAGGAGCGCGTGACATTGTTTTCGGAGCTGGCGGAGGCGACAGGAAGAAGCGGCGCGGGAGAAGGAGGTCCAGAAGTCGGCGGCGCGCCCCGCAGACGGTCCGACAACAGGAAGTTGTTCCGGGCGGACGCCGCTCACGCTCACGCGCCGCCCGCCGAGCCGCTGCTCGCCGGCGCCATCTGCGAAGGTGAAGCTGAAGGTCATGCGTTGCGGACCTCGCGGAAAGGGTGGATGACTCACGATGTTGTTGATCTTCAGTGGACAAACTGAGCCATCTGCTGGCGGGATGCAACATCATGAAAGCGTCCGTCGCCAACTGCAACCAGGAACTGAGCAGTGAGGGGCCGCCGTCGTCAGCCGTTCGAAAATGCTGTACCTTAACCGTCATCATCATCGTCGTCATATTGTTGTCTTTGCGTTAGACGGCGAACCCGCGACAATCAACGCTTCTGTAGAACTCAACTCCTCAAAGGTAAATTGACCTGCTGTCAAGCTGACTTCGTTGAAACGACCGATTCCACGCTGCTCATTGTCATACCATTGGATCAATAACAGACAGGGCCCACTCGATTTCCTCGAGAAAATCCATTTGACTGAAATGACTATTTGCATTATTGGCAAGGTCATCATTGCTTCTAAGAATAGAAATGATTCTCAAGTAATAATGTCTTGACCATTAGGTGTCCAAAATGACATTGATGATTTGCAACACGTTTTCTGGAGATGCAAATGACACTTTGGGATATATCAGATTTGTCACCTTTTGTTGAAATGAAAATCAGCACAAATGTGTCTGTTTTAAGAGTTGTTTTTTTATTTTTTATTTTTTTTCCAAAGGGTCCTTCTTTGCCACTCAAGGTTTCCTTAACGTTAATGCCACTGGAGATGATGTCGCAGTACAGCTGAGGGAACTGTGAGCTGAAGTGCCAGGATGAGGCAGCCATTGTTATCACCCAAAATCCATCCATCCATTTTCTGTCACGCTTCTCCTCACGCGGGTCGCGGGCGTGCCGGAGCCTATCCCAGCTGTCATCGGGCAGGAGGCGGGGTACGCCCTGAACCGGTTGCCAGCCAATCGCAGGGCACATACAAACAAACACACACCTACGGGCAATTTTTAGAGTCTCCAATCAATGCATGTTTTTGGGATGTGGGAGGAAAGCGGAGTGCCCGGAGAAAAGCCACGCAGGCACGGGCCGGGGATTGAACCCGGGTCCTCAGAACTGTGAGGCTGACGCTCTAACCAGTCGGTTAACACCAAAATCATTGGTGTTATTTCTGAGATACAGTATGAATGAATACTGTGTGTACGAATTTGTCAGCGTTGGAACTATTGCGTGTCTTTACCGTTATGACGATTTTATAAAGACAAGAGTAATGGGCTTACTGAGTCGTTGGGACAATTTATGCGCTTGTTTCTGCGGTTTCAAGGTCAACCCATGTCAATGATGCAACTCATAGCATTTTTAGGAAGCTGTTTACGTCTTTCCGGGCAGCACGGTGGACGACCGGTTCGCACATCTGCCTCACAGTTCTGAGGTTCAAATCCCGGCCTCGCCCGTGTGGAGGAGTTTGCATGTTCTCCCCCGTGCCTGAGTGGGTTTTCTCCGGCTACTCCGATTTTCTCCCACATCCTAGAAACATGCGTGGTCGGTTGATTGAAGTCTCTAAATTGTCCCGAGGTGTGAACGGTTGTTTGTTGGTACGGTGGGTACGGAAAGTATTCAGGCCCCCTTCAATTTTTCACTCTTTGTTATATCGTAGCCATTTGCTCAAATCATTTAAGTTCATTTTTCCCTTCATTAATGAACACACAACACCCCAGAGAGACAGAAATCTTTGCAGAATTACTAAAAAAGAAAAACTGAGCCTATTCAGACCCTTTGCTGGGTATTTTGTGATGCCGCCACCACCGTGCGTCACTGTTGGGACTGGATCGGACGGGTGATGAGCAGGGCCTGCTTTTCTCCACACACACCGCTTAGGATTACGGCCAAAAAGTTCTCGCTGGTCTCTTATTTCTCTTGGAGTCCTGCAGGTGTTTTTTTAGCAAACTCCATGCGGGCTTTCATATGTCTTGCACCGAGGAGAGGCTTCCCTCCGTCGGGCCACTCTGCCATAAAGCCCCGACTGGTGAGGGCTGCGGCGATGCTTGACTTTCGAGAACTTTCTCCCATCTGCCGACTGCATCTCCGGAGCTCAGCCACAGTGATCTTTGGGTTCTTCTTGACCTCTCTCACGCCAAGGCTCTTCTCCCCGGATTGCTCAGTCAAAGAGTCTGAATGCTTATGGCGGTGTGATCTTTCAGCTTTTCTTTTTGAATAAATCTGCAAAGATTTCAACAATTCTGTTTGTTACTGTCAATATGGGGTGCTGTGTGTACATTGAGGGGCGAAAAATGAACGTCAATGATTTTACCACTGTATGTGCCCTGTGATTGGCTGGTGACCAGTTCACGGAGTACCCCCGCCTCTCGCCCGAAGATAGCTCCAGCACGCCCGAAACCTAGTGAGGATAAGCGGTACAGAAAATGGATTGCTGGTTATGTCTTTCCCATTCTGCACTTTTGTCTTTCCCAGTATAAAAAGTGTTAAGTGTATTTCAGAGGGCCACCACAATTTGCTCTGCTATGAATGCCGAAAAGTTCAAATTCCAAATCATCAATAACTTTTTGAGGAGACATTTGCCTGAATAAAAGGAAGGCGGCATGAAAAAATGGCCAGTTTTTTTGTGTGTCTTCACCGCTATTGATGAAATGAGATGAGAATAACCTGTATAGGCTGTATTGTGCACCAAACATTCCAAACCTTCCAAACCAAAAACGTCTGCCGTCTTCTCCTGGTTCTCGATGCAGGACACAAATGGGAACCAGCTGCAGGAGGCGACGTTGAAGGAGGCGAGTGTCGCGTTGAAGGAGGTAAGCGCCGCGCCGCGCCGCGCCGCGCTCCTGTGTCGCCGTCCGTGCTAACCAAACGATTTCCATAGGAGGTGCGCGCACGTCTGGTCAGCGTGAGCACGCAGCTTCACGCTCTTCAGGTCAGTGGTCGTCGTTACCGTCCTCGCGCTTTGTTGGTTCACCGAGGTTCCTTTCCTCTAACTCTTTGACTCGGTCCCCAGGCTGCCGTCATTCGTCAGGACTCGGCGGTGGAGCTGTTCGTCAGGACCGGCCCCGCCCCAGGGGCCACCTCCTGGCCCCGCCTCAGCCGCTCGGTGTCGCGGGACACGGGTTTGGACGGCGGCGAGGCGGTGCTCCTGAGGCGGCAGGTGGAGCTTCTGCAGGAGGAAGTGAAGCGGCTGCGCGGTAGAGAGGAGGAGCTTGGCAAACAGGAGGCAGAGCCGGTTGGCAGGAGGAGGAGCAACGGAGACTTGAGTGACGTCATCAAGGGAGAACCGGTACGGAACTTCCGGCCGCTCGTCTTGAAGGTCCGCCGTATAGCGAGCGACACGACGGGTGCGGTGTGCGCACTTCTGCCGCTAGTTTTCGTTCTTCAAAATTTCAAACAGCGCACACGACAGATTTGCAAGGTCGCAGCCACGGCCGATCAAACGTGGGCTTTCACAACCAAAAGCGACTTTTCCAGGTAGTAAGCGAGAGTCAGCAGTACGAAACCAGTGAATACCACAACTGGACAAAGAACGTGCCACGGGCCCCGTCCGGCCTGTCCGCAGTCTTGTCGGCAGCCTTTGCGGCCTTTATGAGTTCAATAAAACGGAACGTATGCGCCGCGTATATTTTGATGGGCACGTGTGCACAGTGGAGGGAAGCGAGTCATTTACCCCGCCAAGAATTTGGAAGTCCTAACAGGCTCAAAATGTCAGCAGACAAAACATTTACAAAAAGTGATGGCCATATATGTAGACATGCTTTTGGTGAAGGTTGATTAAATTATGGCGTAATGTGAATAGTCGCTTTAATGGGACATCATTTTTTGGAATAGGTTTTATTTAAATTTTGATTTCCTAATTATCAGAATCAGAGTCATCTTTATTTGCTAAGTATGTCAAAAACAAGGAATTTGTTCCCGGTAGTTGGAGCCGCTAGAGTACAAAAAACAGACAGCCATTTGACAAAAAATACTTTGGAGACATAAAAACATAAAACACAGTACGCAGAATTACTGCGTTGCAATGGAAGGTTTCCAGCAATGTGGTAATGCTGGTCCAATATTTCTTTGGGGACAATTGTGCAAATGAGAGACGCCTCGAGCAATTTAGAGCAGTTTGAAATGACTAACAGTGCGATAATCTGGTACAGTGACAGTTGTGCAAATGGTGCAGAGACTTCAAGTAATCTGAGCAATTTAAAGTGACTAGTAGTGCGATAATCTGGAACAGTGCCCATTGTGCAAATGGTGCAGATACTTTTCAAGCACGAGTGCCCAGTATTGGTCAACAGCAGATATGCAAGTGGTGCAGAGTGACGAGACGACTACAGTGCGTGCACGAATAATGTATAATTGGCCCGACAGAGATGTGACAGCAAATCTCAAGACATCGTTGGCAGCATGTTAAAGTGGAATTGTCAGTTAACTGTTTAAGAAGTTAAACGCAAGCGGGAAGAAGCTGTTGGAATGTCTGCTGGTTTTAGTTTGCATTGTTGGATAGCGCCTACCTGAGGGAAGGAGCTGGAAGAGGTGGTGACCAGGATGTTGAGGCTCCAAGAGGACTTTGGACGCTCTTGTCTTCGTTCTGGCAGCGTGCAAGTCCTCGAGGGTGGGTAAGGGGGGTACCGACGATTATTTCGCCAGTCCTGATTGTCCGTTGCAGTCGGCGTTTGTCCTTTTTTGTGGCAGCACCAAACCAGACCGTGATGGACGAACACATAACCGATTGAAGGACTGCCTGGACAGCTCCCGTGGCAGGCCGTGCTTCCTCAGAAGCCGCAGGAAGTACATCCTGTGGTGGGCCTTTTTGAGGATGGAGTTGATGTTGGTCTCCCACTTGAGGTCCTGTGAGACTGTAATTCCCAGCAGCTTGAAGGAATTGAATTGAACAAGATATACCGGAGCTAAGCGGCACGGTGGTCGACTGGTTAGAGCGTCCGCCTCACAGTTCTGAGAACCGGGGTTCAATCCCCGGCCCCGCCTGTGTGGAGTTTGCATGTTCTCCCCGTGCCTGCGTGGGTTTTCCTCCCACATCCCAAAAACATGCACGGTAGGTTCATTGAAGACTCTAAATTGCCTTGAATGTGTGAATGTGAGTGCGAATGGTTGTGCCCTGCGATTGGCTGGCAACCAGTTCAGGGTGTACCCCGCCTCCTGCCCGATGATAGCTGGGATAGGCTCCGGCACGCCCGCGACCCGCGTGAGGAGAAGCGCGACAGAAAATGGATGGATGGATGGATGGATGGATACCAGAGCTCCACAAGTAGCAGCTCAAAACAATTCAATTTATTCCTTTGTAAAAAAAAAAAAAAATCTTATTTAACACTATTGATGTTAGCATGTTGGTGTGACAACCGTTTGTTTCTCAAATGGCTCCTTCAAAAAAATTGGGAAAACAAACCTTGGGGTTTGCTTACCCAGTACTGTATAAATTAGTGTTTTCATTCTGATTCAGATTATGATTTTGACTGATCTCAAGCCATGATCAGACAATACATCTGAATATTATGATTACAATATGTTTTGAGGGAAAGCTTTATTGCTACACAATGACCTGTTATAGATAAAATTGTTCATTATTGAAGATCTATCAGCACCTAATGTGGCTTGTACGCGTTGCATCATCATCAACGCTGCGGCATTTTCCTCCTGTTGGTCGAGGTCAACCTGTACCATTTGAACTCTCATATGGTTTGTTTTTCCTGTTGAATGCCCCCCCCCCAAAAAAAATAATAATTCTGGTCTTCAAGAAACAAAAGTTGTCTGAGAAAGCTCATTGTTGCCTAGCTCGGCTAGTTAAGTAGGTACAAACTTTGTCTCGCATGCACGTGTTCCTAATCAAGCGGCTATTAACGTCTTTGCTGTGCCTTTCCATTTTCTACTTTGAACAGGTGAGGAGAAGGCGGGGCAGTAGAGAGCTTGAACTCCACTCCCTCGCTCCACTGGCCACTCATGACCCTCTCGACCAATTAGACGGTGTTCAGGAAGCCAACGAGGACGAAGAAGACCAACAAGTGGTGAAGATTTCTCCTCGCTCTGACAGCCCCAGAGGTCAGTAGCCAGTCGGGAGTAACTCCATTAGGTCATCATCATTGTACACGCAACAGAGTCCACACATAGACAGCACGTTGTCGTAGTTGTTAGCGCACCTGACATCAAGAGGTGCCTTTACTCCGGGTACTCTGCCTTCCTCTCACATTCCCAAACACATTGACTGGCAACCAGTTCATTGTTTGTCTATATGGGCCCTGACATTGACTGGTGACCAATCCAGGATGTACCCAAAGTCAGCTGGGATAATATAATAATGCATTACACTTATATAGCGCTTTTTCAGGGAGCTCAAACTGCTTTACAATTGCTCACAACATGCATTCCACAGTCACACCCTAGCGGTGGTAAGGTACATGTGTAGCCACAGCTGCCCTGCAAGGGGCAGTCTGACGGACGCGTAGCTGCCATTCTCCGACCACCACCAAGCATCCGACCCTGTCCATAGAAAATGGATGGCGCTACGTACATGTACACAATATAATCCGGACCCACCCAAAATGGGTCCTGACCCACCAGTTCAGAATCACTGATCCAGACTATATACATACTGTAGAGTCCTGCTCACCACTATTGGCACTAATGAAGTTTACATACTAAATGTGGAATATCTGCTGAAGAAAATTAATCAAGTGAAATTTTAAACAAAAAAATTATAAACAATATTTTATGGACAGATGAAACAAAAATAGAGCTTTTTGGCAATGGACACAAACAGGATGTTTACAGACGCCGCAATGAAACCTAGCCAAACATGGAGGATCCATAATGGTGTGGGGCTGCTTTGGTACATCTGGTACTGGAAACCTTGACTATCACAGCCAACATGAAATCGGAGAATTTTAGAGAGAGAGATTTTAGAGCAAAATGTCTTCCCCAGCGTAAGAAAACTTGGTTTGAGGCAAAGACCATGGGTCTTCCAGCAAGACAAAGACCTAAAGCACACAGGAATGGTAAAAAGGAAATCAAATGGACTGTTTTCAAATCGCCAGCAATGAGTCCGGATCTCATACCAAATTGAAAATCTTTGGGGGGAGCTGAAATCTGCCATTGGGGAAAAGAATGCTGCGGAAAAAAAACTGAATTCACGAATTGGATGGAGTCTGGACCCAAGAGTAGATGGAGACTGAGAGGTTGTGATGAAGAGTTTATTGAAAAGGGAAAGGTAGATGGTACTTGAGATGCGCTGGCGGGTTGTTGAGGCAGAGAATACGTGGCAGGCAGTGACGAGGACGGGCGGCTGGCTTGACGGCGAGGTGGCAGAAATCCACTTGACGAGGAACACGGAGGATACACTGAGGACAAGGAAGACACGAAGGTCGCAACGACGACAATGAATTGAGTGGGCTTACTTGGAGACTGGGGAGCCGTTGTACCGCTTGGAAACTTCAATACTCTGGCAAGGTTTTCCGGGATCAGTCAGGCTTAAATGCAGCGAGAGCGTGTAAAGCACCACCCGGGCTCCGACAGAAGAACTGCAGGATGGCTCATGACAGACTTGCGCTGCGGTGCCGGAAGATTCTTCCTACGTGTTCATGGTCAATTTTGGTAATTCCAGCAGACAGCGCCGAGCCTTTTTTTTTCATGCCACTGAACACCAAACGCGGAAGGCCAGGCAGTGTCAGGAGAGGGTGCCGTATTGTCAAACCGTTTGTCACGATGCAATGCAACGCAATTGACTATTTCCAAAATGGACCATATATATATATATATATATATATATATATATCGAGAGAGAGAGAGAGAGAGAGAGAGAGAGAGATTTTCCACAGAAACCTCACAATATTTGTTTTTGATGTTAATCTGAGATGATGTTCATGGCCAGTTAGTGAACTCAAAAGAAATAGTTTTTTGTTTGTTTTTTAACAAAGGCCATCAGAAGGGGACGTGGCATGCGTTGCCCCCTCCCCCCCTGCGGTTTTGACATGAAATATCATTTTTGACATGAAATGAATTCATAAATCATCTTTTTAAAGTAGATTTTGTCTCATTAATAATTGATGATTATCGGGACAGGCATCTTCTTTGGGGGTTTTTCAAGAAGTGATGCACCTGCACGGCTTGTCCGAGATGAGTGATGGGCCTACAGCCACACAACCAACCATTTTGGCCAAAATTGCCAAATATCCACTTAAAAATGTCAAAAACTGTCTGAAGCTAATGCAAGGGAATGCCGGGAACACAGACAACATGGCCTCTGTAAACCATGTGACGTGGATTTAACCAATGCAGAGCCTTGCGCTGAATTCAAATTCAAATTCAATCCAATATTATGTCACAAAATCAGTCATTCATTATACGGTATAATATTTATCCTGCTCACCCAAAAATAAATATACATATATGTTTAATTATTTGTATTTATTATTTCTTTTTGTTTTTCCTTTCTTGGTCCTCTGGGGATAGTCGTGAGGTGGCCGCCACTACATACAATAGCTGTTTAAGTTGATGGCTAACATGACCTCTGACCTTTCAGACCTGCAGGACATCCCAGAGGAGAGCGAGTGTGGAACTGATCCCAGTTAATGTTTCCTCGTGATGTCACCGTAACATCACCCGTGAACAGAAGAGAATTGGTGCGTAAATGATGTCATTTCCTGCTCCAGAAGGACTTTTCCAAATATTGCTGTCGAACTTGAAACAGGAAGCGCATAGGAATAGGTGGACATAAAGATATGAATAGAAGACGTGATACACCAGCGCACTACAACAGCCCGGCTATGCAATGTGCCTACATGACGGCCACGTTGGTGGGGGCAACGTTCCCATTAAAAGCAATGTATTTATTTACATTGAAAATAAATCATACCTTCCTCATTTACCAATCGATTTTCAAGAGATTTCCTTTTTTTGTCAAAAGCGTGTGATATTATTACAGAACAGTAGAAAAAAAAAAGGGCCCCAAAAAATGTACTCTTACCTATGATGAACCCTTTTCAAGGATTGTCGTAACAACACAAAGAAAAGGAACTGACTTGTGATTGTATGGCGTTGTGTGCAACCATATGCAGCACAATGTGAAGACATCCTTGGTATTTTGGTTTATGTGCCATCTATAAACATGGAAAGCTGTTAATTTGCCCCCACTAGCTTTAGCGTCGCATTAGGCAAGCAGCTCAAGGGGGTGTGTTCTGTCTACCTATTGTTCACATCTTTATGACTATTTATTTGTCTTCATGTTAGTAAAAAAGACTGAAAGTGTTCATCCACCTTTTAATGACTGATCAAAACAAAGAGGGAAACTGTTGGCACGTTAGCTAGTCGTCGAATTCTTCAAAATGGACGGCAGGAGACGTTTTGAGACATTTTGCGGTGTGGACTCTGGTCACATGGCTTGGACTCGAGTCAGACTCGAGTCATGAATTTGAAATGACTTTAGACTCGACATGACAATATGTTAAAAGACTTGCAACTCGACTTGGACTTGAACAGCAATGACTTGTGACTTCACTTGGACTTGAACCCATTGACTTGAAAAGACTCGCTACGTTGACCAAAGCACTGAGAAACCAACACTTTGTAGTGTTCTCTTCCTATAGCTATATGTGCAACTTATTGTTTTACTACAGGAAAATATGATAGGTGACAACATAATGCTGAAGGTCTTAATGATTATATATTAGGTAGAAGTGTCCCACGCCGTTATTGCTAATGTGTAGTGACTTCTTCATATGTTTTAACAGTTAACGCTCTGGTAGAGGAATTGACCAAGGGGTAATTTTTCACGAACTACCTAAAGTAATGGTTTCATTAAAAAAAAAAAAAAAAAAAAAAAAAAAAAAACAGTACAACATAAATTAACAACAAATGTGACAGCTAAATAATGTATATATTCCAAGAACCACTGTTAGCATACACAGAAATGACAACGACAACTAACGTAACAATAAGGACGTTAAGTATTACCCAAAAAATAAAAAATTAAATCCACATTGCATTGTGGGACTCGTGCGGCTTGACGTCATGTATGCTTCTTTCTCTTAGCATTAGCAGCTACCTTGGTGAGCGATCACGCAAGTCCTTAGGCGGCGGGCCGGCCATGCGCTGTCTCGACTAACTGTTCATTACAGTCTGGTTTAGTCAGTGTAGTGTTCTCAAGAATCAATCTTGTATATCTCTTTTTATTCACTTTATTTACCGATCAGCACACAGCTAGCATCTATTCGACATGAAACTACGTTCTTCTTAGCCTCTTTTTGACGCAATATTTTTACATTGTGCCCCCTAGTGTTCCGACTGCGATACCACAGTTGGTTCAAATTGTACCTTTAAAATAAGATGGCAAATTTGATGGCAAACCTAACCCAAACACTCTTTTTTTTAAATTAATGCTTTATGTTTTTGATACTCACAAGAAATCCTAAGTTTAAACTGAAATCTATATTTGTGTTTGAAATTGCCTTACTAGAAATGTTTGCAGACAAGAAAATGCAGTTTCCTGCTTTATGCACAATGTGAATTTAAGAGCAATACTGTTGATTATTTAAACGAGGAAACCAATTGGTCGATCATTATTAAGCGAAATGTTTTTTTTCTTGTGTATTCATAATTGTTCTTTAACAAGAAAAAATATATTTTATCCTTATACTTGATTATTCCGATAGAATTGTCAGTAAAAATACTCGATTACTAATTGCAGCACTACTTGATGCAAATTCTTATTTATGACAGGTCTGTTTAATGTCACTTGAGAAATAAAGTGAGAAAAAGTAAAGTCATAGCATAGAATAACTGAAAACGTACAATCGATCGGTTTTGAAGGGGCAATAAACTAAGCCCTCCCCCTTGACAATTTGCTGTGAAGGCGAAATTTTTTTGATCAGCCCCCTAGTTTTCTTATAAATGTTCAATGCACTTGTTTATCAAATTGTTTTGATAAATAAATATCGATTTCAAAATATATTAATTATATAAAGGCAGTATATTATATATATTAATATATATTTTTATCTTGTTGGTCAAATGACTCGAAACGCAAAGTGTCGGACTTGCGACTTGACTCGGGACTTGCCTGTCTCGACTTGAGAGTTGACTCTGGACTTGAGGGCAGACTTGCGTGACTTGCAAAGTAATTACTCGGTCCCACCTCGCTCACGGGACCTCCTGGCTGCTCTTCATTCATTCCTGTCAAACTTTTTAGTTGTTCTCAGGAGAACTTTTTGTTGTTTGTGTATATTTTTTTTCAAGAAATGTGTTCATGAATTGTGCTGTAATCTACTAAACTGGTCATTACTGCTGCATGTTCCCTTAATCGTGACTTTTCATCGGCATGAATACATTGTACACTGTTTAAGAAATACAAGCTATGTCAATAAAGGACTACATTAGGCCATTACAAGATTTGAAAGGAACTTTTTTTTTTTAATTGACGAAAAACTTGGCGAGGGCGGTCTTTGCGTCACTTCCTGCGCGCAAAAACGCGGAAGAAGGTGGACTCTCAAAAAAAAAAAACGCGGAAGAAGGCGGACTGACTCTAGTTGGGAGTTGGTCGAATACGGAAGCCGAGCCGAGCGGGACCAGAAGTAACACCGCGACCATAACCAGCGCCGACACTGGAGCGACCTGCACACGTTGAGGAAGAGTCGCTGAGTTGTTCTTTTTCGCTCACTTTTTGTTGTCTCACACTCACATTCCGCCTGCTAGCTGCTATCGGCTAGTTAGCCTGCTAGCTGCGAACGTCCAGGTAAGTGTCGTGTCACAACTACGCACACACACACACACCTGTTTGACGCTAACAGGCTAAGGTAACGGCGAGGGCGTACAGGCCCCCTATTACTGTTACGAGTGAGCTAACATGCGACCACAGAGCGTTACATGGTTCGCAACGAGTGAGCCAACGTGCGACCACAGCGCGTCACTTAGTTCGCAAACGCAATGCCAGCGCGCTTGTCCCAAAGGTGGTTTAAATTATAAATGAGGGAAAATGAAGCCCTGGGAACGCGCCGTGACACGTTGGGGCGGTGACGTCAGAAAAGTGTCCTGCACGTCTGGACCCGCCCGAACCTGCTCAACTGCACCTTTGCTGCGTTGGGAATGTTTGCGAGTCTCCCTTCAACAAACCACATCTGTGGTTTCGGATGCATATTGTGACAATCTTTCACTTCCTGCCAGGTTTCTTTCTCGCTGACATTCACCAAGATGCTGGGCGGGGCGCCCCCCCCAGGTGTTTCTAGCCCATTTTTGCTGAAGCACCCCCAAAATTGAATCCCAGCACGTGTATAATTTGGCAGATTTCCCCCCACAAAAAAAAACATTTTAAACTGTAGATCATTTTTAAGCGACTCGAGAGGTGTTAGTGTAAAACCATAAAGTACTGGGTTGTAAAGTATTATTTTAGCAACAAAAATACAGCACCACTATTGCTTCAAAAATATTTTTTTCCAGCGAATCCCTTCCACTTCACCCCAACTAGGCTCTGAGTCCAAGCGCTGTACATGCACAGAGCAATACGCTGCCTTCCAGTGATGTGGAGTAAGTACTAGGCGGAAACCAGGATATGTGGCACACATTTCTTAACACTCAATACCAACGCACTATTATTACCCCTCCTCATTTTTGCTGCATTTAGTCAAAGGTCACTTTTTATGTTATGTAGGAGCTAGTTGATGTTCTTCTTTCTAGCTATAGGAAATTATTCAGGTGGTCAGACAATACCACTATCCTCTGAATTAGAATGGAAGAAGTTAGTATCATGTACATGATATAGTGGTAAAGCCAAGGTGCTACTGAACCTGACTGCCACTTTTGGGGTGCTGAAGCACCCTGAAAATGATTCCAAGCACCTGTAAACCTCAAATCACAGAATCACCCCTGCCTCTCACATAAAAAATGGTAAAAAAAACGGTTGACCCTAAAAGTAAGTTCCTGCTGCTTCCTCTCTAGAATCACAAGACAAAGATGACTGGAGTGAGCAGCATCGAGGCCGTCAAGAAGAAGATCCAATATCTTCAAAGGCAAGCTGAAGAAGCTGAAGAGCGAGCAGAAACACTCCAAAGACAACTGCAGGAGGAGAAGAGGGCTCGTGATGAGGTGAACGCATGCACACGTGCAACGTGTCACACGCGTGGTGATTGACTGTCGTGTGACGCGCAGGCGGAGGTGGATGTGGCGTCGCTCAGTCGCCGTCTTCAGATGACGGAAGACAAACTGGACCAGACGCAGGAGCAGCTCACCTCCGCCATCGGGAAGCTTGACAACCTGGAGAAGGTGGCGGACGAGAGCGAGAGGTCAGCACGCGTGTGATGACGACGATGATGATAATGATGACTGTAACAATGGCGATTACGTGTCCAGAGGGATTCGCGTGATTGAAACTCGAGCGATGAAGGATGAGGAGAAGATGGAACGTCTGACAGCTGAGCTCAAGCAAGCCCAAATCGTCGCTGAGGAGGCTGACCGCAAATATGAGGAAGTATGCACACGCTCATACACACAAACACCCACGTACACAGATCATTTCAAAGCTGTCACAATAAGCACATTCTGTTGTGTGACAAAAGTATTCAATATTGATGATATAGCAACAGACATAAGCCACGCTGGCAAATGAAAATCACCTGCGTCAAAAGCCCTGGCTGATGAAAGTTAGTCAGCGTGCTTTCTGGCATGTATGAATGCAGTTTAGTTTTTCCCCCAGCTTCAATTGAGCATCGAGCGCGGACATCCGGAGAAGCTGCCGTCTGGCTGCTGGTGGCTAAGCGCGCAGGCTCCGGAGAGCGGTGATCGGGGAAGAGAAGACCCCATGCCTCTTGGCACCAAATTGAAGCATGTTACCGTTGTACCGATGTACAGTTAGGCCCACACATATTTGGACAGTGACGCAACAGTTTAGTTGTTTACGAAAACATATTCAGGATGTAATTATACAATCAATATGGTCTCAAAGTGCAGACTCTCACCTGTAATTTGAGAGTCCAAATTGGAGCGAGGGTTTAGGAATAACAGTTCTTTAATATGTAGCCGCCTCTTTTGACCAGAAGTAATGGGACAATTGAGTTAGCAGGCTGCAAAAAAACAAAAATGGCCGCATGGGCTCTTCCCTCATTAACCTGTTATCACTCAAGCAGTTAAAAGGTCTGGAGTTGATTCCAGGTGTGGCGTTTGCATTTGGAAGCTGTTGCTGTGAACACAACAACATGCGGCCAAAGGAGCTCTCGGTGGAGGTGAAACACACCATCCATCAGAGAGTTAGCGGAAATGTGAGGAGTGGCCAAATCAACAGTTTGGTACATTCTAAGGGGAAAAAAAAAAGTGCACTGGTGAGCTTGGGAACTCAAAAAGGCTTGGACGTCCACCGAAGACAACAGTGGTGGATCATCGCAGAATCCTTTCCATGGTGAAGAAAAACCCCTTCGCAACATCCACACGAGTGAAGAACACTCTCCAGGAAGTAGGTGTATCAGGATCTAGGTCTATCATAAAGAGAAGACTTCATGAGAGTCAATAAAAAGGATTCAACACAAGGTGCAAACCATTAATCACCCTCAATAATAGAAAGGCCAGACTTGACTTTGCCAAATAAACACACCTGAAGAAGCCAGCCCACTTCTGGAACAGTGTTTTTTTGGATAGATGAGACTAAGATCAACCTGTACCAGAATGATGGGAAGAAGAAAGTTTGGAGAATTGGAACAACTCATGATCCAAAGGACACCACATCATGGTGGAGGCAGTGTGATGGCATGGGCATGCATGACTTCCAGGAGGAAAATCATGACTTGACTTTCATTTTGGCGTCGTAGGGCTATCGCAGGGCCAAATTGTCGGTCGTGGATTATGTCACACGACAAGAAGCTTTGCCGTTCCCGACAAACTATATCGGGCTTGATCTGGGAAATCGCCCGTGATAGCAAATCGGGCCAATATCGGAGCTAAAATCCTGTAGTCTGATCTAGTCACAAGTTAGTTTACAAATTAGGGCAGCACAATATTTAGTTTGAGCATCGTCATCGCGATGTACGTGTGTGCAATAGTTAGGGCTGGGCATCGTTTGAATTTGAGCGATTCCGGTTCCAAACAATTCTCGATTCAGATTCTTTTAGGGGGCTGGGTCAAAAAAGTTTGCATGGTTTAAATAAAGGGTGTCCAAATTCTGAACATCCATTAGCTTGTAGACTCAAATGAACATTTGACTCGAGTATTGAGCCAAGACGGCTTGTTGATGGTTTCTGCTGCTGAACGTTTTTTTGGTCCACTGTATATCATTTTGACATGCTAATAGTTTTTCCTGCATAATTTTATCATTTTGCTGATATTTAACCTGATGGATTGTATTTTCCCCCTAAAATAACGAGGCAATTCATTGCATTTACTGGAGTTCTGCAGCTATTTGATTTGGGGGTGTGTGAGATTGTCAATCACAGCAAACAGTGGAAGTATTGTTGAGGAGAAGAGTGTGGCTGTCTCACCCTGACTAACTCTTGGTTAAAATGACAAAGAGTTTGTCTGTAGAGGTCATAGTCAATTTGCAGTTTAGTTTTTCTCCACTTACTTTGATTTCGAGATCTTTGCTTTTATAGTGCTCCTCCACAGGAGGTCACTTTAAGATTGTCTTGGTTTTACAAGGAGCGGCAGCATTCATGACATTTGGGATTTTCCAGGTGTATTTATCCAAAAGTTCATCAGCTGTCTCAGCATTCACAGTTTGTAACAAAGCTATGGTCTCCCGAAACTCTCATTTATGTGCCTTTTCTTAATAGACGTCTGAACGTTTGGGATAATCTGTAATTCAAACAACACAGAAAAACGGTCTGAAATAGCCACATCCTTAATGTCAACTGATAGAATTTCAACATCCTTAGAGATGACCAGGTCTGAGATGTGACCTTGAGTGTGGGTTGTTGGACCCTTTATATGTTGAGAGAGGTCAAATGTGTCCAGTATAGCAGAGAGTTGTTTAGAATTTTGTTCCATGTTGTTGTCAATATGAATGTCAAAGTCCCACGTTATAACAAAATAGTTGTGGTCTGTAGAAATAACTCTCAGCAGTTCTGAAAAATCATCCATAAATTTTCCATTGTATCTTGGAGGTGTATAAATATTAAAACAATAACCTTTGGATCACCTTTCACTAAAAACCAGAGATTCAAAAGGGCTTAAATCACCCAGTAGAATTTCTTTACACTGAACTAATGATTTAAAAATAGCAGCAATACCACCACCTTTTGTTCCTTTTTGACACTTGTTCATCAAATAAAAATTTGCTGGTGTTGCCCATTGAACTTTCTTTCTGTAAATCTCCTAGCTACACGTGGCTCGGAGATTGACATTTTTAGGCTGTTTTACCACATTGGCTGAGAGGTTTCATGCCACCATGCTAATCTTGGATGCTAGCTTTAAATTTGAGCATACAATGTTGGCATGCAATGTGATCGCTAAAGGTGTTTTCAGCTAAAACATCTCCACTAGCAGGAGGTGAAGGCAAGCAAATAATATGATGACAATAACCATGGATAATAATGCAACTTTTCCATTTGTATTTCATGATTAGTAAAGTGAATGTCAGTTAGCAGTAACACCCTAGAGTGTCAAAGGGTGGCGACAGCGCCATCTCGTGGCTGCTGCTGAGGGTAGCTATTGTCTGGCATCAATGTATTGGTCTTGGTTTTAAGCTTGTTTAACATTATAAATATTTGATTTGAATGTATTTATGTAAACAAATGTTTTGTTGGACTTTGAGACAAGGTTGGTGATCACATGAGCTGACCTGCTGTTTGATTGACAGGTGGCTCGTAAACTGGTGATGGGGGAGGAGGAACTGGAGCGTGCCGAAGCCCGAGCGGAGTTAGCTGAGAGGTTACACACACACACACACACGCACGCTTGCTTTCGCGTGTAGCCGTCTACTTCCTGTCTATCTACTTCCTGCCGCGTGGCTAACTAACACTAGCAGCCGAGGAGTTCGGGCCAATTGGTAAAGAGATCGCAGGTCGTTAGGGTCACCTGACCTCCTGACTGTTGCCCTGTTGACCTGACCCCGAGATGCTTCGTCACCTCCGCCTCCTGCGGCCGCTTCCACACGTCTCGTTTTGACCTGAGCTTTTTTAACCTGCCGTGTTTGTGACCATATGACCTTGGATCCGCAGCAAAGGTCGCACGTTGGAGGACGAGCTGAAGAGTCTGACGGCCAATTCGAAGAGCTTGCAGTCTCAGGCTGAGAATGTGAGAGTTGAGAGGTTGCCGTGGAGGCGTGCGTTCGCTCGGCGTGTCATCCTTCTGTTTTGTGTTGTAGTACTGTGTGCAGGAGGAACGAAGCGAGCTGGAGATCGGCACCCTCAGGAGTAAACTGACGGAGGTGAGACGCGTTTGTTAGCTCGCTTACCAGAGACTAACGCTCTCGAGTCCTTCTCTGAGCTACGCCGATGCTGTCGTAACATCGCAATTACACGCACCTCAACCTATTGTTTAAAGTCAGCTGCGATAGGTTTCCAACACACCTGCAACCTTACTGAGGGTAAGATGAATGGATGGAATTCCTATTGATGCCACAAGATGGCACCAAAGAACTACATGTCTAAAGGGTGACTTTGCAAGAGGGGGTGCTATACTGTACTAGGGACTAGCCTTAACACCGATCTGATTGCTGGATCGGTATCGGCTTTGTCATAATTCGCCGATTGATCGGCTCCGCAAAAGACATTTACTCTGCTTTGCCGTCGTATACAGTATATTTCAATCCAAAACCTAGTTTATTTTTAGCCTTGTCGCGTGTCTTTTGACTTTATTTATGATCACTGGGCTTTGTCAAATCAAACGCGACCAGATACGCTCGTTACCACGGCCACAACAATGGATCGCACGTGTATTGTCTTGGTCAAAAAAAGAACAAGATGGGGAAAAACGTGCGGTGGTGGTGGTCACCGGTGCTCGGGAGAAGACGTTCGTTCAAGGATTGCTCACATACTTTTAATACGATACGGCTCACAACCAGCCAACAAAACGTCATGTAGCCTAGCAATCTAGTGCTAGCACTAACGCTTGTACGTAATCATGCCGGCGTTCTGTTGAATCATACGCTAAAGTTTCAGTGTGTTTGAAGTAATTAAATGACAGTAAGTTAGCACCCATTATTTTTGTCGTGTTGTAATGTTGGTTTAACCTGACTGATTAGACTACATGACCTGACAAGAGAATATTTTTTAAGATACTCAGTATACCGTACACAAGTATATCCAGTAAATGAACAAGTCATTTAAATAGACACATTGCTCCATTTTGTGATGGGATGGGTGATCTTTTTTTTTTTTTTTTTTTTTTTAACTCGCTGATCGGCCTCGAAAGTCCTGATCTTGCAAAGCCTACTAGGGAGGGACCATTATGGATTTTTTTACGCAGAGTCCAATATTTGGCAGAATATTATTCTGATAGGCAGTTAATCGGGTGGTGTGTGTGTCATGAAGTATGATAGGGGCGAATCGGCGCCCCTTGCCGGGACGCAAGCCAAGCACGTAAAAAGACGACTTGCGCACCAACAGGAGAATAAGGCCCAATGTGCGTATTTGGACTTCGAAAGTAAAGCTGATGTTAAAAAGGCAAACATTTGTGCCTCGCAGCTGCAACAGGTGGCTTCTGATATGCACGTTATGATGCGTGTTGGGTTCGTTCTCCAAGAGTGGACGGCGCACGCCTGTGTCACATTGCCAGAGACTCGAGCCTATAACATATTCACTTATTCAGAAGGCCGAGGCCTGATGCAATTAAAGCGTATGCGCTGAAAGGTTTTTATTATTGCATTTATGGAACTGCTGATTTTACAATTTTAAGGTTAAATGTGTTCCAAATTAGTTGGGTCCTTCAGTGTCTGTGTGAGTTGCAAATCTTAATATTCTGTCATAGATTTGTAAGGTTTTAATTTTTTTCTTTCATCTTGGTCAGTGGTTCCAAACCTTTTATACCAAGTACCACCTTATAAAAATACTTATGGAGAAAAAAAATGTATTGCGCACAAAAGTTAACTTCAAATTCCACCCGTCCGTTTTCTATACCGCTTATGCTCACGAGGGTCACGGGCGTGCTGGAGCCGACTCTAGGCTGGATACGCCGCAAAATGGTCGGCGGACAATCGCAGGGCATGCGGAGGAAAGCGGAGTACCTGGAGAAAACTCACCCATGCACGGGGAGAACATGCAAACTGCACACAGGAAGGCCGGATTTGAACCCGGAACCTGAGAACTCCCGAGGCAGATGTGCTAACTAGTCGACCTCCCTGCCGCAAAATTAACCCTAACCCTCAATAAATATGAGAAAACAGTTATGAAAGATTACGGGTATTGGTTAAACACGACTATAGTTGTTTTACAAATGTACTCTGCTGGATTAAAAAAAAAAAGCTTCAACCATTGTACTTGTATGACACTTTGAGAAAAGCTGATCAAGGTGAACATAATTACTTTCAGAAAGTTTACATATTACCCTTTGCACACTTTAGATTTGACTGAAGTTTTCATCGACTATAATCTTATTGTAGTTTGTCAACTAAAACAATTTAGATGACAAAATGACTAAAACTAAATGAGTCAGTTTAGTCATTCGACTGACTAAAACTAACTCAAAATGAACATTGATCCACTTCCTGTTCAGGCTGAGAACAGGGCGGAGTCGGCAGAGCGCATGGTGGCCAAGCTGGAGACAAGCGTCGATGAGCTGGAAGGTGCGGCGCGCCGGTCGATTACGCGGGACACGTGAGCGAGCCAGTGCTGACCGGTGTTTGTGTTTGCAGAATTGCTGTTGGCCACCAAGACGGCCAACGTGGCGCTCAACACCGAACTCCACCAGACCCTTGAGGATCTGTCCGCCTTCTGAACATTCCAACTCAAGCCGTCACATTCCTTAAGTAGTGGGCTCAATAATCAGACGCTCGCTCGATGATTGCTTGCTTGCGTTGTGGACGTGTGCTTGGAAGGGAACAGCCAATCGTATTTTTCTGCCAAACCTAAGGGGCCAATTACAAAGATCAGACACGCCGACTCATTCCGTGGCGTCTTGCATTTTATACTGTGACGATGTCATCACGTGACATCATCAGAGCATAAAGTCAAGGGGCCGGTCAGAGGTCAGAAGCGCCAACCTGAACAATAAAGTGTCACATGGTCTTATGCTGTGATGTCATAACAGCTTTTTGTTTCTAAAATAAAAGCACCAAGTTAATTTGTTTAACGTCTTTAATGGGGGGGGGGGGGGCGCCGGCCTCCCTCCCCCTTAAAGCATTGATCGATGATCAGCGGCAAGTGGAATAGACATGATTGCACATAGTTTGTGTACAAATAGTTGTCTTCGTCAGTTTCGGGTTTTCCAAGGTAGCAACGTGCTATCGATGGCGTCGCGATGGGCCCCTCCGTCATTAAAGTACACAAAATGTGTAGCCGCCATATTGCTGAAGGGCAAAAATGTCAAACTTACCTCATGACCTGATATTTTTTTCGAGGAAAAACATCTTACTGGACTTATACATTTATACATTTCCAGCAAGACAAAAAAGGCTTGTTTTGAGGTACGATCTTATTTTAGGAATCTTATAAAGTCAATTCCTACTAGTTCCATTGACAGATTTATTTTCCCCACTTAAGACATTTTGTCCCTAAAATAAGTGGTTTATAATGTTTTACTTTTAAGTATAGGCGTTTTTTTGTCAAAATGTTTTTCAAGGTGAGTTTTTCTCAAAATGTTTCCCACTCAGTCTGAAAACCTGAAAGACGAGGTCAAAAATGAATTCAACAAAATTGAGCATCGTTAATTGAAACGGATTCATAATAACCCCTTTATTTCCAAAATGATATTTTTTTAGAATAGGGCCCCATTCTGACAGCCTTGGCCAAAATAATATTGCATGCCTGGTACACATCAAAACAATCAGGCTGATTTTGCCCCTTCCCCGCCCGGCCAAGGATGACGGATGCCTTATGTAGAAGATAATTATGAGGTCTGAGGTGTGTTAAGTGGGAATTTCTCCCAATAATCAGGCTGAGGCCAACAATCCTAAATATTAAACGTTCAATATTTACTCCTATAAATCTTTACACGTGTCAGGAAAGCCGACCACTTCCCGAGTCGCGACTGTGAATTGGGACGTGCAACGGAATGTAGCCAATCAAGAAGCAACTTGTCGGTCAGTGGATTCCCCAGACGGCGACAAGTCTTTTTATGAAGCCCTTCGAGACACCCGTGATGAAGGACTACACAAATAAACGACTTCACTGAATCCTTGTGTGGTGTTCTCGGTCGAGATCGTTGGACCGGACCACACCACGCACACAATATGACCAAAACGGTTAAATCTGTAACATGAGAAATCTTTTAGGATTTAAAAAAAAATAATCCTTATGCCATGTACCATGCCTTGGTAATCCTAGACTACTACTCATTGCTCACTAACTGGCCATGATGAGAATATCAGATTAAAATATATTGTTCGGGTTCTGTGGAAAATAACCCTACAGATGGCCATTTTGGAAATGGTCGTCGCATCGTAGCGTTAACCTGCGTGACAATATGGCGCCCGCAAGTCACTGTCCAGGCTTTCTCTTTTGTGGCTTTGCTGGCATCCATTGATCAGTGACTGGCAGCTTCCGCCGCGAGCGCTATAATTGGCCGCAACTGGTCCTCTAACGAGGGGGCGTCAGCCTCGTTAGTGATTGTCCAATGGAAGTCGACCCCGCTGTCCAGCCCGCACTCAGACTCGGCGTCATCCACGCCTGACCCACAAAAAAACGGAGAACAGAGGTCAGCGGGCGCGAACGGGCGTCCGGCCGGCCGGTCGTACCCGCAGTGAAGCTCCACCCCCTCCGCCTGCGGGTTTCTTCTCTACTTTCCACGCGGACGCAGCGGGTCTGTCGAGGAAACTTGGCCCAAAACCACTGAAGGTCTGACATCCGCCGCGCGTCGCTCACCACCTGACCAATAACAGAGCAGAGCAGCGCTAGCCTGTCGCCATGCCAACATGGGAGCACGACGACGTACCCAAATGGGTCGGCGCGCTCCTCTGGTCGCCAGGCGGCAGAAGAATCCCGGATCTTGGCGTCTTCGAGCTTCGCCCCAGCGGATCATGTCGGCCCGGTAGACCTCCTTGTAAACGCCGCAACCCAAGAGCTGCTCCAGATCCAGACAATGTTCCTGCACAGAATAAAAATCCTCTTTATTTGCAAAGTATGTGAAAAACACACAAGGAATTTGTCTCTGGTCGTTGGAGCTGCTCGAGTACAACAATAGACAGCCATTTTGTCCCCCCAAAAAAATTCTGAGAAAAAAAAACACTACAGAGAATCACTTAGCCTCTAGTAATTTAACGGCAAGAGGGAAGAAGCCGTTTTAGTTTGCATTGATTGATATGTCGATCGACAGCCACAGAAGCACAACAGGACCGGGCGAAAACCTTTGACACCAGATGTTCCTGCAGGGAAACACGTCTTGTCATCCTGGGAGTTGATCCCATCTCAGGGTGCTGAAGCACCCCTAACATGAATTTGAGAGCTCAAAAATATTTGTATAAAGTGCAGCCTATGTCGTTTTGAAACAGCCGAGAAAAGGGACAAATCATAGCACTTGGTTGTAAGCTATTATTTTAAACAACAAAAATACAGCAACCCCACCCCTTATTGGCTCAAAAATGGTTTGCTCCACTCTGCACTGAGCAATTATTTTCTTTCCAGTGATATATTGCGGAAGTACCCGGCTTAAACCAGTTAATGACATTTTAATGGCAGCTCTCTATTTAAGTTAAGTAGGCGTTAGCTGATGTTTTTTTTCGAGCTATAGGAAACTCTTTAGGTGGTCAGCCAGTGCCACTCCCTTTTTGAATTGGATTGATATCACATGTGGACGACTGGTTAGCACATGTGCCTCACAGTTCTGAGGACCCGGGTTCAAATCCGGCCTCCCCTATGTTGAGTTTGCATGCTCTCCCTGCGCCTGAGTGGTTTTTCGCAGGATACTCCGGTTGCCTCCCACATCCCAAAAGCATGCATGGTAGTTAATTGAAGACTAAATTGCCCATAAGTGTGAATGTGAATGTGAATGCAAATGGTTGTTTGTGTATATGTGCCCTGTGATTCACAGACGATCAGTTCAGGGTGTACCCCGCCTCTTGCCCAAAGACCTTAGACCTTAGTGAGGCTAAGCGGTACGGAAGATGGATGGATGGATTATAATAGCAAATGTAGAGTGGGACCGAAATGTCAATCATTTGTCATTTCTGCATAAATTGGTTATTAAGTGTTGTCTGTCGGATCATCTAAATCACAAAAACAGTCTGCTTAAATTAATACCACACAAGCTTTTTTTTTTCCATATAGCATAAAGCATAACATGTAAACATTCAAAGGACAGGGAGTAAGTGATAAGTAAGTAGTAATAAGTGAACCCTTGGATTTTAGATAACCTCCCGTGGCATGAAGTCGAGAGCGTTTCACACCATACATCCCAGGAAGCTTACCGAACTGCAATAGTTTTGTAAAGAGGAGTGGTACAAAATTCACCCCACTTGTTGTGCACGTCTGATCTTCAACTACAGGAAACGTTTGTTGAGTGTCAAGGGTCAACCCTATTTTGTATTTAAAGGTTGATTTACTTTTTCCTCCATGATTTTCAATAGAAACATGAAAATGTATAATTGTTTGTTAATTCTTCTGATTTAGATAAAGAGCAGACCACGTTTGATGACCAAGTTATGCAGAAATAGAAGAAATTAAATTCCAAAGTTTTTTCATCGTTTCTCCCCCCAACGACAAAATGGTCTCAATCCGGCGTGCATCCTCCATGTTGAGCCAACTTGTGTTGGAAACGTGGAGACTCGTGCTTTCCATAGCGCGTTCACTGGTGACGTAATTGTTTTCGGACTGACCTGACCGCACAGGTCACGTGACGCGACTGACCCGCGCGGACATTCATATGAGTTAATATCCCACGACGGGACTTGACTTACCTGAGCGTAAGCTTGTTTGAGGGGCGCCGAAAGACGAACGACGGCGCAGACGTCTTCTCCTAACCTGCAACACAACGACAACACACGTGATCGATGAGCGTATCGATCCGCGATGACGGGAGGCGTACTGGACTTTACCGATCGAGGACGATATCCGTTACGTAATCTTTTCCCGATTTCCGCTTGCCGCTGAAAATCAAAACGAGTTTCGGTTCCGAACGGAGGCTTTGCTTTGGGTCCGACGGATCCATCCCAGCTGAGGAATCCATCACACATATGACGACTGTTCGCTGATCGGTCAGCTCGTCGGTTTCTGCTTCACGTCCGACTTCCGGAGAGGCGTCGGAACTGACCGGGGGCACTTCAAAATAAGAGTTAATGGGCCGCGGTCGTGTCACGTCTTTTGTGTTCATAACGTAGTGAAGCGATGATAAATAGCTGACGGACGACTTCGGCGTGTACGTTCTTTCTTTCTCTACTACATTACTTGATTATTTTGACTTTTATGTCGCTTTATTTCGAAAAGGCGCACGCCGACGTCCGGGTCAAAGTTGAGCAGCTGTCGTCAACATGGCGTCGTGGGGTCTTCGGAGGAAAACTTTCCGAACTTTTGTGGCGGTGAGCTCCACTTTCAGTGGAACTACATACAGATATAATATTGTTTGATTCGCAATTACTAACAAACCTCTTCGCCATTCTTTACTTGTCCATCCAATATTTCACCTTTCACCCACTTTTCCATTCAGTAAATGATTTGTTTTTTGACATCCATGTTTGAAGGACCTCATTTCGGATCGCGTCACGTGAGTTCGAGCAGCGCTCATATGGCTGCATTCTGGACGCGTTGTTTGGATTCCCACATAGTTTCCATGCAGGACACGCCCTGCACAATGATTGACTGCTGTGTCCCTGTAGAGCACGCCGCACTGCGTGCTGTCTGTGACCTGACCCACCCACACTTATCCGAACCTTAACCCGCCTTAAGCACCAACCCTAAACATAATAAATGTCTTTGTTTTTATTTCGCACAAATGTGAGCTGTTGCAGCAGGGCGTGTCTTGCCCGGAAACTATGTGGGAATCCTAATAACGCACCCTGCATGCTCGCCAGGCATCGTGAGGGCAATCTGAAGCGTTTTTGACCAAACCAGAGCCACGCCCACTTTCAGGTTTCCTGTCTCCATTTCCTAACCTGCAATACCAAACAACTTAGTAAAGGTTGCGGAAAATAAAAGTGTAATTGCAGAAACTGCCAAGCACCGTACGCTTAGTTGCATCTGAACTTAGAATAGCCTGAAAAAAAAAGTATTAGCTTTCACCTGGAACCAGAAATTCAAAAACTCAGTTTACTCCGTCCACAAAAAACAACTTAAGTCTTCATGTAGACAAACAACGCAATGGTTGCCAGCCAGGGTCAGGGAACATCTTGCCAAACGAGCATTCCCACTCCCGTACGCACCTGCGAACAATTTGCGCCAGCATTTGGTCTCAGTTGTAAGGTGGCAGTGAATACCTGTGCAAGCCTGACATGCAAAGTCCAGATTCAAAGCATGCACCTCCCAATGTTATTTATTATGGTTTCTGTTTTCATGAATTAATTAGTATCATTTATTGCCTTTGAATGCAAAACCAAACTCAAATGAAAATGCAGAAATGTTCAAGTGTTGACTCAGACACTTTTTTTCATTTCGTTTGTGTGTTGTTGACGTTGTTGTGCTGTGTCAGCTGTGATTCTTTTTTTTTTTTTTTTTTGTCATCTCGTTTGCGTGTTGCTGACGTTGGCGTGTTGTGGGGCGGCAGTCGTGTTTTCACAGCTCGCCAGCTGCCGCTCAGCAGCCTCCTCTTCCTCACTCGCGCTTCTTCCCGCCGCTGGAGGCGGCCATGTTGCCGCCCGGAACCTTCCTGGGGCGGGTGGCGTTCGTCACGGGAGGTGGGACCGGACTGGGCCGCGCCATGACTGCCACCCTCTCCCACCTGGGGGCTGAGTGCGTCATCGCCAGCAGGTCAGACGCCACCTGCGCGTGGGGGGCAAATACGTACAAGTTATGGCCATGCGAGGAACAAATATATAAGCGTTCCACCAAAGCAACCTCTTTGAAACTAAAGCTGTTGACTGACATTTTTCAATATTGTCTTCAAATATTTCTACAAGAGGTATTCGTTCACTCCGGTGCAAATGTGGGACAGGAGCATTGTAATGAGGTCAGCTTCCTGTGCCCGTGCAACTTCAAATAGCATCCTTTAGCCTTCACAAGTGCATCAATATCAGATGTCAAATCCTGAGTAGCCAGCAGCCAATTTCAGAAGGTCACACAAGTGCTTGCCAGTGCGCAGAGTTGGCAACCACAGTACTGTTAAGTAAAAAAAAAAAAAAAAAAGCAGTGAATGTGTTCTCTATCCCCACGGCCCGGCTTGCACCCCCTGACAGACCGGTTCTGACCTGCGGGTCGTTCGTTCGACACCCTTGGTTACATCCATCCATCCATTTTCTGAGCCGCTTCTCCTCACTAGGGTCGCGGGCGTGCTGGAGCCCGTCCCAGCTGTCATCGGGCAGGGGGCGGGGTACACCCTGAACTGGTTGCCAGCCAATCGCAGGGCACATAGAAACAAACAACCATTCGCACTCACAGTCATGCCTACGGGCAATTTAGAGTCTCCAATGAATGCATGTTTTTGGATGTGGGAGGAAACCGGAGTGCCCGGAGAAAACCCACGCAGGCACGGGGAGAACATGCAAACTCCACACAGGCGGGGACGGGGATTGAACCCCCCACCTCAGAACTGTGAGGCTGACACTCTAACCAGTCGGCCACCGTGCCGCCCCCTTGGTTACAGTCCACTATCTATTAGTAAGAGTCGGTCTACTATGGAGTCTGGGTGTAGGTCCAGGATGAAACTGTCCGTTTTTCGTACAGGAAGTTGGAGGTCCTGCAACAGACGGCAGACGAGATCACCAGTCAGACTGGAAACAAGGTGAAAGGTCAAAGAAGAGGCACAACGGTCTTGGTCTCAGCCTGCCCTGACTTGGTGTTTTTGTCTTGTCTCCATGTCTCAGGTCCACGCAATCCAGCTTGATGTCAGAGATCCTCAGGCTGTTACGCATTGCGTAGAACACATGGAAAGTCTCACAGGCTTACCTGATGTAAGGGGCACACAAACACACACGCACACGCACAGACACATCACCGTTGTGTCGCATCGTGTAAGCTCAGGTGATCGTCAACAATGCGGCGGGAAACTTTGTGTGTCCGTCGGAAAATTTGTCGGCCAACGCGTGGAAGAGCATCACCGACATCGTCCTGAACGGCACCGCCTTCGTCACGCTGGAGCTTGGAAAGCGGCTGGTCCGCAATCAGAAAGGTCGGCGGGCGCGGGAACGTTGTCACCGGCAAAGGTTACAGGTCATTCATTCCCCATCGTGTGTGTCCATCAGGTGCAGCCTTCCTGGCCATCACAACCATCTACGCCGAGTCGGGCTCCGGGTTCGTGGTTCCCAGCGCTGCCGCCAAGGCAGGCGTCGAGGCGCTCTACAAGTGAGTCCCGCAAACGCACGACGACGACTGGCTGGTCGCCATGGTGACCGCCACCTTCTCAATGTGGTCGCTTTGGTGACCGGCGCTTTGTCAGGTCTTTGGCGGGAGAGTGGGGACGCTATGGACTCAGGTTCAACATCATCCAGCCTGGACCCATCAGAACCAAGGTAGTGTTGGCCTTTTGCAAGTCGAGTTATTCTTCTGCGCTGATCCACTGTGCGGCTCGGTGGGTGCCCTTAACAATAATAATTGTAACAATTAGGGCCTGACCGATACAGATACTTTTTTTTTTTTTTTCCCCCAATACTGGGAGAAAAAAAATCAGATAACCGATTAATTGGCTGATTAATTTTGAAAGTATATAATGATTAAAATTACTTATTTTTTGCTCGGTTATATAGCTTGATACAGCATTTCTCCTTAAAATGACATAAAATTAATGGAAGTTCTCCCTTTTGTCTATTTGTTCATAGAATACATATTTGGGGATAGTTTTAAACTCCTAACCCACCATCAAAAGCAGTGTATGTCCATAAAATAAGTCATAACCTTCTCATTTCTCAACTGATCTTCACAAGGTTAACGTTTTTGTCAACGCCAAAGTGTGTGCTATCAATACAGAACATTCATCCTTGATATTTTGGTTTTCGTGGTGTCCATAAACATGGAATCTGCAGACACTTTGCCCCTACTAGCTTTAACGTCACTGTAGGCTCAAAGGGGCATCCCAAATCTACCAGTTGTTCAGATCTATAGTAATGACGGTAAAGCTACGTTTTTACTGACTGCAATGCACCGAGTTAAAGTGGCATTAAGCAGGCCCAAAAAAATTAGAAGAGTAATGTTAACAAGCCTTCCAAATTTGAATGAATAAAACAAATCGTTGTGTAAAATCAGGTTTCAAAACTTGAATAATAAAGGCCACCTCTCAGATGCTGCACGTGTGTCTAATGGATGAGCGCAAAGAAATCAAACATACAGAGGCGGGGATAGCATATATGAGGCTTGGGTCTCCGCTTTGAAGCTCCGGGTGCCTGGAATTCACTTGGCGTCAGCATGGCAAAGCAAAGGTCTGTGTCTAGCTTCTGCTCATTATGGCTGTTGGTTCATTTAGCCTCTGTATGTGAAGTTACGTCTCTCCGCTCCGTGGCCGTCCACCTCGGCGGGGGGCGGCGGTGGCCTCTTTTCGTGGCGTGTCCGCTACACGGTCATGGAATCAATTAAGTTCATAACCTGAAGTTCCACTGTACATTTATGAATGCATCAAGGGGGCCTTCAGCCGCTTGGACCCGACGGGACAATTTGAAGCAGGAATGCTGAATCGCATCCCGACGGGCCGACTGGGCCGAGCATCTGAGATGGCAAACTTGGCGTCGTACATGTGCAGCGACTACGCCAGCTGGATTTCGGGGGCCGTGAGTGACTCCCAACGGGAGGGGTGCGGGTCAAAGTTCATAGTTGAGCACTGTTGTTTGTTTTCAGGTGGTCCGCTTCGATGGTGGCGAGTATGTGATGATGGCGGGAGAATTCAACGAGCTTCGCAAGGTTTGAGCATCCCTTCTTCTGGCAACGTGTGCCTTTGGTTCTAACGGGCCAGGTGACGGTTTACTTGGTTCTGCTCAGGTCACAGGTGATCAGTGGAAGATGATGGAGAAGATGATCCGAAGCACCAAAGGATCCTAAAGACACGCCCGCTCTGTGATGTCATCAAACTGAGCCGCTCCATCCAACTATGTTGCCATAATATATAGACTCAACTGTAGTACAACACGTGTACAAGTATGTTTTTGTATGCTAGTATTCACGGACTACTTCCTTTACATAAGTCAGATACTCTTTTCTATGTGCTGTAATTGCGTGTTATTAAAGTTGTTACCATTGGTACAATATGTTTGTATAATCCACTGTTTTACGATCAGGCGGCACGGTGAATGGGGGGTTAGCACATCTGCCTCACAGTTCTGAGGACCGGGGTTCAAATCCCGGCCCTGGCTGTGTGGAGTTTGCATGTTCTTCCCGTGTGTGTGTGGGTTTTCGCCGCGTACTCTGGTTTCCTCCCACATCACAAAAGCATGCGTGGTTGGTTGATTGAAGACACTAAATTGCCCATAGGTGTGAATGTGAGTGCGAATGGTTGTTTGTTTCTATGTTAGGTGAGGGGACTGAGCCTCCCCGCCTCTGCGGGCGAGGAGGGAGTGCACGGTCCATCCCCACCACTCCACTCCAGGCAACGGCCAAGCCTCACCTGCTTGGGCGCAGTACTTGATTTACCCTTAAATTAGGTTAATTTACCTTTATTTTTTGGTTGTCTAATCCATCCATCCATTTTCTGAGCCGCTTCTCCTCACTAGGGTCGCGGGCGTGCTGGAGCCTATCCCAGCTGTCATCGGGCAGGAGGCGCGGGGTACACCCTGAACTGGTTGCCAGCCAATCGCAGGGCACATAGAAACTAACAACCATTCGCACTCACAGTCATGCCTACGGGCAATTTAGAGTCTCCAATTAATGCATGTTTTTGGGATGTGGGAGGAAACCGGAGTGCCCGGAGAAAACCCACGCAGACACGGAGAGAACATGCAAACTCCACACAGGCGGGGACGGGGATTGAACCCCGCACCTCAGAACTGTGAGGCTGACGCTCTAACCAGTCGGCCACCGTGCTGCTGGTTGTCTAATTTCACCCTTAATTTGATTAGTTTCTCCTGAATTTGTGGTTGTATTTGTCCCTTCTTTTGGTTTGTTTACCCTTAATCGTGGTTTTGTTGATTTAATTTTGGTAACCCATCCTCCTTCCATTTCCAATTGTTTTCCATCTGTCCTCCTTTTTAGGTTCTAATTTGGATTCAATTAATGTTCACTATAACCTTTGTTGTGCAATTTGCCTTAATTTGTGGTTATTTTTGTCCTTTGTTGAGTAAATGTACCTTTCGTTTTTGTTGGGGTTTATGGTTTTGTGTCCATTCTCTGTCCCTACCATCCTTCTAGTGAGCCTGTATTGCGCAATATTTCGACACATCTCGGTCTTCATCAGGCGCTGCTCACCACCTCGGGGCGCTCGGTTTGAGCGTCTTATCCGGCATCCTTATCCTTTATGTTCCATATGATTTCTATCCTTACTTTTGTTGTTCGTTCTGAGTTGGTTTTCCTTTTGTGTTGGTTTTATTTGTCCATTATTTCAGGCTTAATTTACCGTCTTCAATAGGTTTTGTTAATTTATCCCATAATTTAGGTTTGATTTACCATCCCCATTAGGTTTTCATTATTTCTCTTGTTTTGAGTTAATTTTAGGGTCTAATTTGTCTTACCGTCCTCCCTCCATGTCCGATTGTTTCCATCCGTCCTCCAACTGTGTTTTTATATTTTGGCTTCTGTTTTGGTTACATTTAACTTTTCTTTCTAATTTGAGTTTAATTTGAGTTCCTTTTAACTTAATTTTGCCAAAAAACAACCCCTTAGGGTTAGGGTTGGGTTAGGTGAGGGGAACCGAACCCTCCCTCTCCCAGTATAGGGGAAATAATTCCCCTTCCGGGATCGGGGGGGAGATGCACGGTCCATCCCCCTACGCCATCTCCCGTCTCCATTTCCCCATTCCTGGCAGCGTGCCTGCTGGCCCCGCCGGTCATAGTGGACCACTTTCCACTCTCCACCAGTCATCTTTGTTTTCATTTTCTTTTTTGTATTTCAAAATGAATTGTATAGAGTTGCCTTTGTTATTTATGTAATATTTTTTTCTTTTAGATGTGCTATTTATTAATAGGTATGAATTTGTAATATATTTCTAATTATAACAACAAAAACCCACAAAAAACAAATTAAATCCCCCCCAAAAAAACTTTTTTTGTCGACCAAACGGTGTGCCTCGACAACGTTTCGGCTCTAAGGAGCCTTTCTCAGGTCCTGGCACACCAAATTCCAAAAATACAATGCACAATTAGGCGATGTTTACTGTCCAAACATTGAAACCAAAGTGAGTCAGTAAAAACGTTCTTCCCTTTTATACCCACTGTTTTTGTCCTATGTTTAAAAATATCTTTTAAAAGAATAATATGTGCAAAGTGCTTGTGTGCATCCAGGGGTTGGTGCGTCCCAGTAGTCAAAGCAGCATAAAGCTTAAGATCATGCCCAAGGTGAAGAGGGAGAAGGAAAAGCTCCACAAGCAGAAGTCAAACCGCTCGCTCGCTCTCAGGTTGGAACAGCCGATAAAACACACCCAAAGTCAACTAGCAGACAAATTGGAACGTGGACTGTTGTTTTGAGCAGGTTACTTTGCTTCCCTCTCGTGGCCTGGTGAGGTAACATTTGCAGCTGCATGGCAGTCTACTTGAAGTTGCTTTCACACAGCATTCCTTTCCCCCCCCCCTTTCCATATTGTCCAAGTTATTCTCCTTTCCTTTTTGAGAGCCTCACCCACCGAAATAGCCTTTGTCTTGAACATGCGTGCTTGCACACTGCCGATGTAGGTTGCAACATTAACATAATTAGATGTCAGCGTGCCAGCTCCGATTGTTTTCAACACAAAGTAGCATGGGTAGTGATTTAAAAAAAAATAAAAATAAATGAATACCTCTCTGACATTTTCAATCCAAAAAGTATTTTATACATGATGATTGGTCCTAAAGTTGTGGCCAGTTGTTAAAGATGTACTGTTTTTCGAAGAACTTTTGTGCGCACGTGTATATAGAGTACATATTGTGGGCATCGGGCCAAATTCGGTCCGTCTATCCATCCATTTTCAACACCGCTTATACCGGTAAAGGTCGCGGGGCGCTGCGCCGGAGCCTATCCCAGCTGATTTTGGGCGAAAGGCAGACTACGTCCTGAACTGGTCGCCAGTCAGTCGCAGGGAACATATAGACAGGGACAACCATTCGCATTTACATTCACACTGTCACTGAGTGGGAACTGAACCCACGCTGTCCGCACCAAAGTCAGGTGAGTGTACCACTACACCATCAGTGACTTACCCAAATCTGTTCAATTTCCTATTTTTTCACCAATTGATACTGTTGTTCAGTCCACACGTGGGACTGTTATTCTTCCAAATGACTGAGTGTTGTAAATTGCTTGCTCTTTGATGATGCACCGTTAATAAAGACGTCGTTATTTTGTTTTCCTGAAAAGTAATGGTTTTGGACATGCAAGTATTCCACCCAACGCCAATGATATCCAACCTATAGGATACAGCGTGGTTTTTGTATGAGCGCGCATTTGGAGTTTGTAATCGCTTGGGGTCGTGTCGCTTTAGGAACACGGGATGTCAAGTGTACGACTCCTGAAGCAGAATGGCCAGGCAACTGATGATCTTTTCCGGCCCCTAACCTTGACCGCCGCGAGTGAGGAGATGCCGTCCTCTTATCTGCCGGCACCCTGACTGCGGCGTAGGCGGCAAGGATTAGCTGTTTTGCGTTTCCTTACTGTGCATTTTTTTTCCCGAAGCGGTGTCACTTGCATTGCTCCTCCACTGGCCTGCTGTGCTAATGAAAGAGCCTACAATTCTGTCATTTTGTCATAAACCGTGTCTACATGTTGCTTGCATGCAGCAGAGTACAGAACATCTTTTAGAAACGACACGATGGAAACCGCCTTCAGACTGAAATGAGACTTTTGGGGACACCTTGTTTCTACGCCAAGCAACCTTCAATGGCACCAGAAGCCGATGTGCAGAAATCTTGGACGTTGAACAGAAAAGAAAAACATTGACTGTATTTGTGTGTTGAGCTGTTAATAATACTACTGTTAATAATACTGATAATGATGTGCACATGCAAGGTGCTCAAGTGGTTTTGACTTTGTTTGGCTTGTCGTGACCTCAACTAAAGAGGTCATGGGGGTGGTTCACGATCAGCTGACTCGAGATGTAATGCACCAATGTGAATGTTTGCTTTGCCAGTAGTTCCCAATTGTTCTTATCGTCTTGCTCTCGTGGGTTTGCTGTCCAATCCCCCACCACCCCCAGGTCCCCCCAACCATCCCCCTGTGCGTTCATAAACACGATAGGATCAATCAAGAAATTAAGTTGGCCAAATGGGGAAATTTGTAGTTTGCATAAGCATGTTTAGTCTAAGCTGATGCTTGCTGTGAGGGGCATACTAAATGATAGCGCGTGCAGGAACATGCTCGTTTCCGCTCACGGTCGAGCATTGCCAAGCTCCACTGTAGTCGGGTGCTGTTTCTGCATCCAGTGTGCGCTGCTGCCTTTTTGCCTTCATGGCTTTTGTGGTGTTGTGCCAAGTAGAGCGACACACTCCAGTGGTGTGTGCAATGTGGCGTTCATTTCAAGTTTACTGTGTCTGGGCTCGCACTTTACAGACTCCTTGATGGGGGAAATGTGCGTGTACACGCGTTTACGTCAAATTAGGTGAAGAATATGACTTTTTATTTGTGATGAACTATTAAATATATAATGTAAAAATGCACGCCCATCGATGTGATCCATGGCTGTGGCGTTCCTGCTCCCGCGTCCACTGATGCGCTGGGCCAACGTGTTACCATGGTAACCACGTTAGCCATTTGAAGCTTAAAGCCAAAGCTTAAGTCGACTCATGAATCACTTATCGAAGATAAAATGTGTACAATGTGTAACTTTTTTAAATTGTATCATCAACTTGTTCTGAACATATGAATGAAATGTGTATATGGGTTTTAAAAAGAAAGCTCATGTATATTTAATTTTATCAATGATTGTTTGAATGTAATTTAATGGGGTTAACAATGATTCCGCAATGCCGGGTGTTTGCACGAGTGTGTGCGTGTTGCCAGTTGTTCCGTCATGTCACAAAGATAAGCTTTGGAAATTAAAATGACTTGATGGTGTGATAAATGTGCGTCTGCTGCTTCCAACGTGTCTGACTTAAAAGTAAGTTTTATTAATACCTGCATGTAAGTTTGTTCGGTTTGTATGAAAATGCTTGCCGCAGCTTCTCCCTACATACATTGTGACCACACAAAGCTGACACAATATGAAGTTGTCATTTCTCTTAATTGTTGATTAATGAAATGTTTCGAGTGAGGAGCTATAAAGGTGTTCTGTCATAAACTGACTCTGCCTGTTTTCCCAATACAACTCTGCTTTCAGCTGGACTATTGCATGACAGGCGTGCGTGTCAAATGCCTCAGTGTGTTCTGTATGTTGTTTGTGAATCCATCCAGTAAGGAATAAACCGTATTGGAAAACTAAGTGATTGTTGCGGTGCATTGTGCAAATAAAGTGAAAAATACCTCCACTTGTAAATAGAAAAGTAATGCACTTATACCCCAATTGTGGCCTCATGAGAATCAATGTAAACTAATTAAACAACTATGTAAAAATCGTCCTACATTTATGGCAAAAGCTGCAGAATCCAAAGTTTTTGAGGAATATTTGTTTTCTAAATTTCTTAGAAAATATAACATTCGAATGAAAGACTTCCATTGTGTGTAGTGACCCTGAACCATTGAGTTATTTCAAAAATAAAAACTGTGATGCAAATGAAACCTATTCGACAACCTTTCCTCCTAGTACTAGTACAGCAGATTTCGGCGTCACGTGAATGACTTGAATCAAGCACGAGAAATGGACAGTTCTCGGACATAATTAGGACTTGGTCATCTGATTGGTCGCATTTGGCGCCAAAAGGTACGCAGACAAAACTGATTGGGTAATGCAACACATCTATGATTGGTTAATGCAAAACATCTAGTTCCGGTTTGGATCGCTTAAACGGGTGAGGCCAGTGCCGTTACTTTCGTCTTCATTTGTTCCAGCCAAGGTAAGCACGCTGCTTCACGCTCTCTAGCAATGAATGTTGTTTTTGCTTTGTATTGACTTTGTATTGTATTGAGCGTGTTTTTGACATGTTTAACTCGGCACGCACTCGGAGTGTGATAGCGTCTTGTGAGTGATTTGACATGCGTTAATTTGTCCTTATACAGCTGAGTGAACATGCGGGGTCGTCGTTTTGTAGCGTAAGGTTTGAACTTTATTCGACGCCCAGATGCATAATTGGCTTAGTGGCGTCGCTGGCTTGTGTTTTTATACTTTGCGTGAGTGGGGTGAATGCATTTTTTGTTTTTTAGCGGTGTTTTAATGTACAATTGCCGTCGTCCTCCTGGCGGGACTCTCGCTTAAACATGACGTCACCGCGGCGGCAGCTCCGCGTTCGTCATTGTTTAGCAAAGTTTGAACTTTGTTCGACGCCCGAATGCATAATTGGCTTCGTGGCGTCGCTGGCTTGGGGTTTTACACTTTGCGCGAGTGGCGCGAATGAGTCTCGAGCGTTTTCGTGGTTTTAGCGGTGTTGTAATGCACAATTGCCATCGTCCTCGTGGCGAGTGTCGCTTGAATATGACGTCGCCGCTGCTGCGACGTGGTCGCCATTTTGTTGAGCAAAGTTTGAACTTTACTCGACGGCCAAATGAGTAATGGACGACATGGCGTCGCTGGCTTGGCGTTTTACACTTTGCGTGTGTGGCGCGAAGTAGTTTGAGTGTTTACGTGGTGTTTTAGCGGTGTTGTAATGCACAATTACCGTCGTCCTCGTGGCGGGTGTGTCGCTTGAATATGACGTCGCCGCTGCTGCGACGTGGTCGCCATTTTGTTGAGCAAAGTTTGAACTTTACTCGACGGCCAAATGAATAATGGGCGACATGGCGTCGCTGGCTTGGCGTTTTACCCTTTGCGTGTGTGGCGCGAAGTAGTTTGAGTGTTTACGTGGTGTTTTAGCGGTGTTGTAATGCACAATTACCGTCGTCCTCGTGGCGGGAGTGTCGCTTGAATATGACGTCGCCGCTGCTGCGACGTGGTCGCCATTTTGTTGAGCAAAGTTTGAACTTTACTCGACGGCCAAATGAATAATGGACGACATGGCGTCGCTGGCTTGGCGTTTTACACTTTGCGTGTGGCGCGAAGCAGTTTGAGTGTTGTTGTTTTAGCGGCGTTGTAATGCACAATTGCCGTCGTTCTCGTGGCGGGAGTGTCGCTTGTATATGATGTCAACGCGGTTGCCATTTTGAGCAATGTTTGAACTGTCGTATGTTTACTGTCTTCAATTCTTAATTTTTAATTTCCAATTAACTGTAAAGAGTCTCTATGTAATTTTATTTGTGCCTCAACATTTTCCCTCTCAGGTCTTGGCACACCAAATTCAATGCACAAATCGGCGATGTTTAATGTACTAACTCCCAAACCAAACTGAGTCAGTGAAAAGGTTATTCCTTTTTATACCTGCTGTTTACTTGGCCTGTTTTAAAATTATAAAGAATGTCCATTTGCACTTTCCAAACTTGTAAGTGTTCAGCTCATTCAAACCAACCTGTGAACAACTCTGCTTCCCGAAATTTCAAAATAAAAGCCCGAAATTACAAATTTAGCTAACTTTTTTATTTTCAGTGGATTTGCACTGTTCCTACTTATGTGAGCTCATTAAAACCAAGCTGTGACCAACTCCCCTTCCTCAAATTTGACAATTTCAAAATAAAAGCCTGAAATTCGTATTTTTGCCATAACTTAATTTGCAGTGGATTTGCACTGTTCGTACTTGTACGTGTTGAGCTCACTCAAACCAAGCTGTGAACTCCCCTTCCCGAAATTTGATGGAATTTGTAAATAAAAGCCTGAAATTCCAAATTTTGCTGTAACATATGTCAATGGATTTGTACCGTTCCTATTTCTGTTCAGCTCATTCAAATTAAACTGTGAACAACTCCCCTTCCCCAAATTTCAAAATAGAAGGCCGAAATTTAGCTGTAACTTGCTTAGTTGTCAATGGATTTACAGTTTCTACTTCGTGTTGGTTTGGGGAACTGAACTGGCCTCATGAGAATCAATGCAAAGTAATTAAACAACTATGTAAAAATCGTACTACATTTATGGCAAAAGCTGCATAATCCAAACTATTTGGGGAATATTTGTTTTCTAAATTTCTTTGAAAATATAACATTCGAATGAAAGACTTCCATTGTGTGTAGTGACCCTGAACCATTCAGTTATTTCAAAAATAATAACTGATGCAAATGAAACATATTCGACAACCTTTCCTCCTAGTACTAGTACAGCAGACTTCGGCATCACGTGAATGACTTGAATCAAGCACGAGAAATGGACAGTTCTAGGAAATAATTAGGACTTGGTCATCTGATTGGTCGCATTTGGCGCCAAAATGTACGCAAACTAAGCTGATTGGTTAATGCAAAACATCTATGATTGGTTAATGCAAAACATCTATTTCCGGTTTGGATCGCTTAACCGGCTGAGGCGAGTGACGTTAATGTCTCCTTCATCTGTTCCAGCCAAGGTAAGAACGCTGCTTCATGCTCTCTAGCAATTAACGTTGTTTTTGCTGTGTCTTGACTTTGAGCGTGTTTTTGACATGCTTGACTCGGGCACGCACTCAGAGTGTGATAGCCTCTTGTGAGTGATTTGACATGCGTTAATTTGTGCTTATACAGCTGAGAGAACATGCAGGGTCGCCATTTTGTAGCGTAAGGTTTGAACTTTACTCGACGGCCAGATGCATAATATGCTTCGTGGCTTCGCTGGCTTGGCGTTTTACACATTGCGTGAGTGGTGTGAAGGCGTTTCGAATGTTTTAGCGGTGTTGTAACATACAATTGCCGTCGTCCTCGTGGCGAGGATGTCTCTTGAATATGACGTCGCCGCTTCTGTGGCGTGGTCGCCATTTTGTTCAGCAAAGTTTGAACTTGACTAGATGGCCAAATGAATAACGGACATCGTGGCGTCGCTGGCTTGGCGTTTTACACTTGGCGTGTGTGGCGCGAAGGAGTTTTCGA
The DNA here is from genome assembly GCF_024500385.1 of Phyllopteryx taeniolatus. Classification (NCBI taxonomy): domain Eukaryota; kingdom Metazoa; phylum Chordata; class Actinopteri; order Syngnathiformes; family Syngnathidae; genus Phyllopteryx; species Phyllopteryx taeniolatus. Next base: position 74,290 of record NC_084514.1, on the reverse strand, counting down.
GTGTTTCCGTGGTGTTTTAGCAGTGTTTTAATGCACAATTTCCGTCGTCCTCGTGGCTTGAGTGTCGCTTGAATATGACGTCGCCGCTGCTGCGACGTGGTTGCCATTTTGTTGAGCGAAGTTTGAGCTTTACTCGACGCCCAAATGAATAATTGACTTCGAGGCGTCGATGGCTTGGCGTTTGACCATTTTCGTGTGTGGCGCAAAGCAGTTTTCGAGTGTTTACATTGTGTTTTAGCGGTGTTTTAATGCACAATTGCCGTCCTCGTGGCGGGAGTGTCGCTTGAATATGACTCTGCTGCGACGTGGTCGCCATTTTGTTGAGCAAAGTTTGAACTTTACTCGACGTCTAAATGGATAATTGACTTAGTGGCGTCGATGGCTTGGCGTTTTACTATTTGAGTGTGGCGCAAAGTAGTTTTCGAGTGTTCACATGGTGTTTTAATGCACAATTGCCGTCCTCGTGGGGGGACTGTCGCTTGTATATGAGGTCAATGCTGCTGCTTCGCGATTGCCATTTTGAGCAAAGTTCGAACTGTCGTATGTTTACTGTCTCAAATTCTTTTATTTTTTTTTTAAAATTTCCTATCAATTGTATAGTCTCCTTTATGTAATTTATTTTAGATGTGCTATATTAATGGGTATGAATTTATATTTCTAATAAAAATCCCCCAATCAGCCAAACTCTGTGCCTCGACAACATTTTCCCTTTCTCAGGTGTTGGCACACCAAATTCAATGCACAAATAGGCGATGTTTACTGTACAAACTGAAGGAACCTGTGTTTAAAATCACCTATTACTTCTGAGGTTCCATGTGTGTTCGTTTTCGTGGAAGAACTAAAATTATAACGCGTTAGAAGTCAACCAATTTATTCCTGACAGAGGAATCTATACATTTTGCAGAGCTCTGGGTTCAGCTGTCACCTGTCCTCTTCAACAGGTGTTTTGGTTTCAAAGCTGATATTTTCCTCCAAAAGCTTTTTGTCTTGCATCAGGAGTTGAAGGTTTTTAAAGTGCTTTTCAACATTTACTCCACTGCATGGACTGGAGAAAAGAACTGCAGCGCTTAAAACCATGTCATCTAAACCTTGTAATGTTGTTGCAGTTGTAAGAAGTCCAAAGACGTGCATTGCAAGGTGGTAATGTTGTTTGGCACTGCAACACCAAAATATAAAATCTTAGTTACCATACAGATATTTATAAGATTTATTGATAAAATTAGCAACCAGTTAACAAATATGGATGACATTGTTCAAATTACTAATGAAAATAGTAATATTTTCTGCAAATGTCCTTGGCATTCTTCATCAAATGCCTCAAGCAACAGTGTAGGATAGGTACTTCAAAATCTGTGGATGTCCCCTTTCCACAAACTATAGAGTAGTAATGTTCAATGGTGCTATTCAAATTGATCTTTATAAATGAAAGACACAGTGCTTGCATTAGCACAATAGAAGCATTACTGGTGCCTGCATCGCTCTCTGTCCATACATCCTTGAAACGTGTCAAGAAAATACTTGACCGAGGCAGTGGTGTGTTCACAAGTCAAGTAGGGAAGGGTGAGGAGTTTTTCAATGAATTCTTCACAACAAGCTCATACACATAGAATGGTGGGGAGCATTTTTCCTTCTTTATGATGCTGCCAGTGGCGTCCAAATAGAGGATGTCTTCTCTGGTCCTGTCACGATAAATGTCAATACAGTACACCTTTGGGGAATAAAAATACTTTTTGGAGCACATCTGGCTTAAGTCTTTCTTTCCACCATGAAATGCAAACTTAAGAGCTCATTGTTGTGCAGATGACTTTTTTGCTTCTTTTCCCACGAAATGGTTTTCAATACAGGAGGTGTTAGTGCCTCATCTCTGCAGCCTGATTCCATGACTGCTTCGTCCAATTTCAGAAGGTTTCTTAAGTAGAAAGATCTGGGCAATTCTTTTTGTAATTTTTGCCCCAGTGAATCCCTTTCTCTTCCTCTCACAGGTCTTGACTTTAGTTCAATACGATTGTGGATGCTCAGACCACCCTTGAAATGTACAGTGTCTTAAAAAAATCCTTTTTGCTATCTATTGTGACGGTGACTTCAACAGGACAGTTCTCTAATTGACAGTAACACAGACGCCAAAATTCCGGGCCTTGTCTTATTGAGCCAAGTGTCTTAGTTCTGTCTTTTGAAAGCTATTGAACAGTATGGCTGGATGGATGTAATTCCTTTGGAAATAATGCCAGTCAAGGCCCTTGAATCCTCTGGGTTTTCTCAATTTCTGTAATGAGGCCCAGTCCTTTTGGTCAACTAAAAAATAGGTTGGACCGGAAGGCACTTTTATCCTTGAGTGCATCGTCTTCTGTCGACAAGTCAGGATCACGGTCATTGATACTGGTTCCCTATAGAATAAATAATTTATTAAACGGAACTAAAACCGCGTCTCAGAGTTGTGGCCGGGCGGATGCATAGTGTGGAGCTTGGGGGATGGACAGTGCATTTTCTTCCTCTCGGGGGCGCTCTTCCCCCGAGGGGGAGGCTCGGTTTCACTCCCCTAACCCTAGCATAGATATAAATAAATAAGGTTAGGTTTGGGGAACTGAACTCTTCCCCACCAGGAATTGGGGGCACTGCCCCCTCTTCCTGAGGGAAGGGACGGTGCACGGTCCATCCACCCATGGTTCTGCCTCCCATAACCCTGGTTATACTCCCTGGGGTATGTGAGCTGGCGGCCCCGCCCATAGCGGACCTGTGTCCAACCCCCACCTTCCATGGTATTTTTTTATTTATTTATTTCCCTTGAGTTCGCCTTGGCTATTTAAGTAATCTTTATTTTTGTTGTTTCTTATTTATTAGTTTCGGTATCAATTTACAATGTATTCAAATGAAAGAAACCAAAGAAAAAGTCAATAAGACAAAAAAACAAAAAAATCCGCAATTCAAATCAAAATAGCTATAACAACCTATTATGCGTGTGCCCTGACAACGTTTCGGCCAGTAAAGGCCTTCTTCAGGTCGTGGCACACTTTATTTTAATTAAACAACAATAGCAAAGCAGCTCTACTCTTAAATGATGTTCACTCTCCGAAATCCAAAACAAACTGAGGCTTCTGGGCATGTCTGGGCATGTCTGCCTTTTCTATGCTTCTCTTTTTTTAAACCAACTTTTTAACTTGTGTTTAAAGTAACATATGTTAAAAGTAACATAACTTCAAATTAACCCTATATTGTTGTCTTTTACTCCTATATGCACCAAATAAGCTCTATTTTAACTGTATTTAACCCTTTTAACCAAAATTGAAACTTTATTTATATCTTATTAACTGTTTTTGTTTTTTAATATGTTTTATAGTTTTTCTGTTTTTTTATTGTTATATAGTGTTTTAACTGTCCTATAACCCAAAATCATCCTCTAATTGTTTTTATACCTATATGAATTCCCTATCCTATCGCCCTACTTGATTAAACCCATTTCCCTTAGGGTTAGGGTTAGGGTTGTCTCCAGGATTGTCGCTAGGGTTAATGCTTTTAGGGTTAGTCCGATTAGGGTTAGCGTGAGCTAGGGGCTGAAATTCCAGTTAGTAGGATTAAATTTAGGGTCCCCCCCGTAGTGTTAAGGTTAGGGTTAGGGTTAGAGATAGGATTCCAGTTAGAGTTAGGTTAGGGTTTAGGGTTAGGGTTAGGCGAGGGGAACCGAGCCCTCCCTCTCCCGGACACAGGGACGTAGTCCCCTTTCCAGGATCGGGAGGGGGGTGCACGGTCCTTCCCCCAACGCTCCCCTCCGTCCTCCCGTTCCCGTTCCTGGTGACGCGCCTGTTGGCGTCGTCGTCCATAGTGGACTTGGGTCCACTGTCCTTTCCACATTTTTGTGTTTTTAATTTGTGTGTCTATTTATCTTTTATCCAGTAATATGTATTTATTTATTTATTTATTTATTGTGGTGGATTCGCCTTTGCTATATAAATAATAATGGTTGTTTTCAATTATGCTATTTATTAGGTTAGATCTGTATTGATAATGTATTTTTATATAATTGCCAAAAAAAACCCAAAAACCAATTTTTTACACAATCCCAAAAAAACAAAAAAAATGGCCAAATCTGAAATAAGCTGCGACTTTCGGTCCAATTGTGTGTGCTCTCAGACAACGTTTCGGCTCCTTGAGCCTTCTTCAGGTCTACTGGCACACAGTCACAGCACAGCAGGTTTGTGATGTTCGCACTCCGGTGAACCAACTCGAACTGAGCCCAAGTAAGTGCACCTCCCTATATAACCTCTGCTGTCCTTGTATTTGCTTTTCTTTTTAACACACTACCATTTTGTGTTTCAATTTAGAAATTAACCCCATACTAGCCAAATGTTTTGTAATGTCCCTATAAATCCCTGTATATCCCACCCAATGATGTCCCAATTTGATATAACATTGTTTTTATTATTATAACACTTAATTATTAATTATGTTTAATAGTATTTATATTGTTTTTATCTATTTTTTTATTTGTTTTTTAGTTTTTTTGTAGTTTTTCAGTTTTTTTGCTTTTAATGCCTTTTAACCCCTATGAACTATGGTTTAACTGTTCTTAACTCCTTTGACGCTCATTAATCCTTTTTAATACTTTTTAATAACTTTTTAACTTTTTAATAACTTTTTAACTTTTTAATAACTTAAATAACTATTTAATGACCCTTTTAACCATTTTTAATCCTGTTTAACAATCCCCCAATAACTTTTGGATAGCTATGTAATAACTGTTTAATAACTATTTAATAACCCTATTAACCATTTTTAATCCTTATTAATAAGCTTTTATTGTTGTCTGTAATGTTTTATGGCGTTTTTTCCTTTAATCCTCCATCCTGTTAGGGTTACATACTGCTCGGGTTAGATTAGGGTTACAGCTAGGGTTAGATTAGGGTTACAGCTAGGGTTAGAATGAGAAGCTTAGGGTTGAAGATAGGGTTACATACAGCTAGGGTTACATACTATTAGGGTTACAGATAGGGTTAGAAGAGGTAGTTACACACAATTAGGGTTACACACACTTAGGGTTACATACATCTAGGGCTAGGGTTAGATTGAGGTTGCTTGAGTTAATTTAGGGTTAGGGCCCCAGTCCCAATTTGGTTAAGATTAGGAATAGGGTTAGGGTTAGTGATAGTATTATATCTAGATGTAGTTTTTCTTTTTCTTTCTAGCTAGGGTTAGGGTTACGTCCTACAGCTAGGGTTAGGAAAAGGTAGGGTTAGACGAGTTAAGATTAGGGCTACAGTCACCATTTGGTTAAGATTAGGAATAGAATAGGGTTAGTGATAGGATTATATCTAGATTTAGAGTTCACGCCTAGGGTTAGCAGAAATAACTAGGGTTAGGGTTACCACATACAGCTAGGGTTAGAAAAAGATAGGGTCAGAAGAGTTGTGATTAGGGCTACCGTCACCATTTGGTTAAGGTTAGGAATAGAATAGGGTTAGTGATAGAATTCCCCAAGGTAGGGTTATAGCTAGGTTCGGTTAGCTATTTCTGATTCAGTCCTCCCGGTGTCTTAGTACCCAATCTATATATCCAGCGTGTTTCCTTTGTTTTTCTTTCCTCCTCAGTCCAATTACCGTTCCTCTGCAGTCCCGCGATCCGCATCGCTTGTACTCCATGTCTAATAAAGTGTTCCACCAATGGTGTCTCCGTCTCCTTCTGATTGGTAATATTGTATCGATGTTGCGTGATCCGCAGCATCAAAGAATTTTTGGTTTGTCCCACATATTGTATTCCACATTTCTGACAAAAAATGATGTATACACAATTAGTTGAATCAGGGGAAAACCCTTGTTGAATTTTAATTAATGAATTGTCCGAAAACTTTTTAATAAATTTTAATTTTGTAAAGTGTTTGGTTAGCAGTCGTGGTTTGGCCACCATCAATGACGGCAATTTTGCCCGAACCAACAAATCCGCCAAATTTTTGTTTCTCTTATACGCTGAAATGATCCTGTATTTCGCCATCCGATTGGTTTTTCCCAAAATTCGTTCAAAATTTTGTTTCAGTTTATTGTTTAGTACTTTTCCCACCGAACAATATGTTGTGATGAGTGGAATGAACTCATCCGTTTTCACCTTTTTTTTGGTGAGAAAGTTCCTCAAGCAGTGACGTAAAAATGACCTGCTGTAACCTCTCTTTCTTAAGGCTCCAAACAGTGTCTTCACTGCTTGGTAGAAGTGATCCTTTTTGGTACAGATTCGATGGAACCGTAATATTTGCGATTTGACGATTCCTCGAAAGGTATGAGCCGGATGGAAACTCGTTTTGTGTACTAGCGCATGTGTGTCCGTTATTTTAAAATGTACTTTTATTCCCAATTTGACATCCTGTTTACCATTTGGTATTTTGTACACCGTGGTGTCCAAGAAATCGATCGATTGTTGATTTACTTCTGCTTTTAATTGGATTGAGGAATCATGTGCATTTAGTGTGTCCACAAATTTCTGGAATTCTATTTCCGTACCCGTCCATAGCCCAAATATATCATCCAGATATCTAAAATAACATATTGGTTTTTGTTGACATTTCTGTAATACTTGGCTTTCCCAATTTGCCATGTATATGTTTGCATATGCAGGTGCAAATTTTTTGCCCATCGCAGTGCCTTTGATCTGTAAATAATAGTTTTCATCAAACACAAAATCATTTTTGGTCAAATTAATTTCCAATAATTGTAATAACTCCATATCTGGACGTGTAGGATCAGGATACTTTTCAAATATTTTTTTAACACATTCCATCCCAGCTGCAATTGGAATATTTGTGTATAAACTTTCTACATCCATGGAAAAAAAGGTGAAATTTGTCGTAATTTTTAAATTTTTAACCAGCTCTATGAAATGATATGTGTCACGAATGTAGGAAGGATGCCCAACCGACAACGGATTCAAGTAAAAATCTATGAATTCCGCCGTGGCATAGGTATCACTTCCACAGTCTGACACAATCGGTCTCCCGGGGGGAATCTCCCACGGTATTGTCCACTTTTTTGGATCCTTATGGATTTTAGGAAGGATGTAGAATCGGCGTTCTCGTGGTTCCGAGTCGCCAATTAAATAGTTTTGCTGTTTTTCATTGATGAACTTTTTCTTCCTCAGATTTTTAACAATTTGCACTACTTTTGGTCTGGTCTCCCCAACTATCAATTTATCCAATTTTTTATAATAATTTATATCATCCAATTGTCTTTGTGCTTCCATCTTATATTGCTCTCTACTCATTATGACCACTGCCGAGCCCTTGTCTGCCGGCTTAATCACGATATGTTTCGCGTGCATCAAATCCCGCAACGCCGTGACTTCTTCCCTTGTCAAATTTGGTTTTTCCCTTATTGGTATGTAGTGTTTTTTAATCCAGTCCGAATCTTCATTAATCAATTGTTGAATTTCAGACGGTACATCCCATATTGGGGGTGTCCAATCCGAGGGACCGACAAATGGAAGCCGTTTCCCTCTTTCCGAACCCCCAAAGTATGCTGCCAGTTTAATTTTTCGATGGTAATTTTGCGCATCATACACGAATTGCATTTTTTGATTTTGGTCTGTCCGTAGAGCTGGCACAAATGATAGTCCCTTGCTCAGAAGTTTGTGTTGTGGTTTTGTGAGTCTGAAATTCTTCGCCAAAAGCACAACATCATGAGCCACCAGGGATTCAGGCCTCTTGACCCCCTCACTATACTGGCTCAGAGGGCGCTTCAGTTTAAATTTTGAGACCAGTGGGCTAGCATTGCTGCCGCTGTATCTCGTGTCCAATGTACATCATCTGATTCGACCTGAAACTGGCTTTCCGGTAACAGTGGGATGTACCCCAAGTTTCGCTGAATATGGTCGTTGATGATTGTCAAGTTCTCTTTTTCCTCCTCCGGGAGTCTTTCTGAGAAGTTGATTAGAGGGACCCATATTTCGGCATACGGGAACTTCCTCTTGGTAGCCCTTATGGCCCCTTGCAAATTCTTTATGGTTGTTTCCTTTGATTTGTTTACCCGACTATTGATGCCGAAGGATAAGAGGATTTTTTCGACCACCAGGTCATCCGGGGCCACCGTCCTTTCCATCAGGGATTGCCCGTGGCGGAAGTGGCTCCCAGGGTAACTGTCAATTTGCAGGTTGTTGTTAAAGTGTCCTGGAATGCTACCAACATTGGAATCACCAATAATCAACCACTTCTTCTTGACTTCCAAATTCCAGTCTGTCAATTTCCTCTGTGTGTTTTGGTGTCTCGTGACCCCGTATTGTCTTGGTGCGGGGCCTATAAATCGGTCCGGGGAGTCTTGGAACCTCTCCGCCTCCTCCTCCTCCTCATCTTCCTGGTCGCTGACGTGGTTGTTGGAGTCCTGAAAGACCTCCCCCTCTTCTTCGGACGTCCGATGTATCTGGACCTGGTTTGGGCCAAGGACGATCTTGGTCCCCTCCGTCTCTTCCGACCTTGACTCTTGGAGGAGCTCCTCGTTTTCACTGTGGGAGGATGCTCGGGCTGGGGGTTCCAAAGCCACAATCGCATCGGGGTCCTCGGGTTGAGGCCTCTCCAATTCCTCCTCCGCATTTTCCTCAGTCAGAATGATTCCATGGGTGCGTCTCAAGCGCGTGGGGGCCTCGACCCGTTCCTCATTTTGAGGGAAGCGTATCGAGGTCACCCCTCTCTCTCGGGTCACCCTTGGTCTCATTTCTGCTCGTCTGAGCTCCCTCTGCTCTCGAGGAGCCTCAATGTCGACCGGACTTGGGTCCCTGGTCACTGCCGGAAGCCTCTGCTTCTCCCAGTGAATTGTTGGGACCCTCCGATTTTCCCGCACCGGCTTGTGCCCAGTCCGTTGAGCTCTCGTATCGTCCCATTCTTCTACTACCAATGCCTCGGCATGGTCGATCTCATCCTGCGTAATCCGCGGCGTATTTCTTTTTGCCCAGCGGACCGCCACTTCAAAGGCCTCCTTCCAATCGGAGGTGAGAATTTCCGCCAATTCCTCCAGCAGGTCCGGTAGCACCATTTGGTAGTGTTCAGCCAGAATCTGGCATGTGGTGTACCCCCAATTCTTGGCGTTTCCCCACAATCAACTCCTGGGTGCAACTCTTGGGGATGGCCGGTTTTATCATTTTGGATAAGATCCCGACCATCCGTGCTATCGTTCTGGGTTCGGGTCTATTTTCACCCGGATCCACATTGTGCAAGTGATGCACCACCTTGATAACCGCATGCAGCTTCCGAACCAATTCTCCCATCCGGGGGTCCGCGGGTTCTCGCCTCACTTCCGGTCCGTAAACCCCTGGCGACTGTTTCCGTTGGACTCGGTTTGTTCGACCTTGACGTACCACAGCTGCGTAAGTGCGGTGGGCGGGGTTGTTTTGACGGGGGGGGGCGGCGTGGGGGAGGCACTGGCTGGATAGGCGAGGGGAACCGAGCCCTCCCTCTCCCGGACACAGGGACGTAGTCCCCTTTCCAGGATCGGGAGGGGGGTGCACGGTCCTTCCCCCAACGCTCCCCTCCGTCCTCCCGTTCCCGTTCCTGGTGACGCGCCTGTTGGCGTCGTCGTCCATAGTGGACTTGGGTCCACTGTCCTTTCCACATTTTTGTGTTTTTAATTTGTGTGTCTATTTATCTTTTATCCAGTAATATGTATTTATTTATTTATTTATTTATTGTGGTGGATTCGCCTTTGCTATATAAATAATAATGGTTGTTTTCAATTATGCTATTTATTAGGTTAGATCTGTATTGATAATGTATTTTTATATAATTGCCAAAAAAAACCCAAAAACCAATTTTTTACACAATCCCAAAAAAACAAAAAAAATGGCCAAATCTGAAATAAGCTGCGACTTTCGGTCCAATTGTGTGTGCTCTCAGACAACGTTTCGGCTCCTTGAGCCTTCTTCAGGTCTACTGGCACACAGTCACAGCACAGCAGGTTTGTGATGTTCGCACTCCGGTGAACCAACTCGAACTGAGCCCAAGTAAGTGCACCTCCCTATATAACCTCTGCTGTCCTTGTATTTGCTTTTCTTTTTAACACACTACCATTTTGTGTTTCAATTTAGAAATTAACCCCATACTAGCCAAATGTTTTGTAATGTCCCTATAAATCCCTGTATATCCCACCCAATGATGTCCCAATTTGATATAACATTGTTTTTATTATTATAACACTTAATTATTAATTATGTTTAATAGTATTTATATTGTTTTTATCTATTTTTTTATTTGTTTTTTAGTTTTTTTGTAGTTTTTCAGTTTTTTTGCTTTTAATGCCTTTTAACCCCTATGAACTATGGTTTAACTGTTCTTAACTCCTTTGACGCTCATTAATCCTTTTTAATACTTTTTAATAACTTTTTAACTTTTTAATAACTTTTTAACTTTTTAATAACTTAAATAACTATTTAATGACCCTTTTAACCATTTTTAATCCTGTTTAACAATCCCCCAATAACTTTTGGATAGCTATGTAATAACTGTTTAATAACTATTTAATAACCCTATTAACCATTTTTAATCCTTATTAATAAGCTTTTATTGTTGTCTGTAATGTTTTATGGCGTTTTTTCCTTTAATCCTCCATCCTGTTAGGGTTACATACTGCTCGGGTTAGATTAGGGTTACAGCTAGGGTTAGATTAGGGTTACAGCTAGGGTTAGAATGAGAAGCTTAGGGTTGAAGATAGGGTTACATACAGCTAGGGTTACATACTATTAGGGTTACAGATAGGGTTAGAAGAGGTAGTTACACACAATTAGGGTTACACACACTTAGGGTTACATACATCTAGGGCTAGGGTTAGATTGAGGTTGCTTGAGTTAATTTAGGGTTAGGGCCCCAGTCCCAATTTGGTTAAGATTAGGAATAGGGTTAGGGTTAGTGATAGTATTATATCTAGATGTAGTTTTTCTTTTTCTTTCTAGCTAGGGTTAGGGTTACGTCCTACAGCTAGGGTTAGGAAAAGGTAGGGTTAGACGAGTTAAGATTAGGGCTACAGTCACCATTTGGTTAAGATTAGGAATAGAATAGGGTTAGTGATAGGATTATATCTAGATTTAGAGTTCACGCCTAGGGTTAGCAGAAATAACTAGGGTTAGGGTTACCACATACAGCTAGGGTTAGAAAAAGATAGGGTCAGAAGAGTTGTGATTAGGGCTACCGTCACCATTTGGTTAAGGTTAGGAATAGAATAGGGTTAGTGATAGAATTCCCCAAGGTAGGGTTATAGCTAGGTTCGGTTAGCTATTTCTGATTCAGTCCTCCCGGTGTCTTAGTACCCAATCTATATATCCAGCGTGTTTCCTTTGTTTTTCTTTCCTCCTCAGTCCAATTACCGTTCCTCTGCAGTCCCGCGATCCGCATCGCTTGTACTCCATGTCTAATAAAGTGTTCCACCAATGGTGTCTCCGTCTCCTTCTGATTGGTAATATTGTATCGATGTTGCGTGATCCGCAGCATCAAAGAATTTTTGGTTTGTCCCACATATTGTATTCCACATTTCTGACAAAAAATGATGTATACACAATTAGTTGAATCAGGGGAAAACCCTTGTTGAATTTTAATTAATGAATTGTCCGAAAACTTTTTAATAAATTTTAATTTTGTAAAGTGTTTGGTTAGCAGTCGTGGTTTGGCCACCATCAATGACGGCAATTTTGCCCGAACCAACAAATCCGCCAAATTTTTGTTTCTCTTATACGCTGAAATGATCCTGTATTTCGCCATCCGATTGGTTTTTCCCAAAATTCGTTCAAAATTTTGTTTCAGTTTATTGTTTAGTACTTTTCCCACCGAACAATATGTTGTGATGAGTGGAATGAACTCATCCGTTTTCACCTTTTTTTTGGTGAGAAAGTTCCTCAAGCAGTGACGTAAAAATGACCTGCTGTAACCTCTCTTTCTTAAGGCTCCAAACAGTGTCTTCACTGCTTGGTAGAAGTGATCCTTTTTGGTACAGATTCGATGGAACCGTAATATTTGCGATTTGACGATTCCTCGAAAGGTATGAGCCGGATGGAAACTCGTTTTGTGTACTAGCGCATGTGTGTCCGTTATTTTAAAATGTACTTTTATTCCCAATTTGACATCCTGTTTACCATTTGGTATTTTGTACACCGTGGTGTCCAAGAAATCGATCGATTGTTGATTTACTTCTGCTTTTAATTGGATTGAGGAATCATGTGCATTTAGTGTGTCCACAAATTTCTGGAATTCTATTTCCGTACCCGTCCATAGCCCAAATATATCATCCAGATATCTAAAATAACATATTGGTTTTTGTTGACATTTCTGTAATACTTGGCTTTCCCAATTTGCCATGTATATGTTTGCATATGCAGGTGCAAATTTTTTGCCCATCGCAGTGCCTTTGATCTGTAAATAATAGTTTTCATCAAACACAAAATCATTTTTGGTCAAATTAATTTCCAATAATTGTAATAACTCCATATCTGGACGTGTAGGATCAGGATACTTTTCAAATATTTTTTTAACACATTCCATCCCAGCTGCAATTGGAATATTTGTGTATAAACTTTCTACATCCATGGAAAAAAAGGTGAAATTTGTCGTAATTTTTAAATTTTTAACCAGCTCTATGAAATGATATGTGTCACGAATGTAGGAAGGATGCCCAACCGACAACGGATTCAAGTAAAAATCTATGAATTCCGCCGTGGCATAGGTATCACTTCCACAGTCTGACACAATCGGTCTCCCGGGGGGAATCTCCCACGGTATTGTCCACTTTTTTGGATCCTTATGGATTTTAGGAAGGATGTAGAATCGGCGTTCTCGTGGTTCCGAGTCGCCAATTAAATAGTTTTGCTGTTTTTCATTGATGAACTTTTTCTTCCTCAGATTTTTAACAATTTGCACTACTTTTGGTCTGGTCTCCCCAACTATCAATTTATCCAATTTTTTATAATAATTTATATCATCCAATTGTCTTTGTGCTTCCATCTTATATTGCTCTCTACTCATTATGACCACTGCCGAGCCCTTGTCTGCCGGCTTAATCACGATATGTTTCGCGTGCATCAAATCCCGCAACGCCGTGACTTCTTCCCTTGTCAAATTTGGTTTTTCCCTTATTGGTATGTAGTGTTTTTTAATCCAGTCCGAATCTTCATTAATCAATTGTTGAATTTCAGACGGTACATCCCATATTGGGGGTGTCCAATCCGAGGGACCGACAAATGGAAGCCGTTTCCCTCTTTCCGAACCCCCAAAGTATGCTGCCAGTTTAATTTTTCGATGGTAATTTTGCGCATCATACACGAATTGCATTTTTTGATTTTGGTCTGTCCGTAGAGCTGGCACAAATGATAGTCCCTTGCTCAGAAGTTTGTGTTGTGGTTTTGTGAGTCTGAAATTCTTCGCCAAAAGCACAACATCATGAGCCACCAGGGATTCAGGCCTCTTGACCCCCTCACTATACTGGCTCAGAGGGCGCTTCAGTTTAAATTTTGAGACCAGTGGGCTAGCATTGCTGCCGCTGTATCTCGTGTCCAATGTACATCATCTGATTCGACCTGAAACTGGCTTTCCGGTAACAGTGGGATGTACCCCAAGTTTCGCTGAATATGGTCGTTGATGATTGTCAAGTTCTCTTTTTCCTCCTCCGGGAGTCTTTCTGAGAAGTTGATTAGAGGGACCCATATTTCGGCATACGGGAACTTCCTCTTGGTAGCCCTTATGGCCCCTTGCAAATTCTTTATGGTTGTTTCCTTTGATTTGTTTACCCGACTATTGATGCCGAAGGATAAGAGGATTTTTTCGACCACCAGGTCATCCGGGGCCACCGTCCTTTCCATCAGGGATTGCCCGTGGCGGAAGTGGCTCCCAGGGTAACTGTCAATTTGCAGGTTGTTGTTAAAGTGTCCTGGAATGCTACCAACATTGGAATCACCAATAATCAACCACTTCTTCTTGACTTCCAAATTCCAGTCTGTCAATTTCCTCTGTGTGTTTTGGTGTCTCGTGACCCCGTATTGTCTTGGTGCGGGGCCTATAAATCGGTCCGGGGAGTCTTGGAACCTCTCCGCCTCCTCCTCCTCCTCATCTTCCTGGTCGCTGACGTGGTTGTTGGAGTCCTGAAAGACCTCCCCCTCTTCTTCGGACGTCCGATGTATCTGGACCTGGTTTGGGCCAAGGACGATCTTGGTCCCCTCCGTCTCTTCCGACCTTGACTCTTGGAGGAGCTCCTCGTTTTCACTGTGGGAGGATGCTCGGGCTGGGGGTTCCAAAGCCACAATCGCATCGGGGTCCTCGGGTTGAGGCCTCTCCAATTCCTCCTCCGCATTTTCCTCAGTCAGAATGATTCCATGGGTGCGTCTCAAGCGCGTGGGGGCCTCGACCCGTTCCTCATTTTGAGGGAAGCGTATCGAGGTCACCCCTCTCTCTCGGGTCACCCTTGGTCTCATTTCTGCTCGTCTGAGCTCCCTCTGCTCTCGAGGAGCCTCAATGTCGACCGGACTTGGGTCCCTGGTCACTGCCGGAAGCCTCTGCTTCTCCCAGTGAATTGTTGGGACCCTCCGATTTTCCCGCACCGGCTTGTGCCCAGTCCGTTGAGCTCTCGTATCGTCCCATTCTTCTACTACCAATGCCTCGGCATGGTCGATCTCATCCTGCGTAATCCGCGGCGTATTTCTTTTTGCCCAGCGGACCGCCACTTCAAAGGCCTCCTTCCAATCGGAGGTGAGAATTTCCGCCAATTCCTCCAGCAGGTCCGGTAGCACCATTTGGTAGTGTTCAGCCAGAATCTGGCATGTGGTGTACCCCCAATTCTTGGCGTTTCCCCACAATCAACTCCTGGGTGCAACTCTTGGGGATGGCCGGTTTTATCATTTTGGATAAGATCCCGACCATCCGTGCTATCGTTCTGGGTTCGGGTCTATTTTCACCCGGATCCACATTGTGCAAGTGATGCACCACCTTGATAACCGCATGCAGCTTCCGAACCAATTCTCCCATCCGGGGGTCCGCGGGTTCTCGCCTCACTTCCGGTCCGTAAACCCCTGGCGACTGTTTCCGTTGGACTCGGTTTGTTCGACCTTGACGTACCACAGCTGCGTAAGTGCGGTGGGCGGGGTTGTTTTGACGGGGGGGGCGGCGTGGGGGAGGCACTGGCTGGATAGGCGAGGGGAACCGAGCCCTCCCTCTCCCGGACACAGGGACGTAGTCCCCTTTCCAGGATCGGGAGGGGGGTGCACGGTCCTTCCCCCAACGCTCCCCTCCGTCCTCCCGTTCCCGTTCCTGGTGACGCGCCTGTTGGCGTCGTCGTCCATAGTGGACTTGGGTCCACTGTCCTTTCCACATTTTTGTGTTTTTAATTTGTGTGTCTATTTATCTTTTATCCAGTAATATGTATTTATTTATTTATTTATTTATTGTGGTGGATTCGCCTTTGCTATATAAATAATAATGGTTGTTTTCAATTATGCTATTTATTAGGTTAGATCTGTATTGATAATGTATTTTTATATAATTGCCAAAAAAAACCCAAAAACCAATTTTTTACACAATCCCAAAAAAACAAAAAAAATGGCCAAATCTGAAATAAGCTGCGACTTTCGGTCCAATTGTGTGTGCTCTCAGACAACGTTTCGGCTCCTTGAGCCTTCTTCAGGTCTACTGGCACACAGTCACAGCACAGCAGGTTTGTGATGTTCGCACTCCGGTGAACCAACTCGAACTGAGCCCAAGTAAGTGCACCTCCCTATATAACCTCTGCTGTCCTTGTATTTGCTTTTCTTTTTAACACACTACCATTTTGTGTTTCAATTTAGAAATTAACCCCATACTAGCCAAATGTTTTGTAATGTCCCTATAAATCCCTGTATATCCCACCCAATGATGTCCCAATTTGATATAACATTGTTTTTATTATTATAACACTTAATTATTAATTATGTTTAATAGTATTTATATTGTTTTTATCTATTTTTTTATTTGTTTTTTAGTTTTTTTGTAGTTTTTCAGTTTTTTTGCTTTTAATGCCTTTTAACCCCTATGAACTATGGTTTAACTGTTCTTAACTCCTTTGACGCTCATTAATCCTTTTTAATACTTTTTAATAACTTTTTAACTTTTTAATAACTTTTTAACTTTTTAATAACTTAAATAACTATTTAATGACCCTTTTAACCATTTTTAATCCTGTTTAACAATCCCCCAATAACTTTTGGATAGCTATGTAATAACTGTTTAATAACTATTTAATAACCCTATTAACCATTTTTAATCCTTATTAATAAGCTTTTATTGTTGTCTGTAATGTTTTATGGCGTTTTTTCCTTTAATCCTCCATCCTGTTAGGGTTACATACTGCTCGGGTTAGATTAGGGTTACAGCTAGGGTTAGATTAGGGTTACAGCTAGGGTTAGAATGAGAAGCTTAGGGTTGAAGATAGGGTTACATACAGCTAGGGTTACATACTATTAGGGTTACAGATAGGGTTAGAAGAGGTAGTTACACACAATTAGGGTTACACACACTTAGGGTTACATACATCTAGGGCTAGGGTTAGATTGAGGTTGCTTGAGTTAATTTAGGGTTAGGGCCCCAGTCCCAATTTGGTTAAGATTAGGAATAGGGTTAGGGTTAGTGATAGTATTATATCTAGATGTAGTTTTTCTTTTTCTTTCTAGCTAGGGTTAGGGTTACGTCCTACAGCTAGGGTTAGGAAAAGGTAGGGTTAGACGAGTTAAGATTAGGGCTACAGTCACCATTTGGTTAAGATTAGGAATAGAATAGGGTTAGTGATAGGATTATATCTAGATTTAGAGTTCACGCCTAGGGTTAGCAGAAATAACTAGGGTTAGGGTTACCACATACAGCTAGGGTTAGAAAAAGATAGGGTCAGAAGAGTTGTGATTAGGGCTACCGTCACCATTTGGTTAAGGTTAGGAATAGAATAGGGTTAGTGATAGAATTCCCCAAGGTAGGGTTATAGCTAGGTTCGGTTAGCTATTTCTGATTCAGTCCTCCCGGTGTCTTAGTACCCAATCTATATATCCAGCGTGTTTCCTTTGTTTTTCTTTCCTCCTCAGTCCAATTACCGTTCCTCTGCAGTCCCGCGATCCGCATCGCTTGTACTCCATGTCTAATAAAGTGTTCCACCAATGGTGTCTCCGTCTCCTTCTGATTGGTAATATTGTATCGATGTTGCGTGATCCGCAGCATCAAAGAATTTTTGGTTTGTCCCACATATTGTATTCCACATTTCTGACAAAAAATGATGTATACACAATTAGTTGAATCAGGGGAAAACCCTTGTTGAATTTTAATTAATGAATTGTCCGAAAACTTTTTAATAAATTTTAATTTTGTAAAGTGTTTGGTTAGCAGTCGTGGTTTGGCCACCATCAATGACGGCAATTTTGCCCGAACCAACAAATCCGCCAAATTTTTGTTTCTCTTATACGCTGAAATGATCCTGTATTTCGCCATCCGATTGGTTTTTCCCAAAATTCGTTCAAAATTTTGTTTCAGTTTATTGTTTAGTACTTTTCCCACCGAACAATATGTTGTGATGAGTGGAATGAACTCATCCGTTTTCACCTTTTTTTTGGTGAGAAAGTTCCTCAAGCAGTGACGTAAAAATGACCTGCTGTAACCTCTCTTTCTTAAGGCTCCAAACAGTGTCTTCACTGCTTGGTAGAAGTGATCCTTTTTGGTACAGATTCGATGGAACCGTAATATTTGCGATTTGACGATTCCTCGAAAGGTATGAGCCGGATGGAAACTCGTTTTGTGTACTAGCGCATGTGTGTCCGTTATTTTAAAATGTACTTTTATTCCCAATTTGACATCCTGTTTACCATTTGGTATTTTGTACACCGTGGTGTCCAAGAAATCGATCGATTGTTGATTTACTTCTGCTTTTAATTGGATTGAGGAATCATGTGCATTTAGTGTGTCCACAAATTTCTGGAATTCTATTTCCGTACCCGTCCATAGCCCAAATATATCATCCAGATATCTAAAATAACATATTGGTTTTTGTTGACATTTCTGTAATACTTGGCTTTCCCAATTTGCCATGTATATGTTTGCATATGCAGGTGCAAATTTTTTGCCCATCGCAGTGCCTTTGATCTGTAAATAATAGTTTTCATCAAACACAAAATCATTTTTGGTCAAATTAATTTCCAATAATTGTAATAACTCCATATCTGGACGTGTAGGATCAGGATACTTTTCAAATATTTTTTTAACACATTCCATCCCAGCTGCAATTGGAATATTTGTGTATAAACTTTCTACATCCATGGAAAAAAAGGTGAAATTTGTCGTAATTTTTAAATTTTTAACCAGCTCTATGAAATGATATGTGTCACGAATGTAGGAAGGATGCCCAACCGACAACGGATTCAAGTAAAAATCTATGAATTCCGCCGTGGCATAGGTATCACTTCCACAGTCTGACACAATCGGTCTCCCGGGGGGAATCTCCCACGGTATTGTCCACTTTTTTGGATCCTTATGGATTTTAGGAAGGATGTAGAATCGGCGTTCTCGTGGTTCCGAGTCGCCAATTAAATAGTTTTGCTGTTTTTCATTGATGAACTTTTTCTTCCTCAGATTTTTAACAATTTGCACTACTTTTGGTCTGGTCTCCCCAACTATCAATTTATCCAATTTTTTATAATAATTTATATCATCCAATTGTCTTTGTGCTTCCATCTTATATTGCTCTCTACTCATTATGACCACTGCCGAGCCCTTGTCTGCCGGCTTAATCACGATATGTTTCGCGTGCATCAAATCCCGCAACGCCGTGACTTCTTCCCTTGTCAAATTTGGTTTTTCCCTTATTGGTATGTAGTGTTTTTTAATCCAGTCCGAATCTTCATTAATCAATTGTTGAATTTCAGACGGTACATCCCATATTGGGGGTGTCCAATCCGAGGGACCGACAAATGGAAGCCGTTTCCCTCTTTCCGAACCCCCAAAGTATGCTGCCAGTTTAATTTTTCGATGGTAATTTTGCGCATCATACACGAATTGCATTTTTTGATTTTGGTCTGTCCGTAGAGCTGGCACAAATGATAGTCCCTTGCTCAGAAGTTTGTGTTGTGGTTTTGTGAGTCTGAAATTCTTCGCCAAAAGCACAACATCATGAGCCACCAGGGATTCAGGCCTCTTGACCCCCTCACTATACTGGCTCAGAGGGCGCTTCAGTTTAAATTTTGAGACCAGTGGGCTAGCATTGCTGCCGCTGTATCTCGTGTCCAATGTACATCATCTGATTCGACCTGAAACTGGCTTTCCGGTAACAGTGGGATGTACCCCAAGTTTCGCTGAATATGGTCGTTGATGATTGTCAAGTTCTCTTTTTCCTCCTCCGGGAGTCTTTCTGAGAAGTTGATTAGAGGGACCCATATTTCGGCATACGGGAACTTCCTCTTGGTAGCCCTTATGGCCCCTTGCAAATTCTTTATGGTTGTTTCCTTTGATTTGTTTACCCGACTATTGATGCCGAAGGATAAGAGGATTTTTTCGACCACCAGGTCATCCGGGGCCACCGTCCTTTCCATCAGGGATTGCCCGTGGCGGAAGTGGCTCCCAGGGTAACTGTCAATTTGCAGGTTGTTGTTAAAGTGTCCTGGAATGCTACCAACATTGGAATCACCAATAATCAACCACTTCTTCTTGACTTCCAAATTCCAGTCTGTCAATTTCCTCTGTGTGTTTTGGTGTCTCGTGACCCCGTATTGTCTTGGTGCGGGGCCTATAAATCGGTCCGGGGAGTCTTGGAACCTCTCCGCCTCCTCCTCCTCCTCATCTTCCTGGTCGCTGACGTGGTTGTTGGAGTCCTGAAAGACCTCCCCCTCTTCTTCGGACGTCCGATGTATCTGGACCTGGTTTGGGCCAAGGACGATCTTGGTCCCCTCCGTCTCTTCCGACCTTGACTCTTGGAGGAGCTCCTCGTTTTCACTGTGGGAGGATGCTCGGGCTGGGGGTTCCAAAGCCACAATCGCATCGGGGTCCTCGGGTTGAGGCCTCTCCAATTCCTCCTCCGCATTTTCCTCAGTCAGAATGATTCCATGGGTGCGTCTCAAGCGCGTGGGGGCCTCGACCCGTTCCTCATTTTGAGGGAAGCGTATCGAGGTCACCCCTCTCTCTCGGGTCACCCTTGGTCTCATTTCTGCTCGTCTGAGCTCCCTCTGCTCTCGAGGAGCCTCAATGTCGACCGGACTTGGGTCCCTGGTCACTGCCGGAAGCCTCTGCTTCTCCCAGTGAATTGTTGGGACCCTCCGATTTTCCCGCACCGGCTTGTGCCCAGTCCGTTGAGCTCTCGTATCGTCCCATTCTTCTACTACCAATGCCTCGGCATGGTCGATCTCATCCTGCGTAATCCGCGGCGTATTTCTTTTTGCCCAGCGGACCGCCACTTCAAAGGCCTCCTTCCAATCGGAGGTGAGAATTTCCGCCAATTCCTCCAGCAGGTCCGGTAGCACCATTTGGTAGTGTTCAGCCAGAATCTGGCATGTGGTGTACCCCCAATTCTTGGCGTTTCCCCACAATCAACTCCTGGGTGCAACTCTTGGGGATGGCCGGTTTTATCATTTTGGATAAGATCCCGACCATCCGTGCTATCGTTCTGGGTTCGGGTCTATTTTCACCCGGATCCACATTGTGCAAGTGATGCACCACCTTGATAACCGCATGCAGCTTCCGAACCAATTCTCCCATCCGGGGGTCCGCGGGTTCTCGCCTCACTTCCGGTCCGTAAACCCCTGGCGACTGTTTCCGTTGGACTCGGTTTGTTCGACCTTGACGTACCACAGCTGCGTAAGTGCGGTGGGCGGGGTTGTTTTGACGGGGGGGGGCGGCGTGGGGGAGGCACTGGCTGGATAGGCGAGGGGAACCGAGCCCTCCCTCTCCCGGACACAGGGACGTAGTCCCCTTTCCAGGATCGGGAGGGGGGTGCACGGTCCTTCCCCCAACGCTCCCCTCCGTCCTCCCGTTCCCGTTCCTGGTGACGCGCCTGTTGGCGTCGTCGTCCATAGTGGACTTGGGTCCACTGTCCTTTCCACATTTTTGTGTTTTTAATTTGTGTGTCTATTTATCTTTTATCCAGTAATATGTATTTATTTATTTATTTATTTATTGTGGTGGATTCGCCTTTGCTATATAAATAATAATGGTTGTTTTCAATTATGCTATTTATTAGGTTAGATCTGTATTGATAATGTATTTTTATATAATTGCCAAAAAAAACCCAAAAACCAATTTTTTACACAATCCCAAAAAAACAAAAAAAATGGCCAAATCTGAAATAAGCTGCGACTTTCGGTCCAATTGTGTGTGCTCTCAGACAACGTTTCGGCTCCTTGAGCCTTCTTCAGGTCTACTGGCACACAGTCACAGCACAGCAGGTTTGTGATGTTCGCACTCCGGTGAACCAACTCGAACTGAGCCCAAGTAAGTGCACCTCCCTATATAACCTCTGCTGTCCTTGTATTTGCTTTTCTTTTTAACACACTACCATTTTGTGTTTCAATTTAGAAATTAACCCCATACTAGCCAAATGTTTTGTAATGTCCCTATAAATCCCTGTATATCCCACCCAATGATGTCCCAATTTGATATAACATTGTTTTTATTATTATAACACTTAATTATTAATTATGTTTAATAGTATTTATATTGTTTTTATCTATTTTTTTATTTGTTTTTTAGTTTTTTTGTAGTTTTTCAGTTTTTTTGCTTTTAATGCCTTTTAACCCCTATGAACTATGGTTTAACTGTTCTTAACTCCTTTGACGCTCATTAATCCTTTTTAATACTTTTTAATAACTTTTTAACTTTTTAATAACTTTTTAACTTTTTAATAACTTAAATAACTATTTAATGACCCTTTTAACCATTTTTAATCCTGTTTAACAATCCCCCAATAACTTTTGGATAGCTATGTAATAACTGTTTAATAACTATTTAATAACCCTATTAACCATTTTTAATCCTTATTAATAAGCTTTTATTGTTGTCTGTAATGTTTTATGGCGTTTTTTCCTTTAATCCTCCATCCTGTTAGGGTTACATACTGCTCGGGTTAGATTAGGGTTACAGCTAGGGTTAGATTAGGGTTACAGCTAGGGTTAGAATGAGAAGCTTAGGGTTGAAGATAGGGTTACATACAGCTAGGGTTACATACTATTAGGGTTACAGATAGGGTTAGAAGAGGTAGTTACACACAATTAGGGTTACACACACTTAGGGTTACATACATCTAGGGCTAGGGTTAGATTGAGGTTGCTTGAGTTAATTTAGGGTTAGGGCCCCAGTCCCAATTTGGTTAAGATTAGGAATAGGGTTAGGGTTAGTGATAGTATTATATCTAGATGTAGTTTTTCTTTTTCTTTCTAGCTAGGGTTAGGGTTACGTCCTACAGCTAGGGTTAGGAAAAGGTAGGGTTAGACGAGTTAAGATTAGGGCTACAGTCACCATTTGGTTAAGATTAGGAATAGAATAGGGTTAGTGATAGGATTATATCTAGATTTAGAGTTCACGCCTAGGGTTAGCAGAAATAACTAGGGTTAGGGTTACCACATACAGCTAGGGTTAGAAAAAGATAGGGTCAGAAGAGTTGTGATTAGGGCTACCGTCACCATTTGGTTAAGGTTAGGAATAGAATAGGGTTAGTGATAGAATTCCCCAAGGTAGGGTTATAGCTAGGTTCGGTTAGCTATTTCTGATTCAGTCCTCCCGGTGTCTTAGTACCCAATCTATATATCCAGCGTGTTTCCTTTGTTTTTCTTTCCTCCTCAGTCCAATTACCGTTCCTCTGCAGTCCCGCGATCCGCATCGCTTGTACTCCATGTCTAATAAAGTGTTCCACCAATGGTGTCTCCGTCTCCTTCTGATTGGTAATATTGTATCGATGTTGCGTGATCCGCAGCATCAAAGAATTTTTGGTTTGTCCCACATATTGTATTCCACATTTCTGACAAAAAATGATGTATACACAATTAGTTGAATCAGGGGAAAACCCTTGTTGAATTTTAATTAATGAATTGTCCGAAAACTTTTTAATAAATTTTAATTTTGTAAAGTGTTTGGTTAGCAGTCGTGGTTTGGCCACCATCAATGACGGCAATTTTGCCCGAACCAACAAATCCGCCAAATTTTTGTTTCTCTTATACGCTGAAATGATCCTGTATTTCGCCATCCGATTGGTTTTTCCCAAAATTCGTTCAAAATTTTGTTTCAGTTTATTGTTTAGTACTTTTCCCACCGAACAATATGTTGTGATGAGTGGAATGAACTCATCCGTTTTCACCTTTTTTTTGGTGAGAAAGTTCCTCAAGCAGTGACGTAAAAATGACCTGCTGTAACCTCTCTTTCTTAAGGCTCCAAACAGTGTCTTCACTGCTTGGTAGAAGTGATCCTTTTTGGTACAGATTCGATGGAACCGTAATATTTGCGATTTGACGATTCCTCGAAAGGTATGAGCCGGATGGAAACTCGTTTTGTGTACTAGCGCATGTGTGTCCGTTATTTTAAAATGTACTTTTATTCCCAATTTGACATCCTGTTTACCATTTGGTATTTTGTACACCGTGGTGTCCAAGAAATCGATCGATTGTTGATTTACTTCTGCTTTTAATTGGATTGAGGAATCATGTGCATTTAGTGTGTCCACAAATTTCTGGAATTCTATTTCCGTACCCGTCCATAGCCCAAATATATCATCCAGATATCTAAAATAACATATTGGTTTTTGTTGACATTTCTGTAATACTTGGCTTTCCCAATTTGCCATGTATATGTTTGCATATGCAGGTGCAAATTTTTTGCCCATCGCAGTGCCTTTGATCTGTAAATAATAGTTTTCATCAAACACAAAATCATTTTTGGTCAAATTAATTTCCAATAATTGTAATAACTCCATATCTGGACGTGTAGGATCAGGATACTTTTCAAATATTTTTTTAACACATTCCATCCCAGCTGCAATTGGAATATTTGTGTATAAACTTTCTACATCCATGGAAAAAAAGGTGAAATTTGTCGTAATTTTTAAATTTTTAACCAGCTCTATGAAATGATATGTGTCACGAATGTAGGAAGGATGCCCAACCGACAACGGATTCAAGTAAAAATCTATGAATTCCGCCGTGGCATAGGTATCACTTCCACAGTCTGACACAATCGGTCTCCCGGGGGGAATCTCCCACGGTATTGTCCACTTTTTTGGATCCTTATGGATTTTAGGAAGGATGTAGAATCGGCGTTCTCGTGGTTCCGAGTCGCCAATTAAATAGTTTTGCTGTTTTTCATTGATGAACTTTTTCTTCCTCAGATTTTTAACAATTTGCACTACTTTTGGTCTGGTCTCCCCAACTATCAATTTATCCAATTTTTTATAATAATTTATATCATCCAATTGTCTTTGTGCTTCCATCTTATATTGCTCTCTACTCATTATGACCACTGCCGAGCCCTTGTCTGCCGGCTTAATCACGATATGTTTCGCGTGCATCAAATCCCGCAACGCCGTGACTTCTTCCCTTGTCAAATTTGGTTTTTCCCTTATTGGTATGTAGTGTTTTTTAATCCAGTCCGAATCTTCATTAATCAATTGTTGAATTTCAGACGGTACATCCCATATTGGGGGTGTCCAATCCGAGGGACCGACAAATGGAAGCCGTTTCCCTCTTTCCGAACCCCCAAAGTATGCTGCCAGTTTAATTTTTCGATGGTAATTTTGCGCATCATACACGAATTGCATTTTTTGATTTTGGTCTGTCCGTAGAGCTGGCACAAATGATAGTCCCTTGCTCAGAAGTTTGTGTTGTGGTTTTGTGAGTCTGAAATTCTTCGCCAAAAGCACAACATCATGAGCCACCAGGGATTCAGGCCTCTTGACCCCCTCACTATACTGGCTCAGAGGGCGCTTCAGTTTAAATTTTGAGACCAGTGGGCTAGCATTGCTGCCGCTGTATCTCGTGTCCAATGTACATCATCTGATTCGACCTGAAACTGGCTTTCCGGTAACAGTGGGATGTACCCCAAGTTTCGCTGAATATGGTCGTTGATGATTGTCAAGTTCTCTTTTTCCTCCTCCGGGAGTCTTTCTGAGAAGTTGATTAGAGGGACCCATATTTCGGCATACGGGAACTTCCTCTTGGTAGCCCTTATGGCCCCTTGCAAATTCTTTATGGTTGTTTCCTTTGATTTGTTTACCCGACTATTGATGCCGAAGGATAAGAGGATTTTTTCGACCACCAGGTCATCCGGGGCCACCGTCCTTTCCATCAGGGATTGCCCGTGGCGGAAGTGGCTCCCAGGGTAACTGTCAATTTGCAGGTTGTTGTTAAAGTGTCCTGGAATGCTACCAACATTGGAATCACCAATAATCAACCACTTCTTCTTGACTTCCAAATTCCAGTCTGTCAATTTCCTCTGTGTGTTTTGGTGTCTCGTGACCCCGTATTGTCTTGGTGCGGGGCCTATAAATCGGTCCGGGGAGTCTTGGAACCTCTCCGCCTCCTCCTCCTCCTCATCTTCCTGGTCGCTGACGTGGTTGTTGGAGTCCTGAAAGACCTCCCCCTCTTCTTCGGACGTCCGATGTATCTGGACCTGGTTTGGGCCAAGGACGATCTTGGTCCCCTCCGTCTCTTCCGACCTTGACTCTTGGAGGAGCTCCTCGTTTTCACTGTGGGAGGATGCTCGGGCTGGGGGTTCCAAAGCCACAATCGCATCGGGGTCCTCGGGTTGAGGCCTCTCCAATTCCTCCTCCGCATTTTCCTCAGTCAGAATGATTCCATGGGTGCGTCTCAAGCGCGTGGGGGCCTCGACCCGTTCCTCATTTTGAGGGAAGCGTATCGAGGTCACCCCTCTCTCTCGGGTCACCCTTGGTCTCATTTCTGCTCGTCTGAGCTCCCTCTGCTCTCGAGGAGCCTCAATGTCGACCGGACTTGGGTCCCTGGTCACTGCCGGAAGCCTCTGCTTCTCCCAGTGAATTGTTGGGACCCTCCGATTTTCCCGCACCGGCTTGTGCCCAGTCCGTTGAGCTCTCGTATCGTCCCATTCTTCTACTACCAATGCCTCGGCATGGTCGATCTCATCCTGCGTAATCCGCGGCGTATTTCTTTTTGCCCAGCGGACCGCCACTTCAAAGGCCTCCTTCCAATCGGAGGTGAGAATTTCCGCCAATTCCTCCAGCAGGTCCGGTAGCACCATTTGGTAGTGTTCAGCCAGAATCTGGCATGTGGTGTACCCCCAATTCTTGGCGTTTCCCCACAATCAACTCCTGGGTGCAACTCTTGGGGATGGCCGGTTTTATCATTTTGGATAAGATCCCGACCATCCGTGCTATCGTTCTGGGTTCGGGTCTATTTTCACCCGGATCCACATTGTGCAAGTGATGCACCACCTTGATAACCGCATGCAGCTTCCGAACCAATTCTCCCATCCGGGGGTCCGCGGGTTCTCGCCTCACTTCCGGTCCGTAAACCCCTGGCGACTGTTTCCGTTGGACTCGGTTTGTTCGACCTTGACGTACCACAGCTGCGTAAGTGCGGTGGGCGGGGTTGTTTTGACGGGGGGGGCGGCGTGGGGGAGGCACTGGCTGGATAGGCGAGGGGAACCGAGCCCTCCCTCTCCCGGACACAGGGACGTAGTCCCCTTTCCAGGATCGGGAGGGGGGTGCACGGTCCTTCCCCCAACGCTCCCCTCCGTCCTCCCGTTCCCGTTCCTGGTGACGCGCCTGTTGGCGTCGTCGTCCATAGTGGACTTGGGTCCACTGTCCTTTCCACATTTTTGTGTTTTTAATTTGTGTGTCTATTTATCTTTTATCCAGTAATATGTATTTATTTATTTATTTATTTATTGTGGTGGATTCGCCTTTGCTATATAAATAATAATGGTTGTTTTCAATTATGCTATTTATTAGGTTAGATCTGTATTGATAATGTATTTTTATATAATTGCCAAAAAAAACCCAAAAACCAATTTTTTACACAATCCCAAAAAAACAAAAAAAATGGCCAAATCTGAAATAAGCTGCGACTTTCGGTCCAATTGTGTGTGCTCTCAGACAACGTTTCGGCTCCTTGAGCCTTCTTCAGGTCTACTGGCACACAGTCACAGCACAGCAGGTTTGTGATGTTCGCACTCCGGTGAACCAACTCGAACTGAGCCCAAGTAAGTGCACCTCCCTATATAACCTCTGCTGTCCTTGTATTTGCTTTTCTTTTTAACACACTACCATTTTGTGTTTCAATTTAGAAATTAACCCCATACTAGCCAAATGTTTTGTAATGTCCCTATAAATCCCTGTATATCCCACCCAATGATGTCCCAATTTGATATAACATTGTTTTTATTATTATAACACTTAATTATTAATTATGTTTAATAGTATTTATATTGTTTTTATCTATTTTTTTATTTGTTTTTTAGTTTTTTTGTAGTTTTTCAGTTTTTTTGCTTTTAATGCCTTTTAACCCCTATGAACTATGGTTTAACTGTTCTTAACTCCTTTGACGCTCATTAATCCTTTTTAATACTTTTTAATAACTTTTTAACTTTTTAATAACTTTTTAACTTTTTAATAACTTAAATAACTATTTAATGACCCTTTTAACCATTTTTAATCCTGTTTAACAATCCCCCAATAACTTTTGGATAGCTATGTAATAACTGTTTAATAACTATTTAATAACCCTATTAACCATTTTTAATCCTTATTAATAAGCTTTTATTGTTGTCTGTAATGTTTTATGGCGTTTTTTCCTTTAATCCTCCATCCTGTTAGGGTTACATACTGCTCGGGTTAGATTAGGGTTACAGCTAGGGTTAGATTAGGGTTACAGCTAGGGTTAGAATGAGAAGCTTAGGGTTGAAGATAGGGTTACATACAGCTAGGGTTACATACTATTAGGGTTACAGATAGGGTTAGAAGAGGTAGTTACACACAATTAGGGTTACACACACTTAGGGTTACATACATCTAGGGCTAGGGTTAGATTGAGGTTGCTTGAGTTAATTTAGGGTTAGGGCCCCAGTCCCAATTTGGTTAAGATTAGGAATAGGGTTAGGGTTAGTGATAGTATTATATCTAGATGTAGTTTTTCTTTTTCTTTCTAGCTAGGGTTAGGGTTACGT
Organism: Phyllopteryx taeniolatus; assembly: GCF_024500385.1. Classification (NCBI taxonomy): domain Eukaryota; kingdom Metazoa; phylum Chordata; class Actinopteri; order Syngnathiformes; family Syngnathidae; genus Phyllopteryx; species Phyllopteryx taeniolatus. Next base: position 46,185 of record NC_084514.1, on the reverse strand, counting down.
CCTACAGCTAGGGTTAGGAAAAGGTAGGGTTAGACGAGTTAAGATTAGGGCTACAGTCACCATTTGGTTAAGATTAGGAATAGAATAGGGTTAGTGATAGGATTATATCTAGATTTAGAGTTCACGCCTAGGGTTAGCAGAAATAACTAGGGTTAGGGTTACCACATACAGCTAGGGTTAGAAAAAGATAGGGTCAGAAGAGTTGTGATTAGGGCTACCGTCACCATTTGGTTAAGGTTAGGAATAGAATAGGGTTAGTGATAGAATTCCCCAAGGTAGGGTTATAGCTAGGTTCGGTTAGCTATTTCTGATTCAGTCCTCCCGGTGTCTTAGTACCCAATCTATATATCCAGCGTGTTTCCTTTGTTTTTCTTTCCTCCTCAGTCCAATTACCGTTCCTCTGCAGTCCCGCGATCCGCATCGCTTGTACTCCATGTCTAATAAAGTGTTCCACCAATGGTGTCTCCGTCTCCTTCTGATTGGTAATATTGTATCGATGTTGCGTGATCCGCAGCATCAAAGAATTTTTGGTTTGTCCCACATATTGTATTCCACATTTCTGACAAAAAATGATGTATACACAATTAGTTGAATCAGGGGAAAACCCTTGTTGAATTTTAATTAATGAATTGTCCGAAAACTTTTTAATAAATTTTAATTTTGTAAAGTGTTTGGTTAGCAGTCGTGGTTTGGCCACCATCAATGACGGCAATTTTGCCCGAACCAACAAATCCGCCAAATTTTTGTTTCTCTTATACGCTGAAATGATCCTGTATTTCGCCATCCGATTGGTTTTTCCCAAAATTCGTTCAAAATTTTGTTTCAGTTTATTGTTTAGTACTTTTCCCACCGAACAATATGTTGTGATGAGTGGAATGAACTCATCCGTTTTCACCTTTTTTTTGGTGAGAAAGTTCCTCAAGCAGTGACGTAAAAATGACCTGCTGTAACCTCTCTTTCTTAAGGCTCCAAACAGTGTCTTCACTGCTTGGTAGAAGTGATCCTTTTTGGTACAGATTCGATGGAACCGTAATATTTGCGATTTGACGATTCCTCGAAAGGTATGAGCCGGATGGAAACTCGTTTTGTGTACTAGCGCATGTGTGTCCGTTATTTTAAAATGTACTTTTATTCCCAATTTGACATCCTGTTTACCATTTGGTATTTTGTACACCGTGGTGTCCAAGAAATCGATCGATTGTTGATTTACTTCTGCTTTTAATTGGATTGAGGAATCATGTGCATTTAGTGTGTCCACAAATTTCTGGAATTCTATTTCCGTACCCGTCCATAGCCCAAATATATCATCCAGATATCTAAAATAACATATTGGTTTTTGTTGACATTTCTGTAATACTTGGCTTTCCCAATTTGCCATGTATATGTTTGCATATGCAGGTGCAAATTTTTTGCCCATCGCAGTGCCTTTGATCTGTAAATAATAGTTTTCATCAAACACAAAATCATTTTTGGTCAAATTAATTTCCAATAATTGTAATAACTCCATATCTGGACGTGTAGGATCAGGATACTTTTCAAATATTTTTTTAACACATTCCATCCCAGCTGCAATTGGAATATTTGTGTATAAACTTTCTACATCCATGGAAAAAAAGGTGAAATTTGTCGTAATTTTTAAATTTTTAACCAGCTCTATGAAATGATATGTGTCACGAATGTAGGAAGGATGCCCAACCGACAACGGATTCAAGTAAAAATCTATGAATTCCGCCGTGGCATAGGTATCACTTCCACAGTCTGACACAATCGGTCTCCCGGGGGGAATCTCCCACGGTATTGTCCACTTTTTTGGATCCTTATGGATTTTAGGAAGGATGTAGAATCGGCGTTCTCGTGGTTCCGAGTCGCCAATTAAATAGTTTTGCTGTTTTTCATTGATGAACTTTTTCTTCCTCAGATTTTTAACAATTTGCACTACTTTTGGTCTGGTCTCCCCAACTATCAATTTATCCAATTTTTTATAATAATTTATATCATCCAATTGTCTTTGTGCTTCCATCTTATATTGCTCTCTACTCATTATGACCACTGCCGAGCCCTTGTCTGCCGGCTTAATCACGATATGTTTCGCGTGCATCAAATCCCGCAACGCCGTGACTTCTTCCCTTGTCAAATTTGGTTTTTCCCTTATTGGTATGTAGTGTTTTTTAATCCAGTCCGAATCTTCATTAATCAATTGTTGAATTTCAGACGGTACATCCCATATTGGGGGTGTCCAATCCGAGGGACCGACAAATGGAAGCCGTTTCCCTCTTTCCGAACCCCCAAAGTATGCTGCCAGTTTAATTTTTCGATGGTAATTTTGCGCATCATACACGAATTGCATTTTTTGATTTTGGTCTGTCCGTAGAGCTGGCACAAATGATAGTCCCTTGCTCAGAAGTTTGTGTTGTGGTTTTGTGAGTCTGAAATTCTTCGCCAAAAGCACAACATCATGAGCCACCAGGGATTCAGGCCTCTTGACCCCCTCACTATACTGGCTCAGAGGGCGCTTCAGTTTAAATTTTGAGACCAGTGGGCTAGCATTGCTGCCGCTGTATCTCGTGTCCAATGTACATCATCTGATTCGACCTGAAACTGGCTTTCCGGTAACAGTGGGATGTACCCCAAGTTTCGCTGAATATGGTCGTTGATGATTGTCAAGTTCTCTTTTTCCTCCTCCGGGAGTCTTTCTGAGAAGTTGATTAGAGGGACCCATATTTCGGCATACGGGAACTTCCTCTTGGTAGCCCTTATGGCCCCTTGCAAATTCTTTATGGTTGTTTCCTTTGATTTGTTTACCCGACTATTGATGCCGAAGGATAAGAGGATTTTTTCGACCACCAGGTCATCCGGGGCCACCGTCCTTTCCATCAGGGATTGCCCGTGGCGGAAGTGGCTCCCAGGGTAACTGTCAATTTGCAGGTTGTTGTTAAAGTGTCCTGGAATGCTACCAACATTGGAATCACCAATAATCAACCACTTCTTCTTGACTTCCAAATTCCAGTCTGTCAATTTCCTCTGTGTGTTTTGGTGTCTCGTGACCCCGTATTGTCTTGGTGCGGGGCCTATAAATCGGTCCGGGGAGTCTTGGAACCTCTCCGCCTCCTCCTCCTCCTCATCTTCCTGGTCGCTGACGTGGTTGTTGGAGTCCTGAAAGACCTCCCCCTCTTCTTCGGACGTCCGATGTATCTGGACCTGGTTTGGGCCAAGGACGATCTTGGTCCCCTCCGTCTCTTCCGACCTTGACTCTTGGAGGAGCTCCTCGTTTTCACTGTGGGAGGATGCTCGGGCTGGGGGTTCCAAAGCCACAATCGCATCGGGGTCCTCGGGTTGAGGCCTCTCCAATTCCTCCTCCGCATTTTCCTCAGTCAGAATGATTCCATGGGTGCGTCTCAAGCGCGTGGGGGCCTCGACCCGTTCCTCATTTTGAGGGAAGCGTATCGAGGTCACCCCTCTCTCTCGGGTCACCCTTGGTCTCATTTCTGCTCGTCTGAGCTCCCTCTGCTCTCGAGGAGCCTCAATGTCGACCGGACTTGGGTCCCTGGTCACTGCCGGAAGCCTCTGCTTCTCCCAGTGAATTGTTGGGACCCTCCGATTTTCCCGCACCGGCTTGTGCCCAGTCCGTTGAGCTCTCGTATCGTCCCATTCTTCTACTACCAATGCCTCGGCATGGTCGATCTCATCCTGCGTAATCCGCGGCGTATTTCTTTTTGCCCAGCGGACCGCCACTTCAAAGGCCTCCTTCCAATCGGAGGTGAGAATTTCCGCCAATTCCTCCAGCAGGTCCGGTAGCACCATTTGGTAGTGTTCAGCCAGAATCTGGCATGTGGTGTACCCCCAATTCTTGGCGTTTCCCCACAATCAACTCCTGGGTGCAACTCTTGGGGATGGCCGGTTTTATCATTTTGGATAAGATCCCGACCATCCGTGCTATCGTTCTGGGTTCGGGTCTATTTTCACCCGGATCCACATTGTGCAAGTGATGCACCACCTTGATAACCGCATGCAGCTTCCGAACCAATTCTCCCATCCGGGGGTCCGCGGGTTCTCGCCTCACTTCCGGTCCGTAAACCCCTGGCGACTGTTTCCGTTGGACTCGGTTTGTTCGACCTTGACGTACCACAGCTGCGTAAGTGCGGTGGGCGGGGTTGTTTTGACGGGGGGGGCGGCGTGGGGGAGGCACTGGCTGGATAGGCGAGGGGAACCGAGCCCTCCCTCTCCCGGACACAGGGACGTAGTCCCCTTTCCAGGATCGGGAGGGGGGTGCACGGTCCTTCCCCCAACGCTCCCCTCCGTCCTCCCGTTCCCGTTCCTGGTGACGCGCCTGTTGGCGTCGTCGTCCATAGTGGACTTGGGTCCACTGTCCTTTCCACATTTTTGTGTTTTTAATTTGTGTGTCTATTTATCTTTTATCCAGTAATATGTATTTATTTATTTATTTATTTATTGTGGTGGATTCGCCTTTGCTATATAAATAATAATGGTTGTTTTCAATTATGCTATTTATTAGGTTAGATCTGTATTGATAATGTATTTTTATATAATTGCCAAAAAAAACCCAAAAACCAATTTTTTACACAATCCCAAAAAAACAAAAAAAATGGCCAAATCTGAAATAAGCTGCGACTTTCGGTCCAATTGTGTGTGCTCTCAGACAACGTTTCGGCTCCTTGAGCCTTCTTCAGGTCTACTGGCACACAGTCACAGCACAGCAGGTTTGTGATGTTCGCACTCCGGTGAACCAACTCGAACTGAGCCCAAGTAAGTGCACCTCCCTATATAACCTCTGCTGTCCTTGTATTTGCTTTTCTTTTTAACACACTACCATTTTGTGTTTCAATTTAGAAATTAACCCCATACTAGCCAAATGTTTTGTAATGTCCCTATAAATCCCTGTATATCCCACCCAATGATGTCCCAATTTGATATAACATTGTTTTTATTATTATAACACTTAATTATTAATTATGTTTAATAGTATTTATATTGTTTTTATCTATTTTTTTATTTGTTTTTTAGTTTTTTTGTAGTTTTTCAGTTTTTTTGCTTTTAATGCCTTTTAACCCCTATGAACTATGGTTTAACTGTTCTTAACTCCTTTGACGCTCATTAATCCTTTTTAATACTTTTTAATAACTTTTTAACTTTTTAATAACTTTTTAACTTTTTAATAACTTAAATAACTATTTAATGACCCTTTTAACCATTTTTAATCCTGTTTAACAATCCCCCAATAACTTTTGGATAGCTATGTAATAACTGTTTAATAACTATTTAATAACCCTATTAACCATTTTTAATCCTTATTAATAAGCTTTTATTGTTGTCTGTAATGTTTTATGGCGTTTTTTCCTTTAATCCTCCATCCTGTTAGGGTTACATACTGCTCGGGTTAGATTAGGGTTACAGCTAGGGTTAGATTAGGGTTACAGCTAGGGTTAGAATGAGAAGCTTAGGGTTGAAGATAGGGTTACATACAGCTAGGGTTACATACTATTAGGGTTACAGATAGGGTTAGAAGAGGTAGTTACACACAATTAGGGTTACACACACTTAGGGTTACATACATCTAGGGCTAGGGTTAGATTGAGGTTGCTTGAGTTAATTTAGGGTTAGGGCCCCAGTCCCAATTTGGTTAAGATTAGGAATAGGGTTAGGGTTAGTGATAGTATTATATCTAGATGTAGTTTTTCTTTTTCTTTCTAGCTAGGGTTAGGGTTACGTCCTACAGCTAGGGTTAGGAAAAGGTAGGGTTAGACGAGTTAAGATTAGGGCTACAGTCACCATTTGGTTAAGATTAGGAATAGAATAGGGTTAGTGATAGGATTATATCTAGATTTAGAGTTCACGCCTAGGGTTAGCAGAAATAACTAGGGTTAGGGTTACCACATACAGCTAGGGTTAGAAAAAGATAGGGTCAGAAGAGTTGTGATTAGGGCTACCGTCACCATTTGGTTAAGGTTAGGAATAGAATAGGGTTAGTGATAGAATTCCCCAAGGTAGGGTTATAGCTAGGTTCGGTTAGCTATTTCTGATTCAGTCCTCCCGGTGTCTTAGTACCCAATCTATATATCCAGCGTGTTTCCTTTGTTTTTCTTTCCTCCTCAGTCCAATTACCGTTCCTCTGCAGTCCCGCGATCCGCATCGCTTGTACTCCATGTCTAATAAAGTGTTCCACCAATGGTGTCTCCGTCTCCTTCTGATTGGTAATATTGTATCGATGTTGCGTGATCCGCAGCATCAAAGAATTTTTGGTTTGTCCCACATATTGTATTCCACATTTCTGACAAAAAATGATGTATACACAATTAGTTGAATCAGGGGAAAACCCTTGTTGAATTTTAATTAATGAATTGTCCGAAAACTTTTTAATAAATTTTAATTTTGTAAAGTGTTTGGTTAGCAGTCGTGGTTTGGCCACCATCAATGACGGCAATTTTGCCCGAACCAACAAATCCGCCAAATTTTTGTTTCTCTTATACGCTGAAATGATCCTGTATTTCGCCATCCGATTGGTTTTTCCCAAAATTCGTTCAAAATTTTGTTTCAGTTTATTGTTTAGTACTTTTCCCACCGAACAATATGTTGTGATGAGTGGAATGAACTCATCCGTTTTCACCTTTTTTTTGGTGAGAAAGTTCCTCAAGCAGTGACGTAAAAATGACCTGCTGTAACCTCTCTTTCTTAAGGCTCCAAACAGTGTCTTCACTGCTTGGTAGAAGTGATCCTTTTTGGTACAGATTCGATGGAACCGTAATATTTGCGATTTGACGATTCCTCGAAAGGTATGAGCCGGATGGAAACTCGTTTTGTGTACTAGCGCATGTGTGTCCGTTATTTTAAAATGTACTTTTATTCCCAATTTGACATCCTGTTTACCATTTGGTATTTTGTACACCGTGGTGTCCAAGAAATCGATCGATTGTTGATTTACTTCTGCTTTTAATTGGATTGAGGAATCATGTGCATTTAGTGTGTCCACAAATTTCTGGAATTCTATTTCCGTACCCGTCCATAGCCCAAATATATCATCCAGATATCTAAAATAACATATTGGTTTTTGTTGACATTTCTGTAATACTTGGCTTTCCCAATTTGCCATGTATATGTTTGCATATGCAGGTGCAAATTTTTTGCCCATCGCAGTGCCTTTGATCTGTAAATAATAGTTTTCATCAAACACAAAATCATTTTTGGTCAAATTAATTTCCAATAATTGTAATAACTCCATATCTGGACGTGTAGGATCAGGATACTTTTCAAATATTTTTTTAACACATTCCATCCCAGCTGCAATTGGAATATTTGTGTATAAACTTTCTACATCCATGGAAAAAAAGGTGAAATTTGTCGTAATTTTTAAATTTTTAACCAGCTCTATGAAATGATATGTGTCACGAATGTAGGAAGGATGCCCAACCGACAACGGATTCAAGTAAAAATCTATGAATTCCGCCGTGGCATAGGTATCACTTCCACAGTCTGACACAATCGGTCTCCCGGGGGGAATCTCCCACGGTATTGTCCACTTTTTTGGATCCTTATGGATTTTAGGAAGGATGTAGAATCGGCGTTCTCGTGGTTCCGAGTCGCCAATTAAATAGTTTTGCTGTTTTTCATTGATGAACTTTTTCTTCCTCAGATTTTTAACAATTTGCACTACTTTTGGTCTGGTCTCCCCAACTATCAATTTATCCAATTTTTTATAATAATTTATATCATCCAATTGTCTTTGTGCTTCCATCTTATATTGCTCTCTACTCATTATGACCACTGCCGAGCCCTTGTCTGCCGGCTTAATCACGATATGTTTCGCGTGCATCAAATCCCGCAACGCCGTGACTTCTTCCCTTGTCAAATTTGGTTTTTCCCTTATTGGTATGTAGTGTTTTTTAATCCAGTCCGAATCTTCATTAATCAATTGTTGAATTTCAGACGGTACATCCCATATTGGGGGTGTCCAATCCGAGGGACCGACAAATGGAAGCCGTTTCCCTCTTTCCGAACCCCCAAAGTATGCTGCCAGTTTAATTTTTCGATGGTAATTTTGCGCATCATACACGAATTGCATTTTTTGATTTTGGTCTGTCCGTAGAGCTGGCACAAATGATAGTCCCTTGCTCAGAAGTTTGTGTTGTGGTTTTGTGAGTCTGAAATTCTTCGCCAAAAGCACAACATCATGAGCCACCAGGGATTCAGGCCTCTTGACCCCCTCACTATACTGGCTCAGAGGGCGCTTCAGTTTAAATTTTGAGACCAGTGGGCTAGCATTGCTGCCGCTGTATCTCGTGTCCAATGTACATCATCTGATTCGACCTGAAACTGGCTTTCCGGTAACAGTGGGATGTACCCCAAGTTTCGCTGAATATGGTCGTTGATGATTGTCAAGTTCTCTTTTTCCTCCTCCGGGAGTCTTTCTGAGAAGTTGATTAGAGGGACCCATATTTCGGCATACGGGAACTTCCTCTTGGTAGCCCTTATGGCCCCTTGCAAATTCTTTATGGTTGTTTCCTTTGATTTGTTTACCCGACTATTGATGCCGAAGGATAAGAGGATTTTTTCGACCACCAGGTCATCCGGGGCCACCGTCCTTTCCATCAGGGATTGCCCGTGGCGGAAGTGGCTCCCAGGGTAACTGTCAATTTGCAGGTTGTTGTTAAAGTGTCCTGGAATGCTACCAACATTGGAATCACCAATAATCAACCACTTCTTCTTGACTTCCAAATTCCAGTCTGTCAATTTCCTCTGTGTGTTTTGGTGTCTCGTGACCCCGTATTGTCTTGGTGCGGGGCCTATAAATCGGTCCGGGGAGTCTTGGAACCTCTCCGCCTCCTCCTCCTCCTCATCTTCCTGGTCGCTGACGTGGTTGTTGGAGTCCTGAAAGACCTCCCCCTCTTCTTCGGACGTCCGATGTATCTGGACCTGGTTTGGGCCAAGGACGATCTTGGTCCCCTCCGTCTCTTCCGACCTTGACTCTTGGAGGAGCTCCTCGTTTTCACTGTGGGAGGATGCTCGGGCTGGGGGTTCCAAAGCCACAATCGCATCGGGGTCCTCGGGTTGAGGCCTCTCCAATTCCTCCTCCGCATTTTCCTCAGTCAGAATGATTCCATGGGTGCGTCTCAAGCGCGTGGGGGCCTCGACCCGTTCCTCATTTTGAGGGAAGCGTATCGAGGTCACCCCTCTCTCTCGGGTCACCCTTGGTCTCATTTCTGCTCGTCTGAGCTCCCTCTGCTCTCGAGGAGCCTCAATGTCGACCGGACTTGGGTCCCTGGTCACTGCCGGAAGCCTCTGCTTCTCCCAGTGAATTGTTGGGACCCTCCGATTTTCCCGCACCGGCTTGTGCCCAGTCCGTTGAGCTCTCGTATCGTCCCATTCTTCTACTACCAATGCCTCGGCATGGTCGATCTCATCCTGCGTAATCCGCGGCGTATTTCTTTTTGCCCAGCGGACCGCCACTTCAAAGGCCTCCTTCCAATCGGAGGTGAGAATTTCCGCCAATTCCTCCAGCAGGTCCGGTAGCACCATTTGGTAGTGTTCAGCCAGAATCTGGCATGTGGTGTACCCCCAATTCTTGGCGTTTCCCCACAATCAACTCCTGGGTGCAACTCTTGGGGATGGCCGGTTTTATCATTTTGGATAAGATCCCGACCATCCGTGCTATCGTTCTGGGTTCGGGTCTATTTTCACCCGGATCCACATTGTGCAAGTGATGCACCACCTTGATAACCGCATGCAGCTTCCGAACCAATTCTCCCATCCGGGGGTCCGCGGGTTCTCGCCTCACTTCCGGTCCGTAAACCCCTGGCGACTGTTTCCGTTGGACTCGGTTTGTTCGACCTTGACGTACCACAGCTGCGTAAGTGCGGTGGGCGGGGTTGTTTTGACGGGGGGGGCGGCGTGGGGGAGGCACTGGCTGGATAGGCGAGGGGAACCGAGCCCTCCCTCTCCCGGACACAGGGACGTAGTCCCCTTTCCAGGATCGGGAGGGGGGTGCACGGTCCTTCCCCCAACGCTCCCCTCCGTCCTCCCGTTCCCGTTCCTGGTGACGCGCCTGTTGGCGTCGTCGTCCATAGTGGACTTGGGTCCACTGTCCTTTCCACATTTTTGTGTTTTTAATTTGTGTGTCTATTTATCTTTTATCCAGTAATATGTATTTATTTATTTATTTATTTATTGTGGTGGATTCGCCTTTGCTATATAAATAATAATGGTTGTTTTCAATTATGCTATTTATTAGGTTAGATCTGTATTGATAATGTATTTTTATATAATTGCCAAAAAAAACCCAAAAACCAATTTTTTACACAATCCCAAAAAAACAAAAAAAATGGCCAAATCTGAAATAAGCTGCGACTTTCGGTCCAATTGTGTGTGCTCTCAGACAACGTTTCGGCTCCTTGAGCCTTCTTCAGGTCTACTGGCACACAGTCACAGCACAGCAGGTTTGTGATGTTCGCACTCCGGTGAACCAACTCGAACTGAGCCCAAGTAAGTGCACCTCCCTATATAACCTCTGCTGTCCTTGTATTTGCTTTTCTTTTTAACACACTACCATTTTGTGTTTCAATTTAGAAATTAACCCCATACTAGCCAAATGTTTTGTAATGTCCCTATAAATCCCTGTATATCCCACCCAATGATGTCCCAATTTGATATAACATTGTTTTTATTATTATAACACTTAATTATTAATTATGTTTAATAGTATTTATATTGTTTTTATCTATTTTTTTATTTGTTTTTTAGTTTTTTTGTAGTTTTTCAGTTTTTTTGCTTTTAATGCCTTTTAACCCCTATGAACTATGGTTTAACTGTTCTTAACTCCTTTGACGCTCATTAATCCTTTTTAATACTTTTTAATAACTTTTTAACTTTTTAATAACTTTTTAACTTTTTAATAACTTAAATAACTATTTAATGACCCTTTTAACCATTTTTAATCCTGTTTAACAATCCCCCAATAACTTTTGGATAGCTATGTAATAACTGTTTAATAACTATTTAATAACCCTATTAACCATTTTTAATCCTTATTAATAAGCTTTTATTGTTGTCTGTAATGTTTTATGGCGTTTTTTCCTTTAATCCTCCATCCTGTTAGGGTTACATACTGCTCGGGTTAGATTAGGGTTACAGCTAGGGTTAGATTAGGGTTACAGCTAGGGTTAGAATGAGAAGCTTAGGGTTGAAGATAGGGTTACATACAGCTAGGGTTACATACTATTAGGGTTACAGATAGGGTTAGAAGAGGTAGTTACACACAATTAGGGTTACACACACTTAGGGTTACATACATCTAGGGCTAGGGTTAGATTGAGGTTGCTTGAGTTAATTTAGGGTTAGGGCCCCAGTCCCAATTTGGTTAAGATTAGGAATAGGGTTAGGGTTAGTGATAGTATTATATCTAGATGTAGTTTTTCTTTTTCTTTCTAGCTAGGGTTAGGGTTACGTCCTACAGCTAGGGTTAGGAAAAGGTAGGGTTAGACGAGTTAAGATTAGGGCTACAGTCACCATTTGGTTAAGATTAGGAATAGAATAGGGTTAGTGATAGGATTATATCTAGATTTAGAGTTCACGCCTAGGGTTAGCAGAAATAACTAGGGTTAGGGTTACCACATACAGCTAGGGTTAGAAAAAGATAGGGTCAGAAGAGTTGTGATTAGGGCTACCGTCACCATTTGGTTAAGGTTAGGAATAGAATAGGGTTAGTGATAGAATTCCCCAAGGTAGGGTTATAGCTAGGTTCGGTTAGCTATTTCTGATTCAGTCCTCCCGGTGTCTTAGTACCCAATCTATATATCCAGCGTGTTTCCTTTGTTTTTCTTTCCTCCTCAGTCCAATTACCGTTCCTCTGCAGTCCCGCGATCCGCATCGCTTGTACTCCATGTCTAATAAAGTGTTCCACCAATGGTGTCTCCGTCTCCTTCTGATTGGTAATATTGTATCGATGTTGCGTGATCCGCAGCATCAAAGAATTTTTGGTTTGTCCCACATATTGTATTCCACATTTCTGACAAAAAATGATGTATACACAATTAGTTGAATCAGGGGAAAACCCTTGTTGAATTTTAATTAATGAATTGTCCGAAAACTTTTTAATAAATTTTAATTTTGTAAAGTGTTTGGTTAGCAGTCGTGGTTTGGCCACCATCAATGACGGCAATTTTGCCCGAACCAACAAATCCGCCAAATTTTTGTTTCTCTTATACGCTGAAATGATCCTGTATTTCGCCATCCGATTGGTTTTTCCCAAAATTCGTTCAAAATTTTGTTTCAGTTTATTGTTTAGTACTTTTCCCACCGAACAATATGTTGTGATGAGTGGAATGAACTCATCCGTTTTCACCTTTTTTTTGGTGAGAAAGTTCCTCAAGCAGTGACGTAAAAATGACCTGCTGTAACCTCTCTTTCTTAAGGCTCCAAACAGTGTCTTCACTGCTTGGTAGAAGTGATCCTTTTTGGTACAGATTCGATGGAACCGTAATATTTGCGATTTGACGATTCCTCGAAAGGTATGAGCCGGATGGAAACTCGTTTTGTGTACTAGCGCATGTGTGTCCGTTATTTTAAAATGTACTTTTATTCCCAATTTGACATCCTGTTTACCATTTGGTATTTTGTACACCGTGGTGTCCAAGAAATCGATCGATTGTTGATTTACTTCTGCTTTTAATTGGATTGAGGAATCATGTGCATTTAGTGTGTCCACAAATTTCTGGAATTCTATTTCCGTACCCGTCCATAGCCCAAATATATCATCCAGATATCTAAAATAACATATTGGTTTTTGTTGACATTTCTGTAATACTTGGCTTTCCCAATTTGCCATGTATATGTTTGCATATGCAGGTGCAAATTTTTTGCCCATCGCAGTGCCTTTGATCTGTAAATAATAGTTTTCATCAAACACAAAATCATTTTTGGTCAAATTAATTTCCAATAATTGTAATAACTCCATATCTGGACGTGTAGGATCAGGATACTTTTCAAATATTTTTTTAACACATTCCATCCCAGCTGCAATTGGAATATTTGTGTATAAACTTTCTACATCCATGGAAAAAAAGGTGAAATTTGTCGTAATTTTTAAATTTTTAACCAGCTCTATGAAATGATATGTGTCACGAATGTAGGAAGGATGCCCAACCGACAACGGATTCAAGTAAAAATCTATGAATTCCGCCGTGGCATAGGTATCACTTCCACAGTCTGACACAATCGGTCTCCCGGGGGGAATCTCCCACGGTATTGTCCACTTTTTTGGATCCTTATGGATTTTAGGAAGGATGTAGAATCGGCGTTCTCGTGGTTCCGAGTCGCCAATTAAATAGTTTTGCTGTTTTTCATTGATGAACTTTTTCTTCCTCAGATTTTTAACAATTTGCACTACTTTTGGTCTGGTCTCCCCAACTATCAATTTATCCAATTTTTTATAATAATTTATATCATCCAATTGTCTTTGTGCTTCCATCTTATATTGCTCTCTACTCATTATGACCACTGCCGAGCCCTTGTCTGCCGGCTTAATCACGATATGTTTCGCGTGCATCAAATCCCGCAACGCCGTGACTTCTTCCCTTGTCAAATTTGGTTTTTCCCTTATTGGTATGTAGTGTTTTTTAATCCAGTCCGAATCTTCATTAATCAATTGTTGAATTTCAGACGGTACATCCCATATTGGGGGTGTCCAATCCGAGGGACCGACAAATGGAAGCCGTTTCCCTCTTTCCGAACCCCCAAAGTATGCTGCCAGTTTAATTTTTCGATGGTAATTTTGCGCATCATACACGAATTGCATTTTTTGATTTTGGTCTGTCCGTAGAGCTGGCACAAATGATAGTCCCTTGCTCAGAAGTTTGTGTTGTGGTTTTGTGAGTCTGAAATTCTTCGCCAAAAGCACAACATCATGAGCCACCAGGGATTCAGGCCTCTTGACCCCCTCACTATACTGGCTCAGAGGGCGCTTCAGTTTAAATTTTGAGACCAGTGGGCTAGCATTGCTGCCGCTGTATCTCGTGTCCAATGTACATCATCTGATTCGACCTGAAACTGGCTTTCCGGTAACAGTGGGATGTACCCCAAGTTTCGCTGAATATGGTCGTTGATGATTGTCAAGTTCTCTTTTTCCTCCTCCGGGAGTCTTTCTGAGAAGTTGATTAGAGGGACCCATATTTCGGCATACGGGAACTTCCTCTTGGTAGCCCTTATGGCCCCTTGCAAATTCTTTATGGTTGTTTCCTTTGATTTGTTTACCCGACTATTGATGCCGAAGGATAAGAGGATTTTTTCGACCACCAGGTCATCCGGGGCCACCGTCCTTTCCATCAGGGATTGCCCGTGGCGGAAGTGGCTCCCAGGGTAACTGTCAATTTGCAGGTTGTTGTTAAAGTGTCCTGGAATGCTACCAACATTGGAATCACCAATAATCAACCACTTCTTCTTGACTTCCAAATTCCAGTCTGTCAATTTCCTCTGTGTGTTTTGGTGTCTCGTGACCCCGTATTGTCTTGGTGCGGGGCCTATAAATCGGTCCGGGGAGTCTTGGAACCTCTCCGCCTCCTCCTCCTCCTCATCTTCCTGGTCGCTGACGTGGTTGTTGGAGTCCTGAAAGACCTCCCCCTCTTCTTCGGACGTCCGATGTATCTGGACCTGGTTTGGGCCAAGGACGATCTTGGTCCCCTCCGTCTCTTCCGACCTTGACTCTTGGAGGAGCTCCTCGTTTTCACTGTGGGAGGATGCTCGGGCTGGGGGTTCCAAAGCCACAATCGCATCGGGGTCCTCGGGTTGAGGCCTCTCCAATTCCTCCTCCGCATTTTCCTCAGTCAGAATGATTCCATGGGTGCGTCTCAAGCGCGTGGGGGCCTCGACCCGTTCCTCATTTTGAGGGAAGCGTATCGAGGTCACCCCTCTCTCTCGGGTCACCCTTGGTCTCATTTCTGCTCGTCTGAGCTCCCTCTGCTCTCGAGGAGCCTCAATGTCGACCGGACTTGGGTCCCTGGTCACTGCCGGAAGCCTCTGCTTCTCCCAGTGAATTGTTGGGACCCTCCGATTTTCCCGCACCGGCTTGTGCCCAGTCCGTTGAGCTCTCGTATCGTCCCATTCTTCTACTACCAATGCCTCGGCATGGTCGATCTCATCCTGCGTAATCCGCGGCGTATTTCTTTTTGCCCAGCGGACCGCCACTTCAAAGGCCTCCTTCCAATCGGAGGTGAGAATTTCCGCCAATTCCTCCAGCAGGTCCGGTAGCACCATTTGGTAGTGTTCAGCCAGAATCTGGCATGTGGTGTACCCCCAATTCTTGGCGTTTCCCCACAATCAACTCCTGGGTGCAACTCTTGGGGATGGCCGGTTTTATCATTTTGGATAAGATCCCGACCATCCGTGCTATCGTTCTGGGTTCGGGTCTATTTTCACCCGGATCCACATTGTGCAAGTGATGCACCACCTTGATAACCGCATGCAGCTTCCGAACCAATTCTCCCATCCGGGGGTCCGCGGGTTCTCGCCTCACTTCCGGTCCGTAAACCCCTGGCGACTGTTTCCGTTGGACTCGGTTTGTTCGACCTTGACGTACCACAGCTGCGTAAGTGCGGTGGGCGGGGTTGTTTTGACGGGGGGGGCGGCGTGGGGGAGGCACTGGCTGGATAGGCGAGGGGAACCGAGCCCTCCCTCTCCCGGACACAGGGACGTAGTCCCCTTTCCAGGATCGGGAGGGGGGTGCACGGTCCTTCCCCCAACGCTCCCCTCCGTCCTCCCGTTCCCGTTCCTGGTGACGCGCCTGTTGGCGTCGTCGTCCATAGTGGACTTGGGTCCACTGTCCTTTCCACATTTTTGTGTTTTTAATTTGTGTGTCTATTTATCTTTTATCCAGTAATATGTATTTATTTATTTATTTATTTATTGTGGTGGATTCGCCTTTGCTATATAAATAATAATGGTTGTTTTCAATTATGCTATTTATTAGGTTAGATCTGTATTGATAATGTATTTTTATATAATTGCCAAAAAAAACCCAAAAACCAATTTTTTACACAATCCCAAAAAAACAAAAAAAATGGCCAAATCTGAAATAAGCTGCGACTTTCGGTCCAATTGTGTGTGCTCTCAGACAACGTTTCGGCTCCTTGAGCCTTCTTCAGGTCTACTGGCACACAGTCACAGCACAGCAGGTTTGTGATGTTCGCACTCCGGTGAACCAACTCGAACTGAGCCCAAGTAAGTGCACCTCCCTATATAACCTCTGCTGTCCTTGTATTTGCTTTTCTTTTTAACACACTACCATTTTGTGTTTCAATTTAGAAATTAACCCCATACTAGCCAAATGTTTTGTAATGTCCCTATAAATCCCTGTATATCCCACCCAATGATGTCCCAATTTGATATAACATTGTTTTTATTATTATAACACTTAATTATTAATTATGTTTAATAGTATTTATATTGTTTTTATCTATTTTTTTATTTGTTTTTTAGTTTTTTTGTAGTTTTTCAGTTTTTTTGCTTTTAATGCCTTTTAACCCCTATGAACTATGGTTTAACTGTTCTTAACTCCTTTGACGCTCATTAATCCTTTTTAATACTTTTTAATAACTTTTTAACTTTTTAATAACTTTTTAACTTTTTAATAACTTAAATAACTATTTAATGACCCTTTTAACCATTTTTAATCCTGTTTAACAATCCCCCAATAACTTTTGGATAGCTATGTAATAACTGTTTAATAACTATTTAATAACCCTATTAACCATTTTTAATCCTTATTAATAAGCTTTTATTGTTGTCTGTAATGTTTTATGGCGTTTTTTCCTTTAATCCTCCATCCTGTTAGGGTTACATACTGCTCGGGTTAGATTAGGGTTACAGCTAGGGTTAGATTAGGGTTACAGCTAGGGTTAGAATGAGAAGCTTAGGGTTGAAGATAGGGTTACATACAGCTAGGGTTACATACTATTAGGGTTACAGATAGGGTTAGAAGAGGTAGTTACACACAATTAGGGTTACACACACTTAGGGTTACATACATCTAGGGCTAGGGTTAGATTGAGGTTGCTTGAGTTAATTTAGGGTTAGGGCCCCAGTCCCAATTTGGTTAAGATTAGGAATAGGGTTAGGGTTAGTGATAGTATTATATCTAGATGTAGTTTTTCTTTTTCTTTCTAGCTAGGGTTAGGGTTACGTCCTACAGCTAGGGTTAGGAAAAGGTAGGGTTAGACGAGTTAAGATTAGGGCTACAGTCACCATTTGGTTAAGATTAGGAATAGAATAGGGTTAGTGATAGGATTATATCTAGATTTAGAGTTCACGCCTAGGGTTAGCAGAAATAACTAGGGTTAGGGTTACCACATACAGCTAGGGTTAGAAAAAGATAGGGTCAGAAGAGTTGTGATTAGGGCTACCGTCACCATTTGGTTAAGGTTAGGAATAGAATAGGGTTAGTGATAGAATTCCCCAAGGTAGGGTTATAGCTAGGTTCGGTTAGCTATTTCTGATTCAGTCCTCCCGGTGTCTTAGTACCCAATCTATATATCCAGCGTGTTTCCTTTGTTTTTCTTTCCTCCTCAGTCCAATTACCGTTCCTCTGCAGTCCCGCGATCCGCATCGCTTGTACTCCATGTCTAATAAAGTGTTCCACCAATGGTGTCTCCGTCTCCTTCTGATTGGTAATATTGTATCGATGTTGCGTGATCCGCAGCATCAAAGAATTTTTGGTTTGTCCCACATATTGTATTCCACATTTCTGACAAAAAATGATGTATACACAATTAGTTGAATCAGGGGAAAACCCTTGTTGAATTTTAATTAATGAATTGTCCGAAAACTTTTTAATAAATTTTAATTTTGTAAAGTGTTTGGTTAGCAGTCGTGGTTTGGCCACCATCAATGACGGCAATTTTGCCCGAACCAACAAATCCGCCAAATTTTTGTTTCTCTTATACGCTGAAATGATCCTGTATTTCGCCATCCGATTGGTTTTTCCCAAAATTCGTTCAAAATTTTGTTTCAGTTTATTGTTTAGTACTTTTCCCACCGAACAATATGTTGTGATGAGTGGAATGAACTCATCCGTTTTCACCTTTTTTTTGGTGAGAAAGTTCCTCAAGCAGTGACGTAAAAATGACCTGCTGTAACCTCTCTTTCTTAAGGCTCCAAACAGTGTCTTCACTGCTTGGTAGAAGTGATCCTTTTTGGTACAGATTCGATGGAACCGTAATATTTGCGATTTGACGATTCCTCGAAAGGTATGAGCCGGATGGAAACTCGTTTTGTGTACTAGCGCATGTGTGTCCGTTATTTTAAAATGTACTTTTATTCCCAATTTGACATCCTGTTTACCATTTGGTATTTTGTACACCGTGGTGTCCAAGAAATCGATCGATTGTTGATTTACTTCTGCTTTTAATTGGATTGAGGAATCATGTGCATTTAGTGTGTCCACAAATTTCTGGAATTCTATTTCCGTACCCGTCCATAGCCCAAATATATCATCCAGATATCTAAAATAACATATTGGTTTTTGTTGACATTTCTGTAATACTTGGCTTTCCCAATTTGCCATGTATATGTTTGCATATGCAGGTGCAAATTTTTTGCCCATCGCAGTGCCTTTGATCTGTAAATAATAGTTTTCATCAAACACAAAATCATTTTTGGTCAAATTAATTTCCAATAATTGTAATAACTCCATATCTGGACGTGTAGGATCAGGATACTTTTCAAATATTTTTTTAACACATTCCATCCCAGCTGCAATTGGAATATTTGTGTATAAACTTTCTACATCCATGGAAAAAAAGGTGAAATTTGTCGTAATTTTTAAATTTTTAACCAGCTCTATGAAATGATATGTGTCACGAATGTAGGAAGGATGCCCAACCGACAACGGATTCAAGTAAAAATCTATGAATTCCGCCGTGGCATAGGTATCACTTCCACAGTCTGACACAATCGGTCTCCCGGGGGGAATCTCCCACGGTATTGTCCACTTTTTTGGATCCTTATGGATTTTAGGAAGGATGTAGAATCGGCGTTCTCGTGGTTCCGAGTCGCCAATTAAATAGTTTTGCTGTTTTTCATTGATGAACTTTTTCTTCCTCAGATTTTTAACAATTTGCACTACTTTTGGTCTGGTCTCCCCAACTATCAATTTATCCAATTTTTTATAATAATTTATATCATCCAATTGTCTTTGTGCTTCCATCTTATATTGCTCTCTACTCATTATGACCACTGCCGAGCCCTTGTCTGCCGGCTTAATCACGATATGTTTCGCGTGCATCAAATCCCGCAACGCCGTGACTTCTTCCCTTGTCAAATTTGGTTTTTCCCTTATTGGTATGTAGTGTTTTTTAATCCAGTCCGAATCTTCATTAATCAATTGTTGAATTTCAGACGGTACATCCCATATTGGGGGTGTCCAATCCGAGGGACCGACAAATGGAAGCCGTTTCCCTCTTTCCGAACCCCCAAAGTATGCTGCCAGTTTAATTTTTCGATGGTAATTTTGCGCATCATACACGAATTGCATTTTTTGATTTTGGTCTGTCCGTAGAGCTGGCACAAATGATAGTCCCTTGCTCAGAAGTTTGTGTTGTGGTTTTGTGAGTCTGAAATTCTTCGCCAAAAGCACAACATCATGAGCCACCAGGGATTCAGGCCTCTTGACCCCCTCACTATACTGGCTCAGAGGGCGCTTCAGTTTAAATTTTGAGACCAGTGGGCTAGCATTGCTGCCGCTGTATCTCGTGTCCAATGTACATCATCTGATTCGACCTGAAACTGGCTTTCCGGTAACAGTGGGATGTACCCCAAGTTTCGCTGAATATGGTCGTTGATGATTGTCAAGTTCTCTTTTTCCTCCTCCGGGAGTCTTTCTGAGAAGTTGATTAGAGGGACCCATATTTCGGCATACGGGAACTTCCTCTTGGTAGCCCTTATGGCCCCTTGCAAATTCTTTATGGTTGTTTCCTTTGATTTGTTTACCCGACTATTGATGCCGAAGGATAAGAGGATTTTTTCGACCACCAGGTCATCCGGGGCCACCGTCCTTTCCATCAGGGATTGCCCGTGGCGGAAGTGGCTCCCAGGGTAACTGTCAATTTGCAGGTTGTTGTTAAAGTGTCCTGGAATGCTACCAACATTGGAATCACCAATAATCAACCACTTCTTCTTGACTTCCAAATTCCAGTCTGTCAATTTCCTCTGTGTGTTTTGGTGTCTCGTGACCCCGTATTGTCTTGGTGCGGGGCCTATAAATCGGTCCGGGGAGTCTTGGAACCTCTCCGCCTCCTCCTCCTCCTCATCTTCCTGGTCGCTGACGTGGTTGTTGGAGTCCTGAAAGACCTCCCCCTCTTCTTCGGACGTCCGATGTATCTGGACCTGGTTTGGGCCAAGGACGATCTTGGTCCCCTCCGTCTCTTCCGACCTTGACTCTTGGAGGAGCTCCTCGTTTTCACTGTGGGAGGATGCTCGGGCTGGGGGTTCCAAAGCCACAATCGCATCGGGGTCCTCGGGTTGAGGCCTCTCCAATTCCTCCTCCGCATTTTCCTCAGTCAGAATGATTCCATGGGTGCGTCTCAAGCGCGTGGGGGCCTCGACCCGTTCCTCATTTTGAGGGAAGCGTATCGAGGTCACCCCTCTCTCTCGGGTCACCCTTGGTCTCATTTCTGCTCGTCTGAGCTCCCTCTGCTCTCGAGGAGCCTCAATGTCGACCGGACTTGGGTCCCTGGTCACTGCCGGAAGCCTCTGCTTCTCCCAGTGAATTGTTGGGACCCTCCGATTTTCCCGCACCGGCTTGTGCCCAGTCCGTTGAGCTCTCGTATCGTCCCATTCTTCTACTACCAATGCCTCGGCATGGTCGATCTCATCCTGCGTAATCCGCGGCGTATTTCTTTTTGCCCAGCGGACCGCCACTTCAAAGGCCTCCTTCCAATCGGAGGTGAGAATTTCCGCCAATTCCTCCAGCAGGTCCGGTAGCACCATTTGGTAGTGTTCAGCCAGAATCTGGCATGTGGTGTACCCCCAATTCTTGGCGTTTCCCCACAATCAACTCCTGGGTGCAACTCTTGGGGATGGCCGGTTTTATCATTTTGGATAAGATCCCGACCATCCGTGCTATCGTTCTGGGTTCGGGTCTATTTTCACCCGGATCCACATTGTGCAAGTGATGCACCACCTTGATAACCGCATGCAGCTTCCGAACCAATTCTCCCATCCGGGGGTCCGCGGGTTCTCGCCTCACTTCCGGTCCGTAAACCCCTGGCGACTGTTTCCGTTGGACTCGGTTTGTTCGACCTTGACGTACCACAGCTGCGTAAGTGCGGTGGGCGGGGTTGTTTTGACGGGGGGGGCGGCGTGGGGGAGGCACTGGCTGGATAGGCGAGGGGAACCGAGCCCTCCCTCTCCCGGACACAGGGACGTAGTCCCCTTTCCAGGATCGGGAGGGGGGTGCACGGTCCTTCCCCCAACGCTCCCCTCCGTCCTCCCGTTCCCGTTCCTGGTGACGCGCCTGTTGGCGTCGTCGTCCATAGTGGACTTGGGTCCACTGTCCTTTCCACATTTTTGTGTTTTTAATTTGTGTGTCTATTTATCTTTTATCCAGTAATATGTATTTATTTATTTATTTATTTATTGTGGTGGATTCGCCTTTGCTATATAAATAATAATGGTTGTTTTCAATTATGCTATTTATTAGGTTAGATCTGTATTGATAATGTATTTTTATATAATTGCCAAAAAAAACCCAAAAACCAATTTTTTACACAATCCCAAAAAAACAAAAAAAATGGCCAAATCTGAAATAAGCTGCGACTTTCGGTCCAATTGTGTGTGCTCTCAGACAACGTTTCGGCTCCTTGAGCCTTCTTCAGGTCTACTGGCACACAGTCACAGCACAGCAGGTTTGTGATGTTCGCACTCCGGTGAACCAACTCGAACTGAGCCCAAGTAAGTGCACCTCCCTATATAACCTCTGCTGTCCTTGTATTTGCTTTTCTTTTTAACACACTACCATTTTGTGTTTCAATTTAGAAATTAACCCCATACTAGCCAAATGTTTTGTAATGTCCCTATAAATCCCTGTATATCCCACCCAATGATGTCCCAATTTGATATAACATTGTTTTTATTATTATAACACTTAATTATTAATTATGTTTAATAGTATTTATATTGTTTTTATCTATTTTTTTATTTGTTTTTTAGTTTTTTTGTAGTTTTTCAGTTTTTTTGCTTTTAATGCCTTTTAACCCCTATGAACTATGGTTTAACTGTTCTTAACTCCTTTGACGCTCATTAATCCTTTTTAATACTTTTTAATAACTTTTTAACTTTTTAATAACTTTTTAACTTTTTAATAACTTAAATAACTATTTAATGACCCTTTTAACCATTTTTAATCCTGTTTAACAATCCCCCAATAACTTTTGGATAGCTATGTAATAACTGTTTAATAACTATTTAATAACCCTATTAACCATTTTTAATCCTTATTAATAAGCTTTTATTGTTGTCTGTAATGTTTTATGGCGTTTTTTCCTTTAATCCTCCATCCTGTTAGGGTTACATACTGCTCGGGTTAGATTAGGGTTACAGCTAGGGTTAGATTAGGGTTACAGCTAGGGTTAGAATGAGAAGCTTAGGGTTGAAGATAGGGTTACATACAGCTAGGGTTACATACTATTAGGGTTACAGATAGGGTTAGAAGAGGTAGTTACACACAATTAGGGTTACACACACTTAGGGTTACATACATCTAGGGCTAGGGTTAGATTGAGGTTGCTTGAGTTAATTTAGGGTTAGGGCCCCAGTCCCAATTTGGTTAAGATTAGGAATAGGGTTAGGGTTAGTGATAGTATTATATCTAGATGTAGTTTTTCTTTTTCTTTCTAGCTAGGGTTAGGGTTACGTCCTACAGCTAGGGTTAGGAAAAGGTAGGGTTAGACGAGTTAAGATTAGGGCTACAGTCACCATTTGGTTAAGATTAGGAATAGAATAGGGTTAGTGATAGGATTATATCTAGATTTAGAGTTCACGCCTAGGGTTAGCAGAAATAACTAGGGTTAGGGTTACCACATACAGCTAGGGTTAGAAAAAGATAGGGTCAGAAGAGTTGTGATTAGGGCTACCGTCACCATTTGGTTAAGGTTAGGAATAGAATAGGGTTAGTGATAGAATTCCCCAAGGTAGGGTTATAGCTAGGTTCGGTTAGCTATTTCTGATTCAGTCCTCCCGGTGTCTTAGTACCCAATCTATATATCCAGCGTGTTTCCTTTGTTTTTCTTTCCTCCTCAGTCCAATTACCGTTCCTCTGCAGTCCCGCGATCCGCATCGCTTGTACTCCATGTCTAATAAAGTGTTCCACCAATGGTGTCTCCGTCTCCTTCTGATTGGTAATATTGTATCGATGTTGCGTGATCCGCAGCATCAAAGAATTTTTGGTTTGTCCCACATATTGTATTCCACATTTCTGACAAAAAATGATGTATACACAATTAGTTGAATCAGGGGAAAACCCTTGTTGAATTTTAATTAATGAATTGTCCGAAAACTTTTTAATAAATTTTAATTTTGTAAAGTGTTTGGTTAGCAGTCGTGGTTTGGCCACCATCAATGACGGCAATTTTGCCCGAACCAACAAATCCGCCAAATTTTTGTTTCTCTTATACGCTGAAATGATCCTGTATTTCGCCATCCGATTGGTTTTTCCCAAAATTCGTTCAAAATTTTGTTTCAGTTTATTGTTTAGTACTTTTCCCACCGAACAATATGTTGTGATGAGTGGAATGAACTCATCCGTTTTCACCTTTTTTTTGGTGAGAAAGTTCCTCAAGCAGTGACGTAAAAATGACCTGCTGTAACCTCTCTTTCTTAAGGCTCCAAACAGTGTCTTCACTGCTTGGTAGAAGTGATCCTTTTTGGTACAGATTCGATGGAACCGTAATATTTGCGATTTGACGATTCCTCGAAAGGTATGAGCCGGATGGAAACTCGTTTTGTGTACTAGCGCATGTGTGTCCGTTATTTTAAAATGTACTTTTATTCCCAATTTGACATCCTGTTTACCATTTGGTATTTTGTACACCGTGGTGTCCAAGAAATCGATCGATTGTTGATTTACTTCTGCTTTTAATTGGATTGAGGAATCATGTGCATTTAGTGTGTCCACAAATTTCTGGAATTCTATTTCCGTACCCGTCCATAGCCCAAATATATCATCCAGATATCTAAAATAACATATTGGTTTTTGTTGACATTTCTGTAATACTTGGCTTTCCCAATTTGCCATGTATATGTTTGCATATGCAGGTGCAAATTTTTTGCCCATCGCAGTGCCTTTGATCTGTAAATAATAGTTTTCATCAAACACAAAATCATTTTTGGTCAAATTAATTTCCAATAATTGTAATAACTCCATATCTGGACGTGTAGGATCAGGATACTTTTCAAATATTTTTTTAACACATTCCATCCCAGCTGCAATTGGAATATTTGTGTATAAACTTTCTACATCCATGGAAAAAAAGGTGAAATTTGTCGTAATTTTTAAATTTTTAACCAGCTCTATGAAATGATATGTGTCACGAATGTAGGAAGGATGCCCAACCGACAACGGATTCAAGTAAAAATCTATGAATTCCGCCGTGGCATAGGTATCACTTCCACAGTCTGACACAATCGGTCTCCCGGGGGGAATCTCCCACGGTATTGTCCACTTTTTTGGATCCTTATGGATTTTAGGAAGGATGTAGAATCGGCGTTCTCGTGGTTCCGAGTCGCCAATTAAATAGTTTTGCTGTTTTTCATTGATGAACTTTTTCTTCCTCAGATTTTTAACAATTTGCACTACTTTTGGTCTGGTCTCCCCAACTATCAATTTATCCAATTTTTTATAATAATTTATATCATCCAATTGTCTTTGTGCTTCCATCTTATATTGCTCTCTACTCATTATGACCACTGCCGAGCCCTTGTCTGCCGGCTTAATCACGATATGTTTCGCGTGCATCAAATCCCGCAACGCCGTGACTTCTTCCCTTGTCAAATTTGGTTTTTCCCTTATTGGTATGTAGTGTTTTTTAATCCAGTCCGAATCTTCATTAATCAATTGTTGAATTTCAGACGGTACATCCCATATTGGGGGTGTCCAATCCGAGGGACCGACAAATGGAAGCCGTTTCCCTCTTTCCGAACCCCCAAAGTATGCTGCCAGTTTAATTTTTCGATGGTAATTTTGCGCATCATACACGAATTGCATTTTTTGATTTTGGTCTGTCCGTAGAGCTGGCACAAATGATAGTCCCTTGCTCAGAAGTTTGTGTTGTGGTTTTGTGAGTCTGAAATTCTTCGCCAAAAGCACAACATCATGAGCCACCAGGGATTCAGGCCTCTTGACCCCCTCACTATACTGGCTCAGAGGGCGCTTCAGTTTAAATTTTGAGACCAGTGGGCTAGCATTGCTGCCGCTGTATCTCGTGTCCAATGTACATCATCTGATTCGACCTGAAACTGGCTTTCCGGTAACAGTGGGATGTACCCCAAGTTTCGCTGAATATGGTCGTTGATGATTGTCAAGTTCTCTTTTTCCTCCTCCGGGAGTCTTTCTGAGAAGTTGATTAGAGGGACCCATATTTCGGCATACGGGAACTTCCTCTTGGTAGCCCTTATGGCCCCTTGCAAATTCTTTATGGTTGTTTCCTTTGATTTGTTTACCCGACTATTGATGCCGAAGGATAAGAGGATTTTTTCGACCACCAGGTCATCCGGGGCCACCGTCCTTTCCATCAGGGATTGCCCGTGGCGGAAGTGGCTCCCAGGGTAACTGTCAATTTGCAGGTTGTTGTTAAAGTGTCCTGGAATGCTACCAACATTGGAATCACCAATAATCAACCACTTCTTCTTGACTTCCAAATTCCAGTCTGTCAATTTCCTCTGTGTGTTTTGGTGTCTCGTGACCCCGTATTGTCTTGGTGCGGGGCCTATAAATCGGTCCGGGGAGTCTTGGAACCTCTCCGCCTCCTCCTCCTCCTCATCTTCCTGGTCGCTGACGTGGTTGTTGGAGTCCTGAAAGACCTCCCCCTCTTCTTCGGACGTCCGATGTATCTGGACCTGGTTTGGGCCAAGGACGATCTTGGTCCCCTCCGTCTCTTCCGACCTTGACTCTTGGAGGAGCTCCTCGTTTTCACTGTGGGAGGATGCTCGGGCTGGGGGTTCCAAAGCCACAATCGCATCGGGGTCCTCGGGTTGAGGCCTCTCCAATTCCTCCTCCGCATTTTCCTCAGTCAGAATGATTCCATGGGTGCGTCTCAAGCGCGTGGGGGCCTCGACCCGTTCCTCATTTTGAGGGAAGCGTATCGAGGTCACCCCTCTCTCTCGGGTCACCCTTGGTCTCATTTCTGCTCGTCTGAGCTCCCTCTGCTCTCGAGGAGCCTCAATGTCGACCGGACTTGGGTCCCTGGTCACTGCCGGAAGCCTCTGCTTCTCCCAGTGAATTGTTGGGACCCTCCGATTTTCCCGCACCGGCTTGTGCCCAGTCCGTTGAGCTCTCGTATCGTCCCATTCTTCTACTACCAATGCCTCGGCATGGTCGATCTCATCCTGCGTAATCCGCGGCGTATTTCTTTTTGCCCAGCGGACCGCCACTTCAAAGGCCTCCTTCCAATCGGAGGTGAGAATTTCCGCCAATTCCTCCAGCAGGTCCGGTAGCACCATTTGGTAGTGTTCAGCCAGAATCTGGCATGTGGTGTACCCCCAATTCTTGGCGTTTCCCCACAATCAACTCCTGGGTGCAACTCTTGGGGATGGCCGGTTTTATCATTTTGGATAAGATCCCGACCATCCGTGCTATCGTTCTGGGTTCGGGTCTATTTTCACCCGGATCCACATTGTGCAAGTGATGCACCACCTTGATAACCGCATGCAGCTTCCGAACCAATTCTCCCATCCGGGGGTCCGCGGGTTCTCGCCTCACTTCCGGTCCGTAAACCCCTGGCGACTGTTTCCGTTGGACTCGGTTTGTTCGACCTTGACGTACCACAGCTGCGTAAGTGCGGTGGGCGGGGTTGTTTTGACGGGGGGGGCGGCGTGGGGGAGGCACTGGCTGGATAGGCGAGGGGAACCGAGCCCTCCCTCTCCCGGACACAGGGACGTAGTCCCCTTTCCAGGATCGGGAGGGGGGTGCACGGTCCTTCCCCCAACGCTCCCCTCCGTCCTCCCGTTCCCGTTCCTGGTGACGCGCCTGTTGGCGTCGTCGTCCATAGTGGACTTGGGTCCACTGTCCTTTCCACATTTTTGTGTTTTTAATTTGTGTGTCTATTTATCTTTTATCCAGTAATATGTATTTATTTATTTATTTATTTATTGTGGTGGATTCGCCTTTGCTATATAAATAATAATGGTTGTTTTCAATTATGCTATTTATTAGGTTAGATCTGTATTGATAATGTATTTTTATATAATTGCCAAAAAAAACCCAAAAACCAATTTTTTACACAATCCCAAAAAAACAAAAAAAATGGCCAAATCTGAAATAAGCTGCGACTTTCGGTCCAATTGTGTGTGCTCTCAGACAACGTTTCGGCTCCTTGAGCCTTCTTCAGGTCTACTGGCACACAGTCACAGCACAGCAGGTTTGTGATGTTCGCACTCCGGTGAACCAACTCGAACTGAGCCCAAGTAAGTGCACCTCCCTATATAACCTCTGCTGTCCTTGTATTTGCTTTTCTTTTTAACACACTACCATTTTGTGTTTCAATTTAGAAATTAACCCCATACTAGCCAAATGTTTTGTAATGTCCCTATAAATCCCTGTATATCCCACCCAATGATGTCCCAATTTGATATAACATTGTTTTTATTATTATAACACTTAATTATTAATTATGTTTAATAGTATTTATATTGTTTTTATCTATTTTTTTATTTGTTTTTTAGTTTTTTTGTAGTTTTTCAGTTTTTTTGCTTTTAATGCCTTTTAACCCCTATGAACTATGGTTTAACTGTTCTTAACTCCTTTGACGCTCATTAATCCTTTTTAATACTTTTTAATAACTTTTTAACTTTTTAATAACTTTTTAACTTTTTAATAACTTAAATAACTATTTAATGACCCTTTTAACCATTTTTAATCCTGTTTAACAATCCCCCAATAACTTTTGGATAGCTATGTAATAACTGTTTAATAACTATTTAATAACCCTATTAACCATTTTTAATCCTTATTAATAAGCTTTTATTGTTGTCTGTAATGTTTTATGGCGTTTTTTCCTTTAATCCTCCATCCTGTTAGGGTTACATACTGCTCGGGTTAGATTAGGGTTACAGCTAGGGTTAGATTAGGGTTACAGCTAGGGTTAGAATGAGAAGCTTAGGGTTGAAGATAGGGTTACATACAGCTAGGGTTACATACTATTAGGGTTACAGATAGGGTTAGAAGAGGTAGTTACACACAATTAGGGTTACACACACTTAGGGTTACATACATCTAGGGCTAGGGTTAGATTGAGGTTGCTTGAGTTAATTTAGGGTTAGGGCCCCAGTCCCAATTTGGTTAAGATTAGGAATAGGGTTAGGGTTAGTGATAGTATTATATCTAGATGTAGTTTTTCTTTTTCTTTCTAGCTAGGGTTAGGGTTACGTCCTACAGCTAGGGTTAGGAAAAGGTAGGGTTAGACGAGTTAAGATTAGGGCTACAGTCACCATTTGGTTAAGATTAGGAATAGAATAGGGTTAGTGATAGGATTATATCTAGATTTAGAGTTCACGCCTAGGGTTAGCAGAAATAACTAGGGTTAGGGTTACCACATACAGCTAGGGTTAGAAAAAGATAGGGTCAGAAGAGTTGTGATTAGGGCTACCGTCACCATTTGGTTAAGGTTAGGAATAGAATAGGGTTAGTGATAGAATTCCCCAAGGTAGGGTTATAGCTAGGTTCGGTTAGCTATTTCTGATTCAGTCCTCCCGGTGTCTTAGTACCCAATCTATATATCCAGCGTGTTTCCTTTGTTTTTCTTTCCTCCTCAGTCCAATTACCGTTCCTCTGCAGTCCCGCGATCCGCATCGCTTGTACTCCATGTCTAATAAAGTGTTCCACCAATGGTGTCTCCGTCTCCTTCTGATTGGTAATATTGTATCGATGTTGCGTGATCCGCAGCATCAAAGAATTTTTGGTTTGTCCCACATATTGTATTCCACATTTCTGACAAAAAATGATGTATACACAATTAGTTGAATCAGGGGAAAACCCTTGTTGAATTTTAATTAATGAATTGTCCGAAAACTTTTTAATAAATTTTAATTTTGTAAAGTGTTTGGTTAGCAGTCGTGGTTTGGCCACCATCAATGACGGCAATTTTGCCCGAACCAACAAATCCGCCAAATTTTTGTTTCTCTTATACGCTGAAATGATCCTGTATTTCGCCATCCGATTGGTTTTTCCCAAAATTCGTTCAAAATTTTGTTTCAGTTTATTGTTTAGTACTTTTCCCACCGAACAATATGTTGTGATGAGTGGAATGAACTCATCCGTTTTCACCTTTTTTTTGGTGAGAAAGTTCCTCAAGCAGTGACGTAAAAATGACCTGCTGTAACCTCTCTTTCTTAAGGCTCCAAACAGTGTCTTCACTGCTTGGTAGAAGTGATCCTTTTTGGTACAGATTCGATGGAACCGTAATATTTGCGATTTGACGATTCCTCGAAAGGTATGAGCCGGATGGAAACTCGTTTTGTGTACTAGCGCATGTGTGTCCGTTATTTTAAAATGTACTTTTATTCCCAATTTGACATCCTGTTTACCATTTGGTATTTTGTACACCGTGGTGTCCAAGAAATCGATCGATTGTTGATTTACTTCTGCTTTTAATTGGATTGAGGAATCATGTGCATTTAGTGTGTCCACAAATTTCTGGAATTCTATTTCCGTACCCGTCCATAGCCCAAATATATCATCCAGATATCTAAAATAACATATTGGTTTTTGTTGACATTTCTGTAATACTTGGCTTTCCCAATTTGCCATGTATATGTTTGCATATGCAGGTGCAAATTTTTTGCCCATCGCAGTGCCTTTGATCTGTAAATAATAGTTTTCATCAAACACAAAATCATTTTTGGTCAAATTAATTTCCAATAATTGTAATAACTCCATATCTGGACGTGTAGGATCAGGATACTTTTCAAATATTTTTTTAACACATTCCATCCCAGCTGCAATTGGAATATTTGTGTATAAACTTTCTACATCCATGGAAAAAAAGGTGAAATTTGTCGTAATTTTTAAATTTTTAACCAGCTCTATGAAATGATATGTGTCACGAATGTAGGAAGGATGCCCAACCGACAACGGATTCAAGTAAAAATCTATGAATTCCGCCGTGGCATAGGTATCACTTCCACAGTCTGACACAATCGGTCTCCCGGGGGGAATCTCCCACGGTATTGTCCACTTTTTTGGATCCTTATGGATTTTAGGAAGGATGTAGAATCGGCGTTCTCGTGGTTCCGAGTCGCCAATTAAATAGTTTTGCTGTTTTTCATTGATGAACTTTTTCTTCCTCAGATTTTTAACAATTTGCACTACTTTTGGTCTGGTCTCCCCAACTATCAATTTATCCAATTTTTTATAATAATTTATATCATCCAATTGTCTTTGTGCTTCCATCTTATATTGCTCTCTACTCATTATGACCACTGCCGAGCCCTTGTCTGCCGGCTTAATCACGATATGTTTCGCGTGCATCAAATCCCGCAACGCCGTGACTTCTTCCCTTGTCAAATTTGGTTTTTCCCTTATTGGTATGTAGTGTTTTTTAATCCAGTCCGAATCTTCATTAATCAATTGTTGAATTTCAGACGGTACATCCCATATTGGGGGTGTCCAATCCGAGGGACCGACAAATGGAAGCCGTTTCCCTCTTTCCGAACCCCCAAAGTATGCTGCCAGTTTAATTTTTCGATGGTAATTTTGCGCATCATACACGAATTGCATTTTTTGATTTTGGTCTGTCCGTAGAGCTGGCACAAATGATAGTCCCTTGCTCAGAAGTTTGTGTTGTGGTTTTGTGAGTCTGAAATTCTTCGCCAAAAGCACAACATCATGAGCCACCAGGGATTCAGGCCTCTTGACCCCCTCACTATACTGGCTCAGAGGGCGCTTCAGTTTAAATTTTGAGACCAGTGGGCTAGCATTGCTGCCGCTGTATCTCGTGTCCAATGTACATCATCTGATTCGACCTGAAACTGGCTTTCCGGTAACAGTGGGATGTACCCCAAGTTTCGCTGAATATGGTCGTTGATGATTGTCAAGTTCTCTTTTTCCTCCTCCGGGAGTCTTTCTGAGAAGTTGATTAGAGGGACCCATATTTCGGCATACGGGAACTTCCTCTTGGTAGCCCTTATGGCCCCTTGCAAATTCTTTATGGTTGTTTCCTTTGATTTGTTTACCCGACTATTGATGCCGAAGGATAAGAGGATTTTTTCGACCACCAGGTCATCCGGGGCCACCGTCCTTTCCATCAGGGATTGCCCGTGGCGGAAGTGGCTCCCAGGGTAACTGTCAATTTGCAGGTTGTTGTTAAAGTGTCCTGGAATGCTACCAACATTGGAATCACCAATAATCAACCACTTCTTCTTGACTTCCAAATTCCAGTCTGTCAATTTCCTCTGTGTGTTTTGGTGTCTCGTGACCCCGTATTGTCTTGGTGCGGGGCC
Source organism: Phyllopteryx taeniolatus (assembly GCF_024500385.1). NCBI lineage: Eukaryota > Metazoa > Chordata > Actinopteri > Syngnathiformes > Syngnathidae > Phyllopteryx > Phyllopteryx taeniolatus. The sequence continues at coordinate 14,481 of NC_084514.1, read as the reverse complement.
TATAAATCGGTCCGGGGAGTCTTGGAACCTCTCCGCCTCCTCCTCCTCCTCATCTTCCTGGTCGCTGACGTGGTTGTTGGAGTCCTGAAAGACCTCCCCCTCTTCTTCGGACGTCCGATGTATCTGGACCTGGTTTGGGCCAAGGACGATCTTGGTCCCCTCCGTCTCTTCCGACCTTGACTCTTGGAGGAGCTCCTCGTTTTCACTGTGGGAGGATGCTCGGGCTGGGGGTTCCAAAGCCACAATCGCATCGGGGTCCTCGGGTTGAGGCCTCTCCAATTCCTCCTCCGCATTTTCCTCAGTCAGAATGATTCCATGGGTGCGTCTCAAGCGCGTGGGGGCCTCGACCCGTTCCTCATTTTGAGGGAAGCGTATCGAGGTCACCCCTCTCTCTCGGGTCACCCTTGGTCTCATTTCTGCTCGTCTGAGCTCCCTCTGCTCTCGAGGAGCCTCAATGTCGACCGGACTTGGGTCCCTGGTCACTGCCGGAAGCCTCTGCTTCTCCCAGTGAATTGTTGGGACCCTCCGATTTTCCCGCACCGGCTTGTGCCCAGTCCGTTGAGCTCTCGTATCGTCCCATTCTTCTACTACCAATGCCTCGGCATGGTCGATCTCATCCTGCGTAATCCGCGGCGTATTTCTTTTTGCCCAGCGGACCGCCACTTCAAAGGCCTCCTTCCAATCGGAGGTGAGAATTTCCGCCAATTCCTCCAGCAGGTCCGGTAGCACCATTTGGTAGTGTTCAGCCAGAATCTGGCATGTGGTGTACCCCCAATTCTTGGCGTTTCCCCACAATCAACTCCTGGGTGCAACTCTTGGGGATGGCCGGTTTTATCATTTTGGATAAGATCCCGACCATCCGTGCTATCGTTCTGGGTTCGGGTCTATTTTCACCCGGATCCACATTGTGCAAGTGATGCACCACCTTGATAACCGCATGCAGCTTCCGAACCAATTCTCCCATCCGGGGGTCCGCGGGTTCTCGCCTCACTTCCGGTCCGTAAACCCCTGGCGACTGTTTCCGTTGGACTCGGTTTGTTCGACCTTGACGTACCACAGCTGCGTAAGTGCGGTGGGCGGGGTTGTTTTGACGGGGGGGGCGGCGTGGGGGAGGCACTGGCTGGATAGGCGAGGGGAACCGAGCCCTCCCTCTCCCGGACACAGGGACGTAGTCCCCTTTCCAGGATCGGGAGGGGGGTGCACGGTCCTTCCCCCAACGCTCCCCTCCGTCCTCCCGTTCCCGTTCCTGGTGACGCGCCTGTTGGCGTCGTCGTCCATAGTGGACTTGGGTCCACTGTCCTTTCCACATTTTTGTGTTTTTAATTTGTGTGTCTATTTATCTTTTATCCAGTAATATGTATTTATTTATTTATTTATTTATTGTGGTGGATTCGCCTTTGCTATATAAATAATAATGGTTGTTTTCAATTATGCTATTTATTAGGTTAGATCTGTATTGATAATGTATTTTTATATAATTGCCAAAAAAAACCCAAAAACCAATTTTTTACACAATCCCAAAAAAACAAAAAAAATGGCCAAATCTGAAATAAGCTGCGACTTTCGGTCCAATTGTGTGTGCTCTCAGACAACGTTTCGGCTCCTTGAGCCTTCTTCAGGTCTACTGGCACACAGTCACAGCACAGCAGGTTTGTGATGTTCGCACTCCGGTGAACCAACTCGAACTGAGCCCAAGTAAGTGCACCTCCCTATATAACCTCTGCTGTCCTTGTATTTGCTTTTCTTTTTAACACACTACCATTTTGTGTTTCAATTTAGAAATTAACCCCATACTAGCCAAATGTTTTGTAATGTCCCTATAAATCCCTGTATATCCCACCCAATGATGTCCCAATTTGATATAACATTGTTTTTATTATTATAACACTTAATTATTAATTATGTTTAATAGTATTTATATTGTTTTTATCTATTTTTTTATTTGTTTTTTAGTTTTTTTGTAGTTTTTCAGTTTTTTTGC